>NC_090336.1:62730360-63330360 GCF_035084215.1 Heptranchias perlo | reverse complement strand
GGGTCATAGATTTAAAGTAATTGGTAGAAGGATTAGACGGGAGCCGAGGAGAAATCTTTTCACCCAAAGGGTGTCATAGAGTCATAGAGTTATACAGCACGGATAGAGGCCCTTCGGCCCATCGTGTCCGCGCCGGCCATCAAGCCCTGTCTAATCTAATCCCATATTCCAGCATTTGGTCCGTAGCCTTGTATGCTATGGCATTTCAAGTGCTCATCCAAATGCTTCTTGAATGTTGTGAGGGTTCCTGCCTCCACAACCCTTTCAGGCAGTGAGTTCCAGACTCCAACCACCCTCTGGGTGAAAAAGTTCTTTCTCAAATCCCCTCTAAACCTCCCGCCTTTTACCTTGAATCTATGCCCCCTTGTTATAGAACCCTCAACGAAGGGAAAAAGCTCCTTAGTATCCATCCTATCTGTGCCCCTCATAATTTTGTACACCTCAATCATGTCCCCCCTCAGCCTCCTCTGCTCCAAGGAAAACAAACCCAATCTTCCCAGTCTCTCTTCATAGCTGAAGCGCTCCAGCCCTGGTAACATCCTGGTGAATCTCCTCTGCACCCTCTCCAAAGCGATCACATCCTTCCTGTAGTGTGGCGACCAGAACTGCACACAGTACTCCAGCTGTGGCCTAACCAGTGTTTTATACAGCTCCATCATAACCTCCTTGCTCTTATATTCTATGCCTCGGCTAATAAAGGCAAGTATCCCATATGCCTTCTTTACCACCTTATCTACCTGTTCCGCCGCCTTCAGGGATCTGTGAACTTGCACACCAAGATCCCTCTGACCCTCTGTCTTGCCTAGGGTCCTCCCATTCATTGTGTATTCCCTTGCCTTGTTAGTCCCTCCAAAGTGCATCACCTCGCACTTTTCCGGGTTAAATTCCATTTGCCACTGTTCCACCCATCTGACCATCCCATCTATATCGTCCTGCAGACTGAGGCTATCCTCCTCGCTATTTACCACCCTACCAATTTTTGTATCATTAGCGAACTTACTGATCATACCTTTTACATTCATATCCAAGTCGTTAATGTAGATCACAAACAGCAAGGGACCCAGCACCGATCCCTGTGGTACCCCACTGGCCACAGGCTTCCAGTCACAAAAACAACCTTCGACCATCACCCTCTGCCTTCTGCCACTAAGCCAGTTTTGTATCCAAAGTGCCAAGGCACCCTGGATTCCATGGGCTCGTACCTTCTTGACCAGTCTCCTGTGCGGGACTTTATCGAAGGCCTTACTGAAATCCATGTATACCACATCCACTGCGTTACCCTCATCCACACGCCGAGTCACCCCCTCAAAAAATTCAATCAAATTAGTCAGACATGATCTTCCCTTGACAAAGCCATGTTGACTATCCCTGATTAACCCTTGCTTCTCCAAGTGGAGACTAATTTTGTCCTTCAGAATTTTTTCCAATAATTTTCCTACCACTGATGTTAGGCTCACTGGCCTGTAGTTCCCCGGTTTTTCCCTACTCCCCTTCTTGAATAATGGTACTACATTGGCGGTTCTCCAGTCCTCTGGCACATCCCCTGTGGCCAGAGAGGTTCTGAATATATGTGTTAGAGCCCCCGCAATCTCCTCCTTTGCCTCACACAGTAGCCTGGGATACATTTCGTCCGGGCCTGGGGATTTATCCATTTTTAGGCCTGCTAAAACCGCCAATACCTCCTCCCGCTTGATGTTAATATGTTCGAGTATATCACAGTCCCCCTGCCGTATTTCTATGTCTACATCGTCCTTCTCCATAGTGAAAACAGATGCAAAAAATTCATTTAGAACCCCTCCTACATCTGCCGGCTCCACACACACATTGCCATTTTTGTCCCTAATGGGCCCTATTTTTCCCTAGTTATCCTCTTACCCTTAATATACTTATAAAACATCTTAGGATTTTCCTTTATTTTGCTCACCAGTGTTATTTCATGGCCCCTCCTTGATCTCCTAATTTCTTTTTTAAGTATCCCCCTGCACTTTTTGTACTCCTCTAGGGCTTCCTCCGTCTTTAGCCTTTTGTATCTGCCAAAAGCCCTCCTTTTTTTCCTAATCCATTCTCGTATATCCCCTGACATCCAAGGTTCCCTGGAGTTCTTGGAACCACCCTTGACCTTTACGGGAACATGTTGCCATTGTATGGTCTCAATCTCCCTTCTGAAAGACTCCCATTGCTCCGATGCGGATTTTCCTACAAGCAGCTGATCCCAGTCCATTTTGGCCAGATCCTGCCTTATCCTATTAAAATCGGCCTTCCCCCAATTTAGAACCTTTATTTCCGGCCCCTCCCTGTCCTTTTCCATGACCACCTTAAATCTCACCGAATTATGGTCACTGTCACCAAAGTGCTCACCTACTAGCACTTCTTCCACTTGGCCGGCCACATTCCCTAGAATTAGGTCCAGTACCGCCCCCTCTCTTGTAGGACTTTCTACATGCTGGCTCAAAAAGCTCTCCTGGATGCACGTTAAGAATTTTGTACCCTCTAAGCATTTTACACTCTGAGTATCCCAGTTAATATTGGGGAAGTTGAAATCCCCCACTATTATTACCCTATTATTTGCACAATTTTCTGAGATTTGCCTACATATCTGTTCCTCGATCTCCCCCTGACTGTTTGGGGGCCTATAGTACACTCCCATCAAAGTGCTTGCCCCATTTTTGTTTTTAAGCTCCACCCATATGGCCTCATTAGAGGAACCTGCTAATATATCATCCCTCCTTATGGCAGTAATTGATTCTTTAATTAATATTGCGACCCCCCCTCCTCTTATACCTCCCCCTCTGTCTCGCCTGAAGATTCTGTACCCCAGAATATTGAGCTGCCAGTCTTGCCCCTCCCTCAACCATGTCTCTGTGACAGCAACAATATCATACTCCCATGTGTTTATCAACACCTTCAGTTCATCCACCTTATTCGCAAGACTCCTTGCATTAAAATAGATGCCATCCAGCCTTGCCCTTACATATTTGCCCTGTCTTCCAAGCTGACTTGTTTTTTTCTCTATATTTGGCTGCACATCACCCCCTATTGTAGCTCCACTCTGTATCCCATCCCCCTGCCAAGTTAGTTTAAACCCCGCCCAACAGTGCTAGCAAACCTCCCCGCAAGGATATTTGTCCCGCTCTGGTTCAGGTGCAACCCGTCCGACTTGTACAAGTCCCACCTTCCCCAGAAGCAGGCCCAGTGATCCAGGAAACTGAAACCCTCCCTCCTGGTGGGGGTCTGGAACTCACTGCCTGAAAGGGTGGTAGAGGCATTCAATTAAAAAGTACTTGGATGTGCACTTGAAGTTCTGTAACCTACAGGGCTACAGACCAAATGCTGGAAAGTGGGATTAAGCTGGATAGCTCTTACTCGGCCGGCACGGACATGATGGGCCGAATGGCCTCCTTCTGTGCTGTAACTTTCTATGATTCTATGAAAACCGAATGCCACACTTTGGGAGCAGTTTGGGAAAATCAGACGCACTCCATGAGGGAGATGCAATCCTCTGCACCTGAACCATTATGCTTAAAGGCAAGAGGGAGAAAATCTGCCGTTAAAAGTTCCACGCCACTATTGAAGAGCAGACTGGTGAACTTGGCCAACATTCATCCCTGAACCAAACCAAATGAACTGCTCATTCTTCTCATTACTGTCTGTGGGATCTCGCCATGAGCAAATTGCCTAAGGAAGTGCAGTGATCGCCTCACTTGTGTGAAGCACTTTGAGACGTTTCTCAGATACGCCTTAAGGTGCTAAATCATGCAAGCTCTGTCGTTGTTGTATGCATTGAAAAACATTTGCAGGGCTACGAGGAAAGAGCAGGGGAATGGGACTAATTGGATAGCTCTTTCAAAGATCCGGCACAGGCACGATGGGCCGAATGGCCTCCTCCTGTGCTGTACCCCCTGGCCCGACATCTAGTAGAAACCTAAGTAAATATAGTCGTGAACCGCTGGGCAGAAAGATTGATCGCTGGTACTGAGAGCAGCGACACTAACATTTGACAGTCACATAAATACTCAGTTAGTGTTTAACAAGGCTTTAGTTTGTTCTGTGCCTGTTTAACAGAAATGGATTAATTCTCCAACTGGTCTTATATTGAAAAAAAACTGTCACTCTTAGATTAGAAAATAAATACTCTGGTTCCAATCTGGTGAAGCTACAACTCAGGACTACATGCATGCTAAACAGCGGAAGCAACATGCTATAGACAGAGCGAAGCGATTCCACAACCAACGGATCAGATCAAAGCTCTGCAGTCCTGCCACATGCAGTCGTGAATGGTGGTGGACAATTAAACCACTAACGGGAGGAGGAGGCTCTGCAAACATCTCCATTCTAAATGATGGCGGAGTCCAGCACGTGAGTACAAAAGACAAGGCTGAAGCGTTTGCAACCATCTTCAGCCAGAAGTGCCGAGTGGATAATCCATCTCAGCCTCCTCCCGATATCCCCACCATCACGGAAGCCAGTCTTCGGCCAATTCGATTCACTCCACGTGATATCAAGAAACGGCTGAGTGCACTGGATACAGCAAAGGCTATGGGCCCCGACAACATCCCAGCTGTAGTGCTGAAGACTTGTGCTCCAGAAGTAGCTGCGCCTCGAGCCAAGCTGTTCCAGTACAGCTACAACACTGGCATCCACCCGACAATGTGGAAAATTGCCCAGGTATATCCTATCCACAAAAAGCAGGACAAATCCAATCCGGCCAATTACTGCTCCATCAGTCTACTCCCAATCATCAGCAAAGTGATGGAAGGTGTCGTCGACAGTGCTATCAAGCGGCACTTACTCACCAATAACCTGCTCACCGATGCTCAGTTTGGGTTCCGCCAGGACCACTCGGCTCCAGACCTCATTACAGCCTTGGTCCAAACATGGACAAAAGAGCTGAATTCCAGAGGTGAGGTGAGAGTGACTGCCCTTGACATCAAGGCAGCATTTGACCGAGTGTGGCACCAAGGAGCACGAGTAAAATTGAAGTCAATGGGAATCAGGGGGAAAACTCTCCAGTGGCTGGAGTCATACCTAGCACAAAGGAAGATGGTAGTGGTTGTTGGAGGCCAATCATCTCAGCCCCAGGGCATTGCTGCAGGAGTTCCTCAGGGCAGTGTCCTAGGCCCAACCATCTTCAGCTGCTTCATCAATGACCTTCCCTCGATCATAAGGTCAGAAATGGGGATGTTCGCTGATGACTGCACAGTGTTCAGTTCCATTCGCAACCCCTCAGATAATGAAGCAGTCCGAGCCTGCATGCAGCAAGACCTGGACAACATCCAGGCTTGGGCTCATAAGTGGCAAGTAACATTCGCGCCAGATAAGTGCCAGGCAATGACCATCTCCAACAAGAGAGAGTCTAACCACCTCCCCTTGACATTCAACGGCATTACCATCGCCGAATCCCCCACCTTCACCACCGGCGCACTGTGGCTGCAGTGTGCACCATCCACAGGATGCACTGCAGCAACTCGCCAAGGCTTCTTCGACAGCACCTCCCAAACCCGCGACCTCTACCACCTAGAAGGACAAGGGCAGCAGGCGCATGGGAACAACACCAGCTGCACGTTCCCCTCCAAGTCACACACCATCCCGACTTGGAAATATATCGCCGTTCCTTCATTGTCGCTGGGTCAAAATCCTGGAACTCCCTTCCTAACAGCACTGTGGGAGAACCGTCACCACACGGACTGCAGCGGTTCAAGAAGGCGGCTCACCACCACCTTCTCGAGGGCAATTAGGGATGGGCAATAAATGCCGGCCTTGCCAGCGATGCCCACATCCCGTGAACGAATAAAAAAAAAAAAAAAAAATCCTCAGGTACTATCCCCCTCCCCTTCAAATCTGGCGTCATAACCCCCCTTCCCCACAAAACCCACCCTTGACTGTAGGGGGTGGTGGTGTGTGTCAGCTTCACCTCTGACTTCTGAGCAGTTCGAATTGCTCCCACTCCCTTGGTTCTGGACCTTGGACTTATTTGGGGGTTGTGACAAAGTGCAGCAGACAACTGGTTTTGGTGCAAGAAACTTTGATCTTTATTCAAGAGAGGAAATACAACACAACAATCTTAACACTCTAATAAAATGGGGAACACTTCAGTACACACGAGGGAAATTACAGTAGAAAGATACCTCACCCCTCCCAATCCCACTTTACTAGCTAAGTTGGGCTCTAAAGGACCAGGGATAATGCTCACCAAACGAATCCTTGATAGTTGAGCTGGTTCGCGATTTCGTGGTTCGTTGTATGTGTTGGTTGGTGTCTGCCATACCCCGGACGCGATAGAGGACTTCAACTGAGTCGCTGGTCAGTCTTTGTGAGTCCGCTGCTGCAGTAGGGTGCGTCTTGGATCTATCGGGTGAGTACCCACTTTTCTTCGTAAAGTGATAGGATTTAGAGTCTTTTGAGTAGAAAACTCACCCAGGGGTAAGTCAGGAATAGATTGTAGAGTGGAAACTTTGCGGATCTTCAGTTTTCTCCCGAGTTGTTTTTCTTTCGTCGCGGTGGCTCAATATTACCCGGTTGGTTGGTGGTAATATTCGGTTGGTTGTTTCGTAAGGCCCTTGTTGCCACGAGGTGTCCGACGGTCACTGGGGCTGTTGCTCTGGTTTCTTCTTGCCTGCTTCTAGAGCTGCTGACCTTCTCTGTTGAACTTCTTTCTGTTGTTCCCTCGCTTTGCTGAACTGTTGTCTCCCGAGCTGTCGAACTCCTGGCTGAACTGAACTTCTTGAGAAAATGGGCCTTCAATTATACTAATTGAAGCCTCCTTATCTGCATGCCAAATCTGACCCGGTTTATTGTAAGATTTTGGCTGGCTCGTTAAGAGTAACTTGTTTATGAAACGTGTGAAGTGGTTTCGGGATGGTTTCATGAGTTGTTGAGCTCTTGCTTGATTGTAGTCATTGTGCTAAGGTTTCGAGTTTCCTGACTGGGCCTGAGATTTCTATGGAGTGGGCTGATTGGATTTGTTTTATGCATGTTTTGGATGGGTCCTGTAATTTGGGTGGGGACTGCTCTTCTGTGGGTCTATTGTCTGAATGTAAATGTCTGGTAGGGGCTGAGTGAGGTCACACAGTTCCTCAGACAGTTTGATTAACTCCAATACTCAAACCGTCTATTATAGAGGTTGATCCCAACTCCTGTTGCAGCCTTTTTCTCCTTTACAAGCCCAAACATGCCTTTTTAAAATACCAAATCTTGGTTTTTGACCTTGAATCACCCTCTGTTAGGCCCAATATTTCATCACCCTGAAATGGTTAGAAAAGAGTCCAAAGTCCTTTTCTTTCGGGTTTTTCTCTGAGTTTTGGGGGATCTGTGAATTTTGAGAATCTTACTTGACCCCTCTTGCAAACTACCACCCCATCTCCAACCTCCCTTTCCTCTCCAAAGTCCTTGAATGTGTTGTCACAGTGCCCATGTTTGAACCCCTCCATTCAGGTTTCTGCCCCTGCCCACAGTACTGAAACGGCCCTTATCAAAGTCACAAATGAGATGCTATGTGACTGTGACCATGGTAAACTATCTCTCCACATCCTTCTCGGCTTATCTGCAGCCTTTGACACGGTTGACCTCCTCCAATGCCTTGCCTCCGTTGTCCAGCTGGGTAGGACTGCCCTTGCCTGGTTCCATTCTTACTTATCCATTCGTAGCCAGGGAATCTCCTGCAATGGCTTCTCTTCCCACTCCCGCTCCGTTACCTCTGGTGTCCCCCAAGGATCTTTCCTTGGCCCTTTTCTATTTCTCATCTACGGGTTGCTCCTTGGCGACATCATACGAAAACACGACGTCAGATTCCACATGTATGCTGACAACACACAGCTCTATCTCACCACCAGCTCTCTCGACCCTTCCACTGCCTCTGATTTGTCACACCGCTTGTCCGACATCCAGTTGTGAAAATCCAGTTCCTCCAATTAAATACTGGGAAGATCGAAGCCATTCCCTAGCCACTGACTCAAACCCTCTCCATGGCCACTGTCTGAGGCTGAACCAGACTGTTCGGAACCTTGGCATCCTATTTGACCCTGAAATGAGCTTCCGACCTCTTATCGTCTCCATTAACAAGACCAGCTACTTCCACCTCCATAATATCGCCCATCTCCGCCTCTGCCTCAGCTCACCTGCTGCTAAAACCCTCATCCATGCATTTGTTACCTTCAGGCTTGACTATTCCCATGCTCTCTTGGCCGGCCTCCCATCGTCCACTCTCCATAAACTTGAGCTCATCCAAAACTCTGCTGCCCCTATCCTAACTTGCACCAAGTCCCGTTCACCAATCACCCACTATGTTCGCTGACCAACATTGGCTCCCGGTCTGGCAGGGCCTCGATTTTAAAATTGACCTTCTTGTGTTCAAATCCCTCCATGGCCTCGCCCCCTCCCTATCTCTGTAATCTCCTCCAACCCTACAACCCTCCGAGATCTCTGCGCTCCTCTGGCCTCTGATTTTCATCACGCCACCATTGGTAGCCGTGCCTTCAGCTGCCTTTTTTTTTTATTCGTTCACAGGATGTGGGCGTTGCTGGCAAGGCCGGCATTTATTGCCCATCCCTAATTGCTCTTGAGAAGGTGGTGGTGAGCCGCTTTATTGAACCCCTGCAGTCCGTGTGGTGACAGTTCTCCCACAGTGCTGTTAGGAAGGGAGTTCCAGGATTTTGACCCAGCGACAATGAAGGAACGGCGATATATTTCCAAGTCGGGATGGTGTGTGACTTGGAGGGGAACGTGCAGGTGGTGTTGTTCCCATGCGCCTGCTGCCCTTGTCCTTCTAGGTGGTAGAGTTCGTGGGTTTGGGAGGTGCTGTCGAAGAAGCCTTGGCGAGTTGCTGCAGTGCAACTAGGCCCTAAGCTCTGGAATTCCCTCCCTAAACCTCTCCGCCTCTCTACCTCTCTCTCCTCCGTTAAGGCGCTCCTTAAAACCTACTTCTTTGACAACGCTGTTGGTCACCTGTCCCAATATCTCATGATGTGATCCGGTGTCAAACTTTGTCTGATAGTCGCTCCTGTGAAGCACCTTGGGACGTTTTACTATGTTAAAGGTGCTATATAAATGCAAGGCTTTGTTGTTGTTATTATTCAGATTTTCATATTCAATGAACACATATGCATCAGAAAAATACACAGACAGCTTGAAATCTTTCAGGAGCAAACGGTTACATTCAATTTTAATTGAGAAAATCAGATTGATAATGTTGTGCAGTAATTACCTACTTTAGTGTTCTGTTGCTTTTAATGTTCTTTTATTCTCCTAGTACTGAGATGATTGAGGAAAGTGCTGGAAATTAAATTGCATTAACCTCTGAAGTGGTGTGAATACCTTAGTCTATATTCCAACTCCGTCATGAGCAGTTATTACAATATTCAGTAGAGGATCTGGCTTTTCCCCTTTGTGCTGTATCAACACTGTCCCCTGCAGATCAAGCCGTGCATGTTTCCATTTAAGGTCAGGGATGTAGGTGCTGGTGAATGGAACATTCTCCCATGTTTTGCGTCAATTGCCAGCATCCAGATCAGGTACTGCTCTTATTAGATTTAAAGTACAAGTCCCTCTACTGTGTCCCATCAGTTGGATCCATGAGGCTAAAAGTTACTATTGGTTATGATCATTCAATCTTACAGCACAGAAGGAGGCCATTCAGCCCATTGTGCCTGTGCCAGTCCTTTGAAAGAACTATCAATTAATCCCGCTCACCCTGCTCTTTCCTCATAGCTCTGCAATTTTCTCCCCTTCAAGTACATATTCAATTTCCTTTTGAAAGTTATTATTGAATCTGCTTCCACCACCCTTTCAGGCAGCGCATTCCAGATCATAACAACTCGCTGTATAAAAAATGTCTCCTCATCGCTCCTCTGGTTCTTTTGCCAATTATCTTAAATCTGCGTCCTCTGGTTACCGACCCTCCTGCCAGTGGAAATAGTTTCTCCTTATTTACTTTATCAAAACCCCTCATAATTTTGAACAACTCTATTATATCTCCCCTGAACCTTCTCTGCTCTGAGAACAACCCCAGCTTCTCCAGTCTCTGCATGTATTACTGGATGAATATTTAATGCATTCATATGACACTCCTCTGTGTGCTGTTCTTTACAGTGCCACAGCTTGAGTACTGCATACAGTTCTGGTCATTACATTACAGGAAAGATGTGATTGCACTAGAGAGGGTACAGAGGAGATTTATGAGGATGTTGCCAGGACTGGTGAACTTTAGCTAGGAGAAAAGATTGGATAGGCTGGGGTTGTTTTCTTTGGAACAAAGGAGGCTGAGGGGAGATTTAATTGAGGTGTGTAAAATTATGACAGGACTAGATAGAATGGATAGGGAGGACCTATTTCCCTGAGCAGAGGGGTCAGTGACCAGGGGGCATAGATTTAAAGTAATTGGTAGAAGGATTAGAGGGGAGCTGAGGAGAGTTTTTTTCACCCAGAGGTTGGTGGGGGTCTGGAACTCACTGCCTGAAAGGGTTGTAGAGGCAGAAACCCTCAACTCATTTAAAAAGTACTTGGATGTGTACCTAAAGTGCCATAACCTACAGGGCTACAGACTAAGTGCTAGAAAGTGGGATTAAGCTGGATAGCTCTTTTTCAGCCGGCACAGACACGATGGGCCGAATGGCCTCCATCTGTGCCATAACTTTCCATGATCAAGCACTCCCAGGCCAGGCACAGAGTAAAACTCCCTCTACACTGGACCATCAAGTACTCACAGATCAGGTACAGCTCGGGTTAGATCAGAGTAAAGCTGTCGTGCATCACTTTGGGAACAAATTGGCTTCTGACTATGAAACAACAGTAACTGCCCTTCAAAAAGTAACCGATTAGATTCATAGAACTTTGGGATGTCCTGAGGATGTGACAGATGCAAGTTCATTTTTTAAAATTAAGTGGCATTACTTCATGAGTCTTCACCGACGATCTGCAGCATTGTAAAATCACAGTCTAGTTATTTGTTGCGAAAGAGTCTGCACAGTCTCTGTACTTCAGAGCAAGCCTGACACAAAACCGACTCTGTAACTGCTCATGCCAACACTTCAGGAGTTAATGTTTGTAAAATGTCTGAATTAAAAGCTCCCTGATAGCAACATTATCAGACTAACATGGCTTGGGCCTCTTAGAGCACCATGAGCATTTATTAAAACCAAGAATTTTAATCAACTAAAAACACTGATGAACACATAAAATAGTCGCAGCTGATGTCCCGCTCATTCCAAAATTTATTCTAGGCCAACAAACTTCACCGGCTTCATTGTCTAATTTGACTTACACGACACTGGATTTTCCAGGGGGCTTCAGCACCTCGTCACAAACATTTCACTGATTTACAAACATGGGTTTGTTTTATCAGCATTCTCTGTTTTACATAACATGCTTCAACAGCAGCTCCCAGCCCTGCGACCTCGCGACCATGTGGTCAACCATGTAATTGGAGACAGGAGTGGACTATTTTAAAAATTATATATTTATTCTGAGGATGTGGGCGTCACTGGCAAGGCCGGCAGAGTAAAAGGACTAGGCAGGTAGAGCAGGAGTCCCCTGGGGCCATCTCCCTCTCAAACAGATATTCTGCTTTGGATACTGTTGGTGGAGATGGCTTATCAGGGGAAAGCAGCAAGAGCCAGGTTCGGGGCACCACGGGTGGCTCTGCTGCACAGGAGGGGAGGAAGAAGAGTGGCAGGGCTATAGTGATAGGGGATTCCATTGTAAGGGGAACAGACAGGCGTTTCTGCGGCCGCAAACGTGACTCCAGGATGGTATGTTGCCTCCCTGGTGCTAGGGTCAAGGATGTCACGGAGCGGCTGCAGGGCATTCTGGAGGGGGAGGGTGAACAGCCAGTAGTTGTGGTCCATATTGGTACCAACGACATAGGTAAAAAAAGGGATGAGGTCCTGCAAGGTGAATTTAAGGAGTTAGGAGATAAATTAAAAAGCAGGACTTCAAAGGTAGTGATCTCAGGATTACTACCGGTGCAACGTGCTAGTGAGTATAGGAACAGGAGAATAGACAGGATGAATGCGTGGCTGCAGGGATGGTGTAGGAGGGAGGGATTTAGATTCCAGGGACATTGGGACCGGTTCTGGGGAAGGTGGGACCTGTACAAGCGTGATGGGTTACACCCGAGCAGGACCGGGACAAATGTCCTCGCGGGGGTGTTTGCTAGTGCTGTTGGGGAAGGTTTAAACTAGAGTGGCAGGGGGATGGGAACCTGAGCGGGGAGTCAGAAGGGAATAAAGTTGAGAGCAGCAAGAGAGGGGAAGACCCAGGGGAAATCTACAATACAAATAGTACAAACAGTTGTTCAAGAACAAGTGAAAGGGAAAAGCATAGAGCAGCGGAAAGAAAGTGTACTTTAGGTACTTTAGGCACGACAGATAAAATGAAAACTAGAAGGCGTAAGGCGATTAACCCAGCATCAAAGCTGTGGCAGGGGGTTGGGAACCTGAGCAGGGAGACAGAGGAAAGCGTATCAGGAAGGGACAGAAGGTATGCAGTAAAAGGTAAAGTGTTAAAAAAGGAAAAAGCAGGAACTAAGTGTCACAAAACATATTTGAAAGTTCTTTATCTGAATGCACGTAGCATTCGGAACAAAATGGATGAGTTAACGGCAAAAATAACGACGTATGGGTATGATCTTGTGACCATTACAGAAACATGGCTGCAGGGTGACAACGACTGGGAATTAAATATGCCAGGGTATTTAACAATCAGGAAGGACAGGCAGGAAGGAAGGGGAGGTGGGGTGGCTATGTTAATAAGGGAAGGAATCACTGTAATACAGAGAAAAGATATTGGGAAAAAGGATCAGGATAACGAAACAGTTTGGGTCGAGATAAGGAATAATAAGGGGCAAAAAACACTCGTGGGCGTAGTATATAGGCCTCCTAATAGTTGCAACTCTGCTGGAAGAAGTATTAATCAGGAAATAGTCGAGGCATGTAATAAGGGAACAGCTATAATTATGGGGGATTTTAACTATCATATCAACTGGACAAATCAAATTGGGCAGGGTAGCCTTGAGGAAGAGTTTATTGAGTGTATTAGGGATGGATTTCTTGAGCAGTATGTAACTGAACCAACAAGGGGGCAAGCAACCTTGGACCTGGTCCTGTGTAATGAGCCAGGATTAATTAATAATGTCCCAGTTAAGGATCCCCTTGGAATGAGTGACCATAACATGGTTACATTCCATATCCAATTAGAGGGTGAGAAGGTTGGTTCTCAAACAAGCGTACTGAGCTTGAATAAAGGAGACTATGATGGTATGAGAGCGGAATTGATTAAAGTGGACTGGGAAAATAGATTAAAGGGTAAGACAGTACATGAGCAGTGGTGTTCATTTCAGGAGTTATTTTACAACTTTCAAAAAATATATATTCCACTGAGGAAAAAAGGGTGTAAAAGAAATGACAGCCATCCGTGGCTTAGTAAAGAAATTAAGGATAGTATCCGACTAAAAACAAGGACATATAAGGTAGCCAAACTTAGTGGGAGGATAGAAGATTGGGAAGTCTTCAAAAGACAGCAAAAAGTAATGAAAGGATTGATTAAGAAAGGGAAGATAGATTATGAAAATAAATTAGCAAAAAGAATAAAAACAGATAGCAAGAGTTTCTACAGTTATATAAAAAGAAAAAGGGTGGCTAAGGCAAACGTAGGTCCTTTAGAGGATGAGACCGGGAAATTAATGGTGGGAAACATGGAGATGTCAAAAATGCTGAACAAATATTTTGTTTCAGTCTTTACGGTAGAGGACACTAAGAATATCCCAACACTGGACAAACAGGGGGCTCCAGGGGGGGGAGGAGCTAAATACGATTAAAATCACTAAGAAATTGGCACTCAGTAAATTAATGGGACTCAAGGCAGATAAATCCCCTGGACCTGATGGCTTACATCCTAGGGTCTTGAGGGAAGTGGCAGTAGGGATTGTGGATGCTTTGGTAATAATTTTCCAAAATTCTCTGGACTCGGCAAAGGTCCTGGCAGATTGGAAAACTGCCAATGTAACACCCTTATTTAAAAAGGTTAGTAGGCAGAAGGATGGAAGTTATAGACCAGTTAGCTTAACAACTGTGGTGGGTAAAATTTTGGAGTCTATTATTAAGGAGACAGTAGCGGAACATTTGGATAAACATAATTTAATAGGACAAAGTCAGCATGGCTTTACAAAGGGGAAGTCATGTCTGACAAATTTGCTTGAGTTCTTTGGGGATATAACGTACAGGGTGGATAAAGGGGAACCAGTGGACGTAGTGTACTTGGACTTCCAGAAGGCATTCGACAAGGTGCCACATAAAAGATTATTCCTCAAGATAAAGAATCACTGGATTGGGGGTAATATTCTGGCATGGGTGGAGGATTGGTTATCTAACAGGAAGCAGAGAGTTGGGATAAATGGTACATTCTCGGACTGGCAACCTGTAGCCAGTGGTGTTCCGCAGGGGTCGGTGCTGGGTCCCCATCTCTTTACAATCTATATTAATGATTTGGAGGAGGGGACCGAGTGTAACATATCAAAGTTTGCAGATGATACAAAGGTGGGAGGGAAAGTAGAGAGTGAGGAGGACATAAAAAACCTACAAGGGGATATAGACAGGCTGGGTGAGTGGGCGGAGATTTGGCAGATGCAATACAATATTGGAAAATGAGGTTATGCACTTTGGCAGGAAAAATCAGAGAGCAAGTTATTATCTTAATGGCAAGAGACTGGAAAGTACTGCAGTACAAAGGGATCTGGGGGTCCTAGTGCAAGAAAATCAAAAAGTTAGTATGCAGGTGCAGCAGGTGATCAAGAAGGCCAACGGAATGTTGGCTTTTATTGCTCGGGGGATAGAATATAAAAACAGGGAGGTATTGCTGCAGTTATATAAGGTATTGGTGAGACCGCACCTGGAATACTGCATACAGTTTTGGTGTCCATACTTAAGAAAAGACATACTTGCTCTCGAGGCAGTACAAAGAAGGTTCACTCGGTTAATCCCGGGGATGAGGGGGTGGACATATGAGGAGAGGTTGAGTAGATTGGGACTCTACTCATTGGAGTTCAGAAGAATGAGAGGCGATCTTATTGAAACATATAAGATTGTGAAGGGGCTTGATCGAGTGGATGCGGTAAGGATGTTCCCAAGGATGGGTGAAACTAGAACTAGGGGGCATAATCTTAGAATAAGGGGCTGCTCTTTCAAAACTGAGATGAGGAGAAACTTCTTCACTCAGAGGGTGGTAGGTCTGTGGAATTTGTTGCCTCAGGAAGCTACATCATTAAATAAATTTAAAACAGAAA
Organism: Heptranchias perlo; assembly: GCF_035084215.1. Classification (NCBI taxonomy): domain Eukaryota; kingdom Metazoa; phylum Chordata; class Chondrichthyes; order Hexanchiformes; family Hexanchidae; genus Heptranchias; species Heptranchias perlo. Next base: position 63,315,089 of record NC_090336.1, on the reverse strand, counting down.
TAGACAGTTTCCTAGAAGTAAAGGGAATTAGGGGTTACGGGGAGCGGGCAGGAAATTGGACATGAATTTAGATTTGAGGTTAGGATCAGATCAGCCATGATCTTATTGAATGGCGGAGCAGGCTCGAGGGGCCGATTGGCCCACTCCTGCTCCTATTTCTTATGTTCTTATGTTCTTATTTCCCAACCCTAGATGCTCTGAGAAGGTGGTGGTGGGCCTTCTTCTTGAACCGCTGTTGTAACAGTTTAATACGCCTGAGTGTCTTGCTCGACTACTCTAGAGGGCAGTTGGCATGGGACTGGAGTCGCATATAGGCCCAGACCAGGTAAGGATGGCAGGTTTCCTTCCTTAAAGGACATCAGTGAACCAGTTGCGTTTTTAGGTCTATCCGACAGCTTCACAGTCACTTTTACTGATAACAGCTTTGTATTTCAAAAAATTATTTATTTTTTGAACTGAATTCAAATCCTCAAACTGCCATGGTGGGATTTGAACTGACAATTATGAGTGCATGCCTCTGGATTACTGGTCCAGTAACATAACCACTATGCTACCGCATCCAAAAAGTTGAAAGGACAAGAGAGTGACTGGTGACTGAGTGAGTGAGTGAACTTCTGAACAACGCACTACAGTTGTGCTCAGAATACAAGACTTTAAGATGATTGCATCAATCTTTGCGATGACAGCTAATAGAAACCGAGGCTAGGATAAAAGGCCAGGAGGGAGGGAGGGAGGGCTGGGAGGAGGAAGGGAGGGAGGGACTTGCATTTATAAAGTGCCTTTCACAACCTCAGGATGTCCCAAGGGCAGGGGAGGCCCAAGGGGGCCAGCACTCCTGCTCATCTCGGCCTAGATCCTTACAGCATTACTTGGTGGGCTGGAGGTCGTTTGAGCCATAGTCAGGGCCAGGGCGAAAATGGCGTGGACGAACCGGGCATGTGACTTTACCATTTAAAGTACCCCCCCATCCCGCTCCTCTGGGGCCGGCAGCCTTACCGATCTGATTGCAGGCGAGTTAAAAAATGATGGGAGGGTGGGAGGAAACACTGCCCGAATCCTGCCCACCATTTTAACCCTCGCCTGCACTGTTGTTACTGCTCATACTTCCTGTCAAGTTTTTCCATTATAAATTCCTATATCCAATTTATAATAGAAATTACCAAAATAAAGGTTGTCAGGATGTAATGACACCCTGTCCCCAGTGGAGGTGATGTAACACCACCACTGGCAGAAAGGTGCAAACATCCCCATTCTCAATGATGGCGGAATCCAGCACGTGATTGCAAAAGACAAGGCTGAAGCATTTGCAACCATCTTCAGCCAGAAGTGCCGAGTGGATGATCCATCTCAGCCTCCTCCCGATATCCCCACCATCACGGAAGCCAGTCTTCGGCCAATTCGATTCACTCCATGTGATATCAAGAAACGGCTGAGTGCACTGGATACAGCAAAGGCTATGGGCCCCGACAACATCCCAGCTGTCGTGCTGAAGACTTGTGCTCCAGAACTAGCTGCGCCTCGAGCCAAGCTGTTCCAGTACAGCTACAACACTGGCATCTACCCGACAATGTGGAAAATTGCCCAGGTATGTCCTGTACACAAAAAGCAGGACAAATCCAATCCGGCCAATTACCGCCCCATCAGTCTACTCTCAATCATCAGCAAAGTGATGGAAGGTGTCGTCGACAGTGCTATCAAGCGGCACTTACTCACCAATAACCTGCTCACCGATACTCAGTTTGGGTTCCGCCAGGACCACTCGGCTCCAGACCTCATTACAGCCTTGGTCCAAACATGGACAAAAGAGCTGAATTCCAGAGGTGAGGTGAGAGTGACTGCCCTTGACATCAAGGCAGCATTTGACCGAGTGTGGCACAAAGGAGCCCTAGTAAAATTGAAGTCAATGGGAATCAGGGGGAAAACTCTCCAGTGGCTGGAGTCATACCTAGCACAAAGGAAGATGGTAGTGGTTGTTGGAGGCCAATCATCTCAGCCCCAGGGCATTGCTGCAGGAGTTCCTCAAGGCAGTGTCCTAGGCCCAACCATCTTCAGCTGCTTCATCAATGACCTTCCCTCCATCATAAGGTCAGAAATGGGGATGTTCGCTGATGATTGCACAGTGTTCAGTTCCATTCGCAACCCCTCAGATAATGAAGCAGTCCGAGCCCGCATGCAGCAAGACCTGGACAACATCCAGGCTTGGGCTCATAAGTGGCAAGTAACATTCGCGCCAGATAAGTGCCAGGCAATGACCATCTCCAACAAGAGAGAGTCTAACCACCTCCCCTTGACATTCAACGGCATTACCATCGCCGAATCCCCCACCATCAACATCCTGGGGGTCAACATTGACCAGAAACTGAACTGGACCAGCCATATAAATACTGTGGCTACGAGAGCAGGTCAGAGGCTGGGTATTCTGCGGCGAGTGACTCACCTCCTGACTCCCCAAAGCCTTTCCACCATCTACAAGGCACAAGTCAGGAGTGTGATGGAATACTCTCCACTTGCCTGGATGAGTGCAGCTCCAACAACACTCAAGAAGCTCGACACCATCCAAGATAAAGAAGCCCGCTTGATTGGCACCCCATCCACCACCCTAAACATTCACTCCCTTCACCACCGGCACACTGTGGCTGCAGTGTGCACCATCCACAGGATGCACTGCAGCAACTCGCCAATGCTTCATCGACAGCACCTCCCAAACCCGCGACCTCTACCACCCAGAAGGACAAGAGCAGCAGTCGCATGGGAACAACACCACTTGCACGTTCCCCTCCAAGTCACACACCATCCCGACTTGGAAATATATCGCCGTTCCTTCATTGTCGCTGGGTCAAAATCCTGGAACTCCCTTCCTAACAGCACTGTGGGAGAACCGTCACCACACGGACTGCAGCGGTTCAAGAAGGCAGCTCACCACCAACTTCTCGAGGGCAATTAGGGATGGGCAATAAATGCTGGCCTCGCCAGCGACGCCCACATCCCGTGAACGAATAAAAAAAAAATTACAGAGTGACAAGTTTACATAAGCAGTTCCCATTATCGCAACATAGGAACAGGAGTAGGCCATTTAGCCCCTCGAGCCTGTTCCGCCATTCATTAAGAACACAGCTGATCTGTGACCTAACTCCATTTACCCGCCTTAGTCCCATATCCCTTAATACCTTTGGTTAACAAAAATCTGTCAATCTCAGATTTAAAATTAACAATTGAGCTAGCATCAACTGCCATTTGCAGAAGAGAATTCCAAACTTCTCCCACCCTTTGCGTGTGGAAGTGTTTCCTAACTTCACTCATGAAAGTCCAGGCTCTAATTTTTAGGCTATGTCCCCTAGTCCTCGACTCCCCAACCAGAAATGGTTTCTCTCTATCTAACCTATCAGTTCCCCTTAATATCTTGAAAACTTCAATCAAATCACTCCTTAATCTTCTAAATTCCATGGAATACAATCCTACTTTGTGTAATCTCTCCTCGTAATTTAACTCTTGGAGTCCAGGTATCATTCTAGTAAACCTACGCTGCACTCCCTCCGAGGCCCATTTTTCCTTCCTAAGGTGCGGTGTCCAGAACTGAACACAGTCCTCCAGGTGTGGTCTAACCAGGGCTTTGTATGGTTGTAGTATAACGTCTATCCCCTTGTATTTTAGTCCTCTAGATATAAAGGCCAGCATTCCATTAACTTTTTTGATTATTTTCTGTACCATGATATTTTAATGATCTATGTACATGGACCTCCACTGTTTCGAGCTTTTCGTCATTAGAAAGTACTCTGATCTATCCATTTTAGGTCCAAAATGGATGACCTCACACTTGCCTACATTGAAATCCATTTGCCACAGTTTTGCCCATTCACTTAATCTGTTATATCTCTCTGTAATTTTATGCTTCCATCTACACTGCTTACAGTGCTGCCTATCTTTGTGTCATCGGCAAACTTGGATATGTGGCTATAAATGTGGACATAGGAATTTATAATGGAGATATTAAAAATAAGGACAGAATGTAATACTTTAAAATGAGGACCGAATTATATCAGTGTGCCCTGGTCCAGTGACCCCCCCACCCTCTAACCTCACTTCACCTGAAGATTACACCTGGTCTCGATTCCCTGGGGTCGATCTGGATTTTGTGCAATGGTGTAAAACAGACGATAGCGAATCAGCAGTCCGATTTACACCTCTCCCCATTTTTATTTCCGATGATGTCAGCTGATTCGCTATCACTGGTTTTTACACTATCGCACAAAGCCAAAATCTACCTCTCCCTCCGCCCCCTCTGCACACACCCTCTGTGCTAAAGCACAGGAGATAACAAAAGCAGAAAGAAACATTCACATGCAGTACTGGTTGGTTCTTACTGTTTTTCTGTAACTTTCATTCCATTTATTTTACTGTCAGTTGTACAACGCAAAGGAAATCCCCAGAGGTTAGGTCAGGCAGCCATCTAGTGGATGTACAGCAAACTACAGAGCAGCTCATCTGCACACTTTACAGTGGAATGTTTCGGACCTTCACTCCTATTATCCACAAGGATTAATGTGGGATTCAGGGGTTTGTTTTGTATAAACCGGCGGAAATATAATTCGGCATTTTAAAATGATTTTTCACAAACTCCGAGTGCTTGATCCAGAATGTTAAATAGTTGTTACTTGGATGCCCAGTACCTGGTGAATTTACTATCTGTACAGCTCTGATATTTACAACCAAGGTCTCAGATTCAGGAGACCAGGATGAACCCACTGGCCTTTCACGACCTCAGGACGTCCCAAAGCGCATTTACAATCAATGAAGCACTTTTGAAGTGTAGTCGCTGTTGTAATGTACGGGAACACAGCTGCTAATTTACACACAGCAAGATCCCACAAACAGCAATGGGACAATTGATCAGATAATCTGTTTTAGCGATGTAGGTTGAGGGACAAATATTGGCCAGGACACTGGGGAGAACTCCCCTGCTCTTCTTTGAAATAGTGCCACAGGATCTTTTACATCCACCTGAGAGGGCAGACAGGGCCTCGGTTTAACATCTCGTCCGAAAGACAGCACCTCCCTTAGAACAATGAAGTGGGACTTCTGACGCCACTTTTCCCTGCTGTTGACCCCAGTCGCGGGGGTCAGGGTCAGGAGTCATTTACACACTCGGAGCGAGAGGTACACGCCTTTGAGGCACAACAGAGGTGCCCGTGCACAAGAACCGCTGGCGAATCAGAGAAGCCCTGTCACTCCAAGGAGAGGAATTCAAGGTCCTACTCAGGTGAATGAAAGAAGACCTCAGTCCCTGCAGGCAATGATCGGGTGCCATTCAGAAGGTAAGCAAACCCTATTGGATCGATTAACTTTGGCCTTTAACTTTTCTCGGACCTTCTGGAGACACAGAATGGAACCTACACTTGGTATCAGACCTCAGCAGCTACGACTATATATTTAGGGAGAAAAATTTGCTAAGGGTCCGTTTTGGGCCGTTGTGCGCTCCCACTCCGCACCCGATGGACCCTGCGCAGGCACGATGTAAGTTTGGACCCACAGGAGCACCTGCAATCAGCGTTCCATTCCGGGCCTTGCAGGTGGAATCAATGCAATTTGCACTTTCCACCACCAGGGGAGCTCAATCTCTTAAAGGGAGGATGTTTCTTCGAAATTTCTTAAAGGTAGCTGATACCTGTTATTTGCTGAAAATATCAGTGTACTGTCTGCACAGAGTCTGAACAGAGATCAGACATCGCACATGTAAAATACAGATGCAGATCCCATCCCTATGTTTACACACTGAGGAGTTATGTTAAAACATTGAATAAAGGTTGCGCAGTATTAAATCCCACATCCTCCAATCTGCACGCCAGACCTCACCAATCTGCCGATCTGAGTTGGTACCAGGCCTGCGAGAGTGCATGCACCAAGGTTCTCTGCTGATGCACTAGAGACCTTGATGCAAGAGGAGGACAGAAGGAGGGACATCCTATATCCACAGTGGGGAGGGCAAGAGGCCCTCCAGACATATATCCAAAAGGCAGTGGGAGGCAGTGGGGGATGAAGTCAATGCCAGGCGCACAGCATCATGAACATGGATGCAGTGCAGGTAGAATTTCAATGCTTTGACATGAGTGGTCAAGGTGAGTGAGGTCAACTGTCAAGTGGCGTCTCCGACCAACTGCACCATGCACTACACCCCCCATCATCCACATACCAACAAACTCTTTCCATCAGTACTCAACTCTTCCAATCAGATGCTTCCTCTCACCCTTACACATTACCACTGTTTCAAGCCACCCACCCACAACTCACAGGCCACACACACTGGCAGCTATTCAACCATGACAGGCACATCACCAATGCCCACATTCTGCTTTCTTGCAGGAGAAGGTGGCGCATATCAAGAGGCAGCAAGTGGCCATGGCATTTATCCCCTCGAGCCTATTCCACCATCCAATGAGATCATGGTGGACCTGTGACCTAACTCCATATACCCGCCTTAGCCCCATATCCCTCAATACCCTTGCTTCACAGAAATCTATCAATCTCAGATTTAACATTCACAATTGAGCTAGCATCAACTGCCGTCTGCAGAAGAGAGTTCCAAACGTCTCCCACCCTTTGCGTGTAGAACCATTTCCTAACATCACTCCTGCACGTCCTTGCTCTAAATGTTAGGCCATGTCCCCGCGTCCTAGAGTTCAAGTCTAGGAGATCTCCAAAAACAGTTACAAATGTCTCGACAGCCAGAAGCAATAATCCAGCCACTTATCTGTAAATCCTGCATGGTCCCTTTAAATAGCACTGGTGGGGGGGTCCTCCAGGCACTCTAAGACACGTTCAGATGGTCGGGGTTAAGACTGTGCGTTAAGTTGAGCATAAAGTCCCAAAATGGTGTCTATCACTTTAAATCAGCGCTGCACACTGATTGAAGCCATTTTCTCCCAACTTTACATGATTCCAGCGTTCGTTATCTGTGCCTGCGCAAACTCCTTTTTTAGATGGCCTCTGGCGCATGTCACACAGGAAACATGAGTGCGTATCCAAGACGCCATCTTGGATGTCGGAGAGGCTGTGTACACTTTAGCGCTATGTGTCTCTGGAAAGGCCTCAATTAATTCCCATTTCCTGTTGCCTGAGGCCATTAAGAGTGAACCATGTACTGTGAGTCTGGAGTCACATGTATGCCAGACTGGGGTGACGGTGGCAGTTGGGTTCATGACAGATGTGGCTTAGCGGGTGGCACTCTTTACCTCTAAGTCAGAAGGTCATGGCTTCAAGCCTCACTCCAGAGACTTGAGCACAAAATCCAGGCCGACACTCCCAGTTCAGTACTACTGTCAGAAGTGTCGCCTTTCGGATGAGACGTTAAACCGAGGCCATGTCCGCCCCCACCGGAGGACATAAAAGATCCTATAGCACTACTTTGAAGAAGAGCAGGCGAGTTCTCCCTGGTGTCCTGGTCAATATTTATCCCTCAACCAACATCATTAAAATACATTATCTGGTCATTATCTCATTGCTGTTTGTGGGACCTCGCTCTGTGCAAATTGGCTACCATGTTGCCTACATTACAACAGTGACTACACTTTAAAAGTACTTCATTGGTTGTGAAGTCCTGAGGTAGTGAAAGGCACTATATAAATGCAAGTTCTTCCCTTGGTTCCTTTTGTCTGCTTCCAACTAAACAATATCACAAAAATATTTATGTCCGCCCTTTCTGTCCCCATGGAATGTCAGACCCTTACTGTCCAAGTATTTTTAACAGGACAATCCCACCTGTTGCACCTTTACAGGCAATCTATTCCTTTCATCACTGGCTCAAAGGGAACACACTGGAAGTTTATTCTGATCAAATAGCACCACATTGTGGCTGAACTGTATTATAACACAATTCAGGCAGAAAAGCCAAGAGCTGCAGTTTCCAGCTCCACACTGCATTATTTTGGATGTTAATGCATCGAATTTCATATAAAAATGTTTTAATTATAAATGGGTGCATATATTTGTAATATGTAAAGATAAATCTAACAATAAAATGAAGCTGAACAGAATGCTTCCAGTAATAAGAATTAATTTGACCCTGAGCTGAGCTTCTGACCCCATATCCTCTCCAGCACCAAGACCGCCTACTTCCACCTTCATAGCATCGCTCGTCTCCGCCCTGCCTCAGCTCATCTGCTGCTGAAACCCTCATTCATGCCTTTGTTACCTCCAGACTCGACTATTCCAATGCTCTCCTGGCCGGCCTCCCATCTTCCACCCTCCGTAAACTTGAACTCATCCAAAACTCTGCTGCCCGTATCCTCACTCGCACCAAGTCCCGTTCACCCATCACCCCCGTGCTCGCTGACCTACATTGGCTCCCGGTCCGACAACACCTCAATTTTAACATTCATATCCTCGTGTTCAAAACCCTCCAATTGCCTCGCCCCTCTCTATCTCTGTAACCTCCTCCAGCCCTACAACCATCTGAGATCTCTGTGCTGCTTCAATTCTGACCTCTTGCACATCTCCGATTTTCATCACTCCAGTATTGCTGGCCATGCCTTCAGCTGCCAAGGCCCTAAGCTCTGGAATTCCCTCCCTAAACCTCTCCACGTCTCCGCCTCTTTCTCCACCTTTAAGACACTCCTAAAAACCTACCTCTTTGACTAAGCTTTTGGTCACCTGTCCTAATATCTCCTTATGTGGCTTGGTGCCAAATTTTGACTGATTACGCTCCTGTGAAGTGTCTTGGGACATTTTAGTACATTAAAAGGCGCTATATAAATGCAAGTTGTTATAGTTGTTAGAGTTTCAATTTACATTTTGCTTTAAAGTTGCAGTCTAGCCGAATCGATGGAAAAGTCAAAGATATGAAATATAAAATATTACAGAATAAAGATATTTCAGTTAATGCTTGGTCTGTATGTACAAATATTATATATATTTCAGCTGTATTTGTATTTGCAGGTTTTGCATACTTTTCCTCGGGATGTTTGCTGATCTGTTTTGGAACCTCTCTCTCAGCCGGAGTTTGGGCGCAAAGGATAGAAGCCAAACTGAGGTTCAGGGTGAGGTTGGCTGCAGGGTCAAGTTGTGATGCAGCCGAATTTGGGGGGGTACTGGTTAGGCCAAGGGTGAGCAGCTTGGGTCAGTGTGGGGGCTGGAGGGCTGGGGCCAATATTCAGATTGAGATAGGAGCATAGGTATCACCAAACGATAAAAGACCAAGGTCCATCTAGTTCGCCATCCTGGTCGTCACATGATACAATGATAATCGAGTTGTTGACTAATTACAGCAATCAATCTCCATCAATTAGTCTACATCAGACCCAGACATAGGGTGAGAAAATCCCCCAGTGGTGGAGAGCTTTGGGAACCAGAGGTCCAAAGTCACCTGTTCCTCTCAAGCATGTTACATTCACCATATGTCATGTCTCAAATTACTCATATAGGCCCCGATATTACCAGGCAGGACGGATGGCAGCGGGGGGCGACTGGGCGTGTGGGAAACCTGCCCATTGAAATTGGTCCATTCCCCACGCGATCGCGGGTAAGTTGAAGGCACTTACCGTGGCTTTCGAGTTTCCTGTTGTCAATCTGCGCAGCGGGCAGACTGCGCACCCGCATCACAGGCTGTCAGCTGGAGGAGCCCTATTTAAAGGGGCACTCCTCCAATGCTGCTCCTGGAGCAAACACCCAAAATTGCACAATGGATCAGATCAGGGGAAAGGCTGCTCCCAGATTTACCGATGCCTCACTCCAGATCCTACTGAATGGGGTGAGGAGGAGGAGGGATATCTTCTACCCAGTGGACGGGAGGAAGTGGCCTGTCTCTGCCGCCAAGAAGGCCTGGCTCGAGGTGGCAGAAGAGGTCACCAGCAGCAGCAACGTCTCTCACACATGGATCCAGTGAGAAAGCGCTTCAATGACCTAACTAGGTCAGCCAAAGTGAGCACGCTTACTCATTCTCCTACACTCCGTTTTCCACATCACCGCCCCCACCCCACAACTCTTTCGGCACTACCAACACTACTCTATCACATCACTCCTCACACCCACTCAAACGTCATCCTCAATTTACCTGCACTTACTCATTTCCCCAGTACTCATCCCACCACTACCACTCAACCCAATCCTCATACAATGTCATGGCTCTGTCTCATACTCACCCTCTGATGCATCTCTTTCATGGTCAGCCTCACCGAAACCAATGCATTCAGTGGTTGGCCACGTCACCATCCCTCACTCACGCCTCTCTACTTTCTTCCCTTATAGGAGAAGACAGCCCAGAATGCACGGGAGAGAGCGAAGACCGGAGAGAGGCCGCAACATCAGGTCGTCCTCATGGACGCGGAGCAAGGGACTCTTGAAGCAGCCGTACCCTCGAGTGCCTGTCCATCGGGGATGCCGAGACTGGCACCTGACAAATGTCTGGTGACAGAACTTTAAAATTCAGCACTCTCAATAAGAAATGATGTAAACATGCCTTGCCATCTTCAGCACCTCAACATCTGTCATCATGCTTAATATTGCCATCTGTTCTCTTACAGGGCCTTCAGCGACCGCCCTGACGGCGGAGGGTGATTCCTCAGAGGACCAGCCGGCCTCTGAGGGGGCAGCGTCACATCTGAGCGAGCCATCCACCAGCACAGATACTCACACCTCGGTGGGTCCCCATCCTCACTTATTTGGGGTCGCACATGGTGAGTCACCACACACGTGAGCACGAGCAGACACTGGTGGCAGGGGCAGTTGTGGAGAGTCCGCATCGGTGGGAGCATTCTTCTCCAGGCTCTGCTCAGCTGGACACAGATGCTGAACCCTGGGGGCCATCCTTTAAAAGGAGAATGATTGAGGGGCAGCAGCACATTTGCGAGGTGATGGAACAGGTGCCATGCGCACTCTCCACAATCGCGCAGAGGATGGAGGAGTCCAACTCCTGTATGAGTGGAATGGTGGCACAGGTACAGGAGGGAATCTCCGAGATACTGTCACAGGGACATGAGAGCATCTCTGAGTTAGTGTCGCGGGCAAGTGCAGGGATGTCTGCAATGGAGGGAAGGCGAGCCTCTATCGAGCTTCAAGCACAGCTCACCAATGAGTCCATTGAAGCCCTGACAACGGCCCTTCGGACTCAGGGTGAGCAACTTTCTGTCGCCTTAAACAGGCAGGCACATACTCTGGCACCGGCCTTACAAGGCTCCACACATGTCCTCCAAACAGTCGTCCAGCAGGGTGGTAGGAGTGATGTGGGCCTGCCCAGGAGAGGGATGATGGCGAAAGGGGACATGGAAGTGGGGACGCCACTCAAAGCGCCCCCACCTCTCACCTATTGCCCCCCCTCTCAACCAGTACCCGCAATGCTGCCCCCTCTCCAGGTGGCCGAGTCTTCCCCTGCACAGGTGCAGGTGGAGCAGTCTTTGGAGGGGCCCTCACGGCCACTGAAACCAAGGGGGCGTAGGCCCAAAGCATCTAATCGGTCAGGGCATGAACAAGAGCAACCTGCCACTACCTCTGCTGCAGCCACAGGGGAAGCACCACGTAGCAGTAGTAGGAAGCGAAAGGCGAAGGTTTTGTGAGCACAAAGGGGATGCACATGGATGTTTGACGGTTTGTCATGTTTTTTTATTTATATTTGATTTTTGTTAATGGCAAATTAAATATTATTATTGTCAACACTACTGTCACGTCTTGACCATTCTTAACTGGCTTGTGCAATAAGTCCCTTTTATGAGGTTCACCATGAACACCCACACTTGATGCCACCCATTGGGTCACCCGACAGTGAGTGTATGTGTAGTTGCACGACTACTTTGTGCAGGTGCCTGTGGCGCAGCACTGTGTTGTGGAGCTCCACGTGGCGGAGGTGGACGGCGTGCCTGGCGAGGCTGGTGATGTTGCTCGTCCTCGGATGAATTGATGAATGCAGTTATGGCACTCCCCCTCCTGACAGTGTGAGTTTGAGGGGGTCTGCAAAGTAGGTAAATGTGTTTGCACAGCAGAGTTTAGGGTATAAATTAAGAATTTTGAGTGGAAAGACAAAGATGTTGCAGCCAAAACTTTGGGCTCGATTTTGCCAGGCCTGCGGGTTTCCGGTGGGTTGGGTTTCGGGAGCGTGGTCAACACGCTCGGTGAAATTAGTGGGTTGCCCGCGCGATCGTAGCAGGCAACACACTAATAGGAATCAATTACCTGCTCCTCCGGGGTCCACGCTGCTGGTCTGCGCGTCGGGCGGGCTGCGCATGCGCAGTACGATCTGTCAGCTGGAGGCTCTCTAGTTAAAGGGGCAGTCCTCCACTGACAGATGCTGCAACCAATGGAACAAATTACAGCATGGAGCAGCCCAGGGGGAAGGCTGCTCCCAGTTTAATGATGCCTCACCCCAGGTATCATCAGATGGGGTGAGGAGGAGGGGGAGGACACAGATCTTCCCCCCGGCGGGCGGGAGGAAGCGGCCTGCCTCTCCCACCAAGAAGGCCTGGCTCGAGGTGGCAGAGGGGGTCACCTGTGCCACCAACATATCGCCCACCTGCATACAGTGCAGGAGGCGCTGCAATGACCGCAGTAGGTCAGCCACAGTGAGAACACGAAGTCTTTCCCCTACACTCCGTCTGCCACAACACTGCCCCCACCCCACATCTCCTTCGGCACGGCCAACACTACTCTGTCACATCACCCTTCATACCCACTCAAACCCCATCCTCATCTTACCTCCACCTACTCACCTCGCCAGTACTCATCCTGCCACTAACACGCAACCCAATCCTCATACAATCTCATTGCTCCATCCCATACTCACCCTCTCGTGCATCTCCCTCACAGCCAGCCTCACTCAACATGCCACCACCTGTGCTGCAGCCACAGGGCATGCATCACATATGTGCAGTAGGCAGCGTAAGGCAAACGTGTCGTGAGCATGAAGGGGGTGCACAAGGGTGTCTGAGGGTTTGTCCTGGGTGTTACCTATATTGAATTTCAGAGCAACAACCAGCACACATTATATTGACACCACCACTGCCATGTCTCCGCGAATCCTGTCCGTTGTGTCCAATAATGCCCACTCCTGGGTTTCGCTATGAGGACCCACCACTGATGCCACCCATCGTGTTACTGCAGAGTAGGTGCAGATGTATTTGCAGGGCTCTTCCGCGCAGACGACTGAGAGACATCGGCGGTGTAGCCGGCTGCACCCTGGAAGGATGCGGAGGAGAAGGTGTGGAGGGCAGTGGTGACTTTGGCAGTGACAGGTAAGCAGTTTGTGCTGGGGCCAGCCAAGAGCAGCTCGGCATGAAAGAGGCTGCAGATCTCCACGACTGCATGTCGAGCGAATCTGCGCCTCCCTGTGCACTGCTGCTCGGAGAGGTCCGGGGAGCTGCGCCTCGGTCTGTGGAGCCTGTGGCGAGGGTAGTGCCCTCTGCGACGCGTCTCTCTCTGCGGTAGCCCTCCCTCCTGCTGTGCAGGTGGGCGTGCAACAACACCGTGTTGGGGGGATCCACGTCTCTGCGGCGGACGGCGTGGACTGCGAGGCTGCTGGGGCTGGTCATGCTCTTCGTCCTCCGAGGGTGTCCACGCACCACCCATCTGGCAGGTGTTGGTCTGAGGGGTTGTGCAGGGTAGGTGGGTGGTTCCTCGGACTGGGGCTGCGGTTTCGTGTCGGTCTGTCCTCTGGCTTGGCGGGGGGTGGTGGAGGGCAGGGGTTGCCCTATGTGACGCGGTGGCCTCCTGCGTGGATGAGGGCTCTCCCCCGTGGAGTGCACCTTGGCACCTGCCACAGGCTGCTGGCTGCAACACGCCTGGTTGGAGAGAGACTGTTTCCCCCAGTGTGTGAAACTCACTGCCTTGAACCTAAAATCCCACACTTCCTCTTTTGACAGCTGCTTCAGCTCATTAACTGACCACAACGAGCAAGGTAAGTACTCTCAAGTGGAACCCCGCTGGCTTTAAATGCCTGCGGGATTCCCACCAGCGGGGCTTGCGCGCGCAGCCCCGCACGTCAGCGCGGTACCCGGAAGTGGCCGGGATTTCGGCGCGATCCGGTCACGTGACCGGATATCGGGATTTTCGGGGCCCCCCCCCGCTGGAAACCCGCAGGAAACCCGACGCGTAAATCGAGCCCTTTGTCTGAAGTGACAGAGTGTCCTGCTGCAATAAATGAGGTGTTCCCCCCAACTGTCAATTAATCATAAATAATCCTTTGCATCTCCCACTGGCTGCTGACTGAAACGCGTCTGCTCCAACAGGGAATGTTTCCCACAGCACAAAAGGGATGCACATGGATGTTTGACGGTTTGTCATGTTTTTTTATTTATATTTGATTTTTGTTAATGGCACATTAAATATTATTATTGTCACCTCTACTGTCACGTCTTGACTGGATCCTTCAAAATTGCACCCCTGCCAAAATCTCCTGTCAATGAGGCCTGTCAAGTAGCTCAACTAGGTAAGTAAGTATTTAAATTGTCATCCCACCAGCTTTAATTGGGAGCTGTGCACGCACCCGAATGCATCACTGGGGAACCTGGAAGTCAGCGGGTTGGAGCTGGGCTTCGAACCCGCTCCGGGATTCCGCCATTTTAGGAGCCCACCCTCCAACGCACCCATTCGGCCATCCAAAAATCGGCCCCATAGTGTCTTCCAAAATATTACTTTCTGAAAGAAATCTAATTTGTATTTGAATGAATCAACACTAACTGATTCCACCTTCTCTCTAGGGAGCCTGTTCCATAGGTTCACCACTCACTTACTGAAAAAATGATTTTGCAGATTAGTTTCAAACGCAGGCCGTGTTCTCTGGTTCTACTGTTCTGGACAAGGTGAAATAGCTTGTTATGGTCTATATTATGTGGTCCCTTTAGAATCCTAAAAACAACAATCACATCACCTCTTAACCTTCTCCATTCCAGTGAGAAGATGCCCAATTTACATAATCCAATCCCTCCATCATTCTGATTAAACCCTGATGTGTGCTGGATTGTGGAGGCAGCAGTTGCACCATCAGTGGGCAATAGGGAGAGTTGGGCTGGCTGCAAAGTTGGGCTTCGTTGGTCAGAGGAGGAGGAGGAGGAGGAGGAGGAGGAAGAGGCTGGCTGTCTATAGAATGAAGCCGACAGTATAGGGATCAAACATGGTTGATTTGTTTGTTATGACTCTCAATCTGATTGGTGCTTGCTAAGCACATGACCCATCATAATCACATACCTCCACAGACCAATCAGGTTTCACAAAAAGCATGGTCAGAAACTTTTTTAAAAATAGTATATTGACTGATATTTGTAAAACACACTTACGGTTGGAACCCAAGAGGGTTTGAGCTGAAGGCAACGTCCGTCAGCAACTTTACTGACGTCGATAATTCGTAGATCCTTGAGATGTCAAACCCAGCCACAGTGTCCAGTTGAAAATTCAACACTCCTCAATGATTTTCAGCAATGGGTCATCAGGTGAGACATTAAACTGAGGCCTCAACTGCACATCGAAGTGGACACAAAGGATCCCGTGGCATTATTTGAAGAAGAGCAAGGGAGTTCTCCTGGTGTCCTGGCCAACATTCCTCCTTCATCCAACACCAATAAAATACAGATTAACTGGGTATTTATCTCATTTGCTGTTTGTGGGATCTTGATGTATGTAAATTGATTCTCCCATTCACTCTACCTTGAAAGGAATCTTTTGGCAGTGATCATGTCCTGAGTGTGTTGAAGACACAATATAAATGAAGCTCTTTCTTTGCAGCACTATGTCTTTTGTTTTCTGAAATAAAGTTGTGGAAACTTAGCTCACAACATCATAACAGAACAGCACTCCAAAATGGCTGCTCCCATATTCACAACACACACCCTAAGTGCACCTGCTTAAGGTTCCCCCCGACAGGTACCACCAAGAAATGCATCCCTATGCATACTGCAAGTTACAAAATAAAGCAGCCTTCTTTTGTACCACACAAAATGTGGGGTGACAGGGTTTTCATGTATGAATATTGGGGCAGAAATTGGAATGTTATGTGTAGTCGATAAAAAAGACTTGGATTTATGTCACACCTTTCACAATCTCAGGTCGTCCCAAAGCGCTTTACAGCCAATGAAATACTTTCTGAAGTGTAGTCACTGTTGTAATGTAGGGAAACGCGGCAGTGAATTTGCACACAGCAAGGTCCCACAAACAGCAATGTGATAATGACCAGACAATCTGTTCTAGTGATGTTGGTTGAGGGATAAATATTGGCCTAGGACACCAAAGAGAACACCCCTGCTCTTCTTTGAAATAATGCCATGGGATCTTTTACCTCCACCTCAGACAGCAGACAAGGCCACAGTTTAATGTCTCATCTGACAGTGCAGCACTCCCTCAGTACTGCACTGGGAGTGTCAGCCTACATTATGTGCTCAAATCTCTGGCGTGGGAGCTAACCCCACAAACTTCTGACTCAGAGGTGAGAGTGCTACCCACTGAGTCATGGCTGACACTGTTACAACATGAAGTATATTTGACACAACTCTTACTCCAACATATTCTCACTAAGGACTGGTGTCAGGAAGCATTTCTTCAAACAAAGAGTGATCAGTACCCAAAATGAGGCAAAAACTCTGGAGTCATTGAGAAGGCAGTTAGAGACTGTAATAGAGGCCTGTAGCTTGATCTAGAGGGATGAAATGATGGGCAAATGGCCTCCCTCATCTGTCTATACCTTGTAGTCTTAACGTTAAGATGCTACTCTTGTGTAGATATGTGTTTGGTGAAGTATTCCATTTCCTTCGTGATCTAGGTCTCCACAGCATATACTGTCTGTGCATTGTAGATGTTTTGCTGAAACCAATAATATGAACATAATCCCCTCTCTATTTCTGTAACCTCCTCCAGCCCTACAACCCTCCCAGTACCCTGCGTTCTTCCAACTCTGGCCTCTCGCGTATCTCCCACTGCCTTCGCCCATCATTGGCGGCCGTGCCTCCAGCCATCTAAGTCCTAAGCTCTGGAATTCCCTCCCTAAACCTCTCTACCTCTCTCTCTCTCTCTCCTCCTTTAAGACGCTTTTTAAAACGTATGTCCTTGACCAAGCATTCGGTCCCCCATCCTAATGTCTCCTTCTTTGGCTCAAAGTCAATTTTGTCTGATTATGCTCTTGTGAAGTGCCTTGGGACGTTTTACTACGTGAAAGGTGCTCTATAAATGCAAGTTTTTGTTGATCATAGCCCACCCTGGGCCCATAGTCCAGTGGCAGGTGCCTGAAGTGCAACAGGCGCCTGCTTCCTGTGGCAACGACGCCCCACTCGAGATTCTTAAGCAGCCTTCGACTGCCAATTTTTTCTTTTGTCAAAAATCACCTTCTTTACATCATCTGATAAGTACAATATTAGGAATCTTGGTAATCCGATACCTGAGCCAGAAAAGGCCCACTGTCCTCCAGGGTGTGGTTGATGATTGACCAGCCAGGTCCAGTAATGGGATAGACCTGTTGCTGCAGCTGGGATTTTTCCCAATCATGCTCCAGATATCTCTGTGAACCAATAAGAAAGAAAGACTTGAATTTATGTAGCGCCTTTCACAACTTCAGGACGACCCAAAACATATTAGAGCCAATGAAGTACTTTTGAAGTGTAGTCACTGTTGTAATGTAGGAAATGCAGCAGCCAATTTGTGCACAGCAAGGTCCCACAAACAGCAATGTGATAATGACCAGATAATCTGTTAGGCGTTGGATAATTATTGGTCAGGACACCAGCCCTGCTCTTCTTTGTAATAGTGCCATGGGATCTTTTACATTCACCTGAGAGGACACACGGGGCCTTAGTTTAATGTCTCATCTGAAAGACAGCACCTCCAACAGTGCAGCACTCCCTCAGTATAGCACTGGAAGAATCAGCCTAGACTCTGTGGCTCAATAACCTTGGAGTGGGACTTAAACCCACAACATTCTGACTCATGGGCAAGAGTGCTGTCCACTGAGCCACAGCTGACACAATGGTAACAGGTAATGGACCATCCTGACCAGATAAGCAGCAGGAACCTTACCAATGCTCTATGTTGGTAAACTACACAGTCTCAGCTGGTTAAACTCCAGCACGACCTCTCCACACACTTGAGAGTCCCTAAGGCTTGGCTTTTACTAACCCTAAAATCTTTGTGGTGTGGTAATAAGTGTGGTGTGTCCCTACGGGGAGAGAGATTTAGGGTTCCATGTACAGAAATCATGAAAAACTAGTGGACAGGGACAAAATATAATTTAAAAGATTAATGGGATAACTCAAGGGGGACTGGAATACAAAGGGTTAAAAGTTATGCTCCAGTTGTATAAAGCTCTGCTTAGACCCCATCTGGAATACTGCGTTCAGTTCTGGGCACCGCACCTCAGGTAGGATATACTGGCTTTGAAGGGGATGCAGCCCAGTTTCACCAGAATGATACCGGGGCTAAAAAGTAGAGGACAGGTTGCATAAACTAAACTTGTATTTCCTTGAGCATAGAAGAATAAGGGGTGATCTAATTGAGGTGTTCAAAACATATTACAGCCAATGAAGTACTTTTGTTCAAGATGATTAAAGGGTTTGATAGGGTAGAGAGAAACTATTTCCTCTGGTGGGGGAGTCCAGAACAAGCGGGCATAACCTTAAAATTAGAGCTAGGCCGTTCAGAGGTGATGTCAGGAAGCACTTCTTCACACAAAGGGGAGTGGAAATCTGGAAACCTCTCCCCCCCACCCCCAAAAAAAAAAAAAGCTGTTGAGGCTGGGGGTCAATTGAAAATTTGTTAGGCAAGGGTATTAAGGGATATGGAACCAAGGCGGGTTAATGGAGTTAAGATACAGATCAGCCATGATCTGATTGAATAATGGAACAAGCTTGAGGGGCTGAATAGCCTACTCCTGTTCCTTCCTATATTCCTAATTAGCAATTAGTGGCCAATCTTCTGTGACATGCGGAGTTAAGGCCAAGTGTAGTCTTCAGGAGAAGTGAGGTTTGAAGACGGGGAGGTAATTGGAAAGAAATAACTTTCATTTATATAGCGCCTTTCATGACCTCAGGGTGTCCCAAAGCGCTACACAGCTAATGAATTACTTTTTGTGTGCAGCCACTGCGTTTTTGTAGGGAAATGTGTAGCTAGTTTGTGCACAGTAAGATATGGAATCAAAGCAGGTAATTGGAGTAAAGATACAGATCAGCCATGATCTAATTGAATGGTGTAACAAGCTTGAGGGGTTGAATGGCCTCCTCCTGTTTCTATGTTCCTATGAGAGTGTGCACTTCGTATTGGGCAAGCATGAAGCTTACCTGGGTTGCAATTCTCGGCATCTTGGTTCTGGGACTCTTAAACATGGCGATTGGTTTGTGTACGTCAGGAGAAACCAAAGAAACCTCATACCTCATATAATTTATAGTTTCCTTCAATAAAATTGGCAGGAAAAGAAAACACCAAATATATTATTGCCATTTTGTTTTATTGTCAAACATGGTAACCGGACAAGTTAATATATAATCAAAATTATATATTTTTCTTTTTTTTTCTTATTTTTTTTTACAAACGGTAAAATAGGCCGAGCGTACCTTGTATTATTTGACCCCGCTCACACTCTCACTCACTCTCAGTGTAAGGATGAATTTTCAACAAAAAAATTAACAACACCAAAGAACTTCAGAAACCCTGCGCAGAGACTTTGGTTGAATACACATCTGTGACTCCATCACTTCGGGCTGCAGGAAAGATACCACGGAAACTGACAATCGGCAAAATAAAACTTTTTTTAAAATTGTTAAATTCATTAAGGTTTGTTTTTAAACTTTTCCTCACCTCTAAAGAGCAAACAGTAAACTTTCCTTTGATAAGGCATCTAAAGTTCATATAATAAATGGATTTTAAAAAAAAAAAACATTTCTCACAACCAAAAAGCTACAATGGCAAAGTTTTAAAATTCAGGGGAAAAAAATAAACACTGCACCAGTGCATGAAAATTAAAAAAAATAATGTAACCACAGGTTAAACAGTTCAATTTGCTTTTAATCGGCTTGTGTGCTAGTGTGTGGGTACAGGTATGTGTGTACAGTGATATTGTAACATTTATAAACGTTAGGCTTACAGAAAGGTTTTGTTGTCAGAAAGAAGAAAAAAAAGTTCTCCATCACTTCAAAAATGAGTGCACCCTTTTAATGAGTGAGGGCAGCCTGCCGCACTTCCTAACATGGGTGAACACTGCACGCACGGATTTCTCTCATGTCCTTGCAGCTGGTGATCTGGGAGGTGCGATATTTTCTCTTCACGACCATGAAACGCTCCTGTATGCCTCCGCCGCAGAACTTGCTACAGTCAGTCCACGCTGTCCACGGTCTCATCTTGCATCCTAAACAAACGGGAGGATTTGGGGGTTAGTGTTACTTAAGGGAGGTAACAATTACAACTGATTACGGGAATTTTTCACAGCATAGAAAGAGGCCATTCGGCCCAACTGGTCTGTGCTGGTGTTTATGCTTCACACGAGCCTCCTCCCTCCCTACATCATCTCACCCTAACAGCATAACCTATTCCTTTCTCCCTCATGTACTTATCTAGTTGCCCCTTAAGGGTATCTATGCTATTTACTTCAGCTATTCCATGTGGTAGTGAGTTCCACATTCTCACCACTCTCTGGGTAAAGCAGTTTCTCCTGAATTCCTTATTGCATTTATTCATGACTATCTTATATTTATGACCTCTAGTTCTAGACTCCCCCACAAGTGGAAACATTTTCTCTACATCTACCCTATAGAACCCCTTCATAATCTTAAAGACCTCTATCAGGTCACCCCTCAGTCTTCCCTTTTCTAGAGAAAAGAGCCCCAGCCTGTTCAGTCCTACCTGATAGTTGTACCCTTTCGGTTCTGGTATCATCCTTGTAAAAAAAGCAATGGGATAAATTGGGGGTGGGTTCCTCACCTCATGTCTGGGTCTGCTGTAGACTAATTGATAAGATTTATTGCGATAATTATATTTATTGCAAGAGCTCTATTATTGTTGAGATTACATGCAGCTACCAGGATGGTAGAAGGTGAACCAGATGGACCTTGGTTTTTGTTTTTGTCCAGTAATTCCTATATTCCCACATATTCCTTTTTATTGGAATGATTGCCCATCCACTGTAGAATCTGCCCAATTGTCATTCCATTGAAATCAGTGGGATGAAAATCGGGCAGGTTCTACAACAGACGGGCAATTCACTCTGCTAGATTACCACCCAAGAGAAGAAAACTAAAATTCATCCCAATGTAAAGGAATATGAATTACTAGACCAAAAAAAAAACCAAGGTCCATCTAATTCACCTTCTACCATCCTGGTAGTCACATGATACAACAATAATGGAGTTGTTGACCAATTACAGCAATCAATCTCTGTCAATTAGTCTCCAACAGACCCAGACATGAGGTGAGGAAAACCCCCAGTGGTGGAGAGCTTTGGGAACCATAGGTCCAAAGTCACCTGTTCCTCCCGAGCCTGTTACACTGACCACATGTCATGTCTCAAATTACTCATATATTGCATCCCAAAATGTTACTTTAGGAATATAGAATCACGAGTAGCCTATTCAGCCCCCTCGAGCCTGTTCCACCATTCTATGATCTGACCAATAATATCACTGTCAGTCCTACTAATACTGAGAGTAATTTCAATTCTAAAGGGCAAAGTTTCTTTCAAGGAAACAAAAGTCAAATGCAAGACCACTAAAAATCATATTCTTAATGATTGCTGTTGAGCTAATTTGAATACAAATTTAGTAGAATACAGATGAAGTGCTGTCACTGCATTGAAAAGCCCAAGAGGCAAAGTAGCACTAATGGAAGAATGATTTGCTGTCTCCAGATGTTACACTTGTTTCTAACTTATCTTTCCCAATTTGAAATGGTTCTGAACATCTGGTTTCATCAAATTTTGCTGAGTCTTATATAGGCGAAGTGTTGAACCTTCTTACAAATCTTAAGTGATCTAAATTTTGATGCTTCAGGTTCTTTCGGGGAGAGTAGGGAGATTCCTCTGACCTCGTACGTGGTTAATTGGAGGACCATGGTATATGCCTTTGATCTGTACAAACGTAGCAGAAAGCTGCAGGTGCGGGATGTCTGAAAAAACCCCAGAAAATACCGCAAACACTCAGCAGGTCAGGCAGCATCTGTGGAGAAACACGGCAGGGGTCAGTGCCTGTTTCTAATCCAGATAAATGACCTGGATACTGAATATCTTGGCAAGGGCTGCTCTTTTGCTGATGCCTCATTGGTGGATAAATCCTAAATGAGAGCAGTATCAGCAAGAAAGAAAGAACTTGCCTTTCTATAGCGCCGAGCACAATGTTAGGATGTTCCAAAGCACATCGCAGGTAACAAGGTGCTTTTTCTTAAGTATAATCACTGTTGTAATGTAGGGCAATGTGGCAGCCAAAATTACACACAGCAAGGTCCACAAACAGCAATGAAATAAATGACCAGTTAAGCTGTTGGTTGAGGGATAAATATTGGCCAGGACACTGGGAGCACTCCTGTGCTCATCTTCAAATAATGCCTTGAGATCTTTTGCATTCACCTGAGAGAGTAGGCAGGGCCTCTCTATAATATCTCAGCAGAAAGACAGCACCTCTGACAGTGCAGCATTCCCTCAGCATCGCACTGATGCCAGATTAGATTACTTGCTCAATTCTCTGAATTGGGGCTTGAGCCCATGACCTTCTGACTCAGAGGCAAGAGTTTCTCTACTGAGCCACGACTAAGACCCACATGATGATAAGGCACAGCATCAATTCCATGCATACATAAGGAATGACACACTGTTAGATTTTCAGGGTTGTTCAAGAACCTTCCTGAGGCCTCACTGGGAACTCAGGTACCTGTATGATCTGGAATGTCAGGGTCTCCTCTCATCTGTTTATTCCGTTGCCTTTCTGGAGCTTCTTTGCGGCGCCTCTTTTCATCGCTCATCCTCCTCGAACACTTCCGCACTTTGCACTTCTTGCGTTGGATGGTCTCGGGACACAAAGCCCCACCAAACTGCGGCTCCAGTTTAATCTTCCTGGTCCTGATCACATGTCCCTTCCCACAAGACTTGTTGCACTCTGACCATTCTGACCATTCTGAGACCATGCAATCAGTGGCTGCAATTGGAAAAAAAAGATGAGCTTTATGTTTCTGATATCATAAAACAGCACAAACTTCAATAATAATGAGTATTGTTTATACAGAATTGATAACATATTAGTTTTGCTGGTTGAATCAATAGATCTAAAAAGGATAGACAGGTACAGGGAGTAATAGCCTTTCATTTGAAACACTGTTCCTCCTCAATAAATGTAACTCCATCTAAACCCCAAATCTGTGGGTTTTCCCCCAACACTTCTCTTACATACCTGAATAGAGTAGAAGCAAAAGTTGTTGATCGAGAAAATTATTTTCTTATCTCTAGTTTTCAGTGGCTACCCGTGTCACTTCAAATGCATCTTTGGAATCTACCTCCGGCCTCTGCTGCCAGGGTTGATATCAGGGCTCCCCGGAAACACCAGAGATTTGCTCCAAGTGCACCATCCCCCTCCCCAAATCCTCAACTTTGTAAAGTGGCCATTTTAGCCACAAGTTTATTTCAAGTCTCCGGGATCCAGGTTGCCTCCCATGCCTCAATTCTCACGGTAGTCCCCACTTGTCCTCTCTGGAGAAACCATTGTGGGCCCCTTCTCGCTCAGTGTACCAGCCTCCAGAGTTACAGCAGGCACCCCCACCCCCACCGAGGCTGAGGACAAAGGAAATCCCAATGGAGAGATTTCCCACACCATCTGGCACGATTGCCCTTATACTGTTGGAGGGTCCACTCCTTCCAAAACCTCTTGGCTGCACAATTCTCTGGGACCCTGCAAATCCAGGTCCCTGTCTGTTTCCCAGTCCATCTGTTGCAGTGAGTCTGGAGAAGAGCAGTGGGATTTCATCCCTATATTCTCCATTATGCATAGTGGGTAGGGTAAGACACATCTTTTTTTATTCCAGGTGAAACCACAATCCACAAGAGTGAATCTTTCATGTTTTACAACATTAATCCCAGTCAGCCTGGCTCATTAAAAGAAAAAACTTGTATTTCTGTAGTGCCTTTCACGACCTCAGGACATCCCAAAGCGCTTTACAGCCAATGAAGTATATTTGAAATGTAGTCACTGTTGTAATGTAATGTAATGGCAGCAGCCAATTTGCGCACAGCAAGATCCCACAAACAGCAACGAGATAATGACTAAATCATCTGTTTTTAGGAACATAGGAACAGGAGCAGGCCATTCAGCCCCTCATGCCTGCTCCGCCATTTGGTAAGATCATGGCTGATCTGTGATCTAACTCCATATACCCGCCTTTGGCCCATATCCCTTAATACATTTGGTTGCCAAAAAGCTATCTATCTCAGATTTAAATTAAACAATTGAGCTAGTATCAATTGCCGTTTGCAGAAGAGAGTTCCAAACTTCTACCACCCTTTGTGTGTAGAAATGTTTTCTAATCTCACTCCTGAAAGGTCTGGCTCTAATTTTTAGACTGTGCCCCCTACTCCTAGAATCCCCAACCAGCGGAAATAGTTTCTCTCTATCCACCCTATCTGTTCCCCTTAATATCTTAGAAACTTCGATCAGATCACCCCTTAACCTTCTAAACTCCAGAGAATACAACCCCAATTTGTGTAATCTCTCCTCGTAACTTAACCCTTGAATTCCGGATATCATTCTAGTAAATCTATGCTGCACTCCCTCCAAGGCCAATATGTCCTTCCGAAGGTGCGGTGCCCAGAACTGTTCATAGTACTCCAGGTGCAGTCTAACCAGGGTTTTGTATAGCTGCAGCATAACTTCTGCCCCCTTGTACTCTAGTCCTCTAGATATAAAGGCCAGCATTCCATTAGCCTTATTGATTATTTTCTGCACCTGTTCATGACACTTCAATGATCTATGTACCTGAACCCCTAAGTCCCTTTGGACATCCACTGTTTTTAACTTTTTACCATTTAGAAAGTATCCTGTTCTATCCTTTTTTGATCCAAAGTGGATGACCTCACATTTGTCCACAATGAATTCCATTTGCCACAGTTTTGCCCATTTTCACGGTGTTGGTTGAGGGATAAATATTGGCCAGGACACTGCGGCAGGGGGCCACGGACGAATTTTCAAGATTTGCTTCCCCTCAAATTGGCCTGGTTTTTTATCTGTTTTTTCTCCTCTCCCAGGAGATCACATGGGTGTCAGGTGGGGTGGGGAGTGTATATATTGTGAGGCACAAGACATCACAGTTGTGTGGGGACAGGCTGGATGGACCAGAGGGTCTTTTTCTGTCCGTATTGTCCGATATGAGTGGATGGGGAGGAATGGAGGTCAATGGGAAATGTACATCGCTGCCTCTTTGAGTGGGTAACACACAGCCCAACTCCCCAACCCTCCCCCCCACCCCCCCATCGCATCAGTGAGTATCAGGCAATAGTCACAACAAATACAGGTTGAAATCGTCCTGGGGAGTCTTCAAGCTCAACGGCCAAAAACATTATGAAGAGGTTACAACTATTTGGAAAGGCTGAACAGGCTGGGGCTCTTTTCTCTAGAAAAGAGAAGTCTGAGGGGGGGTGGGGGGTGACCTGATAGAGGCCTTTAAAATTATGAAAGGATTTGATAGGGTATTCATAGAGAAGATATTTCCACTTGTGGGGTAGTCCAAAACTAGAGGCCATAAATATAAGATAGTCACTAATAAATCCAATAGGGAATTCAGGAGAAACTTCTTTACCCATTGAGTGGTGGGAATGTGGAACTCGCTACCACAAGGAGTAGTTGAGGTGAATGGCATAGATGCATTTAAGGGGAAGTTAGATAAACACATGAGGGAGAAAGGAATAGAAAGAAATATGCTGATAGGGTTAGATGAAGTAGGGAGGGAGGATGCTCGTGTGGAGCATAAACACTGGCATTGACCAGTTGGGCTGAATGGCCTGTTTCTGTGCACTAAATTCTATGTAATTCTATGTTTATAAAGTTCACCATTTTGAGACCTCTACTTACGGCATTCTGGTAGCATGCACTTCTCCACCTGCTCCAGTTCCTCGTTGCACTCCCCCACCTCGGCTGGAGACTTCAGCATCCTCCTCCGCGAGCGCATGCCGATCCCACAGGTGACACTGCAGTCGCTCCAGTCCGACCAGAGGGTCAGCATACAGGGAATGGTCTCTGAGACCGAATACAGAACAGCGGTTGAAAATCCAACATCTACTCCGCGGAATCGCAACGCTAAAATGCAGATCAACGCATCCAGGTCAACACATCAGCACCAACAACCTTTATTAACCCTTAGTAAGTTCAGACCACCCAACTCTGTCAATCTTCAATGTGTGGGCTTTTGGTTGGCTGATAAGAATCAGCTTTTGGAGCATTGTACCGAGCCAATGAAAACCCAGGGGCTGAAATTCCACAGGGGCTCCCCCACTTGCATCTCCACTACAGTCTCCCCGATCTCTTCAACCTGGCTCCCATTTCCAAAATGGATGGTGGGAGCCAAGAGAGATGAGTAAGCTAACAAGTGAAGTGACTTGAAATTAGCTGTTGTTTTTAAAGAGATGGTTAACTTTATTTGAGTTAAAATAAAAACATTGACATTGACATTGACATTGAGAGCAATCGCTGCACGGCACTGGGAGGAGCAGGAACCATGGCTGATATTTTCATTCCTAGCCCGGAAGCAGTAAGACCAGTTCATGACTAACGTTTCTGCAATTCCCTCACCTACTTCTTTTAATACCCTGGGGCGGAAACCATCAAGTCCTGGAGATTTCCCTATTTTAAGTCCCCTTATTTTCTCTACTATCATTTTGTTATTTGTATTGAATCCAATAAGTTCCTGCCCTATGATTTGTTTTACAGTTTCCCTTTTATAACTGGTATATTTTATCCTGCTCTTCTTCCATGAAAACGGATACAAGGTATTTGTTTAATAATCTGCCATTATCTTGTTGCATGTTACAGTACTTCCATTGAGGTCAACGAAAGTCAGGTGGGGTGGGGTGGCCGGTCTGCGAGTTCCTGGTGGTAAAATGAAAATTGGCTCCATAATGTTTAAATCCACGTTCCCATTAATTTGCAGAAACTAAGAGATCTTGGTTGGATTTCTCAGCCAACAGTACTAAGAACAGCCCTTTCCCAAACCTCCAGGCCCATGGAATTAAGACAGAACAAATCAACAAACAGATAAAAAAAGCACAAGTAGGATGGAGCTGCCTGGGTTTTTGTGGCCAGATTTCCAGGCTCTAGAGGCTGTAGTTTGGACACTCCCATATTAAAATCGAGGGGGGGGGGTTGATGAAATTGTTCTGCGCTGATAGCTTTGAGCGAACCGACAGCCCCTTTGATACTAGCCTTGGTTTTCTTTCCCATCGACAAGTCAATGGGTAAAACGGGCTGCCGATTGGCTCGGAGCAGGTTTCTTACTACAGGCATAGACCAATATCACCCCTTTCCCCCCTTTCCCTCCCCCCACATCCCACACCCCCCCACAACTTTCATTACTACAGGTCTGTCGATAACAAACAACAAAGAGGGTTGATTCTGAGTTTTGGGGGGGCCAACTGGTGGAGTGCACTGGGTGAATGCACTGGTGGAGTGCACTGGTGGAGCGGGCTGGGGGAGCGGGCTGGGGGAGCGGGCTGGGGGAGCGGGCTGGGGGAGCGGGCTGGGGGAGCGGGCTGGTGGGGTGCACTGGTGGAGTGCGCAGGAGGAGTGCGCTGGTGGTGTACTCTGGGGATTGGCCCGGGGGAGTGCACTGGAGAATGCGCTGGTGGAGTGCATTGGGAGAATGAGCTGGTAGACTGTGCTGGGGGAATGAGCTGGTGGAGTGCATTGGGAGAATGAGCTGGTAGACTGTGCTGCGGGAATGCACTGGTGGAGTGCGCTGGGGGAATGAGCTGGTGGAGTGCACTGGGAGAATGAGCTGGTGGAGTGCACTGGGGGAATGAGCTGGTAGAGTGCACTGGGAGAATGAGCTGGTGGAGTGCGCTGGGGGAATGAGCTGGTAGACTGTGCTGCGGGAATGCACTGGTGGAGTGTGCTGGGGGAATGAGCTGGTGGAGTGCACTGGGAGAATGAGCTGGTGGAGTGCGCTGGGGGAATGAGCTGGTGGAGTGCGCTGGGGGAATGAGCTGGGAGAATGAGCTGGGAGAATGAGCTGGTGGAGTGCGCTGGGAGAATGAGCTGGGAGAATGAGCTGGGAGAATGAGCTGTTGGAGTGCGCTGGGAGAATGAGCTGGGAGAATGAGCTGGTGGAGTGCGCTGGGAGAATGAGCTGGGAGAATGAGCTGGGAGAATGAGCTGGTGGAGTGCGCTGGGAGAATGAGCTGGTAGACTGTGCTGGGAGAATGAGCTGGTGGAGTGCACTGGGGAATGAGCTGGTAGACTGTGCTGGGAGAATGAGCTGGTGGAGTGCACTGGGGGAATGAGCTGGTAGACTGTGCTGGGAGAATGAGCTGGTGGAGTGCACTGGGGGAATGAGCTGGTGGAGTGCGCTGGGGGAATGAGCTGGTAGACTGCGCTGGGAGAATGAGCTGGTGGAGTGCACTGGGAGAATGAGCTGGTGGAGTGCACTGGGGGAATGAGCTGGTAGACTGCGCTGGGAGAATGAGCTGGTGGAGTGCACTGGGAGAATGAGCTGGGGGAATGAGCTGGTGGAGTGCGCTGGGGGAATGAGCTGGTGGAGTGCACTGGGGGAATGAGCTGGGGGAATGAGCTGGTGGAGTGCACTGGGGGAATGAGCTGGTGGAGTGCACTGGGGGAATGAGCTGGTGGAGTGCACTGGGGGAATGAGCTGGGAGAATGAGCTGGGGGAATGAGCTGGTGGAGTGCGCTGGGGGAATGAGCTGGTGGAGTGCACTGGGAGAATGAGCTGGTGGAGTGCGCTGGGGGAATGAGCTGGTGGAGTGCACTGGGGGAATGAGCTGGGGGAGTGCACTGGGAGAATGAGCTGGTGGAGTGCACTGGGGGAATGAGCTGGGGGAATGAGCTGGGGGAATGAGCTGGTGGAGTGCACTGGGGAATGAGCTGGTGGAGTGCACTGGGGAATGAGCTGGTGGAGTGCACTGGGGAATGAGCTGGTAGACTGCGCTGGGGGAATGAGCTGGGGGAGTGTGCTGGGGGAATGAGCTGGTGGAGTGCACTGGGGGAATGAGCTGGTGGAGTGCGCTGGGGGAATGAGCTGGTGGAGTGTGCTGGGGGAATGAGCTGGGGGAATGAGCTGGTGGAGTGCACTGGGGGAATGAGCTGGTGGAGTGCACTGGGGAATGAGCTGGGAGAATGAGCTGGGAGAATGAGCTGGGAGAATGAGCTGGTGGAGTGCGCTGGGAGAATGAGCTGGGAGAATGAGCTGGGAGAATGAGCTGGTGGAGTGTGCTGGGAGAATGAGCTGGGAGAATGAGCTGGTGGAGTGAGCTGGGGGAATGAGCTGGTGGAGTGCACTGGGGAATGAGCTGGTGGAGTGCGCTGGGGGAATGAGCTGGTGGAGTGCACTGGGGGAATGAGCTGGGGGAATGAGCTGGGGGAATGAGCTGGTGGAGTGCACTGGGGAATGAGCTGGTGGAGTGTGCTGGGGAATGAGCTGGTGGAGTGCACTGGGGAATGAGCTGGTGGAGTGCGCTGGGGAATGAGCTGGTGGAGTGTGCTGGGGGAATGAGCTGGGGGAATGAGCTGGTGGAGTGCACTGGGGAATGAGCTGGTGGAGTGCACTGGGGGAATGAGCTGGTGGAGTGCACTGGGGAATGAGCTGGGAGAATGAGCTGGGAGAATGAGCTGGGAGAATGAGCTGGTGGAGTGCGCTGGGAGAATGAGCTGGGAGAATGAGCTGGGAGAATGAGCTGGTGGAGTGTGCTGGGAGAATGAGCTGGGAGAATGAGCTGGTGGAGTGTGCTGGGAGAATGAGCTGGGAGAATGAGCTGGTGGAGTGCGCTGGGAGAATGAGCTGGGAGAATGAGCTGGTGGAGTGCACTGGGAGAATGAGCTGGTGGAGTGCACTGGGGGAATGAGCTGGGGGAGTGCGCTGGGGGAATGAGCTGGTGGAGTGCACTGGGAGAATGAGCTGGTGGAGTGTGCTGGGGGAATGAGCTGGGGGAGTGCGCTGGGAGAATGAGCTGGGGGAGTGTGCTGGGGGAATGAGCTGGGGGAGTGCGCTGGGAGAATGAGCTGGGGGAGTGAGCTGGTGGAGTGCACTGGGGAATGAGCTGGTGGAGTGCACTGGGAGAATGAGCTGGTGGAGTCATAGAGTCATAGAGTCATACAGCACGGATAGAGGCCCTTCGGCCCATCGTGTCCGCGCCGGCCATCAGCCCTGTCTACTCTAATCCCATATTCCAGCATTTGGTCCGTAGCCTTGTATGCTATGGCATTTCAAGTGCTCATCCAAATGCTTCTTGAATGTTGTGAGGGTTCCTGCCTCCACAACCCTTTCAGGCAGTGAGTTCCAGACTCCAACCACCCTCTGGGTGAAAAAGTTCTTTCTCAAATCCCCTCTAAACCTCCCGCCTTTTACCTTGAATCTATGTCCCCTTGTTATAGAACCCTCAACGAAGGGAAAAAGCTCCTTAGTATCCATCCTATCTGTGCCCCTCATAATTTTGTACACCTCAATCATGTCCCCCCTCAGCCTCCTCTGCTCCAAGGAAAACAAACCCAATCTTCCCAGTCTCTCTTCATAGCTGAAGCGCTCCAGCCCTGGTAACATCCTGGTGAATCTCTTCTGCACCCTCTCCAAAGCGATCACATCCTTCCTGTAGTGTGGCGACCAGAACTGCACACAGTGCGCTGGGGGAATGAGCTGGGGGAGTGCGCCGAGGGAGTGCGCTGGGGGAGTGCGCCGAGGGAGTGCGCTGGGGGAATGAGCTGGGGGAGTGCGTTGGGGGAGTGCGCTGTGGGAGTGCACTGGGGAAATGTGCTGGTGGAATGCACTGGTGGAGTGCGCTGGTGGAGTGCGCTGGGGGAATGAGCTGAGGGAGTGCGTTGGGGGAGTGGGCTGGGGGAACGAGCTGGGGGAGTGAGCTGGGGGAGTGAGCTGGGGGAGTGAGCCAAGGGAGTGCGCTGGGGGAATGAGCTGAGGGAGTGCGTTGGGGGAGTGGGCTGGGGGAACGAGCTGGGGGAGTGAGCTGGGGGAGTGAGCTGGGGGAGTGAGCTGGGGGAGTGAGCTGGGGGAGTGAGCTGGGGGAGTGAGCTGGGGGAGTGAGCTGGGGGAGTGAGCTGGGGGAGTGAGCTGAGGGAGTGCGCTGGAGGAGTGGGCTGGGGGAACGAGCTGGGGGAGTGAGCTGGGGGAGTGAGCTGGGGGAGTGAGCTGGGGGAGTGAGCTGGGGGAGTGAGCTGGGGGAGTGAGCTGGGGGAGTGAGCTGGGGGAGTGAGCTGGGGGAGTGAGCTGGGGGAGTGAGCTGGGGGAGTGAGCTGAGGGAGTGCGCTGGGGGAGTGCGCCGAGGGGGTGCGCTGGAGGAATGCGCTGGGAGAGCGCCCTGGGGGAGAACGCTGGGGGAATGCGCTGGGGTAGTGCGCTGGCGGAATGAGCTGGGGGAATGAGCTGGGGGAGTGAGCTGGGGGAGTGAGCTGGGGGAGTGAGCTGGGGGAATGCGCTGGGGTAGTGCGCTGGCGGAATGAGCTGGGGGAATGAGCTGGGGGAGTGAGCTGGGGGAGTGAGCTGGGGGAGTGAGCTGGGGGAGTGAGCTGGGGGAGTGAGCTGAGGGAGTGCGCTGGAGGAGTGAGCTGGGGGAGTGAGCTGGAGGAGTGAGCTGGGGGAGTGAGCTGGGGGAGTGAGCTGGGGGAGTGAGCTGGGGGAGTGAGCTGGGGGAGTGAGCTGGGGGAGTGAGCTGGGGGAGTGAGCTGGGGGAGTGAGCTGGGGGAGTGAGCTGGGGGAGTGAGCTGAGGGAGTGAGCTGGGGGAGTGAGCTGGGGGAGTGCGCT
The DNA here is from genome assembly GCF_035084215.1 of Heptranchias perlo. NCBI lineage: Eukaryota > Metazoa > Chordata > Chondrichthyes > Hexanchiformes > Hexanchidae > Heptranchias > Heptranchias perlo. The sequence continues at coordinate 63,283,201 of NC_090336.1, read as the reverse complement.
GGGGGAGTGCGCCGAGGGGGTGCGCTGGAGGAATGCGCTGGGAGAGCGCCCTGGGGGAGAACGCTGGGGGAATGCGCTGGGGTAGTGCGCTGGGGGAATGTACTGGGGGAGTGAGCTGGAGGAGTGAGCTGGGGGAGTGAGCTGAGGGAGTGCGCTGGAGGAGTGGGCTGGGGGAACGAGCTGGGGGAGTGAGCTGGGGGAGTGAGCTGGGGGAGTGAGCTGGGGGAGTGCGCCGGGGGAGTGAGCTGGGGGAATGAGCTGGGGGAGTGAGCTGGGGGAATGAGCTGGGGGAGTGAGCTGGGGGAGTGAGCTGGGGGAGTGAGCTGGGGGAGTGCGCCGGGGGAGTGCGCCGGGGGAGTGCGCCGAGGGGGTGCGCTGGAGGAATGCGCCGGGGGAGTGCGCCGAGGGGGAGCGCTGGAGGAATGCGCTGGGAGAGCGCCCTGGGGGAGAACGCTGGGGGAATGCGCTGGTGGAGCGCCCTGGTGGAGTGCGCTGGGTGAGTGCGCTGGGGGAATGCACTGGGGAATGCGTTGGTGGAGCGCGCCGATGGAGCGCCCCAGTGGAGTGCACTGGGGGAATGCGCTGGGGGAATGAGCTGGGGGAGTGCGCCGGGGGAGTGCGCCGGGGGAGTGCGCCGAGGGGGTGCGCTGGAGGAATGCGCTGGGAGAGCGCCCTGGGGGAGAACGCTGGGGGAATGCGCTGGTGGAGCGCCCTGGTGGAGTGCGCTGGGTGAGTGCGCTGGGGGAATGCACTGGGGAATGCGTTGGTGGAGCGCGCCGATGGAGCGCCCCAGTGGAGTGCACTGGGGGAATGCGCTGGGGGAATGAGCTGGGGGAGTGCGCCGGGGGAGTGCGCCGGGGGAGTGCGCCGAGGGGGTGCGCTGGAGGAATGCGCTGGGAGAGCGCCCTGGGGGAGAACGCTGGGGGAATGCGCTGGTGGAGCGCCCTGGTGGAGTGCGCTGGGTGAGTGCGCTGGGGGAATGCACTGGGGAATGCGTTGGTGGAGCGCGCCGATGGAGCGCCCCAGTGGAGTGCACTGGGGGAATGCGCTGGGGGAATGAGCTGGGGGAGTGCGCCGGGGGAGTGCGCCGGGGGAGTGCGCCGGGGGAGTGCGCCGAGGGGGTGCGCTGGAGGAATGCGCTGGGAGAGCGCCCTGGGGGAGAACGCTGGGGGAATGCGCTGGTGGAGCGCCCTGGTGGAGTGCGCTGGGTGAGTGCGCTGGGGGAATGCACTGGGGAATGCGTTGGTGGAGCGCGCCGATGGAGCGCCCCAGTGGAGTGCACTGGGGGAATGCGCTGGGGGAATGAGCTGGGGGAGTGCGCCGGGGGAGTGCGCCGGGGGAGTGCGCCGAGGGGGTGCGCTGGAGGAATGCGCTGGGAGAGCGCCCTGGTGGAGTGCGCTGGGTGAGTGCGCTGGGGGAATGCACTGGGGAATGCGTTGGTGGAGCGCGCCGATGGAGCGCCCCAGTGGAGTGCACTGGGGGAATGCGCTGGGGGAGCGCGCTGGGGGAATGTGCTAGTGGAGCGCCCTGGTGGAGCGCACTGGTGGAGTGCGCTGGGGGAGCGCGCTGGGGGAATGCGCGGGGAGAATGCGCTGGTGGAGCGCACTGGTGGAGTGCGCTGGGGGAATGCGCTGGGAGAATGCGCTGGTGGAGTGCGCTGGGGGAGCGCGCTGGTGGAGCGCACGGGTGGAGCGCACTGGTCAGCCGCCTGATCATCCGGCGAAGAGGCCGCCTCCCAGATGATTTTGAGGACCCGGGCCGCATTCAAATCTGGCGGGTGAGCTGCGGGACAGATTGAGGCCTCGAGATCGGGCCAGGACCACGGGGTGAGGTCGTCAGGTAGTCACACTCGTGGGGGTCCTGGGGTGGCAGTAGTCCGGATTAATTTTTGTGCATCCCAGGGGTGAACACCAGCTCCTCCTGGGCCCACAAAAATCATTCGACACTTTCTTTTGCCGGCCCTCTTCAGCTCCATCGCCCGTGGAACTGGTCGAAGGGGGCACGGCACAGGCTGCGACCAGTTCCGACCTATATTGGCGATGGGGGCCCTATTTACGTCACAGGACCCCAACTTCCATTTTAAAAGGGGGCCTATTGCCTGAAACAGGCGGGCGCTTCGGACGCCCGGACCCTTTCAAAATGGAGCCGCCTGCATCGCCGGTGTTAACGGGAGTGCGAAGGCTTCCGACCCCAATGCTCAGGCCATTACCAACCCCCCGTTAACACCAAGTGAAGAGAGTGTAAATCCATCCCAAGGACTATAGAGAAAAAGAAATGTCCTGTTCACTGTTCCTCCATGTTAACTCCACAGGAAGCTGTCCATCAAACAAACTACTCCCTGGTCAGAGGGAAGAGTCTGGAAGAACTTCCTGTCCTTGACTGTGGTGACGGAGTTACAACAATATCGATAGAGCAGCGAGAGAATAAACATTGATTTTCAGTTCTGAACTGCTGTATATCATAACATTATGTATATCCATAATTGAAGAAGAGCAATTTTTTTTTAAAAGAATTTTCTGCGTCATTTGGAACTCGTACAGATACTCTGAGATTCCCAGCCTCAGCTCTTGAACTGCCCTTATACTTACGACAGTCTGGCATTGAACATTTCTCCATTTGTGCAGTTTCCACTTTGCACATGGATCCATCTGACGGATGCATCTTGACCATTCTCTGCCGCCTCTTGGTGCCCATCCCACAGCTGGCACTGCACTCCTCCCATTCTCCCCACTCCGTCACGAAGCAGGTGTTTGATGCTAACGTCAGGGGAGGAAGAGGAAATTCATGAGGAATCTGGCAGAAAACTCGCCGACAGTCCCTTATTTGTTCGCAACCTCGGTGTCCTATTTGACCCTGAGCTGACCTTCTGACCCCATATCCTCTCCATCACCAAGACCGCCTACTTCCAACTCCATAGCATTGTGCGTCTCCACCCCTGCCTCAGCTCATCTGCTGCTGAAACCCTCATCCATACCATTGTTACCTCGAAACTTGACTCTTACCATGCTCTCCATAAACTTGAGCTCATCCAAAACTCTGCTGCCTGTATCCTCACTCGCACCAAGTCTCGTTCACCCATCACCCCTGTGCACACTGACTTACCTTGGCTCCTGGTCTGGCAACGCCTCAACTTTAAATTTCTCATCCTTGTTTTCAAATCCGTCTATGACCTTGCCCCTCCCTATCTCTGTAACCTCCTCCAGCCCTACAACCCTCCGAGATCTCTGCACTCCTCCAATTCTGAACTCTTGTGAATCCCTGATTTTCATCACTCCACCATTGGCGGCCGTGCCTTCAGCTGCCTCAGCCCAAAGCCCTGCAATTCCCTCCCTGAACCTCTCCCTGTCTCTACCTCTCTCTCCTCCTTTAAGACACTCCTTAAAACCTACCTCTTTGACCAAGCTTTTGGTCATCTGTCCTAATATCTCCTTATGTGGCTCGGTATCAAATTTTGTCTGATTACACTTCTGTGTAGTGCCTTGGGACATTTTACCACATTAAAGGCTCTATATAAATGCAAGTTGTTGTTACCTTGGACGGTCCCACTATGGTATGGCTGTACTCACAAAAAGAAGGGGCAAGAGAAAAATAAACTCATCAGGCCCATCGATCCCTGCCCTGCCCCAATTACAGTCTATAGCGGGTGTGTTGGTGCCAGCGCAATTTGCCTGCTATACGCGTTGGGACAGTTTAAAGGGAAACCCTACGGCCATCAGGTAGCGAGTGATGCCCAAGCCTAGAGAGTGAGTATTTGATTGTGGGATTCTCCCTGAGTTCTTACCCGGGGTCCGTACACCTGGACTTTGCATCGCGAGTCCTGCTCAGGCCCAGCAATGACCTCATGGTGGCTGGCAGCTGAGGTCCCACCCGCTGTGAGTTCGAGAGGAGCACGGGCATTTTGGATCACAGAGGAAGAACTGGCATGGGGAATGAGAAAAATGGGCATCGGGGAGAAGATATCTTGGTTTTAGAGGGGGTGCAGCGCATGGTTAAATTATGAGTACAGGTTGCACAGCCTAGGTTGTATTCCCTCGAGTAGAGAAGATTAAGGGACGATCTAATTGAGGTGTTTAAGATCATTAAAGGATTTGATAAGGTAGATAGAGGGAAACTATTTCCTCTGGTGGGGGGAGTCCAGAACAAGGGAGGCTTAACCTTAAAATTAGAGCTCGGCTGTTCAGGGGTGATGTCAGGAAGCACTTCTTCACACAAAGGGGAGTGGAAATCTGGAACTCTCTCCCCCAAAAAACTGTTGAGGCTGGGGGTCAATAGAAAATTTCAAAACTGAGATTGATAGATTTTGTTAGGTAAGGGGATTAAAGGTTACGGAACCAAGGCAGGTAAATGGAGTTAAGATACAGATCAGCCATGATCCAATTGAATGGCTGAACAGTTTGGAGGGGCAGAATGGCCTACTCCGGTTCCTATGTTCCTTTGAGGAATGTCCTTAGAGGGAATGAAGCCACAGCTATTTGTGGGAGTAGGAGCGATTGAACCAGTCAATGGGGATTCAGGGCCAGGGAGAAAGGAAAGTGACCTGAGAGGTGAGAAACTGAATACTCTCAAACAACAGCAGCACCTGTTCCTGCCCGTAATACGGGGAGTGCTTTATTACTCTGTAAGCAGCAACTTCAAAATTGATTTTAATGCAAACGGATAACAGTTTGCGCTTATTGGCCGATTTAAACGATAGCCCGATTTAAACGTGGGCTTTTTGCGTGGTGGGGACTGCACTTGTAATGCGGACTAAAATTTTCTGCGTCCAATTACAGGTAAAGCTTTGTAAAATTCTCCACACCATGGTAATCAAGCAAGTTCCAGGAGAGCATGGTTATCTGTGAGGTATCATTAGACACATACAAGTAACCCCAGCCCTGCCCCGCTATCTCTTAACTTTGGTATCTCAGGTGTCAGCCATGGCTCATTGGGTAGCACTCTTGCCTCCGAGTTAGAAGGTTGTGGGCTCAAGCCCTGCTCCAAGGACTTGAGCACAAATCCCAGGCTGATACACCATTGCAGTATCTGAGGGAGTGCTGCACTGTTGGAGGTGCTGTCTTTTGGATGAGATGTTAAAACCAAGGCCCCGTCTGCCCTCTCAGGTGGACAGAAAATATCCCACGGCACCATTTCAAAGAAGAGCAGCAGAGTTCTCCCTGGTGTCCTAGGCCAACGTTTATCCCTTGCCAATCAAGGGCAATTAGGGATGGGTAATAAATGCTGGCCTTGCCAGTGATGCCCACATCCCATGAACGAATAAAAAAGCATCTTTAAAACAGATTATCTGGTCATTGCCACATTGCTGTTTGTGGGACCTTGCTGTGTGCAAATTGGCTGCTGCGTTTCCGACATTTAAACAGTGACGACACTGCGAAGAAGTACTTCATTGGCTGTAAAGTGCTTCGGGACATCCTGAGGTCATGAAAGGTGCTACATAAATGCAAGTCTTTCTTTCAACGTCCTTGGAAACACAAGACTGTAACGGGACCGGAAGTTTTACATTCCAGTGACTTGGTCTTCACCTTCATTTTTTTTCCTGATCTAACCATCGTTCTTGAGTTGACTGCTAACAAGGAGCAGCTGAGAGCAATGGCCAACTTTAGTGAAACACACTCTCAAGACTGAGATTGATAGATTTTTTTTGGATAAGGGTGTCAAGAGATCTGGAGCATAGGTGGGTGAATGGAGTTAATATACAGATCGGCCATGATTCGATTGAATGGCGGAGCAGGCTCGAGAGGCTGAATGGCCGCCTCCTGTTTCTATGTTCCAAATTTTCTAGGTTAAAGGCGCTATATAAATGCAACCTGATGTTGGTTTGCACGAGATCCACAGTTCCCGAGCCTGACGACAGTAGGTCAATATAAAATCACCTTAAAACAGTGTGCAGGGGCAGGCTACGTAGTATGTCTTGATTGCGTGAAGAGCATGTTTTTATAAATGGGGCTGCAAACAGGTCCTGCTGTGAATGCAGACACCCTCTCTGTGCCCAGACTGTCTATACAATCCACCCACAGCAAATTGTATTTTTAAATTGCCTTTTGTTTGTACTTTCACAGCTGTGCAACAGTATCACAATATCGCACATAATCAAATCAGCACAATGTGCGAAAGAAAGAAAATCAAAAGCAAAATGCTGCGGATGCTGGAAAGAAAGACTTGCATTTATATAGCGCCTTTCATGACCTCAGGATGTCCCAAAGCGCTTTACAGCCAATGAAGTACTTTTTTGAAGTGCAGTCACTGTTGTAATGTAGGAAACGCAGCAGCAAATTTGCACACAGCAAGGTCTCACAAACAGCAATGTGATAATGTCCAGATAATCTGTTTTTTCGATGTTAGTTGAGGAATAAATATTGACCAGGCCAACAGGGAGAATTCCACTGTTATTCTTCAAAATAGTGCCATGGGATCTTTTACATCCACCTGAGAGGGCAGACAGGACCTCGGTTTAACATCTCATCCGAAAGACGGCATCTCCTTCAGTACTGCACTGGGAGTGTCAGCCTAGACAATGTGCTCAAAGTCTCTGGAGTTGGGCTTGAACCCACGACCTTAAGACTCAGAGGCGAGAGTGCTACCCATTGAGCACAAATAGTGCATTACTTTGAAAATTAATGTTTTAAATAAGAACATAAGAACATAAGAAATAGGAGCAGGAGTAGGCCAATCGGCCCCTCGAGCCTGCTTCGCCATTCAATAAGATCATGGCTGATCTGATCCTAACCTCAAATCTAAATTCATGTCCAATTTCCTGTCCGCTCCCCGTAACCCCTAATTCCCTTTACTTCTAGGAAACTGCCGATTTCTGTTTTAAATTTATTTAATGATGTGGCTTCCACAGCTTCCTGGGGCAGCAAATTCCACAGACCTACTACCCTCTGAGTGAAGAAGTTTCTCCTCATCTCAGTTTTGAAAGAGCAGCCCCCTATTCTAAGATTATGCCCCCTAGTTCTAGTTTCACCCATCCTTGGGATCTTCCTTACCGCATCCACCCGATCAAGCCCCTTCACAATCTTATATGTTTCAATAAGATCGCCTCTCATTCTTCTGAACTCCAATGAGTAGAGTCCCAATCTACTCAACCTCTCCTCATATGTCCACCCCCTCATCCCCGGGATTAACCGAGTGAACCTTCTTTGTACTGCCTCGAGAGCAAGTATGTCTTTTCTTAAGTATGGGCACCAAAACTGTATGCAGTATTCCAGGTGCGGTCTCACCAATACCTAATATAACTGCAGCAATACCTCCCTGTTTGTATATTCTATCCCCCTAGCAATAAAAGCCAACATTCCGTTGGCCTTCTTAATCACCTGCTGCACCTGCATATTAACTTTTTGATTTTCTTGCACTAGGACCCCCAGATCCCTTTGTACTGCAGTACTTTCCAGTTTCTCGCCATTAAGATAATAACTTGCTCTCTGATTTTTCCTGCCAAAGTGCATAAGCCTCACATTTTCCAATATTGTATTGCATCTGCCAAATCTCCGCCCACCCACCCAGCCTGTCTATATCCCATTGTCGTTTTTTTATGTCCTCCTCACTCTCTACTTTCCCTCCCATCTTTGTATCATCTGCAAACTTTGATATGTTACACTCGGTCCCCTCCTCCAAATCGTTAATATAGATTGTAAAGAGTTGGGGACCCAGCACCGACCCCTGCGGAACACCACTGGCAACTGGTTGCCAGTCCGAGAATGAACCATTTATCCAACTCTCTGCTTCCTGTTAGATAACCAATCCTCCACCCATGCCAGAATATTACCCCCAATCTAGTGATTCTTTATCTTGAGCAATAATCTTTTATGTGGCATCTTGTCAAATGCCTTCTGGAAGTCCAAATACACTACGTCCACTGGTTCCCCTTTATCCACCCTGTACGTTATGTCCTCAAAGAACTCAAGCAAATTTGTCAGACATGACTTCCCCTTCGTAAAGCCATGCTGACTTTGTCCTATTAAATTATGTTTATCCAAATGTTCCGCTACTGTCTCCTTAATAATAGACTCCAAAATTTTACCCACCACAGATGTTAGGCTAACTGGTCTATAACTTCCTGCCTTCTGCCCACTACCCTTTTTAAATAGCGGTGTTACATTAGAAGTTTTCCAATCTGCCGGGACCTTTGCCGAGTCCAGAGAATTTTGGAAAATTATTACCAAAGCAGCCACAATCCCTACTGCCACTTCCCTCAAGATCCTAGGATGTAAGCCATCAGGTCCAGGGGATTTATTCGCCTTGAGTCCCATTAATTTACTGAGTACCAATTCCTTAGTGATTGTAATCGTATTTAACTCCTCCCCCCCAAAGCCCCCTGTTTGTCCAGTGTTGGGATATTCTTAGTGTCCTCTACCGTAAAGACTGAAACAAAATATTTGTTCAGCATTTTTGTCATCTCCATGTTTCCCACCATTAATTTCCCGGTCTCATCCTCTAAGGGACCTACGTTTGCCTTAGCCACCCTTTTTCTTTTTATATAACTGTAGAAACTCTTGCTATCTGTTTTTATTTTTTTTGCTAATTTATTTTCATAATCTATCTTCCCTTTCTTAATCAATCCTTTCGTTACTTTTTGCTGTCTTTTGAAGACTTCCCAATCTTCTATCCTCCCACTAAGTTTGGCTACCTTATATGTCCTTGTTTTTAGTCGGATACTATCCTTAATTTCTTTACTTAGCCACGGATGGCTGTCATTTCTTTTACACCCTTTTTTCCTCAGTGGAATATATATTTTTTGAAAGTTGTAAAATAACTCCTTGAATGAACACCACTGCTCATGTACCATCTTACACTTTAATCTATTTTCCCAGTCCACTTTAATCTCCTTTATTCAAGCTCAGTACGCTTGTTTGAGAACCAACCTTCTCACCCTCTAATTGGATATGGAATGTAACCATGTTATGGTCACTCATTCCAAGGGGATCCTTAACTAGGACATTATTAATTAATCCTGGCTCATTACACAGGACCAGGTCCAAGGTTGCTTGCCCCCTTGTAGGATCAGTTACATACTGCTCAAGAAATCCATCCCTAATATACTCAATAAACTCTTCCTCAAGGCTGCCCTGCCCAATTTGATTTGTCCAGTTAATAGGATAGTTAAAATGGTTTTGTTTTACTAATATGTTGTAGCAGCACTGTTGACTGTTGATGCTGACTGTCCAAGGGGAAACATTGGCAGTCCTGCAAAGTACTTGCCCATTTCCAAGTTCAATTGACCTGAATGGAGTGTCTGAACTGCAGTTGGTTCGCTCAACCTGCCAGCCAAGTGGCAGAAAGTGATCAATTGAGTGGTAACAACATCCCGACTGTAGTGCTGAAGACTTGTGCTCCAGAACTTGCAGTGCCTCAAGCCAAGCTGTTCCAGTACAGCTACAACACTGGCATCTACCCAACAATGTGGAAAATTTCCCAGGTATGTCCTGTCCATGTAAAGCAGGACAAATCCAATCAGGCCAATTACCGCCCCAAAGGCCTACTCCCAATCATCAGCAAGGTGATGGAAGGTGTCGTTGACAGTGCTATCAAGCGGCACTTACTCACCAATAACCTGCTCACCGATGCTCAGTTTGGGTTCCACCAGGACCACTCGGCTCCAGACCTCATTACAGCCTTGGTCCAAACATGGACAAAAGAGCTGAATTCCGTAGGTGAGGTGAGAGTGACTGCCCTTGACATCAAGGCAGCATTTGACCGAGTACGACACCAAGGAGCCCCAGTAAAATTAAAGTCAATGGAGACCGGGGGAGAAACTCTCCAATGGCTGGTGTCATACTTGGCTGTTTCTGGTTGTTGGAGGCCAATCTTCTCTGCTCCAGGACATCGCTGCAGAAGTTCCTCAGGGCAGCATCTTAGACCCAACCATCTTCACCAGCTTCATCAATGGCCTTCCCTCCATCATAGTTTCAGGAGTGGGACTGTTCACTGATGATGGTGCAGTGTTCAGCTCCATTCGCAACTCATTCGCATGCTTGGGCTGATAAATGGCAACTAACATTTTCCCCGCACAAGTGGCAGTCAGTGACCGTCTTCAAAACAAGAGAGAGCCTAACCACTTCAATGGCATTACCATTCCCACCATCAACATCCTGGGGTCACCATTGACCAGAAACTCAACTGAAACAACAAGAACTTGCATTTAGAGTGCTACCAACATTAGAGGCTGACATTAGAGGTTTATTCACCTTTCCTACATTACAACAATGACTGCACATCAAAAAGTACTTCATCGGCTGTGAAGTGCTTTGGGACATCCTGAGGTCGTGAAAGGCACTATATAAATGCAAGTCTTTCTTTTTTCCAGTCTGCATCCGAAACATTGACCCATCTTTTCTATTATCCCCTTTAGGTGCTGACGGACCTACAGTGCATCTCCAGCACTTTTATCCTTATCCCACTTACCACATTCCTCATTGACGATGCAATTTTCCGTCTCTTCGGTGGGCAGTGTGCAGAGGGAGCCGTCCTCTGGGTACTGCTTAATGTATCTTTCCCGCGACCGCATGCCCATTCCGCAGGAGATGCTGCAAGGAGACCAGCTGATCCACTCGGACATCATGCAAGTAGACGCATCTGGGGAGTACAATTAATATATTACTGAACCGAGCAAAAGCCTTACCAACATATGAAATCGACAGGCAGGAAAAGACCAGCTGGTCCATCAAGCCTGGCCCACACCATGATGGCCGGAACATCCTGACTAAACACATCCTCCCACCCCCAACCATAGACATGTAACCTCCTGGGAGAGGCAAAAAAAAAGAGGAAAACCTGGGCTTATTTGGGGAAAAAAACTCTGGAAAATTCCTCTCCAACCCCCTCAGGTGATTGAAACCAGTCCAGCAATTCACAAGGACCATTTGTTATCTGTTAACCCACTTACCTTCTAGAAGATACGATCTCTGTCCTAGTCAGGAACTGGTCCAGCTCCCTCTTGAAGGTGAGCAGAGAGTCAGCACCCACCTCAATAGCCGGCAACGCATTCCAGAGACTCACTAATCTCTGGGAAAAGAGGAACTGCCCAACATCCAGTCTATTCCCACTCTTCTATAGTTTGAACTCGTGTCCCCGGTCCTCCCCAATCTGTTAAACTGGAATAACCTACCAATGGGGATGCTATCCAGCCCTTTAATTATTTTATAGACCTCTATCAGCTCACCTCTAAGTCGATGCTGCTCTAAAGTAAATAGACTAAAGGTCATTGAGCCTATCTGAGTAGCTGAGGTGCTTTAAACTAGGAATCATTCTTGTGGCTCTCCTCTGGACCTTTTCCAAAGTCACTATATCACCCGCCTTGTGGGGGGACCAAAACTGAGGTCTGACAAGCGACCTTTGTAGTGACAAAATGGTGTCCGTTGAAACCTTCCCTTTTTAACATTTAATTAAATGCTTCAGTTTGCACTTCCAGGAAAGAACAGAAGTTTTGTCGTAAAATCATTGAAAGGGTCTTGCCACAGAATTCCAAACCGTACTAAACAATTGATGGGGCTTCAGTTATGTGGAGAGACTGGAGAAGCTGGAGTCGTTCTCCTTAGAACAGAAAAGGATAAGGAGAGATTTGATAGAGGTGTTGAAAATCATGAACGGTTTTGATAGAGTAAATAGGGAGAAACTGTTTCCAGTGGCAGAAGGGTCGGTAACCAGAGGACACAGATTTAAGGTGATTGGCAAAAGAGCCAGAGGTGACATGAGGAAACATTTTTTACGCAGCGAGTTGTTATGATCTGGAATGCACTGCCTGAAAGGGCGGTGGAAGCAGATTGAATAGTAACTTTCAAAAGGGAATTAGATAAATACTTGAAGGGAAAACATTTACAGGGGAAAGAGCAGGGGAATGGGACTAATTGGATAGCTCTTTCAAAGAGCCGGCACAGACATGATGGGCCGAATGGTCTCTTCCTGTGCTGTACCTACTATGATACTATGACTGCCAGTGATATAGGTGGCTGAATGCTTAAAGTCTTTGTCGGACATTCGATTTATTTAAAACCAGTTAATCTCCCATGACATTGCACACAGAGGGGTAGTTCTTGACTTTGTGCGATAGCGTGAAACGGGTGATAGCAAGTCAACAGCCCATTTTATGTCTCTCACGATTTTTATCTCCAAGTGGAAATAAAAATGGGGAGAGATGTAAAACGGGCTGACGACTCGCTATCACCAATTTTACACTATCGCACAAAGTCAAAATCTACCCCTCCAGAGAGTCAAAATCAAGTACAGTCTTCAGATGAAGTGGGGTTAGACGGCAGAGACGAGTTGGGTTAGGGCATGCAGATTAAAGACGACCTAAGTTAATCAAACAGTTTCACATCTGCAAACTGTCTGCATTTTATGCGGACAATCAGCATTTTTACTCGGTTTCTGCTTCTGTTGATGCTCCAGCTTTGAAACCAGCGTGGATCCCTTTCCAGGTGCCCTCTTGTAAACTCGGTTTTTAATCGATGCTGCTGTGCTGTGCAGCACACACGTTTGGCAAGACAAAGGTGGCTCGAAAGGTGAGAAAGGGTGGACATGGACAAGCCCCATTTCACTTCCCTTGCCAAAATAGTCCAACTGTTTAATTAGTGATGTGTGCGATAGGAGATGAGCGGGCTGAATCAGGGCAAAAAAAATGGAAGGACCATAATGAAAATACCAGAGAGAAAAGCTTCAATCCTTGATGAAAGAAAGAACTTGCATTCATCTAGCACCTTATCACATCTGAGAAACATCCCAAACCACTTCACACTCAATGAATTACACTCTTTTGCACACAAGCAGTGACAAAATGAATGAGTATTTAACTTATTTTATCGTTGAGAGGCAAATGTTGGCCAGCAACACTGGAAAAGCTCACTATTCATCCAATAAGATCTTTAATGTCCACTTGAACAGGCAGCCAAGTCCTCAGTTTAGCATCTCATTTGAAGGATCGGGCCTCCAACAGCGTAGCACTCCCTCGTTGGAGCGTTAGCCTAGAGTGGGCCTTGAGCCTACAAACATCTGGCTTAGGGGTCAGAGTGCAACCAACTGAGCCAAGCTGACACTCGCAAAAGTAGTTTGGGTTTGGAGAAACCGTAGCTCCTGTAGCAATTGGGTTGATGTCCTCGCAACTAGAATACGAAAAGGTCAGGAAAGAAGTTAAAAAAAACAATTGGGAAGGCAATGGGAAACTATGAAATTAAATTATGATGTAATAAGGCACCGAGAGTTTCATTCAGAACTTGTTTCTGTACAAACTTCAATTGAATAACAATTTTTTTTGCAGTAAATGCAGAAATTTGTGTTCTGAAAGAACAGCAGGGAATTTCAATTTTCTTAATGCAGTTCCTGCTGTGGTTTCGATCTCTGCAAGAAAGTAATTATTTATTTTTATTCAAGCTTCTTCTCTGAGCCGGAGAACATGTAACGTTACCAGAATAATCACAACACGGAAACGGCTATTTCAAAAAACATTTTTAGTTGGTACTAAAGTGTTGATAATATTCACCTGAAGAACTCAACATCCAGAAAGGAATTGAAGGATATGTTGATAGGGTTAAATGAAGAGGAGTTGGAGGAGGCTCGTGTGGAGCATAAACTCTACATTCCATGTGTCAGCTTGGCTCAGTTGGTTGCAATATGACCCCTAAGCCAGATGTTTGTAGGCTCAAGGCCCACTCTAGGCTAACGCTCCAACGAGGGAGTGCTACGCTGTTGGAGGCCCGATCCTTCAAATGAGATGCTAAACTGAGGACTTGGCTGCCTGTTCAAGTGGACATTAAAGATCTTATTGGAGGAATAGTGAGCTTTTCCAGTGTTGCTGGCCAACATTTGCCTCTCAACTATAAAATAAGTTAAATACTCATTCATTTTGTCACTGCTTGTGTGCAAAAGAGTGTAATTCATTGAGTGTGAAGTGGTTTGGGATGTTTCTCAGATGTGATAAGGTGCTAGATGAATGCAAGTTCTTTCTTTCATCAAGGATTGAAGCTTTTCTCTCTGGTACTTTCATTAATCCATGTAACGCCGCACTTCATGTCTTCACCTCAAAGACCCACATCACATCACCTCTATACTCACCAAGCTCCACTAGCTTCTATGCCCCAGGGAGTAGACCTTAAGATTTATCTTAGACCTTCGACAAGGAACCGCATAGTAGACTCATGACTAAGGTCAGAGCATGTGGAGTCAGGGACAAGTAGCAGAATGGATAGCAAGCTGGTTACAAAGCAGAAAACAGAGAGTAGGGGTTAAAGGTAGTTACTCAGACTGGCAAAAGGTGGGAAATGGTGTTCCATAAGGATCGGTGCTGGGACCGCTGTTGTGGCGAGGCTGTGGAGGGATCTGAATGATAATTTCATAGAATTACACAGAATGTACAGCACAGAAACAGACCAGTTGGCCCAGCAGGTCCATGCCAGTGTTTATGCTCCACATGAGCCTCCTCCCTCCCTATTTCATCTAAACTTATCAGCATATCCTTCTGTTCCCTTCTCCCTCATGTGTTCATCTAGCTTCCCCTAAATGCATCTATGCTAGTCCCCTCAACTACTCCTTGTGGTAGTGAGTTCCACATTCTAACCATTTTCTGGGTAAGGAAGTTACTCCTGAATTCCTTGTTGGATTTATTAGTGACTATCTTATATTTATGGCCCCTAGTTCTGGTCTCCCCCGCAAGTGGAAACAACTTTTCTACGTCAACCCTATCAAACCCCTTTTATAATCTTAAAGATCTCTTATAACGTCACTCCTCTGTCTTTTTTCTAGAGAAAACAGCCCCAGCCTGTTCAATCTTTCCTGATAGATATAACCTCTCAGTTCTGGTATCATCCTAATAAATCTCTTTTGCACCTTCTCCAGTACCTCCATATCCTTTTTATAATATGGAGACCAGAACTGTTCACAGTACTCCAAGTGTGATCTAACCAAGGTTCCATACAAGTTTAACATAGCTTCTGGGCTTTTCAATTCTATCCCTCCAGAAATGAACCCCAGTGGTTTGTTTGCTTTTTTATAGCCTTATTAACCTGTGTCCCTACTTTTAGTGATTTGTGTATCTGTACCCCCAGATCCCTCTGCTCCTCTGCTCTATTTAGACTCTTTTTATCCAAGCAGTATGTGGCCCCCTAATTCTTCCTATACAAATGTAATACCTCACACTTATCTATATTGAAATTCATTTGCCAATTACATTTCCATTCAGCAAGTTTATTAATATCTTCCTGTATTTTGTTGCAGACCTCAGTATTAACTACACCCCCCAATTTGGCGTCGTTCACAAATTTTGAAATTGTGCTTCTGATTCCCGAGTTCAAATCGTTTATGTAAATGGTGAACAACAGTGGTCCCAGTACTGAGCCTTGTGGAACATCACTTCCCACCTTTTGCCAGTCTGAGTAACTACCTTTAACCCCTACTCTCTGTTTTCTGTTTTGTAGCCAGCTTGCTATCCATTCTGCTACTTATCCCTGATTCCACATGTTCTGACCTAAGTCATGAGTCCACAATGTGGTACCTTATTGAAGGCCTTTTGAAAATCCAAATATATTACATCTACTACGTTATCCTTGTCTACCCTTTCTGTTGCTTCTTCAAAGAATTCAATAAGGTTGCTCAAGCATAACCTTCCCTTTTGAAACCTGTGCTGACTATTCTTTATTATATTTTTGGTTTCTAGATGTTTTTCTATTACATCTTTGAGTAAGGATTCCGTTATCTTTCCTATCACAGACGTTAAGCTAATTGGTCTATAGTTCCCTGGACTGGTTCTATCTCCCTTTCTAAATATAGGAATCACATTAGCTGTCCACCAGTCCCCTGGCACTATTTCATTGCATTTTTATATATACGTGATAGTGTGTCTGCTATCTCTTCCCTAACTTCTTTTAATATGCACGGATACAATCCATCTGGGCTAGGGGTTTTATCCTCTCTAAGTTTGATTAGTTTATCAATTATCTCCCCCCTTTCTTTCTTAAATGTCTTTATATCTTCTTTGACCTTTTCTTCTAATGTCATGCCCACCTTGTTAGTCTCCCTGGTAAATAGTGAGGCAAAGTAATTATTTAATATTTCTGTCATTTAGCTGTAATTTCCTGTATGATTATCATATGTATCCCTTATCCCTATGCTGATTCTTCTTTTGTTATTTATGTGTCTGTGGAAAACTTTACTATTTCTTTTTATATTCCTTCATAATTTAATTTCATAGTTTCCCATTGCCTTCCCAATTGTTTTTTTTAACTTCTTTCCTGACCTTTTCGTATTCCCTTTTGTCATCATCTCCTTTGTTGTCCACATACTTAGTGTATGCCTTTTCTTTAGTTTCAATTTTGCCCTTGTTTCTTTATTTACCCATGGTGTATCATTACTGGTTAGTTTGTTCTTGCTTTTTAGTGGGATATATTTCTCCTGGATTCTATTGATCACTGTTTTAAATGTTTCCTACTTCTGTTCTGTTTCTTTATCAGTAAATATTTCCAGTTTACCTTCCCTAGTTCCATTCTCATCCCCTCAAAATCAGCTTTTTTCCTATTTCTCACTTTGGTCTTTGTCTTAATATGTCCTTCTCAATTTTTATGTTAAACATTATTATGTTGTGATCGCTATTGCCTAGATGTTCCGCTAAGGTTATTTCTCTTATCTGTTCTGGTTCATTTCCCATTATTATGTCCGGCCATGCTTCCTCTCTTGTTGGACTTTTTACATACTTGGTAAGTAAGGAGTCCGAAACACATCGTTAACAATCCATTCCCTGTACCCCTTTACCTATCTCTTCTTGCTAATTTATTTGGGGACAGTTAAAACCTCCCATGATTATAATTCTCATATACTCATTTCACATATTTGCTTATATATTTCTTCCTCCACCTCCTTTCCATTATTCGGTGGTCTGTAGTTTATCCCTATTAGACTGATCGATCCCTTCTCATCTTTTATTTCAATCCACGTGGATTCTGTTTCTATCCTTCTGTTGGTGATGTCCCTTTTTTCTACTGCCATTATGTTATCTCTAATTAGTACAGCTACTCCACCCCTCCCCCTTCTTCCTTCCCTCAGCTTTCTGATTATCTTATATACTACGATATTTAGTTGCCAGTCCTGTTCTTTATGTTGCCATGTTTCAGTTATTCCTACTATATCTAGTTCCTCGCTATGGATTATTGCCTCCAGTTCTCCCGTTTTATTTTGGACGCTGTTTACATTGCTGCACAGGCAGTTTAATTCATCTTTAATAGTTGTTCCTTTTACTTTATTTTTAACAGTCCTTTTATACTCCTGTTTTATAACAGTATTTGTTCCTTGACCGTTTATGTTATCTTCATTCCTTACCCTGGTCTGACCTTTACACTCATCTCCTGTTTCTTTTATCTTTAAGCTTTTGTTAATACTCCCCGATCCCTCCCCACATCTTGCTACTTTAAAGCCTCGTGCACTGCCCTATTTATCCTTTCCTCTAGGACTCTGGTCTCATTCTGGTTCAGGAGGAGCCCGTCCCAATGGGATAGCTCCTTCCTGTCCCAGTACTGGTGCCAGTGTCCCATGAAATAGAACCACTCCTTCCCACACCACTCTTTCAGCCACAAATTCACCTTTCTGATCTGCCTATCCCTATGCCAATTAATACATGGTTCAGGTAATAATATTCCAAACAACGTCCTGCGTTGGATACGGGCATGGTGCTGGGAGATTGGAGGACTGCTAACATTGCACTGTTGTTTAAAAAGGGAGCGAGGGATAGACCGAGTAATCACAGGCCAGTCAGTCTAACCTCAGTGGTGGGCAAATTATTGGAATCAATTCTGAGGGACAGGGTAAATGTCACTTAGAAAGGCACGGAGTAATCAAGGACAGTCAGCATGGATTTGTTAAGGGGAGGTCGTGTCTAACTAACTTGATTGAATTTTTTGAGGAGGTAACAAGGAGGGTCGATGAGGGTAGTGCATTTGATATAGTCTACATGGATTTTAGCAAGGCTTTTGACAAGGTCCGACACGGCACACTTGTCAAAAAATTACAAGCCCATGGGATCCAAGGGAGGGTGGCAAGTTGGATCCAAAATTAGCTCAGTCGCAGGAAGCAAAGGGTAATGGTTGACGTGTTTTTGTGACTAGGAGGCTGTTTGCATTGGGGTTCCACAGGGCTCAGTACTAGGTCCCATGCTTTTTGTGATATATATTAATGATTTGGACTTAAATGTAGGGGGCACAATTAAAAAGTTTGCAGATGATACAAAAATTGGCCATGTGGTTGATAGTGAGGAGGAAAGCTGTAGACTGCAGGAAGATATCAATGGACTGGTCAGGTTGGCAGAAAAGTGGCAAATGGAATTCAATCTGGAGAAGTGTGAGCTAATGTATTTGGGGAGGGCAAACATGGCAAGGGAATACACAATATCCCCGATATCCCCACCATCACGGAAGCCAGTCTTCAGCCAATTCGATTCACTCCACGTGATATCAAGAAATGGCTGAGTGCACTGGATATAGCAAAGGCTATGGGCCCCGACAACATTCCAGCTGTAGTGCTGAAGACTTGTGCTCCAGAACTAGCTGTGCCTCTAGCCAAGCTGTTCCAGTACAGCTACAACACTGGCATCTACCCGACAATGTGGAAAATTGCCCAGGTATGTCCTGTCCACAAAAAGCAGGACAAATCCAATCCGACCGATTACCGCCCCATCAGTCTACTCTCAATCATCAGCAAAGTGATGGAAGGTGTTGTCGACAGTGCTATCAAGCGGCACTTACTCACCAATAACCTGCTCACCGATGCTCAGTTTGGGTTCCGCCAGGACCACTCGGCTCCAGACCTCATTACAGCCTTGGTCCAAACATGGACAAAAGAGCTGAATTCCAGAGGTGAGGTGAGAGTGACTGCCCTTGACATCAAGGCAGCATTTGACCGAGTGTGGCACCAAGGAGCCCCAGTAAAATTGAAGTCAATGGGAATCAGGGGGAAAACTCTTCAGTGGCTGGAGTCATACCTAGCACAAAGGAAGATGGTAGTGGTTGTTGGAGGCCAATAATCTCAGCCCCAGGACATTGCTGCAGGAGATCCTCAGGGCAGTGTCCTAGGCCCAACCATCTTCAGCTGCTTCATCAATGACCTTCCCTCGATCATAAGGTCAGAAATGGGGATGTTCGCTGATGACTGCACAGTGTTCAGTTCCATTCGTAACCCCTCAAATAATGAAGCAGTCCGAGCCCGCATGCAGCAAGACCTGGACAACATCCAGGCTTGGGCTCAAAAGTGGCAAGTAACATTCGCGCCAGATAAGTGCCAGGCAATGACCATCTCCAACAAGAGAGTCTAACCACCTCCCCTTGACATTCAACGGCATTACCATCGCCGAATCCCCCACCATCAACATCCAGGGGGTCACCATTGACCAGAAACTTAACTGGACCAGCCATATAAATACTGTGGCTACGAGAGCAGGTCAGAGGCTGGGTACTCTGCGGCGAGTGACTCACCTCCTGAGTCTCTTAAAGCCTTTCCACCATCTACAAGGCACAAGTCAGGAGTGTGATGGAATACTCTCCACTTGCTTGGATGAGTGCAGCTCCAACAACACTCAAGAAGCTCGACACCATCCAAGATAAAGCAGCCCGCTTGACTGGCACCCCATCTACCACCCTAAACATTCATTCCCTTCACCACCGGTGCACTGTGGCTGCAGTGTGTACCATCCACAGGATGCACTGCAGCAACTCGCCAAGGCTTCTTCGACAGCACCTCCCAAACCCGCGACCTCTACCACCTCGAAGGACAAGAGCAGCAGGCACATGGGAACAACACCACCTGCACGTTCCCCTCCAAGTCACACACCATCCCGACTTGAAAATATATCGCCGTTCCTTCATTGTCGCTGGGTCAAAATCCTGGAACTCCCTTCCTAACAGCACTGTGGGAGAACCGTCATCACACGGACTGCAGCGGTTCAAGAAGGCGGCTCACCACCACCTTCTCGAGGGCAATTAGGGATGGGCAATAAATGCTGGCCTTGCCAGCGACGCCCACATCCCGTGAACGAATAATAAAAAATAAATAAATAAATGGGAGGATACTGAAGGGTGTGGAGGAAAAGTGAGGGACCTTGGAGTGCATGTCCACAGATCCCTGAAGGTAGCAGGACAGGTAGATAAGGTGGTTAAGAAGGCATATGGAATACTTTGCTTTATTAGCCGACGCATAGAATATAAGAGCAGGGAGGTTATGTTGGAAATGTACAAAACACTAGTTCGGCCACAGCTGGAGTACTGTGTACAGTTCTGGTCACCACATTATAGGAAGGATGTAATTGCACTGGAGAGAGGGTACAGGGGAGATTCACGAGGACATTGCCAGGACTGGAGAATTTTAGCTATGAGGAAAGATTGGATAGGCTGGGGTTGTTCTCTTTGGACTAGAGGAGGCTGAGGGATGATTTAATTGAGATGTACAAAATTATCAGGAGCCTGGATAGAGTGGATAGGAAGGACCTATTTCCATTAGCAGAGAGATCAATAATCAGGGGGCATAGATTTAAAGTGATTGGTAGAAGGATTCGGGGGGAGCTGAGAAAACATTTTTTCACCCAGATGGTGGCAGGGGTCTGAAACTCACTGCCTGAAAGGGTGGCAGTGGCAGAAACCCTCAACTCATTTAAAAAGTACCCGGATATGCACCTGAATTGCCGTGACCTACAAGGCCACGGACCAAGTGCTAGAAAGTGGGATTAGGCTGGGTGTCTCATTTTCGGCTGGCACCAACATGACATAAATTTTCTATGATTCTATGATTCTATCTGACTGCAATAAGGAGGCAGTATGAGGTAAATAATATGTTATGAAGTCATCAAATTGCTTGAAATAATTAAACAGAATTAGATAGCATAATCCTTGATGTCTATAGTTTAAAGGATACTTTGCTGGACTGTTGGTCGAACATATTTGGTCATAAAAACATTTGTAAAAATCATGTTAGAATACTTTTCATTTCTTGGTGCAAAATTTATCAGTCCTGCCGGGATCATAGAATGTTCCAGCACAGAAGCCCGTCGTTCGGCCCATCGATTCTGTGCTGGTGGACTTCTCTCGTTTATCATTTTACTTTATTTTGACAGTCCTTTTATACTCTGTTCAATAACTGTATTTTTTCCTTGACCGTTTATGTTATCTTTATTCCTTACCCTTGTCTGGCCTCCAGTCTAATCCCTTTCCCCTGCTTGCTGACCATACCTGTTAATATTCATCATTCTTCAAGCAACTATCTAATCATAAGAATTTATGGACTCTGCTTCGAGAATGGTTTTGTGGCAGAGAATTCCACATTCCAACCAGCCTCTGTTAAATAATTTATTTCTACGCTCCTTTTGTGATGATTGTCGATTTGCACCCTCCCCTTACCGTTCTATTCACTAGTAGAAACCATCGATCGCTATTTACCTCAACATCACCTTTCAAAATCTTGAAGGCGATCACCGCATAAACATTTTATTTAAGCTGCAGTTTCGCATGGGAGTTATATGTTAAATATAAAATTTTTAAATATTCAATTTGGTCAATCTGATATGCATTTAGGGACAATGTAACTTGCACTTTGCACAGTTAAGTTAATTTGTTTGCAATTATAGATGTGCAGCTTCTAAATTGTCATAATTGTTTCAGGGTGGGAGTGAGGTGACTGGTAGAAACCGGGATTTAACTGCGTTTAATTATCGTTTCATGGGCATACATTCAGAAGAAAGTGAGTTTGTGTGCTTTATGGCATCCATGGCCTGGCCCCTCCCTGTAACTTCGTCCAGTCCTACCACCCTCCGAGATCTCTGTGCTCCTCCAATTCTAACCTCTTGCACAGCCCCGATTTCCTTACTCCACCATTGGCGGCCGTGCCTTCAGCTGCCTAGGCTCCAAGCTCTGGAATTCCCTCCTTAAACCTCTCCATCTCTCTAACTCACTCTCCTCCTTTAAGATGCTCCTTAAAACCTACCCCTTTGACCACCTGTTGCAATATCTCCTTAAATTGCTTGGTGTTAAATTTTGTCTGATAACACTCCCGTGAAATGCCTTGGGACATTTTACTGCATTAAAGATGCTCTATAAATGCAAGTTGTTCTTGTGGTTTATCCATCCTATTTAATTGTGCATCTCTTCTGGCTCCTGGACTGAGTAATATTTTGCTTCCAACTGGTTGCTATTTCTACAACGATCATAAGACATGTTGCATATGTCTGAGAAATACATGGATTACCATAAAATCCCAACACTGCGTAGATTCCAAAATGCTGGAAAAATGCCCCAAATAAAATATCAAAAATCAACTTCCCTTTTTGGATGTCAGCTCCATGTGTCTACCAGAGAGACTTTGGGGAGTCAGATGAGCCACTCACCGCAGAATACCCAGCCTCTGACCTGCTCTTGTAGGCACTGTATTTATATGGCTGGTCCAGTTAAGTTTCTGGTCAATGGTGACCCCCAGGATGTTGATGGTGGAGGATTCAGCGATAGTAATGCCGTTGAATGTCAAGGGGAGGTGGTTAGACTCTCTCTTGTTGGAGATGGTCATTGCCTGGCACTTGTCTGGCGCGAATGTTACTTGCCACTTATCAGCCCAAGCCTGGATGTTGTCCAGGTCTCGCTGCATGCAGGCACAGACGGCTTCATTATCTGAGGGGTTGCGAATGGAACTGAACTCTGTGCAATCATCAGCGAACATCCCCATTTCTGACCTTATGATGGTGGGAAGGTCATTGATGAAGCAGCTGAAGATGGTTTGGCCTAGGACACTGCCCTGAGGAACTCCTGCAGCAATGTCCTGGGGCTGAGATGATTGGCCTCCAACAACTATTACCATCTTCCTTTGTGCTAGGTATGACTCCAGCCACTGGAGAGTTTTCCCCCTGATTCCCATTGACTTCAATTTTACTAGGGCTCCTTGGTGCCACACTCGGTCAAATGCTGCCTTGATGTCAAGGGCAGTTACTCTCACCTCACCTCTGGAATTCAGCTCTTTTGTCCATGTTTGGACCAAGGCTGTAATGAGGTCTGGAGCCGAGTGATCCTGGTGGAACCCAAACTGAGCATCGATGAGAAAGTTATTGGTGAGTAAGTGTCGCTTGATAGCACTGTCGACGACACCTTCCATCACTTTGCTGATGATTGAGAGTAGACTGATGGGGCGGTAATTGGCCAGATTGGATTTGTCCTGCTTTTTGTGGACAGGACATACCTGGGCAATTTTCCACATTGTCGGGTAAATGCCAGTGTTGTAGCTGTACTGGAACAGTTTGGCTAGAGGCGCAGCTAGTTCTGGAGGAAAAGACTTCAGCACTACAGCTCGGATGTTGTTACCACACAATTGATCACTTGCTGTCACTTGGCTGGCAGGTTGAGCTAACCAACTGCAGTTCAGACAATCCATTCAGGTCAATTGAACTTGGAAATGGGCAAGTACTTTGCAGGATTGCCAATGTTTCCCCTTGGACAGTCAGCATGAACAGTCAACAGCTGCTGCTGCAACCCAAATGTAAAACAAAACCATTCAAAACGTTAATTTTAAAAGTAATGCACTACTTGTGTTCAGTGGGTAGCTCTCTCGCCTGAGTCTGAAGGTTGTGGGTTCGAGCCCCACTCCAGGGACTTGAGCACATACTCTCGGCTAACACTCCCAATGCAGTACTGAGGGAGTGCTGGACTGTCAGAGGCGCCGTCTTTCAGATGAGATGTTAAACCTTTTATATCCACCTGCTCTCTCAGGTGGATATAAAAGATCCCACGGCAGTATTTGGAAGAAGGGTTGGGGAGTTCTCCCTTGTGTCCTGGTCAATATTTATCCGTCAACCAACAGCACTAAAAAAGATTATCTGGTCATTATCTCATTGCTGTTAGTGGGATCTTGCTGTGCGCACATTGGCTGTCACGTTCCTAAAATTACAACTGTGACTGCACTTCAAAAGTACTTCATTGGCTGTAAAGTGTTTTGGGATGTCCTGAAGTCGTGAAAGACGCTATATAAATGCAAGTTCTTTCTTTCTTTAATTTATTCAGATCCTTATTTAAGGAGAAAAAAATCCCCATCTCACTGCACAGACCAATTCCTAACAACTCGAGTTTAGCCTCCTTTTAATGTAATGACTCTGTTTGGTAGAACTGAGTGCAAATCACCATTTGCTCTTTGCAGTAAGGTAATTGGTCACACGAGGACTGACAGGTGTGCTAAATGGTTGACCAGTATGCTGAAGCTGAGTTTAGCAAAGCAACGTGCTCTCAAGCGTGAAATGATCGTTTGGTTGCCACAATGGACCTTTAGGAATAACTTCATGGAAGGTCTTCATGCTAATCAGTAGGAAAACTGACGAAAAGAATGTTAGCTGTCTTCTGTGGATAGAAAGCCTTTTATACATGAATGATGATCCTACACTACACTTACCTTTTTATTATTAACCAAGTTTTCTCAGTAGATTGACATGGCTTCAAGAACAATATTACAAAAGAAATGTGGCACGTTTTTGAAGAAGGGCGGGGAATTTTCCTGGTGTTCTGGTCAACATTTATCACTCAACCCTGGAAGCTTTCCCAGTGCCCGAGCCAACATTCATTCCTCAACCAACATCACCAAAACAGCCTATTTTTAGTTCATTCTTGGG
This sequence comes from Heptranchias perlo, assembly GCF_035084215.1. NCBI lineage: Eukaryota > Metazoa > Chordata > Chondrichthyes > Hexanchiformes > Hexanchidae > Heptranchias > Heptranchias perlo. The sequence goes on along the minus strand of NC_090336.1, from coordinate 63,258,612 downwards.
ATGTGGGCGTTGCTGGCGAGGCCGGCATTTGTTGCCCATCCCTACTTGCCTTTGAGAAGGTAGTGTTGAGCCTTCTTCTTGAACCACTGTAGTCTGAGTGGTGAAGCTGCTCCCACAGTGCGGTTAGGTCGGGAATTCCAGGATTTTGACCCAGTGACGATAAAGGAACGGCTGATATATTTCCAAGTCGGGATGGTGTGTAACTCGGAGGGGAACTTGGAGGTGATGGTGTTCCCATGCCCCTGCTGTCCTTGTCCTTTTAAGTGTTGGAGGTCGCGGGTTTGGGAGATGAGCTTAACTGCTCATTCATCCCATTTGCTGTTTGTGGGACCGTGCTGTATGCAAATTGGCTGCTACATTTTCCTATGTAATTCATTGGCATGGAGCACTTTGGGAGGATGTGAAAGGCGGTATATTAATGCATAGTTGGCAATTAGGCTAAGCTTAGGAACTACAGGAGTGATTTTGTGATGCTCCTATTGTGGCACAGAGCCTCATCAGATTTGAGGGTGGATCTGCATTCGGCCTATAACACTCTATCCCAATTTTCCATCATACGCTCACTGCTACCAAGGCCCTAGGAGCCTCACAGAATTACCCCTTACAGCTCTCTTGATCTTCCTCTGCTTTACGAGCTGAAGTACTGGTGGGAAATGTTCCACAGCTGCACGTCCACTATCAAAGGACCAGATATCACGTAACTAACTGTTTCCATATTTAAAGGGCCTGTATTGAGTGATTTGGAAAGAAATTTCAAGCATATTTCTGCAGCATCATTTCATGTTCTAGCTAACTGTGAGGTCCACCATTTTGAGCATAGTAACCCGGAGGTGGGAATCTGGATGATGTCATCTCGGTCCCATGTATTGGGTAGCTGGGATGATCCATGTGGAAACTTCTGCAGCATTACTAATTTAGAGGCAGGGTAAACTCACAATGGGTGAATAATGTTCCCAAGGTACAGACTGGATCAGCGATTGTAAAATTGTTCAGGGAATAAATGTTGGCAACGTTCTGTTGTATTCCATGACCTAAATCATTTTTGGGTATTTAAATTTCTTGCTGGTCAAGTTGGGAGGCATAGATGGTTAGAAATGGAAGATTTCTCTACTTTTGGCTCCCATTATTAGCACTGACCACTCCTGGGGATCGCGGAAGTTACATCGCCTAGTACCTCAGTTCATCTGGTTTGTGGATGAGTCGTTGAACCGACGCTCCATCTGCTCTCTCAGATGGACGTAAAAGATCCCAATGGCACTATTTCGAAGAAGAGCAGGGGGATTCTCCCCAGTGTCCTGGCCAATATTTATCCCTCACCCAACATCACTAAAACAGATTATCTGGTCATTATCATATTGCTGTTTATGGGGTCTTGCCGTGCATAAATTGGCTGCCGCTTTTCCTACATTATAACAGTGCCTACACTTTAAAAGTATGTCATTGGCTGTAAAGTGCTTTGGGGCGTCCTGAGGTCATGAAAGGTGCTATATAAATGCAAGTTTCTTTCTTTTTCATTGAGTGAATTTTCCATTGGCCATGGCTGTGCTCTTTCTGCATGAGGTAGCCAACACAGTACCCAATAGTGCGCAGTCTTCTATTGCTGATTCACGTTCTCCAGGAACAGGTTGAGTCTGCACAGATTCATTTCAAATCTAATCCTAACGGCCGCCAATGAGCAGATGTTCCCGCCATTAGTTTGAGCTGAAATTAAACTGTGGCCCCGGGGGTGAAAGGAAAGAGAAGTTTCAATTCCTCATCACATCACTAACTTAAGTAGTTCCTTTCATTCATCACCCACACTCTCCATATACGTTCATCGCAATGGTCACTGTGCTTGCTTACCATCGTCACTGCAACCTGGCCCCATACAAGGCTCAAAGTCTTGAGTATGTGGGCAAGGCACACTTAGATCCAGTTGTGCTTTGAGCATCCGTTGCCTCATCCGTTTCCCTTTCTCACAAGTGGAGGAGCTGCAGGCTGACCACTGAGACCAATTGGAGTAGATGCAGGTTTCTGGAGTATCATCTGCAAAGCAAGGGTTAAAAACAGACAATTATTCAATTACCTTGGCTAATACCTCGCACTCCCAATCGTGTACCAGTTAAACTTCAAAGTGAAGAATCTTCCCCTGAGATTCAATGGGGGTCATTCTGACTTTCGACATTGGCGTAAAACGGTCGATCTAGAATCGGACGCCCATTATACACCTCCCACCGATTTTCCTTGCTGTTGAATTCAATAGAAAGGAGGATTAGACAGGTATATTTTGGGCTGCTGATCTATCGCTCATTTTACACCATCATCAAAAGCTAAAATGACACCCAATGCATCCAATCAGACAACTATTTTGATTCCGGCCTCAGATTCGATGGACAAATCCAATCTTTCCAATGGGTGACTAGATTTTCACACACCCGCTGTGAAGTAACAGATTGTTGTTTTCACATCCCTTTCGATGTCAGTTATGTAGAAAGCTGATTAACTTTATAAAATACTTTCTAAAATCTTTTTAACATTTAATTCTATGCTTATCAAGATAAGCGATGTGAGCACCGGGAAATTCTCCCCTTTACAGAGTCTGCTCAACTATTGAAACAGTGGGGGGGTGGGGGACATGTGAAACTGGTGCACTGCCTTCTCCTACCATTAAAAGATATTTTGAAGACATTTTTGATATTATTTGTTCCTTAGGTTGTTGACCTGTTAATATGTAATAGCAATAAAAAAGATATGGCCTTGTTACCTTTTATTCCTATGTGCTTTCACTTGTTGAAGACAAGCTATAAGAAAATAAGGTTGAGAAAGGTCCTTCATCCCATCAAAACTCGTAACCCAGCTCTCTCTTCTGAGCATCTACCCATACTTTGAATGCCTCAATGTTTCTCCCTCTGAAACCCTGGCTGGCAGATTCAGAACATAGGAATGGCAGGAGGCCATTCAGCCCCTCGAGCCTGTTCCTCCATTCAATCAGATCATGGCTGATATGTACCTCAGCTCCATTTACCCGCCTTTGATCCATGTCCCTTGATAACCTTACCTAACAAAAATCGATCGGTCGTAGAATCGGCCTTTATGGGGAGAAAATTCCAAATTTCCACTACCCTTTGTGTGAAAAAGTGCTTCCTGATTTCACTCCTGAATGGACTAGCTCTAATTTTAAGATTGTGCCCCTTTGTTCTGGATTGCCCCACCAGAGGAAATAGCTTCTCTGTATCTACCCTATCGAATCCCTTAATCATTTTCAATGCTTCGATTAGATCACCCCTCAACCTTCTAAACTCAAGAGATTGTGGTAAGGCTGAGGCACAACAGTGAGCTTTTGTTTCTAAATGTTTCTTTATCAAATACTGATCCACTTCCCTTTAACTCCAAATATTTAGTGAGGATATTTTTCCTGATTCTTTTTTCAATATATATCCTCTGGTCCTATTTTCCTGACTTACTTTTGAAGTAATATTCTGAGTTCACCATTTAATATTTCCAGAGGACATAGATATAAGGTGATTGGCAAAAGAGCCAGAGGCGACATGAGGAAACATTTTTTTTTATACAGCGAGTTGTTATGATCTGGAATGCACTGCCTGAAAGGGCGGTGGAAGCAGATTCAATAGTAAATTTCAAAAGGGAATTGGATAAATACTTGAAAGGAAGAAATTTACAGAGCTATGGGGAAAGAGCCAGGGAGTGGGACTAATTGGATAGCTCTTTCAAAGAGCCGGCATAGGCACAAGGGCCGAATGGCCTCCTCCTGTGCTGTATCCACTATGATATCCCTCGAAGGGTTCCTCTTAACCATCTTCTCGCGAGACTGTCGCATTTGAGTTTCTCTAATATTCCCTCACAGCTCAGTTTCTTTGGCTTGGGATCAGCCGTGTTGCTCTTCTCTGCTTCTCTCTCCAATGGAAAGGCAGCGAGTGAGAGGGATCGAGTTGTACTGAGTGTTGAAGCAAGATTCAAGACTTCTTGTCACTTGCAATGGAAAAAGTTAATGATCTCAAAATAGGGGGATAGATGAGTGGGACAATGGCTCATTGAACTAAGAAACTTACCATGTAAGTACAATGCCTCAGCTGTACTGAGAGGCAGATGTAGCACAGGGCAGCAGTATTACCACTACAAATAGCCTTAGGTCCACTGGGCTAAAGACAAGGGAAAATCAGCCGGAATTCCAAGTTTCTGATGGCTATCCAATGACCCCAATTGTAAAATAGGCGTGTGAACGTCAGTTAAGAGCTATGATGCCTCCATTTTATAATAGTCTGCTGGCACTTGCTGTTTAAGCTCATTTAGAATGGCCTTTTGAGCAAGATATTAGATGGGCAGCTGGTAACCTTAAAAAATGTTTCTCAATATGAGGCACACCCTTCAGAAAAGCAAGGGTGAATTCTAGGCAAAAGGGAAAGATCACAAAACCAGGGTAGATTTTCTTCCTCACCCCTGGGTAATAATCTCGCAGAGCGGGTCGCCCATTATAGAACCCGTTCGATTTTCCATGCCATTGAAATCAATAGATGGAACATCGGGCGGGTTCTATAAGAGGCAGGCAATCCACACTGCCAGATTACCACCCAGCCAGTCAGGATAAAATTCCACCCCATTCGTTCTTAAAATCGGTTAGATACATTTAACATTTAAAATGTGCGAGGATTTATCCCAGGACTACGAGCCTGTTTAGGTTCATCTTTGATACATGCATGGAAGTTGGACTACTTCTTTAATCAGGTCAATCATTGTACAAAGCTCTTGATTGCCCCTTGGTGTTTAAGGAGAAGATTTTACAAATCACGCACGAGGATAATATATTGGGAATCCAGGTGCGAAGGTCAGAGAATCGGACAGCACAGAAGGAAGCCATTCGGCCCATCATGTCTGTGCCGGCTCTTTGAAAGTGCAATCCAATTAGTCCCACTCCCCCCAGCGCTTTCCCCCACAGCCCTGCATATTTTTCCTTTTCAAGTATTTATCCAATTCCCTTTTGAAAGTTACTATTGAATCTGCTTCCACCGCCCTTTCAGGCAGTGATTCCAGATCATTACAACTTGCTGCGAAAAAAAAATTCTCCCCATCTCCCCCAAATCAGTGGGACTTGCAGCAAATTTCTACGCCAGGGCTCAAATTCATACGATCGAATCTATGATATTTTCAGAAGCAACAAACCGAAGTTAAATGCATGAGAAAAAAATTGTATTTACCTGTAGCGTTATTTTAAAATAACCTTGCTTACAGTGGAAAAATGCTCCTCCAGTCTGAAATGGCACCAGAACACTGAATTAATTAATTGTAACACAATTACCTTCGTCTTTCTCCTCTGGGGTGAGATCTGCCACAATATCATCTACATTATCAGGCTGAATATTACACTGCTCCCCCTGTGGAGAGATTATTAAGAACCATGAATAAAAAGGCCCAATTTACACATGCAAGAAACACAGCCAGACCAAAAAAGATCTATTTGGCAGTAACATTTAAAACCTGCTCGCAATTAGGCTCTGGTAAATGCAATTAAAGAAAATGTTTTAAAAAGATGATAAAACTGTGATTATGGTGCAAACTACATTGTTTCGATTAACCTTGTCCAATTCTCTGAGTAAGCTTGAAGTGAAATCTCACAAAACGGTTTCTTATTTCAATGACTCCGCTGCTGTTGTATTGGGTTTAGCAGGGAGTCCTGTCAGGCTGGAGACCGTGGTCTTGCAAATTTTCATGCCCTCAGCTAACTGCCAGGCTGCACTTTCAAAACTCCAGCTGGCCGAGTTTACAATCATTTTATAAACCGCAGCAACCCTGAAGTGTAACTCGCCCGTTCTGGGCTCAGCAGAGAGAAAAAAAAAATCACTGTAATCTGTTGCCACTAAGTGGCATCCGTGAGCTGTCAAGGCCATCAACTCGGTGAAGGAGGCCCTTTGGTCCGCCCGAAACCTGCTTGATTTCCAGCTGAAGGAGCTGTCCACGATCGAGTGTTGCTGACTGGCACACTCCAAGGTGCAGGAGTACATGCTGCGGGACGGACTGAGACGAGGTGCGACCTACGCAAAGGCTCTATGGGGAAAGGCCCCCGTTTAGAGCCCTCCCACCACTGTATACCGAGGAGCTGGATTCAGGGAAAAACCCCCTCGGACAGAATGTAAAATGATAAATGAACATAACGCAATGTACTGTATCTGTAACCGGTAACGAATGTAATGCAAGGAGGCAACCTAGGGTGCCATGAACTGTATTTACAATGCATGGTGTGTAACTATTGATTACACCGGGACCATTGATTTGTACTGTATGCACCGTTGCAAATTGTATGATCCGTATTGTATTGTTTGAAGCGTGACTTGAATTGCATTGTATGTACCTTTACAAATTTTATGAATAAAATTCATTCTGAAATACAAAAAAAAAGCATAAGTTGACTGTAGGTTCCTTTGACTGAGTCCATCTCACACCAGCCAGTAGCATTCCTGTCTGGCCGCTCCTATCCCATAACGATTTCTAACATTCAGAAGAAGCGACTAACTGAGCTCTGATATTTTTTAACTGGTGCCACTGGTCCTCATGATGTTTGTTGGATCCGAGAAGGACGTTTTTTTACACAAAGTCAGGCGACGATATGGAAGGAATAACATGACAAAAACACTGACCCTCTCAATTCCGATCGGGGTCCAGGGGAAAATCCGGCAGATCTCTGGATTGGGAGGGCCAGAACATGGGGTGGAACCAGGTTCAGCCAGGATCCCGCCCAACTTGCACCTCAATGAGAGTGGGCAGATCTTACGTCAGTTCCTCCCCTCCCCCCCACACTCCCACCCCTCCTCCATGTCAAGGGGTGATGCCTGAGGCTACCCCAGGAAATCCACCCAGAAAGTTCGAACAGAATTCTCACCAGCTGACAGCTGGCTTGAGCCCATTGAGGCCTTTTAAAAGGGCCCATAAGCTCTGCGGAGGCAAGTGATCAGTCCTGGCACGTGTCCCGGTCCAGGTTGTAGTGCTGAAGACTTGTGCTCCAGAACTAGCTGCGCCTCTAGCCAAACTGTTCCAGTACAGCTACAACACTGGCATCTACCCGATAAAGTATAAAATTGCCCAGGTATGTCCTGTCCACAAAAAGCAGAACAATTAAAATCCGGTCAATTAATGCCCCATCATCAGCAAAGTGATGGAAGGTGTCGTCGAAAGTGCGATCAAGCAATACTTACTCACCAATAACCGGCTTATCAATGCTTCGTTTGAGTTCCGTCAGAACCACTCGGCTCCAGACCACATTACAGCCTTGACCCAAACATGGACAAAAGAGCTGAATTCCAGAGGTGAGGTGAGAGTGACTGCCCTTGACATCAAGGCAGCATTTGACCGAGTGTGGCACCAAGGAGCCCGAGTACAATTGAAGTCAACGGGAATCGGGGGAAAACTCTCCAGTGGCTGGAGTCATACCTAGCACAAAGGAAGATGGTAGTGGTTGTTGGAAGCTAATCATCTCAGCCTCAGGGCATCGCTGCAGGAGTTCCTCAGGGCAGTGTCCTACGCCCAACCATCTTCAGCTGCTTCATCAATGACCTTCCCTCCATCATAAGGACAGAAGTGGGGATGTTCGCTGATCATTGCACAGTGTTCAGTTCCATTCGCAAGCCCTCAGATAATGAAGCAGTCAATGCCCGCATGCAGAAAGACCTGGACAACATCCAGGCTTGGGCTGATAAATGCCAGGTAACATTCGTGCCAGACAAGTACCAGGCAATGACCATCTCCAACAAGAGAGAGTCTAACTACCTCCCCTTGACATTCAACGGCATTACCATCGCCGAATCCCCCACCATCAACATCCTGGGGGTCACCATTGACCAGAAACTTAATTAGACCAGCCATATAAATACTGTGGCTACAAGAGCAGGTCAGAGGCTGGGTATTCTGTGGCGAGTAACTTGATACCATCCAGAATAAAGCAGCCCGCCTGATTGGCACCCCATCCCCCACCCTAAACATTCACTCCCTTCACCACCGGCGCACTGTGGCTGCAGTGTGTACCATCCACAGGATGCACTGCAGCAACTCGCCAAGGCTTCTTCGGCAGTGACCTCTACCACCTAGAAGGACAAGGACAGCAGGCACATGGGAACAACACCACCTGCACATTCCCATTGAAGTCACACACCATCCCGACTTGGAAATATATCGCCGTTCCTTCATCGTCGCTGAGTCAAAATCCTGGAACTCCCTCCCTAACAGCACTGTGGGAGAACCTTCACCACATGGACTGCAGCGGTTCAAGAAGACGGCTCACCACCACCTTCTCAAGGGTAATTAGGGATGGGCAATAAATGCTGGCCTCGCCAGCGATGCCTACATTCAATAAATTAATAAAACAAAAGGCTGAGACAAAGACTTTTTCCTCTTGTGGAGCCTCGGGGTCCCCCTCCAGTAGAACAGCTATGGAACGTTCCACCATAGATTGGGACAAGCAACGCTGAAAGACCTTTCAAAGCAATGGCAGTTCACTCCAACTACGCTAATGACCCTAATTTCCCCGCAACTTGGTGTCTCCCGTTTTCAGCCATTGGTGGATTTACAGGTCGCTACACATCCGTCGGCAGAGGGAGCCAATCAGAATTTCCAGGCCATATTTTGTATTCCCGCAATGGGAAAATGTTCCAAAAAATGTGATAGCAAATAGGTGTTGTAACAAACTTGTCAGATGCAAGGCCAAGTTCTGGAGGTTGCAATCTCTTGATTCCCTAATGAAGTTAAGCCTATCACAAGTTACTTGTTTCAGCTGAATGGACACAGCAGGTTCCGAATACGATAACAAGCCGACATTACCTTTCTTGCAATTCTTTCGATCACAACCCTGGCCACAGGGACGATTGGACCCCCTTCGGGGTCATAGAAGGGGCTTTTTGGATGGTCCAGGCTGGTTAATGGTCTAATTCTTTCTTGAGGCTCTGCCAGTTGGTTAGGGGCCTGAGAAACAGGAAAGATAGAAAATGTTGGTGAACAAATGCATGTGGTAACAATTTTGAATGAAGTGAAATGAATAAAAAAAAACCCAGTGACTACTTGCAACTCCATAGAGCTCCTCGTGTGCAAGAAAATGTCACAAAAAAACAAACAGCAAACACAAGCAGAAGGAAAAAGGGAAAGGGTCAGAGTGAGGGAGGTGCTAAGGATCTCATTGAAACATATAAAATTCTGACAGGGCTAGACAGACTGGATACAGGGAGGATGTTTTCCCTGGCTGGGGGGTCCAGAACGAGGGGTCACAGTCTCAGGATATGGGGTAGGACATTTAGGACTGAGATGAGGAGAAATTTCTTCACTCAGAGGGTGTTGAACTTGTGGAATTCTCTACCACAGAAGGCTGTGGAGGTCAAGTCACTGAATATATTTAAGAAGGAGCTAGATAGATTTCCAGACGCAAAAGGCATCAAGGGGATGGGGAGAGAGCGGGAATATGGTATTGAGATAGAGGATCAGCCATGATCATATTGAATGGCGGAGCAGGCTCGAAAGGCCGAATGGCCTACTCCTGCTCCTATTTTCTATGTTTCTATGATCAGTCAAAGAGCTGAGTTTTGAAGAGGTTTTTGAAAGCAGAGAAAGGATGGTGGAAGCAGATCCAATCATGGCTTTCAAAAAGGAATTGGATAAATACTTGAAGGGAAAAAATTTGCAGGCCTACGGGGAAAGAGTGGGGGAATGGGACTAACTGGATTGCTCTTACAAAGAGCCGGCATGGGCTCAATGGGCCAAATGGTCTTCTTCTGTGCTGTAACCATTCTATGATTCTAAGTGGCAGATGGAACCAGGCAGGAAATTTTGTCGCACAAGAGTGCAATGAACGAATGAGCAGCTGCCGCTAGTGGAGCAGAGGGGACTGAGGCCAAGAGAAACCCAGTGATTATAGAATGGAACCTACATGTAAGGAGACAAGGTTGGAGGACATTAGTATGGTAGGTTGGAATGAGGCATCAGAAGGATTTGAAAGGGAGGACAAGAATTCTGAACTCAACTTGCTGGGAAATCAACTGGACAGGAGCAATGGGAGTGCGGCACTTCCATGTGGATGAGGGTGTGGGTGGTGCTGAGTTGTAACTGGTGAAGGGTTGAGGCAGGAAGAGCGGCAAGGAACAGGCTAACAAAATCGAGACTGAAGGTGATTAAGGTGTAGTCAGGTGAGGGGAAGATCCTGCCTGACCAACCTCTTTGACTTCTTTGAGGAAGTGACATCCCAAATAGCCATCCCAAAATAGCCAAATCGCCATCCCAAAAACCCACTGCAACGTGCTGTACTTAGACTCCAAAAGACATAAGACAGAGTTCCACACAAAAGGCTATTGGTTTAACTCAACTCTGTGGGAATTGAGGGAAAGTCTTGGGAATGCAAACAAAACTGACTGAATCATAGTATCATATCCAAGTATCATGTCATAGTAGGAACAGTACAGGAGGAGGCCATTTAGCCCATCGTGTCTGTGCCACCACTTTGAAAGGGCCATGCAATTAGTCCCATTCCCCTGCTCTTTCTCCATAGCCCTGTAATTTTTTTCCCTTTAAGTGTTTATCTAATTCCCTTTTGAAATTTACCATTGAATCTGCTCCCACCACCCTTTCAGGCAGTGGATTCCAGATCATTGCAACTCGCTGTGCAGAAAAATGTTTCCTCATGTCACCTCTGGCTCTTTTGCCAGTCCTCTGGTTACCAACCCTTCTGCCACTGGAAACAGTTTCTCCCTATTTAATCTATCAAAACCGTTCATGATTTTGAAAACCTCTATCAAACCTCCTCTTAACTTTCTCTGTTATAAGAAGAACAATCCCAGCTTCTCCAGTCTCTCCACATGACTGAAGTCCCTCATCCCTGGTACCATTCTAGTAAATCTTTTCCACACCTTCTCTAAGGCCTTCACATCCTTCCTAAAGTGTGGTGCCCAAAATTGGACACAATACTCCAGCTAAGGCCAAACCAGTCTTTTATAATAGTTTAGCATAACTTCCTTGCTTTTGTACTCTATGCCTCTGTTTATAAAGCCCAGGATCCCATATGCCTTTTTAACAGCCTTTTCAACTTGTCCTGTCACCTTCAAAGACTTGTGTACATATACCCCCAGGTCTCTCTGTTCCTGCACCCTCTTTAAAATTGGACCATTTAGTTTCTATTGCCTCTCCTCATTCTTCCTACCAAAATGTATCACTTCACACTTCTCTGCATTAAATTTCATCTGTCATGTGTCTGCCCATTTCACCAGTCTATCTGTGTCCTCTTGAAGTCTGTTACTATCCTCCACATTGTTTACTACATTTCCGAGTTTCATGTTATCTGCAAACTTTGAAATTATACCCTCTGCTCCCAAGTCCAGGTCATTAATATTAATGAAAAAGAGCAGTGGTCCTAATACTGACCCCTGGGGAACACCACTGTATACTTCCCTCCAGTCTGAAAAACAACCGTTCACCACTACTCTCTGCTTTCTGTCCCTTAGCCAATTTTGAATCCACACTGCCACTGTCCCTTTAATCCCATGGGCTTCAATTTTGCTTTTAAGTCTATTATGTGGTACTTTATCAAATGCTTTTTGAAAGTCCATACACACAACATCAACCGTACTACCCTCAACAACCCTCTCCGTTACTTCATCAAAGAACCCAATCATGTTGGTCAAACACGATTTTCCTTTAACAAATCCGTGCTGACTTTCGTTTATTAGCCCACACTTTTCCAAGTGCCAATTAATTTTGTCCCGGATTATTGTCTCTAAAAGTTTCCCCATCACCAACATTAGGCTGACTGGCCTTTAATTGCTGCTTTTATTCCTCTCGCCTTTTTTCAACAGGGCTGTAACATTTGCAATCGTCCCCATATCGAAGGAGGATTGGAAGACTGTGGCCAGAGCCTCCGTAATTTCCACCTTTACTTCCCTCAGTAATCCAGGATGCATCCCATCTGGACCAGGTGATTTTTCTACTTTGAGTATTGCCAATCTTTCAAGTACCTCCTCTTGATCTATTTTCTCCTATCCAATATCACTACCAGCTCCTCCTTTACAGCTACAATGGCAGAATCCTCTTCTCCAGTGAAGACGGATGTGAAGTATTCATTTATTACCTCATCCATACCCTCTGCCTCCACAAGAAGATCTCCTTTTTTGTCCTTAATCGGTCCCACTCTTCCTTTGACTATCTTTTTACTATTTATATGTTTTTAAAAGACATTTGGGTTCCCTTTTATGTTAGCCACTAATCTTTTTTCATGCTCTCTCTGAGCCCCTTATATTGCCCTTTTTAGATCTCCTCTGTACTTTCTGTATTCAGCCTGGTTCTCCACTGTATTATGAACCTTACATTCATCAGAAGCCTCCATTTTCTGTATCATTTTAATCTCTACATCTTGAGTCATCCAGGGAGCTCTAGCTTTGGATGCCTTTCCTTTCCCCCTCATAGAGATGTGTCTACTCTGTACCAGAACCAACTCCGCAGAGTGGGGATATAAAGGAGAGGGACCAGTGATAAGAGCAGAGTGGGGGTATAAAGGAGAGGGACAAGTGACCGGGAGCAGAGCAGGGATATAAAGGAGAAGGAGCAGTGACCGAGAGCAGATCAGGGATAAAAAGGAGAGTGACAAGTGAATGGGAGCAGAGCAGGGATATGAAGGAGAGGGAGCAGTGAACAGGAGTAGAGTGGGGATATAAAGGAGAGGGAGCAGTGACCGGGAGCAGAGTGGGGATATAAAGGAGAGGGAGCGTGATGGAGAGCAGAGCGGGGATATAAAGGAGATGGAGCAGTGACCGAGAGCAGAGCGGGGATATAAAGGAGAGGGAGCAGTGACCGGGAGCAGAGCGGGGATATAAAGGAGAGGGACCAGTGACCGAGAGCAGAGCGGGGATATAAAGGAGAGGGAGCAGTGACCGAGAGCAGAGTGGGGATATAAATGAGAGGGAGCAGTGACCTGGAGCAGTGTGGGCATATAAAGGAGAGGGACCAGTGACCGGGAGCAGAGTGGGGATAGAAAGGAGAGGGAGCAGTGACAGGGAGCAGAGCGGGGATATAAAGGAGAGGGAGCAGTGACCTGGAGCAGTGTGGGCATATAAAGGAGAGGGACCAGTGACCGGGAGCAGAGTGGGGATATAAAGGAGAGGGAGCAGTGACCGGGAGCAGAGCGGGGATATAAAGGAGAGTGTGCAGTGACCGGGAGCAGAGCGGGGATATAAAGGAGAGGGAGAGTGACGGAGATCAGAGCGGGGATATAAAGGAGAGGGAGCAGTGGCCGAGAGCAGAGTGGGGATATAAAGGAGAGGGAGCAGTGACCAGGAGCAGAGCGGGGAAAGAAAGGAGACGGAGCAGTGACCTGGAGCAGAGTGGGGATATAAAGGAGAGGGAGCAGTGACCGGGAGCAGAGTGGGGATATAAAGGAGAGGGAGCAGTGACCGGGAGCAGAGTGGGGATATAAAGGAGAGGGAGAGTGACGGAGATCAGAGCGGGGATATAAAGGAGAGGGAGAAGTGATCGAGAGCAGAGCGGGGATATAAAGGAGAGGGAGCAGTGACCGAGAGCAGAGCGGGGATATAAAGGAGAGGGACTAGTGACCGAGAGCAGAGCGGGGATATAAATGAGAGGGAGCAGTGACCGGGAGCAGGGCAGGGATAGAAAGGAGAGGGAGCAGTGACCGGGTGCAGAGCGGGGATATAAAGGAGAGGGAGCAGTGAACAGGAGTAGAGTGGGGATATAATGGAGAGGGAGCAGTGACCGGGAGCAGAGTGGGGATATAAAGGAGAGGGAGCAGTGACCGGGAGCAGAGTGGGGATATAAAGGAGAGGGATAAGTGACCGAGAGCAGAGTGGGGATATAAAGGAGAGGGAGAGTGACGGAGATCAGAGCGGGGATATAAAGGAGAGGGAGCAGTGGCCGAGAGCAGAGTGGGAATATAAAGGAGAGGGAGCAGTGATCGGGAGCTGAGCGGGGATATAAAGGAGAGGGACTAGTGACCGGGAGCTGAGCGGGGATATAAAGGAGAGGGAGCAGTGACCTGGAGCAGAGCAGGGAAAGAAAGGAGACGGAGCAGTGACCTGGAGCAGAGTGGGGATATAAAGGAGAGGGAGCAGTGACCGAGAGCAGAGCGGGGATATAAAGGAGAGGGAGCAGTGACCGGGAGCAGAGTGGGGATATAAAGGAGAGGGAGCAGTGACCGGGAGAAGAGAAGGGATATAAAGGAGAGGGAGCAGTGACCGGGAGAAGAGAAGGGATATAAAGGAGAGGGAGCAGTGACCGAGAGCAGAGTGGGGATATAAAGGAGAGGGAGCAGTGACGGGGAGAAGAGAAGGGATATAAAGGAGAGGGAGCAGTGACCGAGAGCAGAGTGGGGATATAAAGGAGAGGGAGCAGTGATCGAGAGCAGAATGGGGACATAAAGGAGAGGGAGCAGTGACCTGGAGCAGAGTGGGGATATAAAGGAGAGGGAGCAGTGACCTGGAGCAGAGTGGGGATATAAAGGAGAGGGAGCAGTGACCGGGAGCAGAGTGTGGATATAAAGGAGAGGGAGCAGTGACCAGGAGCAGAGTGGGGATATAAAGGAGAGTGAGTAGTGACCGAGAGCAGAGTGGGGATATAAAGGAGAGGGACCAGTGACCTGGAGCAGAGTGGGGAAATAAAGGAGAGGGAGCAGTGACCAGGAGCAGATTGGGCATATAAAGGAGAGGGAGCAGTGACCTGGAGCAGAGTGGGGATACAAAAGGAGAGGGAGCAGTGACCAGGAGCAGAGTGGGCATATAAAGGAGAGGGAGCAGTGACCGGGAGCAGAGTGGGCATATAAAGGAGAGGGAGCAGTGACCTGGAGCAGAGTGGGGATATAAAGGAGAGGGAGCAGTGACCTGGAGCAGAGTGGGGATATAAAGGAGAGGGAGCAGTGACCGAGAGCAGAGTGGGGATATAAATGAGAGGGAGCAGTGACCGGGAGCAGAGTGGGGTTATAAATGAGAGGGAGCAGTGACCGGCAGCAGAGTGGGGATATAAAGGAGAGGGAGCAGTGACCGGGCGCAGAGCGGGGATATAAAGGAGAGGGACGAGTGACCGAGAGCAGAGTGGGGATATTAAGGACAGGGAGCAGTGACTGGGAGCAGAGTGGCGATATAAAGGAGAGGGAGCAGTGACCGGGAGCAGAGTGGGGATACAAAGGAGAGGGAGCAGTGAACAGGAGCAGAGTGGGGATATAAAGGAGAGGGAGCAGTGAACAGGAGCAGAGTGGGGATATAAAGGAGAGGGAGCAGACGACAGGAGCAGAGTGGGGATAGAAAGGAGAGGGAGCAGTGACCAGCAGCAGAGCGGGGATATAAAGGAGAGGGAGCAGTGATCGAGAGCAGAGTGGGGAAAAAAAGGAGAGGGAGCAGTGACCGGGAGTAGAGTGGAGATACAAAGGAGAGGGAGCAGTGATCGGGAGCAGAGCGGGGATATAAAGGAGATAGAGCAGTGACCAGGAGCAGAGTGGGGACGGAAAGGAGAGGGAGCGGTGACCAGGAGCAGATTGGGGATACAAAGGAGAGGGAGCAGTGACCTGGAGCAGAGTGGGGATATAAAGGAGAGGGAGCAGTGAACAGGAGCAGAGTGGGGATATAAAGGAGAGGGACCAGTGACCTTTAGCAGAGTGGGGATATAAAGGAGAGGGAGCAGTGACCGGGAGCAGAGTGGGGATATAAAGGAGAGGGAGCAGTGACCGGGAGCAGAGTGGGGATATAAAGGAGAGGGAGCAGTGACCAGGAGCAGAGTGGGGACGGAAAGGAGAGGGACCAGTGACCAGGAGCAGAGTGGGGATATAAAGGAGAGGGAGCAGTGACCTGGAGCAGAGTGGGGATATAAAGGAGAGGGAGCAGTGAACAGGAGCAGAGTGGGGATATAAAGGAGAGGGACCAGTGACCTTTAGCAGAGTGGGGATATAAAGGAGAGGGAGCAGTGACCGGGAGCAGAGTGGGGATATAAAGGAGAGGGAACAGTGACCGGGAGCAGAGTAGGGATATAAAGGAGAGGCACCGGTGACCTGGAGCAGAGTGGGGATATAAATGAGAGGGACCAGTGACCTGGAGCAGAGTGGGGATATAAAGGACAGGGAGCAGTGACCGGGATCAGAGCGGGGATATAAAGGAGAGAGAGCAGTGACCGGGTGCAGAGTGGGGATATAAAGGAGAGGGAGCAGTGACCGGGAGCAGTGTGGGGATATAAAGGAGAGAGACTAGAGACCGAGAGCAGAGTGGGGATATAAAGGAGAGGGAGCAGTGACCGGGAGCAGAGCGGGGATATAAAGGAGAGGGAGCAGTGACCGAGAGCAGAGCGGGGATATAAAGGAGAGGGAGCAGTGACCGGGAGCAGAGTGGGGATATAAAGGAGAGGGAGCACTGACCGGGAGCAGAGTGGGGATATAAAGGAGAGGGAGCAGTGACCGGGAGCAGAGTGGGGATATAAAGGAGAGGGAGCAGTGACCGGGAGCAGTGTGGGGATATAAAGGAGAGAGACGAGAGACCGAGAGCAGAGTGGGGATATTAAGGAGAGGGAGCAGTGATCGGGAGCAGAGTGGGGATATAAAGGAGAGGGAGCAGTGAACAGGTGCAGAGTGGGGATATAAAGGAGAGGGAGCAGTGACCGAGAGCAGAGTGGGGATATAAAGGAGAGGGAGCAGTAAACAGGAGCAGAGTGGGGATATAAAGGAGAGGGAGCAGACAACAGGAGCAGAGTTGGGATATAAAGGAGAGGGAGCAGTGACCGGGTGCAGAGCGGGGATATAAATGAGAGGGAGCAGTGACCGAGAGAAGAGTGGGGATATAAAGGAGAGGGAGCAGTGATCGAGAGCAGAGAGGGAAAAAAAGGAGAGGGAGATTGACGGAGATCAGAGCGGGGATATAAAGGAGAGGGAGAAGTGATCGAGAGCAGAGCGGGGATATAAAGGAGAGGGAGCAGTGACCGAGAGCAGAGCGGGGATATAAAGGAGAGGGACTAGTGACCGAGAGCAGAGCGGGGATATAAATGAGAGGGAGCAGTGACCGGGAGCAGGGCAGGGATAGAAAGGAGAGGGAGCAGTGACCGGGTGCAGAGCGGGGATATAAAGGAGAGGGAGCAGTGAACAGGAGTAGAGTGGGGATATAATGGAGAGGGAGCAGTGACCGGGAGCAGAGTGGGGATATAAAGGAGAGGGAGCAGTGACCGGGAGCAGAGAGGGGATATAAAGGAGAGGGATAAGTGACCGAGAGCAGAGTGGGGATATAAAGGAGAGGGAGAGTGACGGAGATCAGAGCGGGGATATAAAGGAGAGGGAGCAGTGGCCGAGAGCAGAGTGGGAATATAAAGGAGAGGGAGCAGTGATCGGGAGCTGAGCGGGGATATAAAGGAGAGGGACTAGTGACCGGGAGCAGAGCGGGGATATAAAGGAGAGGGAGCAGTGACCTGGAGCAGAGCAGGGAAAGAAAGGAGACGGAGCAGTGACCTGGAGCAGAGTGGGGATATAAAGGAGAGGGAGCAGTGACCGAGAGCAGAGCGGGGATATAAAGGAGAGGGAGCAGTGACCGGGAGCAGAGTGGGGATATAAAGGAGAGGGAGCAGTGACCGGGAGAAGAGAAGGGATATAAAGGAGAGGGAGCAGTGACCGAGAGCAGAGTGGGGATATAAAGGAGAGGGAGCAGTGACGGGGAGAAGAGAAGGGATATAAAGGAGAGGGAGCAGTGACCGAGAGCAGAGTGGGGATATAAAGGAGAGGGAGCAGTGATCGAGAGCAGAATGGGGACATAAAGGAGAGGGAGCAGTGACCTGGAGCAGAGTGGGGATATAAAGGAGAGGGAGCAGTGACCTGGAGCAGAGTGGGGATATAAAGGAGAGGGAGCAGTGACCGGGAGCAGAGTGTGGATATAAAGGAGAGGGAGCAGTGACCAGGAGCAGAGTGGGGATATAAAGGAGAGTGAGTAGTGACCGAGAGCACAGTGGGGATATAAAGGAGAGGGACCAGTGACCTGGAGCAGAGTGGGGAAATAAAGGAGAGGGAGCAGTGACCAGGAGCAGATTGGGCATATAAAGGAGAGGGAGCAGTGACCTGGAGCAGAGTGGGGATACAAAAGGAGAGGGAGCAGTGACCAGGAGCAGAGTGGGCATATAAAGGAGAGGGAGCAGTGACCGGGAGCAGAGTGGGCATATAAAGGAGAGGGAGCAGTGACCTGGAGCAGAGTGGGGATATAAAGGAGAGGGAGCAGTGACCTGGAGCAGAGTGGGGATATAAAGGAGAGGGAGCAGTGACCGAGAGCAGAGTGGGGATATAAATGAGAGGGAGCAGTGACCGGGAGCAGAGTGGGGTTATAAATGAGAGGGAGCAGTGACCGGCAGCAGAGTGGGGATATAAAGGAGAGGGAGCAGTGACCGGGAGCAGAGCGGGGATATAAAGGAGAGGGAGCAGTGACCGAGAGCAGAGCGGGGATATAAAGGAGAGGGAGCAGTGACCGGGAGCAGAGTGGGGATATAAAGGAGAGGGAGCACTGACCGGGAGCAGAGTGGGGATATAAAGGAGAGGGAGCAGTGACCGGGAGCAGAGTGGGGATATAAAGGAGAGGGAGCAGTGACCGGGAGCAGTGTGGGGATATAAAGGAGAGAGACGAGAGACCGAGAGCAGAGTGGGGATATTAAGGAGAGGGAGCAGTGATCGGGAGCAGAGTGGGGATATAAAGGAGAGGGAGCAGTGAACAGGTGCAGAGTGGGGATATAAAGGAGAGGGAGCAGTGACCGAGAGCAGAGTGGGGATATAAAGGAGAGGGAGCAGTAAACAGGAGCAGAGTGGGGATATAAAGGAGAGGGAGCAGACAACAGGAGCAGAGTTGGGATATAAAGGAGAGGGAGCAGTGACCGGGTGCAGAGCGGGGATATAAATGAGAGGGAGCAGTGACCGAGAGAAGAGTGGGGATATAAAGGAGAGGGAGCAGTGATCGAGAGCAGAGAGGGAAAAAAAGGAGAGGGAGATTGACGGAGATCAGAGCGGGGATATAAAGGAGAGGGAGAAGTGATCGAGAGCAGAGCGGGGATATAAAGGAGAGGGAGCAGTGACCGAGAGCAGAGCGGGGATATAAAGGAGAGGGACTAGTGACCGAGAGCAGAGCGGGGATATAAATGAGAGGGAGCAGTGACCGGGAGCAGGGCAGGGATAGAAAGGAGAGGGAGCAGTGACCGGGTGCAGAGCGGGGATATAAAGGAGAGGGAGCAGTGAACAGGAGTAGAGTGGGGATATAATGGAGAGGGAGCAGTGACCGGGAGCAGAGTGGGGATATAAAGGAGAGGGAGCAGTGACCGGGAGCAGAGAGGGGATATAAAGGAGAGGGATAAGTGACCGAGAGCAGAGTGGGGATATAAAGGAGAGGGAGAGTGACGGAGATCAGAGCGGGGATATAAAGGAGAGGGAGCAGTGGCCGAGAGCAGAGTGGGAATATAAAGGAGAGGGAGCAGTGATCGGGAGCTGAGCGGGGATATAAAGGAGAGGGACTAGTGACCGGGAGCAGAGCGGGGATATAAAGGAGAGGGAGCAGTGACCTGGAGCAGAGCAGGGAAAGAAAGGAGACGGAGCAGTGACCTGGAGCAGAGTGGGGATATAAAGGAGAGGGAGCAGTGACCGAGAGCAGAGCGGGGATATAAAGGAGAGGGAGCAGTGACCGGGAGCAGAGTGGGGATATAAAGGAGAGGGAGCAGTGACCGGGAGAAGAGAAGGGATATAAAGGAGAGGGAGCAGTGACCGAGAGCAGAGTGGGGATATAAAGGAGAGGGAGCAGTGACGGGGAGAAGAGAAGGGATATAAAGGAGAGGGAGCAGTGACCGAGAGCAGAGTGGGGATATAAAGGAGAGGGAGCAGTGATCGAGAGCAGAATGGGGACATAAAGGAGAGGGAGCAGTGACCTGGAGCAGAGTGGGGATATAAAGGAGAGGGAGCAGTGACCTGGAGCAGAGTGGGGATATAAAGGAGAGGGAGCAGTGACCGGGAGCAGAGTGTGGATATAAAGGAGAGGGAGCAGTGACCAGGAGCAGAGTGGGGATATAAAGGAGAGTGAGTAGTGACCGAGAGCACAGTGGGGATATAAAGGAGAGGGACCAGTGACCTGGAGCAGAGTGGGGAAATAAAGGAGAGGGAGCAGTGACCAGGAGCAGATTGGGCATATAAAGGAGAGGGAGCAGTGACCTGGAGCAGAGTGGGGATACAAAAGGAGAGGGAGCAGTGACCAGGAGCAGAGTGGGCATATAAAGGAGAGGGAGCAGTGACCGGGAGCAGAGTGGGCATATAAAGGAGAGGGAGCAGTGACCTGGAGCAGAGTGGGGATATAAAGGAGAGGGAGCAGTGACCTGGAGCAGAGTGGGGATATAAAGGAGAGGGAGCAGTGACCGAGAGCAGAGTGGGGATATAAATGAGAGGGAGCAGTGACCGGGAGCAGAGTGGGGTTATAAATGAGAGGGAGCAGTGACCGGCAGCAGAGTGGGGATATAAAGGAGAGGGAGCAGTGACCGGGCGCAGAGCGGGGATATAAAGGAGAGGGACGAGTGACCGAGAGCAGAGTGGGGATATTAAGGACAGGGAGCAGTGACTGGGAGCAGAGTGGCGATATAAAGGAGAGGGAGCAGTGACCGGGAGCAGAGTGGGGATACAAAGGAGAGGGAGCAGTGAACAGGAGCAGAGTGGGGATATAAAGCAGAGGGAGCAGTGAACAGGAGCAGAGTGGGGATATAAAGGAGAGGGAGCAGACGACAGGAGCAGAGTGGGGATAGAAAGGAGAGGGAGCAGTGACCAGCAGCAGAGCGGGGATATAAAGGAGAGGGAGCAGTGATCGAGAGCAGAGTGGGGAAAAAAAGGAGAGGGAGCAGTGACCGGGAGTAGGGTGGGGATATAAAGGAGAGGGAGCAGTGATCGGGAGCAGAGCGGGGATATAAAGGAGATAGAGCAGTGACCAGGAGCAGAGTGGGGACGGAAAGGAGAGGGAGCGGTGACCAGGAGCAGATTGGGGATACAAAGGAGAGGGAGCAGTGACCTGGAGCAGAGTGGGGATATAAAGGAGAGGGAGCAGTGAACAGGAGCAGAGTGGGGATATAAAGGAGAGGGACCAGTGACCTTTAGCAGAGTGGGGATATAAAGGAGAGGGAGCAGTGACCGGGAGCAGAGTGGGGATATAAAGGAGAGGGAGCAGTGACCGGGAGCAGAGTGGGGATATAAAGGAGAGGGAGCAGTGACCAGGAGCAGAGTGGGGACGGAAAGGAGAGGGACCAGTGACCAGGAGCAGAGTGGGGATATAAAGGAGAGGGACCAGTGACCAGGAGCAGAGTGGGGATATAAAGGAGAGGGAGCAGTGACCTGGAGCAGAGTGGGGATATAAAGGAGAGGGAGCAGTGAACAGGAGCAGAGTGGGGATATAAAGGAGAGGGACCAGTGACCTTTAGTAGAGTGTGGATATAAAGGAGAGGGAGCAGTGACCGGGAGCAGAGTGGGGATATAAAGGAGAGGGAACAGTGACCGGGAGCAGAGTAGGGATATAAAGGAGAGGCACCGGTGACCTGCTGCAGAGTGGGGATATAAATGAGAGGGACCAGTGACCTGGAGCAGAGTGGGGATATAAAGGACAGGGAGCAGTGACCGGGATCAGAGCGGGGATATAAAGGAGAGAGAGCAGTGACCGGGTGCAGAGTGGGGATATAAAGGAGAGGGAGCAGTGACCGGGAGCAGTGTGGGGATATAAAGGAGAGAGACTAGAGACCGAGAGCAGAGTGGGGAGAGAAAGGAGAGGGAGCAGTGACCGGGAGCAGAGCGGGGATATAAAGGAGAGGGAGCAGTAACCGAGAGCAGAGATATAAAGGAGAGGGAGCAGTGACCGGGAGCAGAGTGGGGATATAAAGGAGAGGGAGCACTGACCGGGAGCAGAGTGGGGATATAAAGGAGAGGGAGCAGTGACCGGGAGCAGAGTGGGGATATAAAGGAGAGGGAGCAGTGACCGGGAGCAGTGTGGGGATATAAAGGAGAGAGACGAGAGACCGAGAGCAGAGTGGGGATATTAAGGAGAGGGAGCAGTGATCGGGAGCAGAGTGGGGATATAAAGGAGAGGGAGCAGTGACCGAGAGCAGAGTGGGGATATAAAGGAGAGGGAGCAGTAAACAGGAGCAGAGCGGGGATATAAATGAGAGGGAGCAGTGACCGAGAGAAGAGTGGGGATATAAAGGAGAGGGAGCAGTGATCGAGAGCAGAGAGGGAAAAAAAGGAGAGGGAGAGTGACGGAGATCAGAGCGGGGATATAAAGGAGAGGGAGAAGTGATCGAGAGCAGAGCGGGGATATAAAGGAGAGGGAGCAGTGACCGAGAGCAGAGCGGGGATATAAAGGAGAGGGACTAGTGACCGAGAGCAGAGCGGGGATATAAATGAGAGGGAGCAGTGACCGGGAGCAGGGCAGGGATAGAAAGGAGAGGGAGCAGTGACCGGGTGCAGAGCGGGGATATAAAGGAGAGGGAGCAGTGAACAGGAGTAGAGTGGGGATATAATGGAGAGGGAGCAGTGACCGGGAGCAGAGTGGGGATATAAAGGAGAGGGAGCAGTGACCGGGAGCAGAGTGGGGATATAAAGGAGAGGGATAAGTGACCGAGAGCAGAGTGGGGATATAAAGGAGAGGGAGAGTGACGGAGATCAGAGCGGGGATATAAAGGAGAGGGAGCAGTGGCCGAGAGCAGAGTGGGAATATAAAGGAGAGGGAGCAGTGATCGGGAGCTGAGCGGGGATATAAAGGAGAGGGACTAGTGACCGGGAGCAGAGCGGGGATATAAAGGAGAGGGAGCAGTGACCTGGAGCAGAGCAGGGAAAGAAAGGAGACGGAGCAGTGACCTGGAGCAGAGTGGGGATATAAAGGAGAGGGAGCAGTGACCGAGAGCAGAGCGGGGATATAAAGGAGAGGGAGCAGTGACGGGGAGAAGAGAAGGGATATAAAGGAGAGGGAGCAGTGACCGAGAGCAGAGTGGGGATATAAAGGAGAGGGAGCAGTGATCGAGAGCAGAATGGGGACATAAAGGAGAGGGAGCAGTGACCTGGAGCAGAGTGGGGATATAAAGAAGAGGGAGCAGTGACCTGGAGCAGAGTGGGGATATAAAGGAGAGGGAGCAGTGACCGGGAGCAGAGTGTGGATATAAAGGAGAGGGAGCAGTGACCAGGAGCAGAGTGGGGATATAAAGGAGAGTGAGTAGTGACCGAGAGCAGAGTGGGGATATAAAGGAGAGGGACCAGTGACCTGGAGCAGAGTGGGGAAATAAAGGAGAGGGAGCAGTGACCAGGAGCAGATTGGGCATATAAAGGAGAGGGAGCAGTGACCTGGAGCAGAGTGGGGATACAAAAGGAGAGGGAGCAGTGACCAGGAGCAGAGTGGGCATATAAAGGAGAGGGAGCAGTGACCGGGAGCAGAGTGGGCATATAAAGGAGAGGGAGCAGTGACCTGGAGCAGAGTGGGGATATAAAGGAGAGGGAGCAGTGACCTGGAGCAGAGTGGGGATATAAAGGAGAGGGAGCAGTGACCGAGAGCAGAGTGGGGATATAAATGAGAGGGAGCAGTGACCGGGAGCAGAGTGGGGTTATAAATGAGAGGGAGCAGTGACCGGCAGCAGAGTGGGGATATAAAGGAGAGGGAGCAGTGACCGGGCGCAGAGCGGGGATATAAAGGAGAGGGACGAGTGACCGAGAGCAGAGTGGGGATATTAAGGACAGGGAGCAGTGACTGGGAGCAGAGTGGCGATATAAAGGAGAGGGAGCAGTGACCGGGAGCAGAGTGGGGATACAAAGGAGAGGGAGCAGTGAACAGGAGCAGAGTGGGGATATAAAGGAGAGGGAGCAGTGAACAGGAGCAGAGTGGGGATATAAAGGAGAGGGAGCAGACGACAGGAGCAGAGTGGGGATAGAAAGGAGAGGGAGCAGTGACCAGCAGCAGAGCGGGGATATAAAGGAGAGGGAGCAGTGATCGAGAGCAGAGTGGGGAAAAAAAGGAGAGGGAGCAGTGACCGGGAGTAGAGTGGGGATATAAAGGAGAGGGAGCAGTGATCGGGAGCAGAGCGGGGATATAAAGGAGATAGAGCAGTGACCAGGAGCAGAGTGGGGACGGAAAGGAGAGGGAGCGGTGACCAGGAGCAGATTGGGGATACAAAGGAGAGGGAGCAGTGACCTGGAGCAGAGTGGGGATATAAAGGAGAGGGAGCAGTGAACAGGAGCAGAGTGGGGATATAAAGGAGAGGGACCAGTGACCTTTAGCAGAGTGGGGATATAAAGGAGAGGGAGCAGTGACCGGGAGCAGAGTGGGGATATAAAGGAGAGGGAGCAGTGACCGGGAGCAGAGTGGGGATATAAAGGAGAGGGAGCAGTGACCAGGAGCAGAGTGGGGACGGAAAGGAGAGGGACCAGTGACCAGGAGCAGAGTGGGGATATAAAGGAGAGGGACCAGTGACCAGGAGCAGAGTGGGGATATAAAGGAGAGGGAGCAGTGACCTGGAGCAGAGTGGGGATATAAAGGAGAGGGAGCAGTGAACAGGAGCAGAGTGGGGATATAAAGGAGAGGGACCAGTGACCTTTAGCAGAGTGGGGATATAAAGGAGAGGGAGCAGTGACCGGGAGCAGAGTGGGGATATAAAGTAGAGGGAACAGTGACCGGGAGCAGAGTAGGGATATAAAGGAGAGGCACCGGTGACCTGGAGCAGAGTGGGGATATAAATGAGAGGGACCAGTGACCTGGAGCAGAGTGGGGATATAAAGGACAGGGAGCAGTGACCGGGATCAGAGCGGGGATATAAAGGAGAGAGAGCAGTGACCGGGTGCAGAGTGGGGATATAAAGGAGAGGGAGCAGTGACCGGGAGCAGTGTGGGGATATAAAGGAGAGAGACTAGAGACCGAGAGCAGAGTGGGGATATAAAGGAGAGGGAGCAGTGACCGGGAGCAGAGCGGGGATATAAAGGAGAGGGAGCAGTGACCGAGAGCAGAGCGGGGATATAAAGGAGAGGGAGCAGTGACCGGGAGCAGAGTGGGGATATAAAGGAGAGGGAGCACTGACCGGGAGCAGAGTGGGGATACAAAGGAGAGGGAGCAGTGACCGGGAGCAGAGTGGGGATATAAAGGAGAGGGAGCAGTGACCGGGAGCAGTGTGGGGATATAAAGGAGAGAGACGAGAGACCGAGAGCAGAGTGGGGATATTAAGGAGAGGGAGCAGTGATCGGGAGCAGAGTGGGGATATAAAGGAGAGGGAGCAGTGACCGAGAGCAGAGTGGGGATATAAAGGAGAGGGAGCAGTAAACAGGAGCAGAGTGGAGATATAAAGGAGAGGGAGCAGACAACAGGAGCAGAGTTGGGATATAAAGGAGAGGGAGCAGTGACCGGGTGCAGAGCGGGGATATAAATGAGAGGGAGCAGTGACCGAGAGTAGAGTGGGGATATAAAGGAGAGGGAGCAGTGATCGAGAGCAGAGAGGGAAAAAAAGGAGAGGGAGCAGTGACCGAGAGCAGAGTGGGGATATGAAGGAGAGGGAGCAGTGACCGGGAGCAGAGTGGGGATATAAAGGAGAGGGAGCAGTGATCGAGAGCAGAGTGGGGACATAAAGGAGAGGGAGCAGTGACCAGGAGCAGAGTGGGGACATAAAGGAGAGGGAGCAGTGAACAGGAGCAGAGTGGGGATATCAAGGAGAGGGACCAGTGACCAGGAGCAGAGTGGGCATATAAAGGAGAGGGACCAGTGACCTGGATCAGAGTGGGGATATAAAGGAGAGGGAGCAGTGACCGGGAGCAGAGTGGGGATATAAAGGAGAGGGACCGGTGACCTGGAGCAGAGTGGGGATATAAATGAGAGGGACCAGTGACCTGGAGCAGAGTGGGGATATGAAGGAGAGGGAGCAGTGACCGGGAGCAGAGCGGGGATATAAAGGAGAGGGAGCAGTGACCGGGAGCAGTGTGGGGATATAAAGGAGAGAGACTAGTGACCGAGAGCAGAGTGGGGATATAAAGGAGAGGGAGCAGTGAACGGGAGCTGAGTGGGGATATAAAGGAGAGGGAGCAGTAACCGGGAGCAGATTGGGGATATAAAGGAGAGGGAGCAGTGACCTGGAGCAGAGTGTGGATATGAAGGAGAGGGAGCAGTGAACGGGAGCAGAGTGGGGATACAAAGGAGAGGGAGCAGTGAACGCGAGCATAGTGGGGATATAAAGGAGAGGGAGCAGTGACCGGGAGCAGAGTGGGGATATAAAGGAGAGGGAGCAGTGACCGAGAGCAGTGTGGGGATATAAAGGAGAGAGACTAGTGACGGAGAGCAGAGTGGGGATATGAAGGAGAGGGAGCAGTAACCAGGAGCAGAGTGGGCATATAAAGGAGAGGGACCATTGACCGAGAGCAGAGTGGGGATATAAAGGAGAGGGAGCAGTGACCGGGAGCAGAGCGGGGATATAAAGGAGAGGGAGCAGTGACCGAGAGCAGAGTGGGGATATAAAGGAGATGGAGCAGTGAACAGGAGCAGAGTGGGGATATAAAGGAGAGGGAGCAGACAACAGGAGCAGAGTGGGGATATAAAGGAGAGGGAGCAGTGACCGGGAGCAGAGCGGGGATATAAAGGAGAGGGAGCAGTGACCGAGAGCAGAGTGGGGATATAAAGGAGATGGAGCAGTGAAAAGGAGCAGAGTGGGGATATAAAGGAGAGGGAGCAGACAACAGGAGCAGAGTGGGGATATAAAGGAGAGGGAGCAGTGACCGAGAGCAGAGTGGGGATATAAAGGAGAGCGAGCAGTGACCGAGAGCAGAGTGGGGAAAGAAAGGAGAGGGAGCAGTGACCGAGAGCAGAGTGGGGATATGAAGGAGAGGGAGCAGTGACCGGGAGCAGAGTGGGGATATAAAGGAGAGGGAGCAGTGATCGAGAGCAGAGTGGGGACATAAAGGAGAGGGAGAAATGACCAGGAGCAGAGTGGGGACATAAAGGAGAGGGAGCAGTGACCAGGAGCAGAGTGTGGATATAAAGGAGAGGGAGCAGTGATCGAGAGCAGAGTGGGGACATAAAGGAGAGGGAGAAATGACCAGGAGCAGAGTGGGGATATAAAGGAGAGGGAGCAGTGACCGGGAGCAGAGCGGGGATATAAAGGAGAGGGAGCAGTGACCGAGAGCAGAGTGGGGATATGAAGGAGAGGGAGCAGTGACCGGGAGCAGAGTGGGGATATGAAGGAGAGGGAGCAGTGATCGAGAGCAGAGTGGGGACATAAAGGAGAGGGAGCAGTGATCGAGAGCAGAGTTGGGACATAAAGGAGAGGGAGCAGTGACCAGGAGCAGAGTGGGGATATAAAGGAGAGGGAGCAGTGACCAGGAGCAGAGTCGGGATATAAAGGAGAGGGAGCAGTGACCAGGAGCAGAGTGGGGATATAAAGGAGAGGGAGCAGTGACCAGGAGCAGAGTGGGGATATAAAGGAGAGGGAGCAGTGACCGGGAGCAGAGTGTGGATATAAAGGAGAGGGAGCAGTGAACGCGAGCAGAGTGGGGATATAAAGGAGAGGGAGCAGTGACCGAGAGCAGAGCGGGGATCTAAAGGAGAGGGAGCAGTGACTGGGAGCAGTGTTTGGATATAAAGGAGAGAGATTGGTGACCGAGAGCAGAGTGGGGATATAAAGGAGAGGGAGCAGTGAACAGGAGCAGAGTGGGGATATAAAGGAGAGGGGGCAGTGATCGGTAGCAGAATGGGGATATAAAGGAGAGGGAGCAGTGAACAGGAGCAGATTGGGGATATAAAGGAGAGGGAGCAGTGAACAGGAGCAGAGTGGGGATATAAAGGAGAGGGAGCAGTGACCGAGAGCAGAGTGGGGATATGAAGGAGAGGGAGCAGTGACCTGGAGCAGAGTGGGGATATAAAGGAGAGGGAGCAGTGACCGGGAGCAGAGTGGGGATATAAAGGAGAGGGAGCAGTGACCGGGAGCAGAGTGGGGATATAAAGGAGAGGGACCGGTGACCTGGAGCAGAGTGGGGATATAAATGAGAGGGAGCAGTGACCTGGAGCAGAGTGGGGATAAAAAGGAGAGGGAGCAGTGAACGCGAGCAGAGTGGGGATATAAAGGAGAGGGAGCAGTGACCGAGAGCAGAGCGGGGATCTAAAGGAGAGGGAGCAGTGACTGGGAGCAGTGTTTGGATATAAAGGAGAGAGATTGGTGACCGAGAGCAGAGTGGGGATATAAAGGAGAGGGAGCAGTGAACAGGAGCAGAGTGGGGATATAAAGGAGAGGGAGCAGTGATCGGGAGCAGAATGGGGATATAAAGGAGAGGGAGCAGTGAACAGGAGCAGATTGGGGATATAAAGGAGAGGGAGCAGTGAACAGGAGCAGAGTGGGGATATAAAGGAGAGGGAGCAGTGACCGAGAGCAGAGTGGGGATATGAAGGAGAGGGAGCAGTGACCTGGAGCAGGGCAGGGATAGAAAGGAGAGGGAGCAGTGACCGGGTGCAGAGCGGGGATATAAAGTAGAGGGAGCAGTGAACAGGAGTAGAGTGGGGATATAATGGAGAGGGAGCAGTGACCGGGAGCAGAGTGGGGATATAAAGGAGAGGGAGCAGTGACCGGGAGCAGAGTGGGGATATAAAGGAGAGGGATAAGTGACCGAGAGCAGAGTGGGGATATAAAGGAGAGGGAGAGTGACGGAGATCAGAGCGGGGATATAAAGGAGAGGGAGCAGTGGCCGAGAGCAGAGTGGGAATATAAAGGAGAGGGAGCAGTGATCGGGAGCTGAGCGGGGATATAAAGGAGAGGGACTAGTGACCGGGAGCAGAGCGGGGATATAAAGGAGAGGGAGCAGTGACCTGGAGCAGAGCAGGGAAAGAAAGGAGACGGAGCAGTGACCTGGAGCAGAGTGGGGATATAAAGGAGAGGGAGCAGTGACCGAGAGCAGAGCGGGGATATAAAGGAGAGGGAGCAGTGACCGGGAGCAGAGTGGGGATATAAAGGAGAGGGAGCAGTGACCGGGAGCAGAGTGGGGATATAAAGAGAGGGAGCAGTGACCGGGAGAAGAGAAGGGATATAAAGGAGAGGGAGCAGTGACCGGGAGAAGAGAAGGGATATAAAGGAGAGGGAGCAGTGACCGAGAGCAGAGTGGGGATATAAAGGAGAGGGACCAGTGACCGAGAGCAGAGTGGGGATATAAAGGAGAGGGAGCAGTGACCGGGCGCAGAGCGGGGATATAAAGGAGAGGGACGAGTGACCGAGAGCAGAGTGTGGATATAAAGGAGAGGGAGCAGTGACCAGGAGCAGAGTGGGGATATAAAGGAGAGTGAGTAGTGACCGAGAGCAGAGTGGGGATATAAAGGAGAGGGACCAGTGACCTGGAGCAGAGTGGGGAAATAAAGGAGAGGGAGCAGTGACCAGGAGCAGATTGGGCATATAAAGGAGAGGGAGCAGTGACCTGGAGCAGAGTGGGGATACAAAAGGAGAGGGAGCAGTGACCAGGAGCAGAGTGGGCATATAAAGGAGAGGGAGCAGTGACCGGGAGCAGAGTGGGCATATAAAGGAGAGGGAGCAGTGACCTGGAGCAGAGTGGGGATATAAAGGAGAGGGAGCAGTGACCTGGAGCAGAGTGGGGATATAAAGGAGAGGGAGCAGTGACCGAGAGCAGAGTGGGGATATAAATGAGAGGGAGCAGTGACCGGGAGCAGAGTGGGGATATAAAGGAGAGGGAGCAGTGACCGGGCGCAGAGCGGGGATATAAAGGAGAGGGACGAGTGACCGAGAGCAGAGTGGGGATATTAAGGACAGGGAGCAGTGACTGGGAGCAGAGTGGCGATATAAAGGAGAGGGAGCAGTGACCGGGAGCAGAGTGGGGATACAAAGGAGAGGGAGCAGTGAACAGGAGCAGAGTGGGGATATAAAGGAGAGGGAGCAGTGAACAGGAGCAGAGTGGGGATATAAAGGAGAGGGAGCAGACGACAGGAGCAGAGTGGGGATAGAAAGGAGAGGGAGCAGTGACCAGCAGCAGAGCGGGGATATAAAGGAGAGGGAGCAGTGATCGAGAGCAGAGTGGGGAAAAAAAGGAGAGGGAGCAGTGACCGGGAGTAGAGTGGGGATATAAAGGAGAGGGAGCAGTGATCGGGAGCAGAGCGGGGATATAAAGGAGAGGGACCAGTGACCTTTAGCAGAGTGGGGATATAAAGGAGAGGGAGCAGTGACCGGGAGCAGAGTGGGGATATAAAGGAGAGGGAGCAGTGACCGGGAGCAGAGTGGGGATATAAAGGAGAGGGAGCAGTGACCAGGAGCAGAGTGGGGACGGAAAGGAGAGGGACCAGTGACCAGGAGCAGAGTGGGGATATAAAGGAGAGGGACCAGTGACCAGGAGCAGAGTGGGGATATAAAGGAGAGGGAGCAGTTACCTGGAGCAGAGTGGGGATATAAAGGAGAGGGAGTAGTGAACAGGAGCAGAGTGGGGATATAAAGGAGAGGGACCAGTGACCTTTAGCAGAGTGGGGATGTAAAGGAGAGGGAGCAGTGACCGGGAGCAGAGTGGGGATATAAAGGAGAGGGAACAGTGACCGGGAGCAGAGTAGGGATATAAAGGAGAGGCACCGGTGACCTGGAGCAGAGTGGGGATATAAATGAGAGGGACCAGTGACCTGGAGCAGAGTGGGGATATAAAGGACAGGGAGCAGTGACCGGGAGCAGTGTGGGGATATAAAGGAGAGAGACTAGAGACCGAGAGCAGAGTGGGGATATAAAGGAGAGGGAGTAGTGACCGGGAGCAGAGCGGGGATATAAAGGAGAGGTAGCAGTGACCGAGAGCAGAGCGGGGATATAAAGGAGAGGGAGCAGTGACCGGGAGCAGAGCGGGGATATAAAGGAGAGGGAGCAGTGACCGAGAGCAGAGCGGGGATATAAAGGAGAGGGAGCAGTGACCGGGAGCAGAGTGGGGATATAAAGGAGAGGGAGCACTGACCGGGAGCAGAGTGGGGATATAAAGGAGAGGGAGCAGTGACCGGGAGCAGAGTGGGGATATAAAGGAGAGGGAGCAGTGACCGGGAGCAGTGTGGGGATATAAAGGAGAGAGACGAGAGACCGAGAGCAGAGTGGGGATATTAAGGAGAGGGAGCAGTGATCGGGAGCAGAGTGGGGATATAAAGGAGAGGGAGCAGTGAACAGGTGCAGAGTGGGGATATAAAGGAGAGGGAGCAGTGACCGAGAGCAGAGTGGGGATATCAAGGAGAGGGAGCAGTAAACAGGAGCAGAGTGGGGATATAAAGGAGAGGGAGCAGTGAACAGGAGCAGAGTGGGGATATAAAGGAGAGGGAGCTGACAACAGGAGCAGAGTTGGGATATAAAGGAGAGGGAGCAGTGACCGGGTGCAGAGCGGGGATATAAAGGAGAGGGAGCAGTGACCGAGAGTAGAGTGGGGATATAAAGGAGAGGGAGCAGTGATCGAGAGCAGAGAGGGAAAAAAAGGAGAGGGAGCAGTGACCGAGAGCAGAGTGGGGATATGAAGGAGAGGGAGCAGTGACCGGGAGCAGAGTGGGGATATAAAGGAGAGGGAGCAGTGATCGAGAGCAGAGTGGGGACATAAAGGAGAGGGAGCAGTGACCAGGAGCAGAGTGGGGACATAAAGGAGAGGGAGCAGTGAACAGGAGCAGAGTGGGGATATCAAGGAGAGGGACCAGTGACCAGGAGCAGAGTGGGCATATAAAGGAGAGGGACCAGTGACCTGGAGCAGAGTGGGGATATAAAGGAGAGGGAGCAGTGACCTGGAGCAGAGTGGGGATATAAAGGAGAGGGACCGGTGACCTGGAGCAGAGTGGGGATATAAATGAGAGGGACCAGTGACCTGGAGCAGAATGGGGATATGAAGGAGAGGGAGCAGTGACCGGGAGCAGAGCGGGGATATAAAGGAGAGGGAGCAGTGACCGGGAGCAGTGTGGGGATATAAAGGAGAGAGACTAGTGACCGAGAGCAGAGTGGGGATATAAAGGAGAGGGAGCAGTGAACGGGAGCTGAGTGGGGATATAAAGGAGAGGGAGCAGTAACCGGGAGCAGATTGGGGATATAAAGGAGAGGGAGCAGTGACCTGGAGCAGAGTGTGGATATGAAGGAGAGGGAGCAGTGAACGGGAGCAGAGTGGGGATACAAAGGAGAGGGAGCAGTGAACGCGAGCATAGTGGGGATATAAAGGAGAGGGAGCAGTGACCGGGAGCAGAGTGGGGATATAAAGGAGAGGGAGCAGTGACCGAGAGCAGTGTGGGGATATGAAGGAGAGAGACTAGTGACGGAGAGCAGAGTGGGGATATGAAGGAGAGGGAGCAGTAACCAGGAGCAGAGTGGGCATATAAAGGAGAGGGACCATTGACCGAGAGCAGAGTGGGGATATAAAGGAGAGGGAGCAGTGACCGGGAGCAGAGCGGGGATATAAAGGAGAGGGAGCAGTGACCGAGAGCAGAGTGGGGATATAAAGGAGATGGAGCAGTGAACAGGAGCAGAGTGGGGATATAAAGGAGAGGGAGCAGACAACAGGAGCAGAGTGGGGATATAAAGGAGAGGGAGCAGTGACCGGGAGCAGAGCGGGGATATAAAGGAGAGGGAGCAGTGACCGAGAGCAGAGTGGGGATATAAAGGAGATGGAGCAGTGAAAATGAGCAGAGTGGGGATATAAAGGAGAGGGAGCAGACAACAGGAGAAGAGTGGGTATATAAAGGAGAGGGAGCAGTGACCGAGAGCAGAGTGGGGATATAAAGGAGAGCGAGCAGTGACCGAGAGCAGAGTGGGGAAAGAAAGGAGAGGGAGCAGTGACCGAGAGCAGAGTGGGGATATGAAGGAGAGGGAGCAGTGACCGGGAGCAGAGTGGGGATATAAAGGAGAGGGAGCAGTGATCGAGAGCAGAGTGGGGACATAAAGGAGAGGGAGAAATGACCAGGAGCAGAGTGGGGACATAAAGGAGAGGGAGCAGTGACCAGGAGCAGAGTGTGGATATAAAGGAGAGGGAGCAGTGATCGAGAGCAGAGTGGGGACATAAAGGAGAGGGAGAAATGACCAGGAGCAGAGTGGGGATATAAAGGAGAGGGAGCGGTGACCGGGAGCAGAGCGGGGATATAAAGGAGAGGGAGCAGTGACCGAGAGCAGAGTGGGGATATGAAGGAGAGGGAGCAGTGACCGGGAGCAGAGTGGGGATATGAAGGAGAGGGAGCAGTGATCGAGAGCAGAGTGGGGACATAAAGGAGAGGGAGCAGTGATCGAGAGCAGAGTGGGGACATAAAGGAGAGGGAGCAGTGACCAGTAGCAGAGTGGGGATATAAAGGAGAGGGAGCAGTGACCAGGAGCAGAGTGGGGATATAAAGGAGAGGGAGCAGTGACCAGGAGCAGAGTGGGGATATAAAGGAGAGGGAGCAGTGACCAGGAGCAGAGTGGGGATATAAAGGAGAGGGAGCAGTGACCGGGAGCAGAGTGTGGATATAAAGGAGAGGGAGCAGTGACCTGGAGCAGAGCGGGGATATAAATGAGAGGGAGCAGTGACCGGGAGCAGAGTGGGGATAAAAAGGAGAGGGAGCAGTGAACGCGAGCAGAGTGGGGATATAAAGGAGAGGGAGCAGTGACCGAGAGCAGAGCGGGGATCTAAAGGAGAGGGAGCAGTGACTGGGAGCAGTGTTTGGATATAAAGGAGAGAGATTGGTGACCGAGAGCAGAGTGGGGATATAAAGGAGAGGGAGCAGTGAACAGGAGCAGAGTGGGGATATAAAGGAGAGGGAGCAGTGATCGGGAGCAGAATGGGGATATAAAGGAGAGGGAGCAGTGAACAGGAGCAGATTGGGGATATAAAGGAGAGGGAGCAGTGAACAGGAGCAGATTGGGGATATAAAGGAGAGGGAGCAGTGAACAGGAGCAGAGTGGGGATATAAAGGAGAGGGAGCAGTGAACAGGAGCAGAGTGGGGATATAAAGGAGAGGGAGCAGTGACCGAGAGCAGAGTGGGGATATGAAGGAGAGGGAGCAGTGACCTGGAGCAGAGTGGGGATATAAAGGAGAGGGAGCAGTGACCGGGAGCAGAGTGGGGATATAAAGGAGAGGGAGCAGTGACCGGGAGCAGAGTGGGGATATAAAGGAGAGGGACCGGTCACCTGGAGCAGAGTCGGGATATAAATGAGAGGGAGCAGTGACCTGGAGCAGAGTGGGGATAAAAAGGAGAGGGAGCAGTGAACGCGAGCAGAGTGGGGATATAAAGGAGAGGGAGCAGTGACCGAGAGCAGAGCGGGGATCTAAAGGAGAGGGAGCAGTGACTGGGAGCAGTGTTTGGATATAAAGGAGAGAGATTGGTGACCGAGAGCAGAGTGGGGATATAAAGGAGAGGGAGCAGTGAACAGGAGCAGAGTGGGGATATAAAGGAGAGGGAGCAGTGATCGGGAGCAGAATGGGGATATAAAGGAGAGGGAGCAGTGAACAGGAGCAGATTGGGGATATAAAGGAGAGGGAGCAGTGAACAGGAGCAGAGTGGGGATATAAAGGAGAGGGAGCAGTGACCGAGAGCAGAGTGGGGATATGAAGGAGAGGGAGCAGTAACCGGGAGCAGATTGGGGATATAAAGGAGAGGGAGCAGTGACCAAGAGCAGAGTGGGGATATAAAGGAGAGGGAGCAGTGACCGAGAGCAGAGTGGGGATACAAAGGAGAGGGAGCAGTGACCAAGAGCAGAGTGGGGATGGAAAGGAGAGGGAGCAGTGACCAGCAGCAGAGCAGGGATAGAAAGGAGAGGAACAGTGAACGAGAGCAGAGTGGGGATATGAAGGAAAGGGAGCAGTGACAGGGAGCAGGGCAGGGATATAAACGAGAGGGAGCAGTGACCGGGTGCAGAGCGGGGATATAAAGGAGAGGGAGCAGTGACAGAAGAAGAGAAGGGACATAAAGGGGAGGGAGCAATGATCGAGAGCAGAGTGGGGATATAAAGGAGAGGGAGCAGTGAGCGGGAGAAGAGCAGGGATATAAAGGAGGGGGAGCAGTGATCGAGAGCAGAGTGGGGACAGAAAGGAGAGGGAGAAGTGACCGGGAGCAGAGCGGGGATATAAAGGAGGGGGAGCAGTGACCTGGACAGAGTGGGGATATAAAGGAGAGGGAGAAGTGATCGGGAGCAGAGTGGGGATATAAAGGAGAGGGAGCAGTGAACAGGAGCAGATTGGGGATATAAAGGAGAGGGAGCAGTGAACAGGAGCAGAGTGGGGATATAAAGGAGAGGGAGCAGTGAACAGGAGCAGATTGGGGATATAAAGGAGATGGAGCAGTGACCAAGAGCAGAGTGGGGATGGAAAGGAGAGGGAGCAGTGACCAGCAGCAGAGCGGGGATAGAAAGGAGAGGAGCAATGACCGAGAGCAGAGTGGGGATATAAAGGAGAGGGAGCAGTGACAGGGAGCAGAGTGGGGATATAAAGGAGAGGGAGCAGTGATCGAGAGCAGAGTGGGGAAAAAAAGGAGAGGGAGCAGTGACCGAGAGCAGAGTGGGGATATAAAGGAGAGGGAGCAGTGATCGAGAGCAGAGTGGGGATACAAAGGAGAGGGAGCAGTGACCTGGAGCAGAGTGGGGATATAAAGGAGAGGGAGCAGTGAACAGGAGCAGAGTGGGGATATAAAGGAGAGGGACCAGTGACCTTTAGCAGAGTGGGGATATAAAGGAGAGGGAGCAGTGACCGGGAGCAGAGTGGGGATATGAAGGAGAGGGAGCAGTGACCGAGAGCAGAGTGGGGATATGAAGGAGAGGGAGCAGTGACCGGGAGCAGAGTGGGGATATGAAGGAGAGGGAGCAGTGATCGAGAGCAGAGTGGGGACATAAAGGAGAGGGAGCAGTGATCGAGAGCAGAGTGGGGACATAAAGGAGAGGGAGCAGTGACCAGTAGCAGAGTGGGGATATAAAGGAGAGGGAGCAGTGACCAGGAGCAGAGTGGGGATATAAAGGAGAGGGAGCAGTGACCAGGAGCAGAGTGGGGATATAAAGGAGAGGGAGCAGTGACCAGGAGCAGAGTGGGGATATAAAGGAGAGGGAGCAGTGACCGGGAGCAGAGTGTGGATATAAAGGAGAGGGAGCAGTGACCTGGAGCAGAGCGGGGATATAAATGAGAGGGAGCAGTGACCGGGAGCAGAGTGGGGATAAAAAGGAGAGGGAGCAGTGAACGCGAGCAGAGTGGGGATATAAAGGAGAGGGAGCAGTGACCGAGAACAGAGCGGGGATCTAAAGGAGAGGGAGCAGTGACTGGGAGCAGTGTTTGGATATAAAGGAGAGAGATTGGTGACCGAGAGCAGAGTGGGGATATAAAGGAGAGGGAGCAGTGAACAGGAGCAGAGTGGGGATATAAAGGAGAGGGAGCAGTGATCGGGAGCAGAATGGGGATATAAAGGAGAGGGAGCAGTGAACAGGAGCAGATTGAGGATATAAAGGAGAGGGAGCAGTGAACAGGAGCAGATTGGGGATATAAAGGAGAGGGAGCAGTGAACAGGAGCAGAGTGGGGATATAAAGGAGAGGGAGCAGTGAACAGGAGCAGAGTGGGGATATAAAGGAGAGGGAGCAGTGACCGAGAGCAGAGTGGGGATATGAAGGAGAGGGAGCAGTGACCTGGAGCAGAGTGGGGATATAAAGGAGAGGGAGCAGTGACCAGGAGCAGAGTGTGGATATAAAGGAGAGGGAGCAGTGATCGAGAGCAGAGTGGGGACATAAAGGAGAGGGAGAAATGACCAGGAGCAGAGTGGGGATATAAAGGAGAGGGAGCGGTGACCGGGAGCAGAGCGGGGATATAAAGGAGAGGGAGCAGTGACCGAGAGCAGAGTGGGGATATGAAGGAGAGGGAGCAGTGACCGGGAGCAGAGTGGGGATATGAAGGAGAGGGAGCAGTGATCGAGAGCAGAGTGGGGACATAAAGGAGAGGGAGCAGTGATCGAGAGCAGAGTGGGGACATAAAGGAGAGGGAGCAGTGACCAGGAGCAGAGTGGGGATATAAAGGAGAGGGAGCAGTGACCAGGAGCAGAGTGGGGATATAAAGGAGAGGGAGCAGTGACCGGGAGCAGAGTGTGGATATAAAGGAGAGGGAGCAGTGACCTGGAGCAGAGCGGGGATATAAATGAGAGGGAGCAGTGACCGGGAGCAGAGTGGGGATAAAAAGGAGAGGGAGCAGTGAACGCGAGCAGAGTGGGGATATAAAGGAGAGGGAGCAGTGACCGAGAGCAGAGCGGGGATCTAAAGGAGAGGGAGCAGTGACTGGGAGCAGTGTTTGGATATAAAGGAGAGAGATTGGTGACCGAGAGCAGAGTGGGGATATAAAGGAGAGGGAGCAGTGAACAGGAGCAGAGTGGGGATATAAAGGAGAGGGAGCAGTGATCGGGAGCAGAATGGGGATATAAAGGAGAGGGAGCAGTGAACAGGAGCAGATTGGGGATATAAAGGAGAGGGAGCAGTGAACAGGAGCAGATTGGGGATATAAAGGAGAGGGAGCAGTGAACAGGAGCAGAGTGGGGATATAAAGGAGAGGGAGCAGTGAACAGGAGCAGAGTGGGGATATAAAGGAGAGGGAGCAGTGAACAGGAGCAGAGTGGGGATATGAAGGAGAGGGAGCAGTGATCGGGAGCAGAATGGGGATATAAAGGAGAGGGAGCAGTGAACAGGAGCAGATTGGGGATATAAAGGAGAGGGAGCAGTGAACAGGAGCAGAGTGGGGATATAAAGGAGAGGGAGCAGTGAGCGAGAGCAGAGTGGGGATATGAAGGAGAGGGAGCAGTAACCGGGAGCAGATTGGGGATATAAAGGAGAGGGAGCAGTGACCAAGAGCAGAGTGGGGATATAAAGGAGAGGGAGCAGTGACCGAGAGCAGAGTGGGGATACAAAGGAGAGGGAGCAGTGACCAAGAGCAGAGTGGGGATGGAAAGGAGAGGGAGCAGTGACCAGCAGCAGAGCAGGGATAGAAAGGAGAGGAACAGTGAACGAGAGCAGAGTGGGGATATGAAGGAAAGGGAGCAGTGACAGGGAGCAGGGCAGGGATATAAACGAGAGGGAGCAGTGACCGGGTGCAGAGCGGGGATATAAAGGAGAGGGAGCAGTGACAGAAGAAGAGAAGGGACATAAAGGGGAGGGAGCAATGATCGAGAGCAGAGTGGGGATATAAAGGAGAGGGAGCAGTGAGCGGGAGAAGAGCAGGGATATAAAGGAGGGGGAGCAGTGATCGAGAGCAGAGTGGGGACATAAAGGAGAGGGAGAAGTGACCGGGAGCAGAGCGGGGATATAAAGGAGGGGGAGCAGTGACCTGGACAGAGTGGGGATATAAAGGAGAGGGAGAAGTGATCGGGAGCAGAGTGGGGATAT
Source organism: Heptranchias perlo (assembly GCF_035084215.1). Taxonomy (NCBI): domain Eukaryota; kingdom Metazoa; phylum Chordata; class Chondrichthyes; order Hexanchiformes; family Hexanchidae; genus Heptranchias; species Heptranchias perlo. The sequence continues at coordinate 63,220,330 of NC_090336.1, read as the reverse complement.
AAAGGAGAGGGAGCAGTGAACAGGAGCAGATTGGGGATATAAAGGAGAGGGAGCAGTGAACAGGAGCAGAGTGGGGATATAAAGGAGAGGGAGCAGTGAACAGGAGCAGATTGGGGATATAAAGGAGATGGAGCAGTGACCAAGAGCAGAGTGGGGATGGAAAGGAGAGGGAGCAGTGACCAGCAGCAGAGCGGGGATATAAAGGAGAGGAGCAATGACCGAGAGCAGAGTGGGGATATAAAGGAGAGGGAGCAGTGACAGGGAGCAGAGTGGGGATATAAAGGAGAGGGAGCAGTGATCGAGAGCAGAGTGGGGAAAAAAAGGAGAGGGAGCAGTGACCGAGAGCAGAGTGGGGATATAAAGGAGAGGGAGCAGTGATCGAGAGCAGAGTGGGGATACAAAGGAGAGGGAGCAGTGACCTGGAGCAGAGTGGGGATATAAAGGAGAGGGAGCAGTGAACAGGAGCAGAGTGGGGATATAAAGGAGAGGGACCAGTGACCTTTAGCAGAGTGGGGATATAAAGGAGAGGGAGCAGTGACCGGGAGCAGAGTGGGGATATGAAGGAGAGGGAGCAGTGACCGAGAGCAGAGTGGGGATATGAAGGAGAGGGAGCAGTGACCGGGAGCAGAGTGGGGATATGAAGGAGAGGGAGCAGTGATCGAGAGCAGAGTGGGGACATAAAGGAGAGGGAGCAGTGATCGAGAGCAGAGTGGGGACATAAAGGAGAGGGAGCAGTGACCAGTAGCAGAGTGGGGATATAAAGGAGAGGGAGCAGTGACCAGGAGCAGAGTGGGGATATAAAGGAGAGGGAGCAGTGACCAGGAGCAGAGTGGGGATATAAAGGAGAGGGAGCAGTGACCAGGAGCAGAGTGGGGATATAAAGGAGAGGGAGCAGTGACCGGGAGCAGAGTGTGGATATAAAGGAGAGGGAGCAGTGACCTGGAGCAGAGCGGGGATATAAATGAGAGGGAGCAGTGACCGGGAGCAGAGTGGGGATAAAAAGGAGAGGGAGCAGTGAACGCGAGCAGAGTGGGGATATAAAGGAGAGGGAGCAGTGACCGAGAACAGAGCGGGGATCTAAAGGAGAGGGTGCAGTGACTGGGAGCAGTGTTTGGATATAAAGGAGAGAGATTGGTGACCGAGAGCAGAGTGGGGATATAAAGGAGAGGGAGCAGTGAACAGGAGCAGAGTGGGGATATAAAGGAGAGGGAGCAGTGATCGGGAGCAGAATGGGGATATAAAGGAGAGGGAGCAGTGAACAGGAGCAGATTGAGGATATAAAGGAGAGGGAGCAGTGAACAGGAGCAGATTGGGGATATAAAGGAGAGGGAGCAGTGAACAGGAGCAGAGTGGGGATATAAAGGAGAGGGAGCAGTGAACAGGAGCAGAGTGGGGATATAAAGGAGAGGGAGCAGTGACCGAGAGCAGAGTGGGGATATGAAGGAGAGGGAGCAGTGACCTGGAGCAGAGTGGGGATATAAAGGAGAGGGAGCAGTGACCGGGAGCAGAGTGGGGATATAAAGGAGAGGGAGCAGTGACCGGGAGCAGAGTGGGGATATAAAGGAGAGGGACCGGTCACCTGGAGCAGAGTCGGGATATAAATGAGAGGGAGCAGTGACCTGGAGCAGAGTGGGGATAAAAAGGAGAGGGAGCAGTGAACGCGAGCAGAGTGGGGATATAAAGGAGAGGGAGCAGTGACCGAGAGCAGAGCGGGGATCTAAAGGAGAGGGAGCAGTGACTGGGAGCAGTGTTTGGATATAAAGGAGAGAGATTGGTGACCGAGAGCAGAGTGGGGATATAAAGGAGAGGGAGCAGTGAACAGGAGCAGAGTGGGGATATAAAGGAGAGGGAGCAGTGATCGGGAGCAGAATGGGGATATAAAGGAGAGGGAGCAGTGAACAGGAGCAGATTGGGGATATAAAGGAGAGGGAGCAGTGAACAGGAGCAGAGTGGGGATATAAAGGAGAGGGAGCAGTGACCGAGAGCAGAGTGGGGATATGAAGGAGAGGGAGCAGTAACCGGGAGCAGATTGGGGATATAAAGGAGAGGGAGCAGTGACCAAGAGCAGAGTGGGGATATAAAGGAGAGGGAGCAGTGACCGAGAGCAGAGTGGGGATACAAAGGAGAGGGAGCAGTGACCAAGAGCAGAGTGGGGATGGAAAGGAGAGGGAGCAGTGACCAGCAGCAGAGCGGGGATAGAAAGGAGAGGAGCAGTGAACGAGAGCAGAGTGGGGATATGAAGGAAAGGGAGCAGTGACAGGGAGCAGGGCAGGGATATAAACGAGAGGGAGCAGTGACCGGGTGCAGAGCGGGGATATAAAGGAGAGGGAGCAGTGACAGAAGAAGAGAAGGGACATAAAGGGGAGGGAGCAATGATCGAGAGCAGAGTGGGGATATAAAGGAGAGGGAGCAGTGAGCGGGAGAAGAGCAGGGATATAAAGGAGGGGGAGCAGTGATCGAGAGCAGAGTGGGGACATAAAGGAGAGGGAGCAGTGACCGGGAGCAGAGCGGGGATATAAAGGAGGGGGAGCAGTGACCTGGACAGAGTGGGGATATAAAGGAGAGGGAGCAGTGATCGGGAGCAGAGTGGGGATATAAAGGAGAGGGAGCAGTGAACAGGAGCAGATTGGGGATATAAAGGAGAGGGAGCAGTGAACAGGAGCAGAGTGGGGATATAAAGGAGAGGGAGCAGTGAACAGGAGCAGATTGGGGATATAAAGGAGATGGAGCAGTGACCAAGAGCAGAGTGGGGATGGAAAGGAGAGGGAGCAGTGACCAGCAGCAGAGCGGGGATATAAAGGAGAGGAGCAATGACCGAGAGCAGAGTGGGGATATAAAGGAGAGGGAGCAGTGACAGGGAGCAGAGTGGGGATATAAAGGAGAGGGAGCAGTGATCGAGAGCAGAGTGGGGAAAAAAAGGAGAGGGAGCAGTGACCGAGAGCAGAGTGGGGATATAAAGGAGAGGGAGCAGTGATCGAGAGCAGAGTGGGGAAAAAAAGGAGAGGGAGCAGTGACCGAGAGCAGAGAGGGGATATAAAGGAGAGGGAGCAGTGACCGAGAGCACAGTGGGGATATAAAGGAGAGGGAGCAGTGACCAAGAGCAGAGTGGGGATGGAAAGGAGAGGGAGCATTGACCAGCAGCAGAGCGGGGATAGAAAGTAGAGGAGCAGTGACCGAGAGCAGAGTGGGGATATAAAGGAGAGGGAGCAGTGACAGGGAGCAGAGCGGGGATATAAAGGAGAGGGAGCAGTGACCGGGAGAAGAGAAGGGATATGAAGCGGAGGGAGCAGTGATCGAGAGCATAGTTGGGAAAAAAAGGAGAGGGAGCAGTGACCGAGAGCAGAGTGGGGATATAAAGGATAGGGAGCAGTGAGCGGGAGAAGAGCAGGGAAATAAAGGAGAGGGAGCAGTGATCGAGAGCAGAGTGGGGACATAAATGAGAGGGAGCAGTGACCGGGAGCAGAGCGGGGATATAAAGGAGGGGGAGCAGTGACCGAGAGCAGAGTGGGGATATAAAGGAGAGGGAGCAGTGAACAGGAGCAGAGTGGGGATATAAATGAGAGGGAGCAGTGACCGAGAGCAGAGTGGAGATATAAAGGAGAGGGAGCAGTGACCGGGAGCAGAGTGGGGATATAAAGGAGAGGGAGCAGTGAACAGGAGCAGAGTGGGGATCTCAAGGAGAGGGAGCAGTGACCAGGAGCAGAGTGGGGATATAAAGGAGAGGGACCAGTGACCTGGAGCAGAGCGGGGATATAAAGGAGAGGGAGCAGTGACCGGGAGCAGAGTGGGGATAAAAAGGAGAGGGAGCAGTGACAGGGAGCAGAGCGGGGATATAAATGAGAGGGAGCAGTGACCGGGAGCAGAGTGGGGATATAAAGGAGAGGGAGCAGTGAACAGGAGCAGAGTGGGGATATAAAGGAGAGGGAGTAGTGACCAGGAGCAGAGCGGGGATATAAAGGAGAGGGAGCAGTGACCGGGAGCAGAGCGGGGATATAAATGAGAGGGAGCAGTGACCGGGAGCAGAGTGGGGATATAAATGAGAGGGAGCAGTGACCGGGAGCAGAGTGGGGATATAAATGAGAGGGAGCAGTGACCGGGAGCAGAGTGGGGAAAAAAGGAGAGGGAGCAGTGACCGGGAGCAGAGTGTGGATATAAAGGAGAGGGAGCAGTGAACAGGAGCAGAGTGGGGATATAAAGGAGAGGGTGCAGTGACCGGGAGCAGAGTGGGGATATAAATGAGAGGGAGCAGTGACCGGGAGCAGAGTGGGGATATAAAGGAGAGGGAGCAGTGACCTGGAGCAGAGTGGTGAAAAAAGGAGAGGGAGCAGTGACCGGGAGCAGAGTGTGGATATAAAGGAGAGGGAGCAGTGAACAGGAGCAGAGTGGGGATTTCAAGGAGAGGGTGCAGTGACCGGGAGCAGAGTGGGGATATAAATGAGAGGGAGCAGTGACCTGGAGCAGAGTGGGGATATAAAGGAGAGGGAGCAGTGAACAGGAGCATAGTGGGGATTTGAAGGAGAGGGAGCAGTAACCGGGAGCAGAGTGGGGATTTTAAGGAGAGGGAGCAGTGACCTGGAGCAGAGCGGGGATATAAAGGAGAGGGAGCAGTGACCGGGAGCAGAGCGGGGATATAAAGGAGAGGGAGCAGTGACCGAGAGCAAAGTGGGGATATAAAGGAGAGGGAGCAGTGACCGAGAGCAGAGTGGCGATATAAAGGAGAGGGAGCAGTGACCTGGAGCAGAGTGGGGATATAAATGAGAGGGAGCAGTGACCGAGAGCAGAGTGGGGATATAAAGGAGAGGGAGCAGTGAACAGGAGCAGAGTGGGGATATAAAGGAGAGGGAGCAGTGACCCAGAGCAGAGTGGGGATATAAAGGAGAGGGAGCAGTGACCAAGAGCAGAGTGGGGATAGAAAGGAGAGGGAGCAGTGACCGAGAGCAGAGTGGGGATATAAAGGAGAGGGAGCAGTGACCAGCAGCAGAGCGGGGATATAAAGGAGAGGGAGCAGTGACCAGAGCAGAGTGGGGATATGAAGGAGAGGGAGCAGTGACAGGGAGCAGGGCAGGGATAGAAACGAGAGGGAGCAGTGAGCGGGAGACGAGCAGGGATATAAAGGAGAGGGAGCAGTGATAGAGAGCAGAGTGGGGACATAAAGGAGAGGGAGCAGTGACCGGGAGCAGAGCGGGGATTTTTAAGGAGGGGGAGCAGTGACCTGGACAGAGTGGGGATATAAAGGAGAGGGAGCAGTGACCGGGAGCAGAGTGGGGATACAAAGGAGAGAGAGCAGTGACCTGGAGCAGTGTGGGGATATAAAGGAGAGGGAGCAGTGACCTGGAGCAGAGTGGGGATATCAAGGAGAGGGAGCAGTGACCTGGAGCAGTGTGGGGATATAAAGGAGAGGGAGCAGTGATCGGGAGCAGAGTGGGGAAAAAAGGAGAGGGAGCAGTGACCGGGAGCAGAGTGTGGATATAAAGCAGAGGGAGCAGTGAACAGGAGCAGAGTGGAGATTTCAAGGAGAGGGTGCAGTGACCGGGAGCAGAGTGGGGATATAAATGAGAGGGAGCAGTGACCGGGAGCAGAGTGGGGATATAAAGGAGAGGGAGCAGTGACCTGGAGCAGAGTGGGGAAAAAAGGAGAGGGAGCAGTGACCGGGAGCAGAGTGTGGATATAAAGGAGAGGGAGCAGTGACGTGGAGCAGAGTGGGGATATAAAGGAGAGGGAGCAGTGAACAGGAGTATAGTGGGGATTTGAAGGAGAGGGAGCAGTAACCGGGAGCAGAGTGGGGATTTTAAGGAGAGGGAGCAGTGACCTGGAGCAGAGCGGGGATATAAAGGAGAGGGAGCAGTGACCGAGAGCAGAGTGGGGATATAAAGGAGAGGGAGCAGTGACCTGGAGCAGAGTGGGGATATAAAGGAGAGGGAGCAATGACCGAGAGCAGAGTGGGGATATAAAGGAGAGGGAGCAGTGAACAGGAGCAGAGTGGGGATATAAAGGAGAGGGAGCAGTGACCGAGAGCAGAGTGGGGATATAAGGGAGAGGGAGCAGTGACCAAGAGCAGAGTGGGGATAGAAAGGAGAGGGAGCAGTGACCAGCAGCAGAGCGGGGAGAAAAAGGAGAGGGAGCAGTGACCGAGAGCAGAGTGGGGATATGAAGGAAAGGGAGCAGTGACAGGGAGCAGGGCAGGGATATAAACGAGAGGGAGCAGTGAGCGGGAGACGAGCAGGGATATAAAGGAGAGGGAGCAGTGATCGAGAGCAGAGTGGGGACATAAAGGAGAGGGAGCAGTGACCGGGAGCAGAGCGGGGCTTTTTAAGCAGGGGGAGCAGTGACCTGGACAGAGTGGGGATATAAAGGAGAGGGAGCAGTGACCGGGATCAGAGCGGGGATATAAAGGAGAGGGAGCAGTGACCGGGAGCAGAGCGGGGATTTTTAAGCAGGGGGAGCAGTGACCTGGACAGAGTGGGGATATAAAGGAGAGGGAGCAGTGACCGGGATCAGAGCGGGGATATAAAGGAGAGGGAGCAGTGACCGGGAGCAGAGTGGGGATACAAAGGAGAGGGAGCAGTGACCTGGAGCAATGTGGGGATATAAAGGAGAGGGAGCAGTGACCTGGAGCAGAGTGGGGATATCAAGGAGAGGGAGCAGTGACCTGGAGCAGTGTGGGGAAATAAAGGAGAGGGAGCAGTGATCGGGAGCAGAGTGGGGATATAAATGAGAGGGAGCAGGAACCGGGAGCAGAGTGGGGATATTAAGGAGGGAGCAGTGACCGGGAGCAGAGTGGGGATATAAAGGAGAGGGAGCAGTGACCGAGAGCAGAGTGGGGATACAAAGGAGAGGGAGCAGTAACCGAGAGCAGTGTGGGGATATAAAGGAGAGGGAGCAGTGACCAAGAGCAGAGTGGGGATATAAAGGAGTGGGAGCAGTGACCGAGAGCAGAGTGGGGATATAAAGGAGAGGGAGCAGTGACCAAGAGCAGAGTGGGGACATAAAGGAGTGGGAGCAGTGACCGAGAGCAGAGTGGGGATATAAAGGAGAGGGAGCAGTAATCGGGAGCAGAGCGGGGATATAAAGGAGAGGGAGCAGTGACCGGGAGCAGAGTGGGGATATAAAGGAGAGGGAGCATTAACCGGGAGCAGAGGGGGGATATAAAGGAGAGGGAGCAGTGACCGAGAGCAGAGCGGGGATATAAAGGAGAGGGAGCAGTGACCGAGAGCAGAGCGGGGATATAAAGGAGAGGGAGCAGTGACCGAGAGCAGAGTGGGGATATAAAGGAGATGGAGCAGTGAACAGGAGCAGAGTGGGGATATAAAGGAGAGGGAGCAGTGACCGGGAGCAGAGTGGGGATATAAAGGAGAGGGAGCAGTGACCGGGAGCAGAGTGGGGATATAAAGGAGAGGGAGCAGTGACCGGGTGCAGAGCGGGGATATAAAGGAGAGGGAGCAGTGACCAGGAGCAGAGTGGGGAAAAAAGGAGAGGTAGCAGTGACCTGGAGCAGAGTGGGGATATAAAGGAGAGGGAGCAGTGACCGGGAGCAGAGTGGGGATATAAATGAGAGGGAGCAGTGTCCGAGAGCAGAGCGGGGATAAAAAGGAGAGGGAGCAGTGACCGGGAGCAGAGTGGGGATATAAATGAGAGGGAGCAGTGACCGAGAGCAGAGTGGGGATATAAATGAGAGGGACTAATGACCAAGAGCAGAGCGGGGATATTAATGAGAGGTAGCAGTGACACGGAGCAGAGTGGGGATATAAAGGATAGGTAGCAGTGACCTGGAGCAGAGTGGGGATATAAAGGAGAGGGTGCAGTGACGGGGAGCAGAGTGGGGATATAAATGAGAGGGAGCAGTGACCGAGAGCAGTGTGGGGATATAAAGGAGAGGGAGCAGTGACCAAGAGCAGAGTGGGGATATAAAGGAGTGGGAGCAGTGACCGAGAGCAGAGTGGGGATATAAAGGAGAGGGAGCAGTAATCGGGAGCAGAGCGGGGATATAAAGGAGAGGGAGCAGTGAACAGGAGCAGAGTGGGGATATAAAGGAGAGGGAGCATTAACCGGGAGCAGAGGGGGGATATAAAGGAGAGGGAGCAGTGACCGAGAGCAGAGCGGGGATATAAAGGAGAAGGAGCAGTGACCGAGAGCAGATTGGGGATATAAAGGAGAGGGAGCAGTGACCGACAGCAGAGTGGGGATATAAAGGAGAGGGAGCAGTGACCGGGAGCAGAGTGGGGATATAAAGGAGAGGGAGCAGTGACCGGGAGCAGAGTGGGGATGAAAAGGAGAGGGAGCAGTGACCGGGAGCAGAGTGGGGATATAAAGGAGAGGGAGCAGTGACCGGGAGCAGAGTGGGGAGATAAAGGAGAGGGAGCAGTGACCGGGAGCAGAGTGGGGATATAAAGGAGAGGGAGCAGTGACCGGGAGCAGAGTGGGGATATAAAGGAGAGGGAGCAGTGACCGGGAGCAGAGTGGGGATATAAAGGAGAGGGACCAGTGACCGGGAGCAGAGTGGGGATATAAAGGAGAGGGAGCAGTGACCGGGTGCAGAGCGGGGATATAAAGGAGAGGGAGCAGTGACCTGGAGCAGAGTGGGGATATAAAGGAGAGGGAGCAGTGACCGGGAGCAGAGTGGGGATATAAATGAGAGGGAGCAGTGACCGGGAGCAGAGTGGGGATATAAATGAGAGGGAGCAGTGACCGGGAGCAGAGTGGGGATATAAATGAGAGGGAGCAGTGACCGGGAGCAGAGTGGGGATATAAAGGAGGGGAGGCCCGGGGGCAGAGTGGGGATATAAATGAGAGGGAGCAGTGACCGGGAGCAGAGTGGGGATATAAATGAGAGGGAGCAGTGACCGGGAGCAGAGTGGGGATATAAATGAGAGGGAGCAGTGACCGAGAGCAGAGCGGGGATAAAAAGGAGAGGGAGCAGTGACCGGGAGCAGAGTGGGGATATAAATGAGAGGGAGCAGTGACCGAGAGCAGAGTGGGGATATAAATGAGAGGGACTAGTGACCGAGAGCAGAGCGGGGATATAAATGAGAGGGAGCAGTGACATGGAGCAGAGTGGGGATATAAAGGAGAGGTAGCAGTGATCTGGAGCAGAGTGGGGATATAAAGGAGAGGGTGCAGTGACCGGGAGCAGAGTGGGGATATAAATGAGAGGGAGCAGTGACCGAGAGCAGAGCGGGGATGAAAAGGAGAGGGAGCAGTGACCGGGAGCAGAGTGGGGATATAAAGGAGAGGGAGCAGTGACCGGGAACAGAGTGGGGATACAAAGGGGAGGGAGCAGTGAACAGGAGCAGAGTGGGGATATAAGGGGAGGGAGCAGTGACCGGGTGCAGAGCGGGGATATAAAGGAGAGGGAGCAGTGACCTGGAGCAGAGTGGGGATATAAAGGAGGGGAGGCCCGGGAGCAGAGCGGGGATATAAAGGAGCGGAGGCCCGGGAGCAGAGTGGGGATATAAAGGAGCGGAGGCCCGGGGGCAGAGTGGGGATATAAAGGAGCGGAGGCAAGGGGGCAGAGTGGGGATATAAAGGAGCGGAGGCACGGGAGCAGAGTGGGGATATAAAGGAGGAGAGGCCTGGGAGCAGAGTGGGGATATAAAGGAGGGAGGCCTGGGAGCAGAGTGGGGATATAAAGGAGGGGAGGCCCGGGAGCAGAGTGGGGATATAAAGGAGCGGAGGCCCGGGAGCAGAGTGGGGATATAAATGAGAGGGAGCAGTGACCGAGAGCAGAGCGGGGATGAAAAGGAGAGGGAGCAGTGACCGGGAGCAGAGTGGGGATATAAATGAGAGGGAGCAGTGACCGGGAGCAGAGTGGGGATATAAATGAGAGGGAGCAGTGACCGAGAGCAGAGTGGGGATATAAATGAGTGGGAGCAGTGACCGAGAGCAGATTGGGGATATAAATGAGAGGGAGCAGTGACCGAGAGCAGAGTGGGGATATAAATGAGAGGGAGCAGTGACCGAGAGCAGAGTGGGGATATAAATGAGTGGGAGCAGTGACCGGGAACAGAGTGGGGATACAAAGGGGAGGGAGCAGTGAACAGGAGCAGAGTGGGGATATTAAGGAGAGGGAGCAGTGAACAGGAGCAGAGTGGGCAGATAAACGAGAGGGACCAGTGACCTGGAGCAGAGTGGGGATATAAAGGAGAGGGAGCAGTGACCGGGAGCAGAGTGGGGATATAAAGGAGGGGAGGCCCGGGGGCAGAGTGGGGATATAAAGGAGCGTAGGACCGAGAGCAGAACGGGGATATAAAGGAGCGGAGGCCCGGGAGCAGAGTGGGGATATAAAGGAGCGGAGGCCCGGAAGCAGAACGGGGATATAAAGGAGGGGAGGCCCGGGAGCAGAGTGGGGATATAAAGGAGCGGAGGCCTGGGAGCAGAGTGGGGATATAAAGGAGCGGAGGCCGGAAGCAGAGTGGGGATATAAAGGAGGAGAGGCCCGGGGGCAGAGTGGGGATATAAAGGAGCGGAGGCACGGGAGCAGAGTGGGGATATAAAGGAGCGGAGGCCTGGGAGCAGAGTGGGGATATAAAGGAGGAGAGGCCTGGGGGCAGAGTGGGGATATAAAGGAGCGGAGGCACGGGAGCAGAGTGGGGATATAAAGGAGCGGAGGCCCGGGAGCAGAGTGGGGATATAAAGGAGCGGAGGCCCGGGAGCAGAGTGGGGATATAAAGGAGGGGAGGTCGGGAGCAGAGTGGGGATATAAAGGAGTGGAGGCCCGGGAGCAGAGTGGGGATATAACGGAGGAGAGGCCTGGGGGCAGAGTGGGGATATAAAGGAGCGGAGGACCGGGAGCAGAGTGGGGATATAAAGGAGCGGAGGCACGGGAGCAGAGTGGGGATATAAAGGAGCGGAGGCCTGGGAGCAGAGTGGGGATATAAAGGAGCGGAGGCCCGGGAGCAGAGTGGGGATATAAAGGAGGGGAGGTCGGGAGCAGAGTGGGGATATAAAGGAGTGGAGGCCCGGGAGCAGAGTGGGGATATAAAGGATGGCAGGCCCGGGAGCAGAGTGGGGATATAACGAAGCGGAGGCCCGGGAGCAGAGTGGGGATATAAAGGAGCGGAGGTCCGGAGCAGAGTGGGGATATAAAGGAGGGCAGGCCCGGGAGCAGAGTGGGGATATAAAGGAGCGGAGGACCGGGAGCAGAGTGGGGATATAAAGGATGGCAGGCCCGGGAGCAGAGTGGGGATATAACGAAGCGGAGGCCCGGGAGCAGAGTGGGGATATAAAGGAGCGGAGGTCCGGAGCAGAGTGGGGATATAAAGGAGGGCAGGCCCGGGAGCAGAGTGGGGATATAAAGGAGCGGAGGCCCGGGAGCAGAGTGGGGATATAAAGGTGGGGAGGCCCGGGAGCAGAGTGGGGATATAAAGGAGGAGATGTCGGGAGCAGACTGGGGATATAAAGGATGGGAGGTCGGGAGCAGAGTGGGGATATAAAGGAGGGGAGCCCCGGCAGCAGAGTGGGAATATAAAGGAGGAGAGGTCGGGAGCACAGTGGGGATATAAAGGAGGGGAGACCCGGGAGCAGAGTGTGGATATAAAGGAGTGGAGGTCGGGAGCAGTGTGGGGATATAAAGGAGGAGAGGCCCGGGAGCAGAGTGGGGATATAAAGGAGGGGAGGCCCGGGAGCAGAGTGGGGATATAAAGGAGGGGAGGCCCGGGAGCAGAGTGGGGATATAAAGGAGGGGAGGCCCGGGAGCAGAGTGGGGATATAAAGGAGCGGAGGACGGGAGCAGAGTGGGGATATAAAGGAGCGGAGGCCCGGGAGCAGAGTGGGGATATAAAGGAGCGGAGGACGGGAGCAGTGTGGGGATATAAAGGAGGGGAGGCCCGGGAGCAGAGTGGGGATATAAAGGAGCGGAGGACGGGAGCAGAGTGGGGATATAAAGGAGCGGAGGCCCGGGAGCAGAGTGGGGATATAAAGGAGCGGAGGACGGGAGCAGAGCGGGGATATAAAGGAGGAGAGGCCCGGGAGCAGAGTGGGGATATAAAGGAGCGGAGGCCCGGGAGCAGAGTGGGGATATAAAGGAGCGGAGGACGGGAGCAGTGTGGGGATATAAAGGAGGGGAGGCCCGGGAGCAGAGTGGGGATATAAAGGAGCGGAGGACGGGAGCAGAGTGGGGATATAAAGGAGCGGAGGCCCGGGAGCAGAGTGGGGATATAAAGGAGCGGAGGACGGGAGCAGAGCGGGGATATAAAGGAGGAGAGGCCCGGGAGCAGAGTGGGGATATAAAGGAGCGGAGGCCCGGGAGCAGAGTGTGGATATAAAGGAGGAGAGGCCCGGGAGCAGAGTGGGGATATAAAGGAGCGGAGGCCCGGGAGCAGAGTGGGGATATAAAGGAGGAGAGGCCCGGGGGCAGAGTGGGGATATAAAGGAGGGGAGGCCTGGGAGCAGAGTGGGGATATAAAGGAGCGGAGGCCCGGGAGCAGAGTGTGGATATAAAGGAGTGGAGGTCGGGAGCAGTGTGGGGATATAAAGGAGGAGAGGCTCGGGGGCAGAGTGGGGATATAAAGGAGCGGAGGTCGGGAGCAGAGTGGGGATATAAAGGAGCGGAGGCCCGGGAGCAGAGTGGGGATATAAAGGAGCGGAGGTCGGGAGCAGAGTGGGGATATAAAGGAGGAGAGGCCCGGGGGCAGAGTGGGGATATAAAGTAGCGGAGGCCCGGGAGCAGAGTGGGGATATAAAGGAGGGGAGGCCCGGGGGCAGAGTGGGGATATAAAGTAGCGGAGGCCCGGGAGCAGAGTGGGGATATAAAGGAGCGGAGGCCCGGGAGCAGAGTGGGGATATAAAGGAGCGGAGGCCCGGGGGCAGAGTGGGGATAGAAAGGAGGAGAGGCCCGGGGGCAGAGTGGGTATATAAAGGAGGAGAGGCCCGGGGGCAGAGTGGGGATATAAAGGAGGAGAGGCCCGGGGGCAGAGTGGGGATATAAAGGAGCGGAGGCCCGGGGGCAGAGTGGGGATAGAAAGGAGGAGAGGCCTGGGAGCAGAGTGGGGATATAAAGGAGCGGAGGCCCGGGGGCAGAGTGGGGATATAAAGGAGGAGAGGCCCGGGGGCAGAGTGGGGATATAAAGGAGCGGAGGCCCGGGGGCAGAGTGGGGATATAAAGGAGTGGAGGTCGGGAGCCGAGTGGGGATATAAAGGAGGAGAGGCCCGGGAGCAGAGTGGGGATATAAAGGAGGAGAGGCCCGGGAGCAGAGTGGGGTTATAAAGGAGTGGAGGTCGGGAGCAGAGTGGGGATATAAAGGAGGAGAGGCCTGGGAGCAGAGTGGGGATATAAAGGAGGGTAGGTCGGGAGCAGAGTGGGGATATAAAGGAGGAGAGGCCTGGGAGCAGAGTGGGGATATAAAGGAGCGGAGGCCCGGAGGCAGAGTGGGGATATAAAGGAGTGGAGGCCCGGGAGCAGAGTGGGGATATAAAGGAGTGGAGGTCGGGAGCAGAGTGGGGATATAAAGGAGGAGAGGCCCGGGGGCAGAGTGGGGATATAAAGGAGGAGAGGCCTGGGGGCAGAGTGGGGATATAAAGGAGCGGAGGCCCGGGGGCAGAGTGGGGATATAATGGAGGGGAGGTCTGGAGCAGAGTGGGGATATAAAGGAGCAGAGGCCCGGGAGCAGAGTGGGGATATAAAGGAGGGGAGGCCCGGAGGCAGAGTGGGGATATAAAGGAGCGGAGGCCCGGAGGCAGAGTGGGGATATAAAGGAGTGGAGGCCCGGGAGCAGAGTGGGGATAAAAAGGAGTGGAGGTCGGGAGCAGAGTGGGGATATAAAGGAGCGGAGGCCCGGGAGCAGAGTGGGGATATAAAGGAGGGGAGGTCGGGAGCAGAGTGGGGATATAAAGGAGGAGAGGCCTGGGGGCAGAGTGGGGATATAAAGGAGGGGAGGCCTGGGAGCAGAGTGTGGATATAAAGGAGTGGAGGCCCGGGAGCAGAGTGGGGTTATAAAGGAGCGGAGGTCGGGAGCAGAGTGGGGATATAAAGTAGCGGAGGCCCGGGAGCAGAGTGGGAATATAAAGGAGAGGAGGCCCGGGGGCAGAGTGGGGATAGAAAGGAGGAGAGGCCCGGGGGCAGAGTGGGTATATAAAGGAGGAGAGGCCCGGGGGCAGAGTGGGGATATAAAGGAGCGGAGGCCCGGGGGCAGAGTGGGGATAGAAAGGAGGAGAGGCCCGGGGGCAGAGTGGGTATATAAAGGAGGAGAGGCCCGGGGGCAGAGTGGGGATATAAAGGAGGAGAGGCCCGGGGGCAGAGTGGGGATATAAAGGAGCGGAGGCCCGGGGGCAGAGTGGGGATAGAAAGGAGGAGAGGCCTGGGAGCAGAGTGGGGATATAAAGGAGCGGAGGCCCGGGGGCAGAGTGGGGATATAAAGGAGGAGAGGCCCGGGGGCAGAGTGGGGATATAAAGGAGCGGAGGTCGGGAGCAGAGTGGGGATATAAAGGAGCGGAGGCCCGGGGGCAGAGTGGGGATATAAAGGAGGAGAGGCCCGGGAGCAGAGTGGGGTTATAAAGGAGTGGAGGTCGGGAGCAGAGTGGGGATATAAAGGAGCGGAGGCCCGGGAGCAGAGTGGGGATATAAAGGAGCGGAGGTCGGGAGCAGAGTGGGGATATAAAGGAGGAGAGGCCTGGGAGCAGAGTGGGGATATAAAGGAGGAGAGGCCCGGGGGCAGAGTGGGGATATAAAGGAGGAGAGGCCTGGGAGCAGAGTGGGGATATAAAGGAGGAGAGGCCCGGGGGCAGAGTGGGGATATAAAGGAGGGGAGGCCCGGGAGCAGAGTGGGGATATAAAGGAGGAGAGGCCCGGGGGCAGAGTGGGGATATAAAGGAGGAGAGGCCTGGGAGCAGAGTGGGGATATAAAGGAGCGGAGGCCCGGGAGCAGAGTGGGGATATAAAGGAGGAGAGGCCTGGGAGCAGAGTGGGGATATAAAGGAGCGGAGGCCCGGGAGCAGAGTGGGGATATAAAGGAGGAGAGGCCTGGGAGCAGAGTGGGGATATAAAGGAGGAGAGGCCTGGGAGCAGAGTGGGGATATAAAGGAGCGGAGGCCCGGAGGCAGAGTGGGGATATAAAGGAGTGGAGGCCCGGGAGCAGAGTGGGGATATAAAGGAGGGGAGGCCCGGGAGCAGAGTGGGGATATAAAGGAGTGGAGGTCGGGAGCAGAGTGGGGATATAAAGGAGGAGAGGCCTGGGAGCAGAGTGGGGATATAAAGGAGCGGAGGCCCGGAGGCAGAGTGGGGATATAAAGGAGTGGAGGCCCGGGAGCAGAGTGGGGATATAAAGGAGGGGAGGCCCGGGAGCAGAGTGGGGATATAAAGGAGTGGAGGTCGGGAGCAGAGTGGGGATATAAAGGAGGAGAGGCCCGGGGGCAGAGTGGGGATATAAAGGAGGAGAGGCCTGGGAGCAGAGTGGGGATATAAAGGAGCGGAGGCCCGGGGGCAGAGTGGGGATATAATGGAGGGGAGGTCTGGAGCAGAGTGGGGATATAAAGGAGGAGAGGCCTGGGAGCAGAGTGGGGATATAAAGGAGCGGAGGCCCGGAGGCAGAGTGGGGATATAAAGGAGCGGAGGCCCGGAGGCAGAGTGGGGATATAAAGGAGTGGAGGCCCGGGAGCAGAGTGGGGATAAAAATGAGCGGAGGCCCGGGAGCAGAGTGGGGATATAAAGGAGGGGAGGTCGGGAGCAGAGTGGGGATATAAAGGAGGAGAGGCCTGGGGGCAGAGTGGGGATATAAAGGAGGAGAGGCCTGGGGGCAGAGTGGGGATATAAAGGAGTGGAGGCACGGGGGCAGAGTGGGGATATAAAGGAGGAGTGGCCTGGGAGCAGAGTGGGGATATAAAGGAGCGGAGGCCCGGGAGCAGAGTGGGGATATAAAGGAGCGGAGGTCGGGAGCAGAGTGGGGATATAAAGGAGCGGAGGCCCGGGGGCAGAGTGGGGATATAAAGGAGGGGAGGCCTGGGAGCAGAGTGGGGATATAAAGGAGCGGAGGCCCGGAGGCCGAGTGGGGATATAAAGGAGGGGAGGCCCGGGGGCAGAGTGGGGATATAAAGGAGCGGAGGCCCGGGAGCAGAGTGGGGATATAAAGGAGCGGAGGCCCGGGGGCAGAGTGGGGATATAAAGGAGCGGAGGCCCGGGAGCTGAGTGGGGATATAAAGGAGGAGAGGTCGGGAGCAGAGTGGGGATATAAAGGAGGAGAGGCCCGGGAGCAGAGTGGGGATATAAAGGAGGGGAGGCCCGGGAGCAGAGTGGGGATATAAAGGAGCGGAGGCCCGGGAGCAGAGTGGGGATATAAAGGAGGGGAGGCCCGGGAGCAGAGTGGGGATATAAAGGAGCGGAGGTCGGGAGCAGAGTGGGGATATAAAGGAGCGGAGGTCGGGAGCAGAGTGGGGATATAAAGGAGGGGAGGTCGGGAGCAGAGTGGGGATATAAAGGAGCGGAGGCCCGGGAGCAGAGTGGGGATATAAAGGAGGAGAGGCCCGGGAGCAGAGTGGGGATATAAAGGAGGGGAGGCCCGGGAGCAGAGTGGGGATATAAAGGAGCGGAGGCCCGGGGGCAGAGTGGGGATATAAAGGAGCGGAGGCCTGGGAGCAGAGTGGGGATATAAAGGAGCGGAGGTCGGGAGCAGAGTGTGGATATAAAGGAGCGGAGGTCGGGAGCAGAGTGGGGATATAAAGGAGCGGAGGCCTGGGAGCAGAGTGGGGATATAAAGGAGGGGAGGCCCGGAAGCAGAGTGGGGATAGAAAGGAGGGGAGGCACGGGGGCAGAGTGGGGATATAAAGGAGCGGAGGCCCGGAAGCAGAGTGGGGATAGAAAGGAGGAGAGGCCTGGGAGCAGAGTGGGGATATAAAGGAGCGGAGGCCTGGGAGCAGAGTGGGGATATAAAGGAGTGGAGGCACGGGGGCAGAGTGGGGATATAAAGGAGCGGAGGCCCGGAAGCAGAGTGGGGATAGAAAGGAGGAGAGGCCTGGGGGCAGAGTGGGGATATAAAGGAGGGGAAGTCGGGAGCAGAGTGGGGATATAAAGGAGGAGAGGCCCGGGAGCAGAGTGGGGATATAAAGGAGGAGAGGCCTGGGAGCAGAGTGGGGATATAAAGGAGCGGAGGCCTGGGAGCAGAGTGGGGATATAAAGGAGTGGAGGCACGGGGGCAGAGTGGGGATATAAAGGAGCGGAGGCCCGGAAGCAGAGTGGGGATAGAAAGGAGGAGAGGCCTGGGGGCAGAGTGGGGATATAAAGGAGGGGAGGTCGGGAGCAGAGTGGGGATATAAAGGAGGAGAGGCCTGGGGGCAGAGTGGGGATATAAAGGAGGGGAGGCCCGGGAGCAGAGTGGGGATATAAAGGAGCGGAGGCACGGGGGCAGAGTGGGGATATAAAGGAGCGGAGGACGGGAGCAGAGTGGGGATATAAAGGAGGGGAGGCCCGGAAGCAGAGTGGGGATAGAAAGGAGGGGAGGCCCGGAAGCAGAGTGGGGATAGAAAGGAGGGGAGGCCCGGAAGCAGAGTGGGGATATAAAGGAGGGGAGGCCCGGAAGCAGAGTGGGGATATAAAGGAGGGGAGGCCCGGGAGCAGAGTGGGGATATAAAGGAGCGGAGGACGGGAGCAGAGTGTGGATATAAAGGAGCGGAGGACGGGAGCAGAGTGTGGATATAAAGGAGCGGAGGTCGGGAGCAGAGTGGGGATATAAAGGAGGGGAGGCCCGGAAGCAGAGTGGGGATAGAAAGGAGGGGAGGCACGGGGGCAGAGTGGGGATATAAAGGAGCGGAGGCACGGGGGCAGAGTGGGGATATAAAGGAGCGGAGGCCCGGAAGCAGAGTGGGGATAGAAAGGAGGAGAGGCCCGGGAGCAGAGTGGGGATATAAAGGAGGAGAGGCCTGGGGGCAGAGTGGGGATATAAAGGAGGGGAGGTCGGGAGCAGAGTGGGGATATAAAGGAGGAGAGGCCTGGGGGCAGAGTGGGGATATAAAGGAGGGGAGGCCCGGGAGCAGAGTGGGGATATAAAGGAGCGGAGGCACGGGGGCAGAGTGGGGATATAAAGGAGCGGAGGCCCGGAAGCAGAGTGGGGATAGAAAGGAGGAGAGGCCCGGGAGCAGAGTGGGGATATAAAGGAGGAGAGGCCCGGGGGCAGAGTGGGGATATAAAGGAGGAGAGGCCTGGGGGCAGAGTGGGGATATAAAGGAGGGGAGGTCGGGAGCAGAGTGGGGATATAAAGGAGGAGAGGCCTGGGGGCAGAGTGGGGATATAAAGGAGGGGAGGCCCGGGAGCAGAGTGGGGATATAAAGGAGCGGAGGCCTGGGAGCAGAGTGGGGATATAAAGGAGCGGAGGCCTGGGAGCAGAGTGGGGATATAAAGGAGGGGAGGTCGGGAGCAGAGTGGGGATATAAAGGAGGGGAGGCCCGGGGGCAGAGTGGGGATATAAAGGAGGAGAGGCCCGGGAGCAGAGTGGGGATATAAAGGAGGAGAGGCCCTGGAGCAGAGTGGGGATATAAAGGAGCGGAGGTCGGGAGCAGAGTGGGGATATAAAGGAGCGGAGGCCCGGGAGCAGAGTGGGGAGAGAAAGGAGGAGAGGCCTGGGAGCAGAGTGGGGATATAAAGGAGGGGAGGCCTGGGAGCAGAGTGGGGATATAAAGGAGGGGAGGCCCGGGAGCAGAGTGGGGATATAAAGGAGGGGAGGCCTGGGAGCAGAGCGGGGATATAATGGAGCGGAGGCCCGGGAGCAGAGTGGGGATATAAAGGAGGGGAGGCCCGGGAGCAGAGTGGGGATATAAAGGAGCGGAGGCCTGGGAGCAGAGTGGGGATATAAAGGAGCGGAGGCCCGGGAGCAGTGTGGGGATATAAAGGAGCGGAGGCCGGAAGCAGAGTGGGGATATAAAGGAGCGGAGGTCGGGAGCAGAGTGGGGATATAAAGGAGGGGAGGCCCGGGAGCAGAGTGGGAATATAAAGGAGCGGAGGCCCGGGAGCAGAGTGGGGATATAAAGGAGGGGAGGCCCGGGAGCAGATTGGGGATATAAAGGAGCGGAGGCCCGGGAGCAGAGTGGGGATATAAAGGAGCGGAGGCCGGAAGCAGAGTGGGGATATAAAGGAGTGGAGGTCGGGAGCAGAGTGGGGATATAAAGGAGCGGAGGCCCGGGGGCAGAGTGGGGATATAAAGGAGGGGAGGCCCGGGAGCAGAATGGGGATATAAAGGAGGGGAGGCCCGGGAGCAGAATGGGGATATAAAGGAGGGGAGGCCCGGGAGCAGAGTGGGGATATAAAGGAGTGGAGGCCCGGGAGCAGAGTGGGGATATAAAGGAGGGGAGGCCCGGGAGCAGAGTGGGGATATAAAGGAGTGGAGGTCGGGAGCAGAGTGGGGATATAAAGGAGGGGAGGCCCGGGAGCAGAGTGGGGATATAAAGGAGTGGAGGCCCGGGAGCAGAGTGGGGATATAAAGGAGGGGAGGCCCGGGGGCAGAGTGGGGATATAAAGGAGGGGAGGTCGGGAGCAGAGTGGGGATATAAAGGAGGAGAGGCCCGGGAGCAGAGTGGGGATATAAAGGAGCGGAGGCCTGGAGGCAGAGTGGGGATATAAAGGAGGGGAGGCCCGGGAGCAGAGTGGGGATATAAAGGAGTGGAGGCCCGGGAGCAGAGTGGGGATATAAAGGAGGGGAGGCCCGGGGGCAGAGTGGGGATATAAAGGAGGGGAGGTCGGGAGCAGAGTGGGGATATAAAGGAGGAGAGGCCCGGGGGCAGAGTGGGGATATAAAGGAGGGGAGGCCCGGGAGCAGAGTGGGGATATAAAGGAGGGGAGGCCCGGGAGCAGAGTGGGGATATAAAGGAGCGGAGGCCCGGGAGCAGAGTGGGAATATAAAGGAGCGGAGGCCCGGGAGCAGAGTGGGGATATAAAGGAGGAGAGGCCCGGGGGCAGAGTGGGGATATAAAGGAGCGGAGGCCCGGGAGCAGAGTGGGGATATAAAGGAGGGGAGGCCCGGGAGCAGAGTGGGGATATAAAGGAGGAGAGGCCTGGGAGCAGAGTGGGGATATTAAGGAGTGGAGGACGGGAGCAGAGTGGGGATATAAAGGAGCGGAGGCCCGGGAGCAGAGTGGGGATACAAAGGAGGGGAGGCCCGGGAGCAGAGTGGGGATATAAAGGAGGGGAGGCCCGGGAGCAGAGTGGGGATATAAAGGAGCGGAGGCCCGGGAGCAGAGTGGGGATATAAAGGAGGAGAGGCCCGGGAGCAGAGTGGGGATATTCAGGAGTGGAGGACGGGAGCAGAGTGGGGATATAAAGGAGGAGAGGCCTGGGAGCAGAGTGGGGATATAAAGGAGCGGAGGACAGGAGCAGAGTGGGGATATAAAGGAGGAGAGGCCTGGGAGCAGAGTGGGGATATAAAGGAGTGGAGGCCCGGGAGCAGAGTGGGGATATAAAGGAGGAGAGGACGGGAGCAGAGTGGGGATATAAAGGAGCGGAGGACGGGAGCAGAGTGGGGATATTAAGGAGTGGAGGACGGGAGCAGAGTGGGGATATAAAGGAGCGGAGGCCCGGGAGCAGAGTGGGGATATAAAGGAGCGGAGGTCGGGAGCCGAGTGGGGATATAAAGGAGGAGAAGCCCGGGAGCAGAGTGGGGATATAAAGGAGGGGAGGTCGGGAGCAGAGTGGGGATATAAAGGAGGAGAGGCCCGGGAGCAGAGTGGGGATATAAAGGAGCGGAGGTCGGGAGCAGAGTGGGGATATAAAGGAGCGGAGGTCGGGAGCAGAGTGGGGATATAAAGGAGGAGAGGCCCGGGAGCAGAGTGGGGATATGAAGGAGCGGAGGTCTGGGAGCAGAGTGGGGATATAAAGGAGTGGAGGTCGGGAGCAGAGTGGGGATATAAAGGAGGGGAGGCCCGGGGGCAGAGTGGGGATATAAAGGAGCGGAGGCCCGGGGGCAGAGTGGGGATATAAAGGAGCGGAGGCCCGGGAGCAGAGTGGGGATATAAAGGAGCGGAGGCCCGGGAGCAGAGTGGGGATATACAGGAGCGGAGGCCCGGGAGCAGAGTGGGGATATAAAGGAGTGGAGGTCGGGAGCAGAGTGGGGATATAAAGGAGGAGAGGCCCGGGGGCAGAGTGGGGATATAAAGGAGCGGAGGCCCGGGAGCAGAGTGGGGATATAAAGGAGCGGAGGCCCGGGAGCAGAGTGGGGATATAAAGGAGGAGAGGCCTGGGAGCAGAGTGGGGATATAAAGGAGCGGAGGCCCGGGAGCAGAGTGGGGATATAAAGGAGGGGAGGCCTGGGAGCAGAGTGGGGATACAAAGGAGGAGAGGCCCGGGGGCAGAGTGGGGATATAAAGGAGCGGAGGCCCGGGAGCAGAGTGGGGATATAAAGGAGCGGAGGCCCGGGAGCAGAGTGGGGATATAAAGGAGCGGAGGCCCGGGAGCAGAGTGGGGATATAAAGGAGGAGAGGCCTGGGAGCAGAGTGGGGATATAAAGGAGGAGAGGCCTGGGAGCAGAGTGGGGATATAAAGGAGGGGAGGCCCGGGAGCAGAGTGGGGATATAAAGGAGCGGAGGCCCGGGGTCAGAGTGGGGATATAATGGAGGAGAGGCCTGGGAGCAGAGTGGGGATATAAAGGAGCGGAGGCCCGGGAGCAGAGTGGGGATATAAAGGAGCGGAGGCCCGGGGTCAGAGTGGGGATATAATGGAGGGGAGGTCTGGAGCAGAGTGGGGACATAAAGGAGGAGAGGCCTGGGAGCAGAGTGGGGATATAAAGGAGCGGAGGCCCGGAGGCAGAGTGGGGATATAAAGGAGCGGAGGCCCGGAGGCAGAGTGGGGATATAAAGGAGCGGAGGCCCGGGAGCAGAGTGGGGATATAAAGGAGGGGAGGCCCGGGAGCAGATTGGGGATATAAAGGAGGAGAGGCCCGGGAGCAGAGTGGGGATAAAAAGGAGTGGAGGTCGGGAGCAGAGTGGGGATATAAAGGAGCGGAGGCCCGGGAGCAGAGTGGGGATATAAAGGAGGAGAGGCCTGGGAGCAGAGTGGGGATATAAAGGAGGAGAGGCCTGGGGGCAGAGTGGGGATATAAAGGAGGAGAGGCCTGGGGGCAGAGTGGGGATATAAAGGAGTGGAGGCACGGGGGCAGAGTGGGGATATAAAGGAGGGGAGGTCGGGAGCAGAGTGGGGATATAAAGGAGGAGAGGCCCGGGGGCAGAGTGGGGATATAAAGGAGCGGAGGCCTGGGGGCAGAGTGGGGATATAAAGGAGCGGAGGCCCGGGAGCAGAGTGGGGATATAAAGGAGGAGAGGCCCGGGAGCAGAGTGGGGATATAAAGGAGCGGAGGACGGGAGCAGAGTGGGGATATAAAGGAGGGGAGGCCCGGGGGCAGAGTGGGGATATAAAGGAGCGGAGGACGGGAGAGGCCTGGGAGCAGAGTGGGGATATAAAGGAGGAGAGGCCTGGGGGCAGAGTGGGGTTATAAAGGAGGGGAGGCCCGGGGGCAGAGTGGGGATATAAAGGAGCGGAGGCCCGGGAGCAGAGTGGGGATATAACGAAGCGGAGGCCCGGGAGCAGAGTGGGGATATAAAGGAGCGGAGGCCCGGGAGCAGAGTGGGGATATAAAGGAGGAGAGGCCCGGGAGCAGAGTGGGGATATAAAGGAGGAGAGGCCCGGGGGCAGAGTGGGGATATAAAGGAGGAGAGGCCCGGGGGCAGAGTGGGGATATAAAGGAGCGGAGGCCCGGGGGCAGAGTGGGGATATAAAGGAGCGGAGGTCGGGAGCAGAGTGGGGATATAAAGGAGGGGAGGCCCGGGAGCAGAGTGGGGATATAAAGGAGCGGAGGCCCGGGAGCAGAGTGGGGATATAAAGGAGCGGAGGCCCGGGAGCAGAGTGGGGATATAAAGGAGGAGAGGCCCGGGGGCAGAGTGGGGATATAAAGGAGCGGAGGCCCGGGAGCAGAGTGGGGATATAAAGGAGCGGAGGCCCGGAAGCAGAGTGGGGATAGAAAGGAGCGGAGGCACGGGGGCAGAGTGGGGATATAAAGGAGGAGAGGCCCGGGAGCAGAGTGGGGATATAAAGGAGGAGAGGCCCGGGAGCAGAGTGGGGATATAAAGGAGCGGAGGCCCGGGAGCAGAGTGGGGATATAAAGGAGGGGAGGCCCGGGGGCAGAGTGGGGATATAAAGGAGGGGAGGCCCGGGGGCAGAGTGGGGATATAAAGGAGCGGAGGCCCGGGAGCAGAGTGGGGATATAAAGGAGCGGAGGCCCGGGAGCAGAGTGGGGATATAAAGGAGCGGAGGCCCGGAAGCAGAGTGGGGATAGAAAGGAGCGGAGGCCCGGGAGCAGAGTGGGGATATAAAGGAGCGGAGGCACGGGGGCAGAGTGGGGATATAAAGGAGGGGAGGTCGGGAGCAGAGTGGGGATATAAAGGAGGAGAGGCCTGGGGGCAGAGTGGGGATATAAAGGAGGGGAGGTCGGGAGCAGAGTGGGGATATAAAGGAGGAGAGGCCTGGGGGCAGAGTGGGGATATAAAGGAGGGGAGGCCCGGGAGCAGAGTGGGGATATAAAGGAGCGGAGGCCTGGGAGCAGAGTGGGGATATAAAGGAGCGGAGGCCTGGGAGCAGAGTGGGGATATAAAGGAGGAGAGGCCCGGGAGCAGAGTGGGGATATAAAGGAGCGGAGGTCGGGAGCAGAGTGGGGATATAAAGGAGCGGAGGCCCGGGAGCAGAGTGGGGAGAGAAAGGAGCGGAGGCCTGGGAGCAGAGTGGGGATATAATGGAGCGGAGGCCCGGGAGCAGAGTGGGGATATAAAGGAGGGGAGGCCCGGGAGCAGAGTGGGGATATAAAGGAGCGGAGGCCTGGGAGCAGAGTGGGGATATAAAGGAGCGGAGGCCCGGGAGCAGTGTGGGGATATAAAGGAGCGGAGGCCGGAAGCAGAGTGGGGATATAAAGGAGCGGAGGCCGGAAGCAGAGTGGGGATATAAAGGAGGGGAGGTCGGGAGCAGAGTGGGGATATAAGGGAGGGGAGGCCCGGGAGCAGAGTGGGAATATAAAGGAGCGGAGGCCCGGGAGCAGAGTGGGGATATAAAGGAGGAGAGGCCCGGGGGCAGAGTGGGGATATAAGGGAGGGGAGGCCCGGGAGCAGAGTGGGGATATAAAGGAGCGGAGGACGGGAGCAGAGTGGGGATATAAAGGAGGAGAGGCCCGGGAGCAGAGTGGGGATATAAAGGAGGGGAGGCCCGGGGGCAGAGTGGGGATATAAAGGAGGAGAGGCCCGGGAGCAGAGTGGGGATATAAAGGAGGGGAGGCCCGGGAGCAGAGTGGGGATATAAAGGAGCGGAGGCCGGAAGCAGAGTGGGGATATAAAGGAGCGGAGGCCCGGGAGCAGAGTGGGGATATAAAGGAGGGGAGGCCCGGGAGCAGAGTGGGGATATAAAGGAGTGGAGGTCGGGAGCAGAGTGGGGATATAAAGGAGCGGAGGCCCGGGGGCAGAGTGGGGATATAAAGGAGGGGAGGCCCGGGGGCAGAGTGGGGATATAAAGGAGCGGAGGCCCGGGGGCAGAGTGGGGATATAAAGGAGCGGAGGCCTGGGAGCAGAGTGGGGATAGAAAGGAGGAGAGGCCTGGGAGCAGAGTGGGGATATAAAGGAGCGGAGGCCCGGGAGCAGAGTGGGGATATAAAGGAGCGGAGGCCCGGGAGCAGAATGGGGATATAAAGGAGGGGAGGCCCGGGAGCAGAATGGGGATATAAAGGAGGGGAGGCCCGGGAGCAGAGTGGGGATATAATGGAGTGGAGGCCCGGGAGCAGAGTGGGGATATAAAGGAGGGGAGGCCCGGGAGCAGAGTGGGGATATAAAGGAGTGGAGGTCGGGAGCAGAGTGGGGATATAAAGGAGTGGAGGTCGGGAGCAGAGTGGGGATATAAAGGAGGGGAGGCCCGGGAGCAGAGTGGGGATATAAAGGAGTGGAGGCCCGGGAGCAGAGTGGGGATATAAAGGAGGGGAGGCCCGGGGGCAGAGTGGGGATATAAAGGAGGGGAGGTCGGGAGCAGAGTGGGGATATAAAGGAGGAGAGGCCCGGGAGCAGAGTGGGGATATAAAGGAGCGGAGGCCTGGAGGCAGAGTGGGGATATAAAGGAGGGGAGGCCCGGGAGCAGAGTGGGGATATAAAGGAGTGGAGGCCCGGGAGCAGAGTGGGGATATAAAGGAGGGGAGGTCGGGAGCAGAGTGGGGATATAAAGGAGGAGAGGACCGGGGGCAGAGTGGGGACATAAAGGAGGGGAGGCCCGGGAGCAGAGTGGGGATATAAAGGAGCGGAGGCCCGGGAGCAGAGTGGGGATATAAAGGAGGAGAGGCCCGGGAGCAGAGTGGGGATATAAAGGAGCGGAGGTCGGGAGCAGAGTGGGGATATAAAGGAGGAGAGGACCGGGGGCAGAGTGGGGACATAAAGGAGGGGAGGCCCGGGAGCAGAGTGGGGATATAAAGGAGCGGAGGCCCGGGAGCAGAGTGGGGATATAAAGGAGGAGAGGCCCGGGAGCAGAGTGGGGATATAAAGGAGGAGAGGCCTGGGAGCAGAGTGGGGATATTAAGGAGTGGAGGACGGGAGCAGAGTGGGGATATAAAGGAGCGGAGGCCCGGGAGCAGAGTGGGGATATAAAGGAGGGGAGGCCCGGGAGCAGAGTGGGGATATAAAGGAGGGGAGGCCCGGGGGCAGAGTGGGGATATAAAGGAGGGGAGGTCGGGAGCAGAGTGGGGATATAAAGGAGGAGAGGCCCGGAGGCAGAGTGGGGATATAAAGGAGGAGAGGTCAGGAGCAGAGTGGGGATATAAAGGAGGAGAGGCCCGGGAGCAGAGTGGGGATATAAAGGAGGGGAGGCCCGGGAGCAGAGTGGGGATATAAAGGAGGGGAGGCCCGGGAGCAGAGTGGGGATATAAAGGAGTGGAGGCCCGGGAGCAGAGTGGGGATATAAAGGAGGGGAGGTCGGGAGCAGAGTGGGGATATAAAGGAGGAGAGGACCGGGGGCAGAGTGGGGACATAAAGGAGGGGAGGCCCGGGAGCAGAGTGGGGATATAAAGGAGCGGAGGTCGGGAGCAGAGTGGGGATATAAAGGAGTGGAGGTCGGGAGCAGAGTGGGGATATAAAGGAGGAGAGGCCCGGGGGCAGAGTGGGGATATAAAGGAGGGGAGGCCCGGGGGCAGAGTGGGGATATAAAGGAGGGGAGGCCCGGAGGCAGAGTGGGGATATAAAGGAGCGGAGGCCCGGGAGCAGAGTGGGGATATAAAGGAGCGGAGGCACGGGAGCAGAGTGGGGATATAAAGGAGCGGAGGTCGGGAGCAGAGTGGGGATATAAAGGAGGAGAGGCCCGGAGGCAGAGTGGGGATATAAAGGAGCGGAGGCCCGGGAGCAGAGTGGGGATATAAAGGAGCGGAGGCCCGGGAGCAGAGTGGGGATATAAAGGAGCGGAGGCCTGGGAGCAGAGTGGGGATATAAAGGAGGGGAGGCCCGGAGGCAGAGTGGGGATATAAAGGAGGGGAGGCCCGGAGGCAGAGTGGGGATATAAAGGAGTGGAGGCCCGGGAGCAGAGTGGGGATATAAAGGAGCAGAGGCCCGGAGGCAGAGTGGGGATATAAAGGAGTGGAGGCCCGGGAGCAGAGTGGGGATATAAAGGAGTGGAGGCCCGGAGGCAGAGTGGGGATATAAAGGAGGAGAGGCCCGGGAGCAGAGTGGGGATATAAAGGAGCGGAGGTCGGGAGCCGAGTGGGGATATAAAGGAGGAGAGGCCCGGGAGCAGAGTGGGGATATAAAGGAGGGGAGGCCCGGGAGCAGAGTGGGGATATAAAGGAGCGGAGGCCCGGGAGCAGAGTGGGGATATAAAGGAGGAGAGGCCCGGGAGCAGAGTGGGGATATAAAGGAGCGGAGGCCCGGGAGCAGAGTGGGGATATAAAGGAGGGGAGGTCGGGAGCAGAGTGGGGATATAAAGGAGGAGAGGCCTGGGAGCAGAGTGGGGATATAAAGGAGCGGAGGCCCGGGAGCAGAGTGGGGATATAAAGGAGCGGAGGCCCGGGGGCAGAGTGGGGATATAAAGGAGCGGAGGCCCGGGAGCAGAGTGGGGATATAAAGGAGCGGAGGCCCGGGAGCAGAGTGGGGATATAAAGGAGCGGAGGCCCGGGGGCAGAGTGGGGATATAAAGGAGTGGAGGTCGGGAGCAGAGTGGGGATATAAAGGAGGGGAGGCCCGGGAGCAGAGTGGGGATATAAAGGAGGAGAGGCCCGGGAGCAGAGTAGGGATATAAAGGAGCGGAGGCCCGGGAGCAGAGTGGGGATATAAAGGAGCGGAGGTCGGGAGCAGAGTGGGGATATAAAGGAGGGGAGGCCCGGGAGCAGAGTGGGGATATAAAGGAGGAGAGGCCCGGGAGCAGAGTGGGGATATAAAGGAGCGGAGGCCCGGGAGCAGAGTGGGGATATAACGAAGCGGAGGCCCGGGGGCAGAGTGGGGATATAAAGGAGGGGAGGCCCGGGAGCAGAGTGGGGATATAAAGGAGAGAGGCCCGGGGGCAGAGTGGGGATATAAAGGAGGAGAGGCCTGGGGGCAGAGTGGGGATATAAAGGAGCGGAGGCCCGGGAGCAGAGTGGGGATATAAAGGAGGGGAGGCCTGGGAGCAGAGTGGGGATATAAAGGAGGAGAGGCCCGGGAGCAGAGTGGGGATATAAAGGAGGGGAGGTCTGGGAGCAGAGTGGGGATATAAAGGAGGGGAGGCCCGGGAGCAGAGTGGGGATATAAAGGAGGAGAGGTCGGGAGCAGAGTGGGGATATAAAGGAGAGGAGGCCTGGGAGCAGAGTGGGGATATAAAGGAGCGGAGGTCGGGAGCAGAGTGGGGATATAAAGGAGGGGAGGTCGGGAGCAGAGTGGGGATATAAAGGAGGGGAGGCCCGGGAGCAGAGTGGGGATATAAAG
The DNA here is from genome assembly GCF_035084215.1 of Heptranchias perlo. Taxonomy (NCBI): domain Eukaryota; kingdom Metazoa; phylum Chordata; class Chondrichthyes; order Hexanchiformes; family Hexanchidae; genus Heptranchias; species Heptranchias perlo. The sequence continues at coordinate 63,192,466 of NC_090336.1, read as the reverse complement.
GAGTGGAGGTCGGGAGCAGAGTGGGGATATAAAGGAGCGGAGGCCCGGGAGCAGAGTGGGGATATAAAGGAGAGGAGGCCCGGGAGCAGAGTGGGGATATAAAGGAGTGGAGGCCCGGGAGCAGAGTGGGGATATAAAGGAGAGGGAGGCCCGGGAGCAGAGTGGGGATATAAAGGAGCGGAGGTCGGGAGCAGAGTGGGGATATAAAGGAGGGGAGGCCCGGGGGCAGAGTGGGGATATAAAGGAGGGGAGGCCCGGGGGCAGAGTGGGGATATAAAGGAGCGGAGGCCCGGGAGCAGATTGGGGATATAAAGGAGAGGGAGGCCCGGGAGCAGAGTGGGGATATAAAGGAGCGGAGGTCGGGAGCAGAGTGGGGATATAAAGGAGGGGAGGTCGGGAGCAGAGTGGGGATATAAAGGAGGGGAGGTCGGGAGCAGAGTGGGGATATAAAGGAGGGGAGGTCGGGAGCAGAGTGGGGATATAAAGGAGTGGAGGACGGGAGCAGAGTGGGGATATAAAGGAGTGGAGGCCAGGGAGCAGAGTGGGGATATAAAGGAGGAGAGGCCCGGGGGCAGAGTGGGGATATAAAGGAGGAGAGGCCCGGGGGCAGAGTGGGGATATAAAGGAGCGGAGGACGGGAGCAGAGTGGGGATATAAAGGAGCGGAGGCCTGGGAGCAGAGTGGGGATATAAAGGAGGGGAGGCCCGGGAGCAGAGTGGGGATATAAAGGAGGGGAGGTCGGGAGCAGAGTGGGGATATAAAGGAGTGGAGGCCCGGGAGCAGAGTGGGGATATAAAGGAGGGGAGGTCGGGAGCAGAGTGGGGATATAAAGGAGTGGAGGACGGGAGCAGAGTGGGGATATAAAGGAGTGGAGGCCAGGGAGCAGAGTGGGGATATAAAGGAGGAGAGGCCCGGGGGCAGAGTGGGGATATAAAGGAGCGGAGGACGGGAGCAGAGTGGGGATATAAAGGAGCGGAGGCCTGGGAGCAGAGTGGGGATATAAAGGAGGGGAGGCCTGGGAGCAGAGTGGGGATACAAAGGAGGAGAGGCCCGGGGGCAGAGTGGGGATATAAAGGAGGGGAGGCCCGGGAGCAGAGTGGGGATATAAAGGAGGAGAGGCCCGGGAGCAGAGTGGGGATATAAAGGAGCGGAGGCCCGGGAGCAGAGTGGGGATATAAAGGAGCGGAGGCCCGGGAGCAGAGTGGGGATATAAAGGAGGGGAGGCCCGGGGGCAGAGTGGGGATATAAAGGAGCGGAGGCCCGGGAGCAGAGTGGGGATATAAAGGAGGAGAGGCCCGGGAGCAGAGTGGGGATATAAAGGAGCGGAGGCCCGGGAGCAGAGTGGGGATATAAAGGAGGGGAGGCCTGGGAGCAGAGTGGGGATACAAAGGAGGAGAGGCCCGGGGGCAGAGTGGGGATATAAAGGAGGGGAGGCCTGGGAGCAGAGTGGGGATATAAAGGAGCGGAGGCCCGGGAGCAGAGTGGGGATATAAAGGAGCGGAGGCCCGGGAGCAGAGTGGGGATATAAAGGAGCGGAGGCCCGGGAGCAGAGTGGGGATATAAAGGAGCGGAGGCCCGGGAGCAGAGTGGGGATATAAAGGAGCGGAGGCCCGGGAGCAGAGTGGGGATATAAAGGAGCGGAGGCCCGGGAGCAGAGTGGGGATATAAAGGAGGAGAGGCCTGGGAGCAGAGTGGGGATATAAAGGAGGAGAGGCCTGGGAGCAGAGTGGGGATATAAAGGAGGAGAGGCCCGGGGGCAGAGTGGGGATATAAAGGAGTGGAGGTCGGGAGCAGAGTGGGGATATAAAGGAGCGGAGGCCCGGGAGCAGAGTGGGGATATAAAGGAGCGGAGGTCGGGAGCAGAGTGGGGATATAAAGGAGTGGAGGTCGGGAGCAGAGTGGGGATATAAAGGAGCGGAGGTCGGGAGCAGAGTGGGGATATAAAGGAGGGGAGGTCGGGAGCAGAGTGGGGATATAAAGGAGGAGAGGCCTGGGAGCAGAGTGGGGATATAAAGGAGGAGAGGCCCGGGGGCAGAGTGGGGATATAAAGGAGGGGAGGCCCGGGGGCAGAGTGGGGATATAAAGGAGGGGAGGTCGGGAGCAGAGTGGGGATATAAAGGAGGGGAGGCCTGGGAGCAGAGTGGGGATATAAAGGAGCGGAGGCCCGTGGGCAGAGTGGGGATATAAAGGAGGGGAGGTCGGGAGCAGAGTGGGGATATAAAGGAGGGGAGGCCTGGGAGCAGAGTGGGGATATAAAGGAGGAGAGGCCCGGGAGCAGAGTGGGGATATAAAGGAGCGGAGGCCTTGGAGCAGAGTGGGGATAGAAAGGAGTGGAGGCCCGGGAGCAGAGTGGGGATATAAAGGAGCGGAGGCCTGGGGGCAGAGTGGGGATATAAAGGAGGAGAGGCCTGGGAGCAGAGTGGGGATAGAAAGGAGTGGAGGCCCGGGAGCAGAGTGGGGATATAAAGGAGCGGAGGCCTGGGGGCAGAGTGGGGATATAAAGGAGGAGAGGCCCGGGAGCAGAGTGGGGATATAAAGGAGCGGAGGCCTGGGAGCAGAGTGGGGATATAAAGGAGGAGTGGCCCGGGAGCAGAGTGGGGATATAAAGGAGTGGAGGCCTGGGAGCAGAGTGGGGATAGAAAGGAGTGGAGGCCCGGGAGCAGAGTGGGGATATAAAGGAGCGGAGGCCTGGGGGCAGAGTGGGCATATAAAGGAGCGGAGGCCCGGGAGCAGAGTGGGGATATAAAGGAGCGGAGGCCCGGGGGCAGAGTGGGGATATAAAGGAGGGGAGGCCTGGGAGCAGTGTGGGGATATAAAGGAGGGGAGGCCTGGGAGCAGAGTGGGGATATAAAGGAGGGGAGGCCTGGGAGCAGAGTGGGGATAGAAAGGAGTGGAGGCCCGGGAGCAGAGTGGGGATATAAAGGAGCGGAGGCCTGGGGGCAGAGTGGGGATATAAAGGAGCGGAGGCCCGGGAGCAGAGTGGGGATATAAAGGAGCGGAGGTCGGGAGCAGAGTGGGGATATAAAGGAGGAGAGGCCTGGGGGCAGAGTGGGGATATAAAGGAGCGGAGGCCCGGGAGCAGAGTGGGGATATAAAGGAGCGGAGGTCGGGAGCAGAGTGGGGATATAAAGGAGGGGAGGCCCGGGAGCAGAGTGGGGATATAAAGGAGCGGAGGCCCGGGGGCAGAGTGGGGATATAAAGGAGCGGAGGACCGGGGGCAGAGTGGGGATATAAAGGAGGGGAGGCCCGGGAGCAGAGTGGGGATATAAAGGAGCGGAGGCCTGGGGGCAGAGTGGGGATATAAAGGAGGAGAGGCCCGGGGGCAGAGTGGGGATATAAAGGAGGGGAGGCCTGGGAGCAGAGTGGTGATATAAAGGAGCGGAGGCCCGGGAGCAGAGTGGGGATATAAAGGAGGGGAGGCCCGGGAGCAGAGTGGGGATATAAAGGAGCGGAGGCCCGGGGGCAGAGTGGGGATATAAAGGAGCGGAGGCCTGGGGGCAGAGTGGGGATATAAAGGAGGAGAGGCCCGGGGGCAGAGTGGGGATATAAAGGAGCGGAGGCCCGGGAGCAGAGTGGGGATATAAAGGAGCGGAGGTCGGGAGCAGAGTGGGGATATAAAGGAGGAGAGGCCCGGGGGCAGAGTGGGGATATGAAGGAGCGGAGGCCCGGGAGCAGAGTTGGGATATAAAGGAGCGGAGGCCCGGGGGCAGAGTGGGGATATAAAGGAGCGGAGGCCCGGGGGCAGAGTGGGGATATAAAGGAGCGGAGGCCCGGGAGCAGAGTGGGGATATAAAGGAGCGGAGGCCCGGGAGCAGAGTGGGGATATAAAGGAGGAGAGGCCCGGGGGCAGAGTGGGGATATAAAGGAGGAGAGGCCCGGGGGCAGAGTGGGGATATGAAGGAGCGGAGGCCCGGGGGCAGAGTGGGGATATAAAGGAGGAGAGGCCCGGGGGCAGAGTGGGGATATGAAGGAGCGGAGGCCCGGGAGCAGAGTGGCGATATAAAGGAGCGGAGGTCGGGAGCAGAGTGGGGATATAAAGGAGGAGAGGCCCGGGGGCAGAGTGGGGATATAAAGGAGGAGAGGCCTTTGAGCAGAGTGGGGATATAAAGGAGCGGAGGCCCGGGAGCAGATTGGGGATATAACGGAGCGGAGGCCTGGGAGCAGAGTGGGGATATAAAGGAGCGGAGGCCTGGGAGCAGAGTGGGGATATAAAGGAGCGGAGGCCCGGGAGCAGAGTGGGGATATAAAGGAGCGGAGGCCCGGGAGCAGAATGGGGATATAAAGGAGCGGAGGCCCGGGAGCAGAGTGGGGATATAAAGGAGGGGAGGCCCGGGAGCAGAGTGGGGATATAAAGGAGGGGAGGCCCGGAGGCAGAGTGGGGATATAAAGGAGCGGAGTCCCGGGAGCAGAGTGGGGATATAAAGGAGCGGAGGCCCGGGAGCAGAGTGGGGATATAAAGGAGCGGAGGCCCGGGAGCAGAGTGGGGATATAAAGGAGCGGAGGCCCGGGAGCAGAGTGGGGATATAAAGGAGGGGAGGATCGGGGGCAGAGTGGGGATATAAAGGAGGAGAGGCCCGGGGGCAGAGTGGGGATATAAAGGAGCGGAGGCCCGGGGGCAGAGTGGGGATATAAAGGAGCGGAGACCCGGGAGCAGAGTGGGGATATAAAGGAGCGGAGGCCTGGGAGCAGAGTGGGGATATAAAGGAGCGGAGGCCCGGGAGCAGAGTGGGGATATAAAGGAGCGGAGGTCGGGAGCAGAGTGGGGATATAAAGGAGCGGAGGCCCGGGAGCAGAGTGGGGATATAAAGGAGGGGAGGCCTGGGAGCAGAGTGGGGATATAAAGGAGCGGAGGCCCGGGAGCAGAGTGGGGATATAAAGGAGCGGAGGCCTTTGAGCAGAGTGGGGATATAAAGGAGCGGAGGCCCGGGAGCAGAGTGGGGATATAAAGGAGGGGAGGCCCGGGAGCAGAGTGGGGATATAAAGGAGCGGAGGCCCGGGGGCAGAGTGGGGATATAAAGGAGCGGAGGCCTGGGGGCAGAGTGGGGATATAAAGGAGGAGAGGCCCGGGGGCAGAGTGGGGATATAAAGGAGCGGAGGCCTGGGAGCAGAGTGGGGATATAAAGGAGGAGAGGCCCGGGGGCAGAGTGGGGATATAAAGGAGGGGAGGTCGGGAGCAGAGTGGGGATATAAAGGAGGGGAGGCCCGGGAGCAGAGTGGGGATATAAAGGAGCGGAGGCCCGGGGGCAGAGTGGGGATATAAAGGAGCGGAGGCCTGGGGGCAGAGTGGGGATATAAAGGAGGAGAGGCCCGGGGGCAGAGTGGGGATATAAAGGAGCGGAGGCCCGGGAGCAGAGTGGGGATATAAAGGAGCGGAGGTCGGGAGCAGAGTGGGGATATAAAGGAGGAGAGGCCCGGGAGCAGAGTGGGGATATAAAGGAGCGGAGGCCCGGGCGCAGCGTGGGGATATAAAGGAGCGGAGGCCCGGGGGCAGAGTGGGGATATAAAGGAGCGGAGGCACGGGAGCAGAGTGGGGATATAAAGGAGCGGAGGACGGGAGCAGATTGGGGATATAAAGGAGGAGAGGCCCGGGAGCAGTGTGGGGATATAAAGGAGCGGAGGTCGGGAGCAGAGTGGGGATATAAAGGAGCGGAGGACGGGAGCAGATTGGGGATATAAAGGAGCAGAGGCCTGGAGGCAGAGTGGGGATATAAAGGAGCGGAGGCCCGGGAGCAGAGTGTGGATATAAAGGAGGAGAGGCCTGGGAGCAGAGTGGGGATATAAAGGAGCGGAGGCCCGGGAGCAGAGTGGGGATATAAAGGAGCAGAGGCCTGGAGGCAGAGTGGGGATATAAAGGAGCGGAGGCCCGGGGGCAGAGTGGGGATATAAAGGAGCGGAGGACGGGAGCAGATTGGGGATATAAAGGAGGAGAGGCCCGGGGGCAGAGTGGGGATATAAAGGAGCGGAGGCCCGGGAGCAGAGTGGGGATATAAAGGAGCAGAGGCCTGGAGGCAGAGTGGGGATATAAAGGAGCGGAGGCCCGGGAGAAGAGTGGGGATATAAAGGAGCAGAGGCCTGGAGGCAGATTGGGGATATGAAGGAGGGGAGGCCCGGAGGCAGAGTGGGGATATAAAGGAGCGGAGGCCCGGGAGCAGAGTGGGGATATAAAGGAGCGGAGGCCCGGGAGCAGAGTGGGGATATAAAGGAGCGGAGGCCCGGGAGCAGAGTGGGGATATAAAGGAGCGGAGGCCCGGGAGCAGTGTGGGGATATAAAGGAGCGGAGGCCCGGGGGCAGAGTGGGGATATAAAGGAGGGGAGGCCCGGGAGCAGAGTGGGGATATAAAGGAGGGGAGGCCCGGGGGCAGAGTGGGGATATAAAGGAGTGGAGGCCTGGGAGCAGAGTGGTGATATAAAGGAGGGGAGGCCCGGGAGCAGAGTGGGGATATAAAGGAGGAGAGGCCTGGGGGCAGAGTGGGGATATAAAGGAGCGGAGGACGGGAGCAGAGTGGGGATATAAAGGAGCGGAGGACGGGAGCAGAGTGGGGATATAAAGGAGGGGAGGCCCGGGGGCAGAGTGGGGATATAAAGGAGCGGAGGCCCGGGGGCAGAGTGGGGATATAAAGGAGCGGAGGCCCGGGAGCAGAGTGGGGATATAAAGGAGCGGAGGCCCGGGGGCAGAGTCGGGATATAAAGGAGCGGAGGCCCGGGAGCAGAGTGGGGATATAAAGGAGGGGAGGCCCGGGGGCAGAGTGGGGATATAAAGGAGGAGAGGCCCGGGAGCAGAGTGGGGATATAAAGGAGGAGAGGCCCGGGAGCAGAGTGGGGATATAAAGGAGCGGAGGCCCGGGAGCAGAGTGGGGATATAAAGGAGCGGAGGCCCGGGAGCAGAGTGGGGATATAAAGGAGGAGAGGCCCGGGAGCAGAGTGGGGATATAAAGGAGCGGAGGCCCGGGAGCAGAGTGGGGATATAAAGGAGCGGAGGCCTGGGGGCAGAGTGGGGATATAAAGGAGCGGAGGCCCGGGAGCAGAGTGGGGATATAAAGGAGGAGAGGCCCGGGAGCAGAATGGGGATATAAAGGAGCGGAGGCCCGGGAGCATAGTGGGGATATAAAGGAGCGGAGGCCCGGGAGCAGAGTGGGGATATAAAGGAGCGGAGGCCCGGGAGCAGAGTGGGGATATAAAGGATGGCAGGCCCGGGAGCAGAGTGGGGATATAAAGGAGGGGAGGCCCGGGGGCAGAGTGGGGATATAAAGGAGCGGAGGACGGGAGCAGAGTGGGGATATAAAGGAGCGGAGGACGGGAGCAGAGTGGGGATATAAAGGAGCGGAGGACGGGAGCAGAGTGGGGATATAAAGGAGGGGAGGCCCGGGGGCAGAGTGGGGATATAAAGGAGCGGAGGCCCGGGGGCAGAGTGGGGATATAAAGGAGCGGAGGCCCGGGAGCAGAGTGGGGATATAAAGGAGCGGAGGCCCGGGGGCAGAGTCGGGATATAAAGGAGCGGAGGCCCGGGAGCAGAGTGGGGATATAAAGGAGGGGAGGCCCGGGGGCAGAGTGGGGATATAAAGGAGGAGAGGCCCGGGAGCAGAGTGGGGATATAAAGGAGGAGAGGCCCGGGAGCAGAGTGGGGATATAAAGGAGCGGAGGCCCGGGAGCAGAGTGGGGATATAAAGGAGGAGAGGCCCGGGAGCAGAGTGGGGATATAAAGGAGGGGAGGCCTGGGAGCAGAGTGGGGATATAAAGGAGGAGAGGTCGGGAGCAGAGTGGGGATATAAAGGAGCGGAGGCCCGGGAGCAGAGTGGGGATATAAAGGAGCGGAGGCCCGGGAGCAGAGTGGGGATATAAAGGAGCGGAGGCCTGGGGGCAGAGTGGGGATATAAAGGAGCGGAGGCCCGGGAGCAGAGTGGGGATATAAAGGAGGAGAGGCCCGGGAGCAGAATGGGGATATAAAGGAGCGGAGGCCCGGGAGCAGAGTGGGGATATAAAGGAGCGGAGGCCCGGGGGCAGAGTGGGGATATAAAGGAGGAGAGGCCCGGGAGCAGAGTGGGGATATAAAGGAGGGGAGGTCGGGAGCAGTGTGGGGATATAAAGGAGCGGAGGTCGGGAGCAGAGTGGGGATATAAAGGAGCGGAGGCCCGGGAGCAAAGTGGGGATATAAAGGAGCGGAGGTCGGGAGCAGAGTGGGGATATAAAGGAGCGGAGGCCCGGGAGCAGAGTGGGGATATAAAGGAGGAGAGGCCCGGGAGCAGAGTGGGGATATAAAGGAGGGGAGGCCCGGGAGCAGAGTGGGGATATAAAGGAGCGGAGGCCCGGGAGCAGAGTGGGGATATAAAGGAGCGGAGGCCCGGGAGCAGAGTGGGGATATGAAGGAGGGGAGGCCCGGGAGCAGAGTGGGGATATAAAGGAGCGGAGGCCCGGGAGCAGAGTGGGGATATAAAGTAGCGGAGGCCTCGGAGCAGAGTGGGGATATAAAGGAGGGGAGGCCCGGGAGCAGAGTGGGGATATAAAGGAGCGGAGGCCCGGGAGCAGAGTGGGGATACAAAGGAGGAGAGGCCTGGGAGCAGAGTGGGGATATAAAGGAGCGGAGGCCCGGGGGCAGAGTGGGGATATAAAGGAGCGGAGGCCTGGGGGCAGAGTGGGGATATAAAGGAGGAGAGGCCCGGGAGCAGAGTGGGGATATAAAGGAGGGGAGGCCCGGGAGCAGAGTGGGGATATAAAGGAGGGGAGGCCCGGGAGCAGAGTGGGGATATAAAGGAGGGGAGGCCTGGGGGCAGAGTGGGGATAGAAAGGAGGAGAGGCCCGGGAGCAGAGTGGGGATATAAAGGAGGGGAGGCCTGGGAGCAGAGTTGGGATATAAAGGAGCGGAGGCCTGGGGGCAGAGTGGGGATATAAAGGAGGAGAGGCCCGGGAGCAGAGTGGGGATATAAAGGAGCGGAGGCCCGGGAGCAGAGTGGGGATATAAAGGAGGGGAGGCACGGGAGCAAAGTGGGGATATAAAGGAGGAGAGGCCTGGGGGCAGAGTGGGGATATAAAGGAGGAGAGGCCCGGGAGCAGAGTGGGGATATAAAGGAGGGGAGGCCTCGGAGCAGAGTGGGGATATAAAGGAGCGGAGGCCTCGGAGCAGAGTGGGGATATAAAGGAGCGGAGGCCCGGGAGCAGAGTGGGGATATAAAGGAGCGGAGGCCCGGGAGCAGAGTGGGGATATAAAGGAGGAGAGGCCTGGGAGCAGAGTGGGGATATAAAGGAGCGGAGGCCCGGGAGCAGAGTGGGGATATAAAGGAGGAGAGGCCTGGGAGCAGAGTGGGGATATAAAGGAGCGGAGGCACGGGAGCAGAGTGGGGATATAAAGGAGCGGAGGCCCGGAGGCAGAGTGGGGATATAAAGGAGCGGAGGTCGGGAGCAGAGTGGGGATATAAAGGAGCGGAGGCCTGGGAGCAGAGTGGGGATATAAAGGAGCGGAGGCCCGTGAGCTGAGTGGGGATATAAAGGAGCGGAGGCCCGGGAGCAGAGTGGGGATATAAAGGAGGAGAGGCCCGGGAGCAGAGTGGGGATATAAAGGAGGGGAGGCCCGGGAGCAGAGTGGGGATATGAAGGAGCGGAGGCCCGGGAGCAGAGTGGGGATATAAAGGAGCGGAGGCCCGGGAGCAGAGTGGGGATATAAAGGAGCGGAGGCCTGGGAGCAGAGTGGGGATATAAAGGAGCGGAGGCACGGGAGCAGAGTGGGGATATAAATGAGCGGAGGCCTGGGGGCAGAGTGGGGATATAAAGGAGCGGAGGCCCGGGAGCAGAGTGGGGATATAAAGGAGGAGAGGCCCGGGGGCAGAGTGGGGATATAAAGGAGCGGAGGCCCGGGAGCAGAGTGGGGATATAAAGGAGCGGAGGCACGGGAGCAGAGTGGGGATATAAAGGAGCGGAGGCCCGGGAGCAGAGTGGGGATATAAAGGAGGGGAGGCCCGGGGGCAGAGTGGGGATATAAAGGAGTGGAGGCCCGGGAGCAGAGTGGGGATATAAAGGAGCGGAGGCCCGGGAGCAGAGTGGGGATATAAAGGAGCGGAGGCCTGGGAGCAGAGTGGGGATATAAAGGAGGAGAGGCCCGGGGGCAGAGTGGGGATATAAAGGAGCGGAGGCCCGGGAGCAGAGTGGGGATATAAAGGAGGGGAGGCCCGGGAGCAGAGTGGGGATATAAAGGAGCGGAGGCCCGGGAGCAGAGTGGGGATATAAAGGAGGAGAGGCCCGGGAGCAGAGTGGGGATATAAAGGAGGAGAGGCCCGGGAGCAGAGTGGGGATATAAAGGAGCGGAGGCCCGGGAGCAGAGTGGGGATATAAAGGAGCGGAGGCCTGGGAGCAGAGTGGGGATATAAAGGAGCGGAGGCCCGGGAGCAGAGTGGGGATATAAAGGAGCGGAGGCCCGGGAGCAGAGTGGGGATATAAAGGAGCGGAGGTCGGGAGCAGAGTGGGGATATAAAGGAGGGGAGGCCCGGGGGCAGAGTGGGGATATAAAGGAGGGGAGGCCCGGGGGCAGAGTGGGGATATAAAGGAGCGGAGGCCCGGGGTCAGAGTGGGGATATAAAGGAGCGGAGGTCGGAAGCAGAGTGGGGATATAAAGGAGTGGAGGCCCGGGGTCAGAGTGGGGATATAAAGGAGCGGAGGCCCGGGGGCAGAGTGGGGATATAAAGGAGCGGAGGCCTGGGGGCAGAGTGGGGATATAAAGGAGCGGAGGCCCGGGAGCAGAGTGGGGATATAAAGGAGCGGAGGCCCGGGGGCAGAGTGGGGATATAAAGGAGCGGAGGCCTGGGGGCAGAGTGGGGATATAAAGGAGCGGAGGCCCGGGAGCAGAGTGGGGATATAAAGGAGCGGAGGCCCGGGGGCAGAGTGGGGATATAAAGGAGCGGAGGCCCGGGAGCAGAGTGGGGATATAAAGGAGCGGAGGCCCGGGGGCAGAGTGGGGATATAAAGGAGCGGAGGCCCGGGGGCAGAGTGGGGATATAAAGGAGCGGAGGCCCGGGGGCAGAGTGGGGATATAAAGGAGCGGAGGCCCGGGGGCAGAGTGGGGATATAAAGGAGGGGAGGCCCGGGAGCAGAGTGGGGATATAAAGGAGCGGAGGCCCGGGAGCAGAATGGGGATATAAAGGAGGAGAGGCCTGGGGGCAGAGTGGGGATATAAAGGAGTGGAGGCCCGGGAGCAGAGTGGGGATAAAAAGGAGGAGAGGCCCGGGAGCAGAGTGGGGATATAAAGGAGTGGAGGCCTGGGAGCAGAGTGGGGATATAAAGGAGGGGAGGCCCGGGGGCAGAGTGGGGATATAAAGGAGGGGAGGCCCGGGGGCAGAGTGGGGATATAAAGGAGGGGAGGCCCGGGAGCAGAGTGGGGATATAAAGGAGCGGAGGCCCGGGAGCAGAGTGGGGATATAAAGGAGGGGAGGCCCGGTGGCAGAGTGGGGATATAAAGGAGCGGAGGCCCGGGAGCAGAGTGGGGATATAAAGGAGCGGAGGCCCGGGAGCAGAGTGGGGATATAAAGGAGGGGAGGCCCGGGAGCAGAGTGGGGATATAAAGGAGGAGAGGCCCGGGGGCAGAGTGGGGATATAAAGGAGCGGAGGCCCGGGAGCAGAGTGGGGATATAAAGGAGCGGAGGCCCGGGGGCAGAGTGGGGATATAAAGGAGCGGAGGCCCGGGGGCAGAGTGGGGATATAAAGGAGCGGAGGCCCGGGGGCAGAGTGGGGATATAAAGGAGCGGAGGCCCGGGGGCAGAGTGGGGATATAAAGGAGGAGAGGCCCGGGAGCAGAGTGGGGATATAAAGGAGCGGAGGCCTGGGGGCAGAGTGGGGATATAAAGGAGCGGAGGCCCGGGAGCAGAGTGGGGATATAAAGGAGCGGAGGCCTGGGAGCAGAGTGGGGATATAAAGGAGGAGAGGCCCGGGAGCAGAGTGGGGATATAAAGGAGGAGAGGCCCGGGAGCAGAGTGGGGATATAAAGGAGCGGAGGCCTGGGGGCAGAGTGGGGATATAAAGGAGCGGAGGCCCGGGAGCAGAGTGGGGATATAAAGGAGCGGAGGCCTGGGAGCAGAGTGGGGATATAAAGGAGGAGAGGCCCGGGAGCAGAGTGGGGATATAAAGGAGCGGAGGCCCGGGAGCAGAGTGGGGATATAAAGGAGCGGAGGCCCGGGAGCAGAGTGGGGATATAAAGGAGGGGAGGCCCGGGGGCAGAGTGGGGATATAAAGGAGGGGAGGCCCGGGGGCAGAGTGGGGATATAAAGGAGGAGAGGCCCGGGAGCAGAGTGGGGATATAAAGGAGCGGAGGCCTGGGGGCAGAGTGGGGATATAAAGGAGCGGAGGCCCGGGAGCAGAGTGGGGATATAAAGGAGCGGAGGCCTGGGAGCAGAGTGGGGATATAAAGGAGGAGAGGCCCGGGAGCAGAGTGGGGATATAAAGGAGCGGAGGCCCGGGAGCAGAGTGGGGATATAAAGGAGGGGAGGTCGGGAGCAGAGTGGGGATATAAAGGAGCGGAGGCCCGGGAGCAGTGTGGGGATATAAAGGAGCGGAGGTCGGGGGCAGAGTGGGGATATAAAGGAGCGGAGGTCGGGAGCAGAGTGGGGATATAAAGGAGCGGAGGCCCGGGAGCTGAGTGGGGATATAAAGGAGCGGAGGCCCGGGAGCAGAGTGGGGATATAAAGGAGCGGAGGCCCGGGAGCAGAGTGGGGATATAAAGGAGCGGAGGCCCGGGAGCAGAGTGGGGATATAAAGGAGCGGAGGCCCGGGAGCAGAGTGGGGATATAAAGGAGCGGAGGCCCGGGAGCAGAGTGGGGATATAAAGGAGCGGAGGCCTGGGAGCAGAGTGGGGATATAAAGGAGGGGAGGTCGGGAGCAGAGTGGGGATATAAAGGAGGGGAGGCCCGGGAGCAGAGTGGGGATATAAAGGAGCGGAGGCCTGGGAGCAGAGTGGGGATATAAAGGAGGGGAGGTCGGGAGCAGAGTGGGGATATAAAGGAGCGGAGGCCCGGGGGCAGAGTGGGGATATAAAGGAGCGGAGAATCGGGAGCAGAGTGGGGATATAAAGGAGCGGAGGTCGGGAGCAGAGTGGGGATATAAAGGAGCGGAGGTCGGGAGCAGAGTGGGGATATAAAGGAGGAGAGGCCTGGGAGCAGAGTGGGGATATAAAGGAGCGGAGGCCCGGGAGCAGAGTGGGGATATAAAGGAGCGGAGGCCCGGGAGCAGAGTGGGGATATAAAGGAGGGGAGGCCCGGGAGCAGAGTGGGGATATAAAGGAGCGGAGGCCCGGGAGCAGAGTGGGGATATAAAGGAGCGGAGGCCCGGGAGCAGAGTGGGGATATAAAGGAGCGGAGGCCCGGGGGCAGAGTGGGGATATAAAGGAGGAGAGGCCCGGGGGCAGAGTGGGGATATAAAGGAGGAGAGGCCCGGGGGCAGAGTGGGGATATAAAGGAGGAGAGGCCCGGGGGCAGAGTGGGGATATAAAGGAGCGGAGGTCGGGAGCAGAGTGGGGATATAAAGGAGCGGAGGTCGGGAGCAGAGTGGGGATATAAAGGAGCGGAGGCCCGGGGGCAGAGTGGGGATATAAAGGAGCGGAGGCCCGGGGGCAGAGTGGGGATATAAAGGAGCGGAGGACGGGAGCAGAGTGGGGATATAAAGGAGCGGAGGACGGGAGCAGAGTGGGGATATAAAGGAGGGGAGGCCTGGGGGCAGAGTGGGGATATAAAGGAGCGGAGGTCGGGAGCAGAGTGGGGATATAAAGGAGGGGAGGCCTGGGGGCAGAGTGGGGATATAAAGGAGGAGAGGCCCGGGAGCAGAGTGGGGATATAAAGGAGCGGAGGCCTGGGAGCAGAGTGGGGATATAAAGGAGGGGAGGTCGGGAGCAGAGTGGGGATATAAAGGAGGGGAGGCCTGGGGGCAGAGTGGGGATATAAAGGAGGGGAGGTCGGGAGCAGAGTGGGGATATAAAGGAGGGGAGGCCTGGGAGCAGAGTGGGGATATAAAGGAGCGGAGGTCGGGAGCAGAGTGGGGATATAAAGGAGGGGAGGCCCGGGGGCAGAGTGGGGATATAAAGGAGGAGAGGCCCGGGAGCAGAGTGGGGATATAAAGGAGCGGAGGACGGGAGCAGAGTGGGGATATAAAGGAGCGGAGGCCCGGGAGCAGAGTGGGGATATAAAGGAGCGGAGGCCCGGGGGCAGAGTGGGGATATAAAGGAGCGGAGGTCGGGAGCAGAGTGGGGATATAAAGGAGGGGAGGCCCGGGAGCAGAGTGGGGATATAAAGGAGCGGAGGCCCGGGAGCAGAGTGGGGATATAAAGGAGGGGAGACCCGGGGGCAGAGTGGGGATATAAAGGAGCGGAGGTCGGGAGCAGAGTGGGGATATAAAGGAGCGGAGGCCCGGGAGCAGAGTGGGGATATAAAGGAGGGGAGACCCGGGGGCAGAGTGGGGATATAAAGGAGGAGAGGCCCGGGAGCAGAGTGGGGATATAAAGGAGCGGAGGCCCGGGAGCAGAGTGGGGATATAAAGGAGGAGAGGCCCGGGAGCAGAGTGGGGATATAAAGGAGCGGAGGCCCGGGAGCAGAGTGGGGATATAAAGGAGGAGAGGCCCGGGAGCAGAGTGGGGATATAAAGGAGGAGAGGCCCGGGAGCAGAGTGGGGATATAAAGGAGCGGAGGCCCGGGAGCAGAGTGGGGATATAAAGGAGCGGAGGCCCGGGAGCAGAGTGGGGATATAAAGGAGCGGAGGACGGGAGCAGAGTGGGGATATAAAGGAGCGGAGGACCGGGGGCAGAGTGGGGATATAAAGGAGGGGAGACCCGGGGGCAGAGTGGGGATATAAAGGAGGAGAGGCCCGGGAGCAGAGTGGGGATATAAAGGAGCGGAGGCCCGGGAGCAGAGTGGGGATATAAAGGAGCGGAGGCCCGGGGGCAGAGTGGGGATATAAAGGAGGGGAGGCCCGGGAGCAGAGTGGGGATATAAAGGAGGGGAGGCCCGGGAGCAGAGTGGGGATATAAAGGAGCGGAGGCCCGGGGGCAGAGTGGGGATATAAAGGAGCGGAGGCCCGGGAGCAGAGTGGGGATATAAAGGAGTGGAGGCCCGGAGGCAGAGTGGGGATATAAAGGAGCGGAGGCCCGGGAGCAGAGTGGGGATATAAAGGAGCGGAGGCCCGGGAGCAGAGTGGGGATATAAAGGAGCGGAGGCCCGGGAGCAGAATGGGGATATAAAGGAGCGGAGGCCCGGGAGCAGAGTGGGGATATAAAGGAGCGGAGGCCCGGGAGCAGAGTGGGGATATAAAGGAGTGGAGGACGGGAGCAGATTGGGGATATAAAGGAGGGGAGGCCCGGGAGCAGAGTGGGGATATAAAGGAGGGGAGACCCGGGGGCAGAGTGGGGATATAAAGGAGGAGAGGCCCGGGAGCAGAGTGGGGATATAAAGGAGGGGAGACCCGGGGGCAGAGTGGGGATATAAAGGAGGAGAGGCCCGGGAGCAGAGTGGGGATATAAAGGAGCGGAGGACGGGAGCAGAGTGGGGATATAAAGGAGCGGAGGACGGGAGCAGAGTGGGGATATAAAGGAGCGGAGGTCGGGAGCAGAGTGGGGATATAAAGGAGGGGAGACCCGGGGGCAGAGTGGGGATATAAAGGAGGAGAGGCCTGGGAGCAGAGTGGGGATATAAAGGAGCGGAGGTCGGGAGCAGAGTGGGGATATAAAGGAGGGGAGACCCGGGAGCAGAATGGGGATATAAAGGAGGAGAGGCCTGGGAGCAGAGTGGGGATATAAAGGAGGAGAGGCCCGGGGGCAGAGTGGGGATATAAAGGAGCGGAGGCCTGGGAGCAGAGTGGGGATATAAAGGAGGGGAGGCCCGGGAGCAGAGTGGGGATATAAAGGAGCGGAGGTCGGGAGCAGAGTGGGGATATAAAGGAGGGGAGACCCGGGGGCAGAGTGGGGATATAAAGGAGCGGAGGACGGGAGCAGAGTGGGGATATAAAGGAGCGGAGGCCCGGGGGCAGAGTGGGGATATAAAGGAGCGGAGGCCAGGGAGCAGAGTGGGGATATAAAGGAGCGGAGGACGGGAGCAGAGTGGGGATATAAAGGAGCGGAGGTCCGGGAGCAGAGTGGGGATATAAAGGAGGGCAGGCCCGGGAGCAGAGTGGGGATATAAAGGAGCGGAGGACCGGGGGCAGAGTGGGGATATAAAGGAGCGGAGGACGGGAGCAGAGTGGGGATATAAAGGAGGGGAGACCCGGGGGCAGAGTGGGGATATAAAGGAGGGGAGGCCCGGGAGCAGAGTGGGGATATAAAGGAGCGGAGGCCCGGGGGCAGAGTGGGGATATAAAGGAGCGGAGGCCCGGGGGCAGAGTGGGGATATAAAGGAGCGGAGGCCCGGGAGCAGAGTGGGGATATAAAGGAGCGGAGGCCTGGGAGCAGAGTGGGGATATAAAGGAGGGGAGACCCGGGGGCAGAGTGGGGATATAAAGGAGGAGAGGCCCGGGAGCAGAGTGGGGATATAAAGGAGCGGAGGACGGGAGCAGAGTGGGGATATAAAGGAGCGGAGGACGGGAGCAGAGTGGGGATATAAAGGAGCGGAGGTCGGGAGCAGAGTGGGGATATAAAGGAGCGGAGGCCTGGGAGCAGAGTGGGGATATAAAGGAGAGAGGCCCGGGGGCAGAGTGGGGATATAAAGGAGGGGAGGCCCGGGAGCAGAGTGGGGATATAAAGGAGGGGAGACCCGGGGGCAGAGTGGGGATATAAAGGAGGAGAGGCCCGGGAGCAGAGTGGGGATATAAAGGAGCGGAGGACGGGAGCAGAGTGGGGATATAAAGGAGGGGAGACCCGAGGGCAGAGTGGGGATATAAAGGAGGAGAGGCCCGGGAGCAGAGTGGGGATATAAAGGAGCGGAGGACGGGAGCAGAGTGGGGATATAAAGGAGCGGAGGCCCGGGAGCAGAGTGGGGATATAAAGGAGGGGAGACCCGGGGGCAGAGTGGGGATATAAAGGAGGAGAGGCCCGGGAGCAGAGTGGGGATATAAAGGAGCGGAGGACGGGAGCAGAGTGGGGATATAAAGGAGCGGAGGCCCGGGAGCAGAGTGGGGATATAAAGGAGGGGAGACCCGGGGGCAGAGTGGGGATATAAAGGAGGAGAGGCCCGGGAGCAGAGTGGGGATATAAAGGAGCGGAGGACGGGAGCAGAGTGGGGATATAAAGGAGCGGAGGACGGGAGCAGAGTGGGGATATAAAGGAGCGGAGGTCGGGAGCAGAGTGGGGATATAAAGGAGCGGAGGCCTGGGAGCAGAGTGGGGATATAAAGGAGGGGAGGCCTGGGAGCAGAGTGGGGATATAAAGGAGCGGAGGCCCGGGGGCAGAGTGGGGATATAAAGGAGCGGAGGCCCGGAGGCAGAGTGGGGATATAAAGGAGCGGAGGCCTGGGAGCAGAGTGGGGATATAAAGGAGGAGAGGCCCGGGAGCAGAGTGGGGATATAAAGGAGCGGAGGCCCGGGGGCAGAGTGGGGATATAAAGGAGGGGAGGCCCGGGAGCAGAGTGGGGATATAAAGGAGGAGAGGCCCGGGAGCAGAGTGGGGATATAAAGGAGGAGAGGCCCGGGAGCAGAGTGGGGATATAAAGGAGCGGAGGCCCGGGGGCAGAGTGGGGATATAAAGGAGGGGAGGCCCGGGAGCAGAGTGGGGATATAAAGGAGTGGAGGCCTGGGAGCAGAGTGGGGATATAAAGGAGGGGAGGCCCGGGGGCAGAGTGGGGATATAAAGGAGCGGAGGCCTGGGGGCAGAGTGGGGATATAAAGGAGGGGAGGACGGGAGCAGAGTGGGGATATAAAGGAGGAGAGGCCTGGGAGCAGAGTGGGGATATAAAGGAGCGGAGGCCCGGGAGCAGAGTGGGGATATAATGGAGCGGAGGCCCGGGAGCAGAGTGGGGATATAAAGGAGGGGAGGCCCGGGAGCAGAGTGGGGATATAAAGGAGGAGAGGCCTGGGAGCAGAGTGGGGATATAAAGGAGCGGAGGCCCGGGGGCAGCGTGGGGATATAAAGGAGCGGAGGCCCGGAGGCAGAGTGGGGATATAAAGGAGCGGAGGCCTGGGGGCAGAGTGGGGATATAAAGGAGGAGAGGCCCGGGAGCAGAGTGGGGATATAAAGGAGGAGAGGCCCGGGAGCAGAGTGGGGATATAAAGGAGCGGAGGCCCGGGGGCAGAGTGGGGATATAAAGGAGGGGAGGCCCGGGAGCAGAGTGGGGATATAAAGGAGTGGAGGCCTGGGAGCAGAGTGGGGAAATAAAGGAGGGGAGGCCCGGTGGCAGAGTGGGGATATAAAGGAGGGGAGGACGGGAGCAGAGTGGGGATATAAAGGAGCGGAGGCCTGGGGGCAGAGTGGGGATATAAAGGAGGGGAGGACGGGAGCAGAGTGGGGATATAAAGGAGGAGAGGCCTGGGAGCAGAGTGGGGATATAAAGGAGCGGAGGCCCGGGAGCAGAGTGGGGATATAATGGAGCGGAGGCCCGGGAGCAGAGTGGGGATATAAAGGAGGGGAGGCCCGGGAGCAGAGTGGGGATATAAAGGAGGGGAGGCCCGGGAGCAGAGTGGGGATATAAAGGAGGGGAGGCCCGGGAGCAGAGTGGGGATATAAAGGAGCGGAGGCCCGGGAGCAGAGTGGGGATATAAAGGAGCGGAGGCCCGGGAGCAGAGTGGGGATATAAAGGAGCGGAGGCCCGGGGGCAGAGTGGGGATATAAAGGAGCGGAGGCCCGGGAGCAGAGTGTGGATATAAAGGAGGGGAGGCCCGGGGGCAGAGTGGGGATATAAAGGAGGAGAGGCCCGGGGGCAGAGTGGGGATATAAAGGAGCGGAGGCCCGGGAGCAGAATGGGGATATAAAGGAGGGGAGGCCCGGGAGCAGAATGGCGATATAAAGGAGGAGAGGCCTGGGAGCAGAGTGGGGATATAAAGGAGCGGAGGCCCGGGAGCAGAGTGGGGATATAAAGGAGCGGAGGCCCGGGAGCAGAGTGGGGATATGAAGGAGGGGAGGCCCGGTGGCAGAGTGGGGATATAAAGGAGCGGAGGCCCGGGAGCAGAGTGGGGATATAAAGGAGGGGAGGCCCGGGAGCAGAGTGGGGATATAAAGGAGGGGAGGCCCGGGAGCAGAGTGGGGATATAAAGGAGCGGAGGCCCGGGAGCAGAGTGGGGATATAAAGGAGGGGAGGCTCGGGAGCAGAGTGGGGATATAAAGGAGGAGAGGCCCGGGAGCAGAGTGGGGATATAAAGGAGGGGAGGCCCGGGAGCAGAGTGGGGATATAAAGGAGGGGAGGCCCGGGAGCAGAGTGTGGATATAAAGGAGGGGAGGCCCGGGGGCAGAGTGGGGATATAAAGGAGCGGAGGCCCGGGGGCAGAGTGGGGATATAAAGGAGGAGAGGCCTGGGGGCAGAGTGGGGATATAAAGGAGCGGAGGCCCGGGAGCAGAGTGGGTATACAAAGGAGCGGAGGCCCGGGAGCAGAATGGGGATATAAAGGAGGGGAGGCCCGGGAGCAGAATGGGGATATAAAGGAGGAGAGGCCTGGGAGCAGAGTGGGGATATAAAGGAGCGGAGGCCTGGGAGCAGAGTGGGGATATAAAGGAGCGGAGGCCTGGGAGCAGAGTGGGGATAAAAAGGAGGAGAGGCCCGGGGGCAGAGTGGGGATATAAAGGAGCGGAGGCCCGGGAGCAGAGTGTGGATATAAAGGAGCGGAGGCCCGGGAGCAGAGTGGGGATATAAAGGAGGGGAGGCCCGGGGGCAGAGTGGGGATATAAAGGAGGGGAGGCCTGGGAGCAGAATGGGGATATAAAGGAGCGGAGGCCTGGGAGCAGAGTGGGGATATAAAGGAGCGGAGGCCTGGGAGCAGAGTGGGGATATAAAGGAGCGGAGGTCGGGAGCAGTGTGGGGATATAAAGGAGCGGAGGCCCGGGAGCAGAGTGTGGATATAAAGGAGGGGAGGCCCGGGGGCAGAGTGGGGATATAAAGGAGCGGATGTCGGGAGCAGTGTGGGGATATAAAGGAGCGGAGGCCCGGGAGCAGAGTGGGGATATAAAGGAGCGGAGGCCCGGGAGCAGAGTGGGGATATAAAGGAGGAGAGGCCCGGGAGCAGAGTGGGGATATAAAGGAGCGGAGGCCCGGGGGCAGAGTGGGGATATAAAGGAGCGGAGGCCCGGGGGCAGAGTGGGGATATAAAGGAGGAGAGGCCTGGGGGCAGAGTGGGGATATAAAGGAGCGGAGGCCCGGGAGCAGAATGGGGATATAAAGGAGGAGAGGCCAGGGGGCAGAGTGGGGATATAAAGGAGCGGAGGCCCGGGGGCAGAGTGGGGATATAAAGGAGGAGAGGCCCGGGGGCAGAGTGGGGATATAAAGGAGGAGAGGCCCGGGAGCAGAGTGGGGATATAAAGGAGGAGAGGCCAGGGGGCAGAGTGGGGATATAAAGGAGCGGAGGCCCGGGGGCAGAGTGGGGATATAAAGGAGGAGAGGCCCGGGGGCAGAGTGGGGATATAATGGAGGAGAGGCCCGGGAGCAGAGTGGGGATATAAAGGATTGGAGGCCCGGGGGCAGAGTGGGGATATAAAGGAGCGGAGGTCGGGAGCAGAGTGGGGATATAAAGGAGGAGAGGCCCGGGGGCAGAGTGGGGATATAAAGGAGGAGAGGCCCGGGAGCAGAGTGGGGATATAAAGGATTGGAGGCCCGGGGGCAGAGTGGGGATATAAAGGAGGGGAGGCCCGGGAGCAGAGTGGGGATATAAAGGAGGGGAGGCCCGGGAGCAGAGTGGGGATATAAAGGAGCGGAGGTCGGGAGCAGAGTGGGGATATAAAGGAGCGGAGGCCTGGGAGCAGAGTGGGGATATAAAGGAGGAGAGGCCCGGGGGCAGAGTGGGGATATAAAGGAGGGGAGGACGGGAGCAGAGTGGGGATATAAAGGAGCGGAGGCCCGGGGGCAGAGTGGGGATATAAAGGAGGAGAGGCCCGGGAGCAGAGTGGGGATATAAAGGAGCGGAGGTCGGGAGCAGAGTGGGGATATAAAGGAGGAGAGGCCCGGGAGCAGAGTGGGGATATAAAGGAGGAGAGGCCTGGGAGCAGAGTGGGGATATAAAGGAGCGGAGGCCCGGGAGCAGAGTGGGGATATAAAGCAGCGGAGGCCTGGGAGCAGAGTGGGGATATAAAGGAGCGGAGGCCCGGGAGCAGAGTGGGGATATAAAGGAGGGGAGGCCCGGGAGCAGAGTGGGGATATAAAGGAGGGGAGGCCCGGGGGCAGAGTGGGGATATAAAGGAGGAGAGGCCCGGGAGCAGAGTGGGGATATAAAGGAGGAGAGGCCCGGGGGCAGAGTGGGGATATAAAGGAGTGGAGGCCCGGGAGCAGAGTGGGGATATAAAGGAGGAGAGGCCCGGGGGCAGAGTGGGGATATAAAGGAGGAGAGGCCCGGGAGCAGAGTAGGGATATAAAGGAGGGGAGGCCCGGGAGCAGAGTGGGGATATAAAGGAGCGGAGGCCCGGGAGCAGAGTGGGGATATAAAGGAGCGGAGGCCCGGGAGCAGAGTGGGGATATAAAGGAGGGGAGGCCCGGGGGCAGAGTGGGGATATAAAGGAGCGGAGGCCTGGGAGCAGAGTGGGGATATAAAGGAGGAGAGGCCCGGGGGCAGAGTGGGGATATAAAGGAGTGGAGGCCCGGGAGCAGAGTGGGGATATAAAGGAGGAGAGGCCCGGGGGCAGAGTGGGGATATAAAGGAGGAGAGGCCCGGGAGCAGAGTGGGGATATAAAGGAGGGGAGGCCCGGGAGCAGAGTGGGGATATAAAGGAGGGGAGGACGGGAGCAGAGTGGGGATATAAAGGAGGGGAGGCCCGGGAGCAGAGTGGGGATATAAAGGAGCGGAGGCCCGGGGGCAGAGTGGGGATAGAAAGGAGGAGAGGCCCGGGAGCAGAGTGGGGATATAAAGGAGCGGAGGCCCGGGGGCAGAGTGGGGATAGAAAGGAGGAGAGGCCCGGGAGCAGAGTGGGGATATAAAGGAGCGGAGGCCCGGGAGCAGAGTGGGGATATAAAGGAGCGGAGGCCTGGGAGCAGAGTGGGGATATAAAGGAGGAGAGGCCCGGGAGCAGAGTGGGGATATAAAGGAGGGGAGGCCCGGGAGCAGAGTTGGGATATAAAGGAGCGGAGGTTTGGGGGAAGAGTGGGGATATAAAGGAGGGGAGGCCCGGGGGCAGAGTGGGGATATAAAGGAGCGGAGGCCCGGGAGCAGAGTGGGGATATAAAGGAGGGGAGGCCCGGGGGCAGAGAGGGGATATAAAGGAGTGGAGGCCTGGGAGCAGAGTGTGGATATAAAGGAGCGAAGGCCCGGGAGCAGAGTGGGGATATAAAGGAGCGGAGGCCCGGGGGCAGAGTGGGGATACAAAGGAGCGGAGGCCCGGGAGCAGAGTGGGGATATAAAGGAGCGGAGGCCCGGGGGCAGAGTGGGGATACAAAGGAGCGGAGGCCCGGGAGCAGAGTGGGGATATAAAGGAGCGGAGGCCCGGGAGCAGAGTGGGGATATAAAGGAGCGGAGGCCCGGGGGCAGAGTGGGGATACAAAGGAGCGGAGGCCCGGGAGCAGAGTGGGGATATAAAGGAGCGGAGGCCCGGGAGCAGAGTGGGGATATAAAGGAGCAGAGGCCCGGGGGCAGAGTGGGGATATAAAGGAGGAGAGGCTCGGGGGCAGAGTGGGGATATAAAGGAGGAGAGGCCCGGGGGCAGAGTGGGGATATAAAGGAGGAGAGGCCTGGGAGCAGAGTGGGGATATAAAGGAGCGGAGGCCCGGGGGCAGAGTGGGGATATAAAGGAGTGGAGGCCCGGGGGCAGAGTGGGGATATAAAGGAGTGGAGGCTCGGGAGCAGAGTGGGGATATAAAGGAGCGGAGGCCCGGGAGCAGAGTGGGGATATAAAGGAGTGGAGGCCCGGGAGCAGAGTGGGGATATGAAGGAGGGGAGGCCCGGGAGCGGAGTGGGGATATAAAGGCGGGGAGGCCTGGGAGCAGAGTGGGGATATAAAGGAGGGGAGGCCCGGGGGCAGAGTGGGGATATAAAGGAGCGGAGGCCCGGGAGCGGAGTGGGGATATAAAGGAGGGGAGGCCTGGGAGCAGAGTGGGGATATAAAGGAGGGGAGGCCCGGGGGCAGAGTGGGGATATAAAGGAGCGGAGGACGGGGGCAGAGTGGGAATATAAAGGAGGGGAGGCCCGGGAGCAGAGTGGGGATATAAAGGAGGGGAGGCCTGGGAGCAGAGTGGGGATATAAAGGAGGAGAGGACGGGGGCAGAGTGGGGATATAAAGGAGGAGAGGACGGGGGCAGAGTGGGAATATAAAGGAGGGGAGGCCCGGGGGCAGAGTGGGGATATAAAGGAGGAGAGGCCCGGGAGCAGAGTGGGGATATAAAGGAGGAGAGGACGGGGGCAGAGTGGGAATATAAAGGAGGGGAGGCCCGGGGGCAGAGTGGGGATATAAAGGAGCGGAGGCCTGGGAGCAGAGTGGGGATATAAAGGAGGAGAGGCCTGGGAGCAGAGTGGGGATATAAAGGAGCGGAGGCCCGGGAGCAGAGTGGGGATACAAAGGAGCGGAGGCCTGGGAGCAGAGTGGGGATATAAAGGACCGGAGGCCTGGGAGCAGAGTGGGGATATAAAGGAGCGGAGGCCCGGGGGCAGAGTGGGGATATAAAGGAGCGGAGGCCTGGGAGCAGAGTGGGGATATAAAGGAGCGGAGGCCTGGGAGCAGAGTGGGGATATAAAGGAGGGGAGGCCTGGGAGCAGAGTGGGGATATAAAGGAGCGGAGGCCCGGGAGCAGAGTGGGGATATAAAGGAGCGGAGGTCGGGAGCAGAGTGGGGATATAAAGGAGCGGAGGCCCGGGAGCAGAGTGGGGATATAAAGGAGCGGAGGCCCGGGGGCAGAGTGGGGATATAAAGGAGGGGAGGACCGGGGGCAGAATGGGGATATAAAGGAGGGGAGGCCCGGGAGCAGAGTGGGGATATAAAGGAGCGGAGGCCCGGAGGCAGAGTGGGGATATAAAGGAGGGGAGGCCCGGGAGCAGAGTGGGGATATAAAGGAGCGGAGGCCCGGGAGCAGAGTGGGGATATAAAGGAGCTGAGGCCTGGGAGCAGAGTGTGGATATAAAGGAGCGGAGGCCTGGGAGCAGAGTGGGGATATAAAGGAGGGGAGGCCCGGGGGCAGAGTGGGGATATAAAGGAGCGGAGGCCCGGGAGCAGAGTGGGGATATAAAGGAGGGAGGCCTGGGAGCAGAGTGGGGATATAAAGGAGGGGAGGCCCGGGAGCAGAGTGGGGATATAAAGGAGCGGAGGCCTGGGAGCAGAGTGGGGATATAAAGGAGCGGAGGCCCGGGGGCAGAGTGGGGATATAAAGGAGGAGAGGCCTGGGGGCAGAGTGGGGATATAAAGGAGCGGAGGTCGGGAGCAGAGTGGGGATATAAAGGAGGAGAGGCCCGGGGGCAGAGTGGGGATATAAAGGAGGAGAGGCCCGGGAGCAGAGTGGGGATATAAAGGAGGGGAGGCCTGGGAGCAGAGTGGGGATATAAAGGAGCGGAGGCCCGGGAGCAGAGTGGGGATATAAAGGAGCGGAGGCCTGGGAGCAGAGTGGGGATATAAAGGAGCGGAGGCCTGGGAGCAGAGAGGGGATATAAAGGAGGAGAGGCCTGGGAGCAGAGTGGGGATATAAAGGAGTGGAGGCCCGGGAGCAGAGTGGGGATATAAAGGAGGGGAGGCCAGGGAGCAGAGTGTGGATATAAAGGAGCGGAGGACGGGAGCAGAGTGGGGATATAAAGGAGCGGAGGACGGGAGCAGAGTGGGGATATAAAGGAGCGGAGGACGGGAGCAGAGTGGGGATATAAAGGAGCGGAGGTCGGGAGCAGAGTGGGGATATAAAGGAGCGGAGGCCCGGGAGCAGAGTGGGGATATAAAGGAGGGGAGGCCCGGGAGCAGAGTGGGGATATAAAGGAGGAGAGGCCTGGGAGCAGAGTGGGGATATAAAGGAGGAGAGGTCGGGAGCAGAGTGGGGATATAAAGGAGCGGAGGCCCGGGAGCAGAGTGGGGATATAAAGGAGCGGAGGCCCGGGGGCAGAGTGGGGATATAAAGGAGCGGAGGTCGGGAGCAGAGTGGGGATATAAAGGAGCGGAGGTCGGGAGCAGAGTGGGGATATAAAGGAGGAGAGGCCTGGGAGCAGAGTGGGGATATAAAGGAGGAGAGGCCCGGGAGCAGAGTGGGGATATAAAGGAGGGGAGGCCAGGGAGCAGAGTGTGGATATAAAGGAGCGGAGGACGGGAGCAGAGTGGGGATATAAAGGAGCGGAGGACGGGAGCAGAGTGGGGATATAAAGGAGCGGAGGTCGGGAGCAGAGTGGGGATATAAAGGAGCGGAGGTCGGGAGCAGAGTGGGGATATAAAGGAGGAGAGGCCTGGGAGCAGAGTGGGGATATAAAGGAGGAGAGGCCCGGGAGCAGAGTGGGGATATAAAGGAGGGGAGGCCCGGGAGCAGAGTGGGGATATAAAGGAGCGGAGGTCGGGAGCAGAGTGGGGATATAAAGGAGGAGAGGCCTGGGAGCAGAGTGGGGATATAAAGGAGGAGAGGCCCGGGAGCAGAGTGGGGATATAAAGGAGGAGAGGCCCGGGAGCAGAGTGGGGATATAAAGGAGGAGAGGCCTGGGAGCAGAGTGGGGATATAAAGGAGCGGAGGCCCGGGAGCAGAGTGGGGATATAAAGGAGGGGAGGTCCGGAGCAGAGTGGGGATATAAAGGAGCGGAGGACCGGGAGCAGAGTGGGGATATAAAGGAGCGGAGGCCCGGGAGCAGAGTGGGGATATAAAGGAGCGGAGGTCAGGAGCAGAGTGGGGATATAAAGGAGGGGAGGCCCGGGAGCAGAGTGGGGATATAAAGGAGCGGAGGCCCGGGAGCAGAGTGGGGATATAAAGGAGGAGAGGCCTGGGAGCAGAGTGGGGATATAAAGGAGGAGAGGCCTGGGAGCAGAGTGGGGATATAAAGGAGCGGAGGCCCGGGAGCAGAGTGGGGATATAACGGAGCGGAGGCCCGGGGGCAGAGTGGGGATATAAAGGAGGAGAGGCCTGGGAGCAGAGTGGGGATATAAAGGAGCGGAGGTCGGGAGCAGAGTGGGGATATAAAGGAGGGGAGGCCCGGGAGCAGAGTGGGGATATAAAGGAGGGAGGCCTGGGAGCAGAGTGGGGATATAAAGGAGGGGAGGCCCGGGAGCAGAGTGGGGATATAAAGGAGCGGAGGCCTGGGAGCAGAGTGGGGATATAAAGGAGCGGAGGCCCGGGTGCAGAGTTGGGATATAAAGGAGGGAGGCCTGGGAGCAGAGTGGGGATATAAAGGAGGGGAGGCCCGGGAGCAGAGTGGGGATATAAAGGAGCGGAGGCCCGGGAGCAGAGTGGGGATATAAAGGAGCGGAGGTCGGGAGCAGAGTGGGGATATAAAGGAGGAGAGGCCCGGGAGCAGAGTGGGGATATAAAGGAGCGGAGGCCCGGGAGCAGAGTGGGGATATAAAGGAGGAGAGGCCTGGGGGCAGAGTGTGGATATAAAGGAGGGGAGGCCTGGGAGCAGAGTGGGGATATAAAGGAGCGGAGGCCCGGGAGCAGAGTGGGGATATAAAGGAGCGGAGGCCTGGGAGCAGAGTGGGGATATAAAGGAGCGGAGGCCCGGGAGCAGAGTGGGGATATAAAGGAGGGGAGGCCTGGGAGCAGAGTGGGGATATAAAGGAGGGGAGGCCTGGGAGCAGAGTGGGGATATAAAGGAGCGGAGGTCGGGAGCAGAGTGGGGATATAAAGGAGGGGAGGCCTGGGAGCAGAGTGGGGATATAAAGGAGGGGAGGCCTGGGAGCAGAGTGGGGATATAAAGGAGCGGAGGCCTGGGAGCAGAGTGGGGATATAAAGGAGCGGAGGCCTGGGAGCAGAGTGGGGATATAAAGGAGCGGAGGCCTGGGAGCAGAGAGGGGATATAAAGGAGGAGAGGCCTGGGAGCAGAGTGGGGATATAAAGGAGCGGAGGTCGGGAGCAGAGTGGGGATAGAAAGGAGGGGAGGCACGGGGGCAGAGTGGGGATATAAAGGAGCGGAGGCCCGGGGGCAGAGTGGGGATATAAAGGAGCGGAGGTCGGGAGCAGAGTGGGGATATAAAGGAGCGGAGGACGGGAGCAGAGTGGGGATATAAAGGAGGAGAGGCCTGGGAGCAGAGTGGGGATATAAAGGAGGAGAGGCCCGGGAGCAGAGTGGGGATATAAAGGAGGGGAGGCCCGGGAGCAGAGTGGGGATATAAAGGAGCGGAGGTCGGGAGCAGAGTGGGGATATAAAGGAGGAGAGGCCTGGGAGCAGAGTGGGGATATAAAGGAGGAGAGGCCCGGGAGCAGAGTGGGGATATAAAGGAGGGGAGGCCCGGGAGCAGAGTGGGGATATAAAGGAGGAGAGGCCTGGGAGCAGAGTGGGGATATAAAGGAGCGGAGGTCCGGAGCAGAGTGGGGATATAAAGGAGCGGAGGTCAGGAGCAGAGTGGGGATATAAAGGAGGGGAGGCCCGGGAGCAGAGTGGGGATATAAAGGAGCGGAGGCCCGGGAGCAGAGTGGGGATATAAAGGAGGAGAGGCCTGGGAGCAGAGTGGGGATATAAAGGAGGAGAGGCCTGGGAGCAGAGTGGGGATATAAAGGAGGGGAGGCCCGGGAGCAGAGTGGGGATATAACGGAGCGGAGGCCCGGGGGCAGAGTGGGGATATAAAGGAGGAGAGGCCTGGGAGCAGAGTGGGGATATAAAGGAGCGGAGGTCGGGAGCAGAGTGGGGATATAAAGGAGCGGAGGTCGGGAGCAGAGTGGGGATATAAAGGAGCGGAGGCCCGGGAGCAGAGTGTGGATATAAAGGAGGGGAGGCCCGGGAGCAGAGTGGGGATATAAAGGAGCGGAGGCCCGGGGGCAGAGTGGGGATATAAAGGAGCGGAGGCCCGGGAGCAGAGTGGGGATATAAAGGAGCGGAGGCCCGGGAGCAGAGTGGGGATATAAAGGAGAGGAGGCCCGGGGGCAGAGTGGGGATATAAAGGAGCGGAGGCCCGGGAGCAGAGTGGGGATATAAAGGAGCGGAGGCCCGGGGGCAGAGTGGGGATATAAAGGAGCGGAGGCCCGGGAGCAGAGTGGGGATATAAAGGAGCGGAGGCCCGGGAGCAGAGTGGGGATATAAAGGAGGGGAGGCCTGGGAGCAGAGTGGGGATATAAAGGAGGAGAGGCCCGGGAGCAGAGTGGGGATATAAAGGAGCGGAGGCCCGGGGGCAGAGTGGGGATATAAAGGAGCGGAGGCCCGGGGGCAGAGTGGGGATATAAAGGAGGAGAGGCCTGGGAGCAGAGTGGGGATATAAAGGAGCGGAGGCCCGGGAGCAGAGTGGGGATATAAAGGAGCGGAGGCCCGGGGGCAGAGTGGGGATATAAAGGAGGGGAGGCCTGGGAGCAGAGTGGGGATATAAAGGAGGAGAGGCCTGGGAGCAGAGTGGGGATATAAAGGAGCGGAGGCCCGGGAGCAGAGTGGGGATATAAAGGAGCGGAGGTCGGGAGCAGAGTGGGGATATAAAGGAGGGGAGGCCCGGGAGCAGAGTGGGGATATAAAGGAGCGGAGGCCCGGGAGCAGAGTGGGGATATAAAGGAGTGGAGGCCCGGGGGCAGAGTGGGGATATAAAGGAGCGGAGGCCCGGGAGCAGAGTGGGGATATAAAGGAGCGGAGGCCCGGGAGCAGAGTGGGGATACAAAGGCGGGGAGGCCCGGAGGCAGAGTGGGGATATAAAGGAGGAGAGGCCCGGGAGCAGAGTGGGGATATAAAGGAGAGGAGGCCCGGGAGCAGAGTGGGGATATAAAGGAGCGGAGGCCCGGGAGCAGAGTGGGGATACAAAGGAGGGGAGGCCCGGAGGCAGAGTGGGGATATAAAGGAGGAGAGGCCCGGGAGCAGAGTGGGGATATAAAGGAGCGGAGGCCCGGGAGCAGAGTGGGGATATAAAGGAGCGGAGGACCGGGGGCAGAGTGGGGATATAAAGGAGGGGAGGCCCGGGAGCAGAGTGGGGATATAAAGGAGCGGAGGTCGGGAGCAGAGTGGGGATATAAAGGAGGGGAGGCCCGGGAGCAGAGTGGGGATATAAAGGAGGAGAGGCCCGGGAGCAGAGTGGGGATATAAAGGAGGGGAGGCCCGGGAGCAGAGTGGGGATATAAAGGAGCGGAGGCCCGGGAGCAGAGTGGGGATATAAAGGAGCGGAGGCCCGGGAGCAGAGTGGGGATATAAAGGAGCGGAGGCCCGGGAGCAGAGTGGGGATATAAAGGAGAGGAGGCCCGGGAGCAGAGTGGGGATATAAAGGAGAGGAGGCCCGGGAGCAGAGTGGGGATATAAAGGAGGGGAGGTCGGGAGCAGAGTGGGGATATAAAGGAGCGGAGGCCCGGGAGCAGAGTGGGGATATAAAGGAGGGGAGGCCCGGGAGCAGAGTGGGGATATAAAGGAGCGGAGGCCCGGGAGCAGAGTGGGGATATAAAGGAGGGGAGGCCCGGGAGCAGAGTGGGGATATAAAGGAGCGGAGGCCCGGGAGCAGAGTGGGGATATAAAGGAGCGGAGGCCCGGGAGCAGAGTGGGGATATAAAGGAGCGGAGGCCCGGGAGCAGAGTGGGGATATAAAGGAGAGGAGGCCCGGGAGCAGAGTGGGGATATAAAGGAGCGGAGGCCCGGGAGCAGAGTGGGGATATAAAGGAGGAGAGGCCTGGGAGCAGAGTGGGGATATAAAGGAGCGGAGGCCCGGGAGCAGAGTGGGGATATAAAGGAGGAGAGGCCCGGGAGCAGAGTGGGGATATAAAGGAGCGGAGGCCCGGGAGCAGAGTGGGGATATAAAGGAGCGGAGGCCCGGGAGCAGAGTGGGGATAAAAAGGAGCGGAGGCCTGGGAGCAGAGTGGGGATATAAAGGAGCGGAGGCCCGGGAGCAGAGTGGGGATATAAAGGAGGAGAGGCCCGGGAGCAGAGTGGGGATATAAAGGAGGGGAGGCCTGGGAGCAGAGTGGGGATATAAAGGAGGGGAGGCCCGGGAGCAGAGTGGGGATATAAAGGAGGGGAGGCCCGGGAGCAGAGTGGGGATATAAAGGAGGGGAGGCCTGGGAGCAGAGTGGGGATATAAAGCAGCGGAGGCCCGGGAGCAGAGTGGGGATATAAAGGAGCGAAGGCCCGGGGGCAGAGTGGGGATATAAAGGAGCGGAGGCCCGGGAGCAGAGTGGGGATATAAAGGAGGAGAGGCCCGGGAGCAGAGTGGGGATATAAAGGAGCGGAGGTCGGGAGCAGAGTGGGGATATAAAGGAGGGGAGGCCCGGGAGCAGAGTGGGGATATAAAGGAGCGGAGGCCCGGGAGCAGAGTGGGGATATAAAGGAGGGGAGGCCCGGGAGCAGAGTGGGGATATAAAGGAGTGGAGGTCGGGAGCAGAGTGGGGATATAAAGGAGGAGAGGCCCGGGGGCAGAGTGGGGATATAAAGGAGGAGAGGCCCGGGGGCAGAGTGGGGATATAAAGGAGGGGAGGCCCGGGAGCAGAGTGGGGATATAAAGGAGGAGAGGCCCGGGAGCAGAGTGGGGACATAAAGGAGGAGAGGCCCGGGGGCAGAGTGGGGATATAAAGGAGCGGAGGCCCGGGAGCAGAGTGGGGATATAAAGGAGGGGAGGCCCGGGAGCAGAGTGGGGATATAAAGGAGCGGAGGCCTGGGAGCAGAGTGGGGATATAAAGGAGCGGAGGCCCGGGGGCAGAGTGGGGATATAAAGGAGGAGAGGCCCGGGAGCAGAGTGGGGATATAAAGGAGGAGAGGCCCGGGGGCAGAGTGGGGATATAAAGGAGCGGAGGCCCGGGAGCAGAGTGGGGATATAAAGGAGGAGAGGCCCGGGAGCAGAGTGGGGATATAAAGGAGGAGAGGCCCGGGGGCAGAGTGGGGATATAAAGGAGGGGAGGCCCGGGAGCAGAGTGGGGATATAAAGGAGCGGAGGCCCGGGGGCAGAGTGGGGATATAAAGGAGCGGAGGCCCGGGGGCAGAGTGGGGATATAAAGCAGGGGAGGCCCGGGAGCAGAGTGGGGAGATAAAGGAGGGGAGGCCCGGGGGCAGAGTGGGGATATAATGGAGCGGAGGCCTGGGAGCAGAGTGGGGATATAAAGGAGCGGAGGCCCGGGGGCAGAGTGGGGATATAAAGGAGCGGAGGCCCGGGAGCAGAGTGGGGATATAAAGGAGGGAGGCCTGGGAGCAGAGTGGGGATATCAAGGAGCGGAGGCCCGGGGGCAGAGTGGGGATATAAAGGAGCGGAGGCCCGGGAGCAGAGTGGGGATATAAAGGAGCGGAGGCCCGGGAGCAGAGTGGGGATATAAAGGAGCGGAGGCCCGGGGGCAGAGTGGGGATATAAAGGAGCGGAGGCCCGGGAGCAGAGTGTGGATATAAAGGAGCGGAGGCCCGGGAGCAGAGTGGGGATATAAAGGAGCGGAGGCCCGGGAGCAGAGTGGGGATATAAAGGAGCGGAGGCCCGGGGGCAGAGTGGGGATATAAAGGAGCGGAGGCCTGGGAGCAGAGTGGGGATATAAAGGAGCGGAGGCCCGGGAGCAGAGTGGGGATATAAAGGAGGGGAGGCCCGGGGGCAGAGTGGGGATATAAAGTAGCGGAGGCCTGGGAGCAGAGTGGGGATAAAAAGGAGCGGAGGCCTGGGAGCAGAGTGGGGATATAAAGGAGCGGAGGCCCGGGAGCAGAGTGGGGATATAAAGGAGCGGAGGCCCGGGAGCAGAGTGGGGATATAAAGGAGGAGAGGCCCGGGGGCAGAGTGGGGATATAAAGGAGGAGAGGCCCGGGAGCAGAGTGGGGATATAAAGGAGGGGAGGCCCGGGAGCAGAGTGGGGATATAAAGGAGCGGAGGCTCGGGGGCAGAGTGGGGATATAAAGGAGGAGAGGCCCGGGGGCAGAGTGGGGATATAAAGGAGGGGAGGCCCGGGAGCAGAGTGGGGATATAAAGGAGCGGAGGCTCGGGGGCAGAGTGGGGATATAAAGGAGGAGAGGCCCGGGAGCAGAGTGGGGATATAAAGGAGGGGAGGCTCGGGGGCAGAGTGGGGATATAAAGGAGGAGAGGCCCGGGGGCAGAGTGGGGATATAAAGGAGGAGAGGCCCGGGGGCAGAGTGGGGATATAAAGGAGGAGAGGCCCGGGGGCAGAGTGGGGATATAAAGGAGGAGAGGCCCGGGGGCAGAGTGGGGATATAAAGGAGGAGAGGCCCGGGGGCAGAGTGGGGATATAAAGGAGGAGAGGCCCGGGAGCAGAGTGGG
Source organism: Heptranchias perlo (assembly GCF_035084215.1). NCBI lineage: Eukaryota > Metazoa > Chordata > Chondrichthyes > Hexanchiformes > Hexanchidae > Heptranchias > Heptranchias perlo. Next base: position 63,160,158 of record NC_090336.1, on the reverse strand, counting down.
GATATAAAGGAGGAGAGGCCCGGGGGCAGAGTGGGGATATAAAGGAGGGGAGGCCCGGGGCAGAGTGGGGATATAAAGGAGGAGAGGCCCGGGAGCAGAGTGGGGATATAAAGGAGCGGAGGCCCGGGGGCAGAGTGGGGATATAAAGGAGCGGAGGCCCGGGAGCAGAGTGGGGATATAAAGGAGCGGAGGCCCGGGAGCAGAGTGGGGATATAAAGGAGCGGAGGCCCGGGGGCAGAGTGGGGATATAAAGGAGCGGAGGATCGGGAGCAGAGTGGGGATATAAAGGAGCGGAGGCCTGGGAGCAGAGTGGGGATATAAAGGAGCGGAGGCCTGGGAGCAGAGTGGGGATATAAAGGAGGGGAGGCCCGGGAGCAGAGTGGGGATATAAAGGAGGGGAGGCCCGGGAGCAGAGTGGGGATATAAAGGAGCGGAGGCCCGGGAGCAGAGTGGGGATATAAAGGAGGGGAGGCCTGGGAGCAGAGTGGGGATATAAAGGAGCGGAGGCCCGGGGGCAGAGTGGGGATATAAAGGAGCGGAGGATCGGGAGCAGAGTGGGGATATAAAGGAGCGGAGGCCTGGGAGCAGAGTGGGGATATAAAGGAGTGGAGGCCCGGGGGCAGAGTGGGGATATAAAGGAGGAGAGGCCCGGGGGCAGAGTGGGGATATAAAGGAGCGGAGGCCCGGGAGCAGAGTGGGGATATAAAGGAGCGGAGGCCCGGGAGCAGAGTGGGGATATAAAGGAGGAGAGGCCCGGGGGCAGAGTGGGGATATAAAGGAGCGGAGGCCCGGGAGCAGAGTGGGGATATAAAGGAGGAGAGGCCCGGGAGCAGAGTGGGGATATAAAGGAGGAGAGGCCCGGGGGCAGAGTGGGGATATAAAGGAGCGGAGGCCCGGGAGCAGAGTGGGGATATAAAGGAGGAGAGGCCCGGGGGCAGAGTGGGGATATAAAGGAGCGGAGGCCCGGGAGCAGAGTGGGGATATAAAGGAGGAGAGGCCCGGGGGCAGAGTGGGGATATAAAGGAGCGGAGGCCCGGGAGCAGAGTGGGGATATAAAGGAGGAGAGGCCCGGGAGCAGAGTGGGGATATAAAGGAGCGGAGGCCTGGGAGCAGAGTGGGGATATAAAGGAGGAGAGGCCCGGGAGCAGAGTGGGGATATAAAGGAGGAGAGGCCCGGGGGCAGAGTGGGGATATAAAGGAGCGGAGGTCGGGAGCAGAGTGGGGATATAAAGGAGGAGAGGCCCGGGGGCAGAGTGGGGATATAAAGGAGTGGAGGCCCGGGAGCAGAGTGGGGATATAAAGGAGCGGAGGCCCGGGAGCAGAGTGGGGATATAAAGGAGCGGAGGCCCGGGGGCAGAGTGGGGATATAATGGAGCGGAGGCCTGGGAGCAGAGTGGGGATATAAAGGAGCGGAGGCCCGGGGGCAGAGTGGGGATATAATGGAGCGGAGGCCTGGGAGCAGAGTGGGGATATAAAGGAGGAGAGGCCCGGGGGCAGAGTGGGGATATAAAGGAGGAGAGGCCCGGGGGCAGAGTGGGGATATAAAGGAGTGGAGGCCCGGGAGCAGAGTGGGGATATAAAGGAGGGGAGGCCCGGGAGCAGAGTGGGGATATAAAGGAGGAGAGGTCGGGAGCAGAGTGGGGATATAAAGGAGGAGAGGCCCGGGAGCAGAGTGGGGATATAAAGGAGGAGAGGCCCGGGGGCAGAGTGGGGATATAAAGGAGCGGAGGCCCGGGGGCAGAGTGGGGATATAAAGGAGCGGAGGCCCGGGGGCAGAGTGGGGATATAAAGCAGGGGAGGCCCGGGAGCAGAGTGGGGAGATAAAGGAGGGGAGGCCCGGGGGCAGAGTGGGGATATAAAGCAGGGGAGGCCCGGGAGCAGAGTGGGGATATAAAGGAGCGGAGGCCCGGGGGCAGAGTGGGGATATAAAGGAGCGGAGGCCCGGGGGCAGAGTGGGGATATAATGGAGCGGAGGCCTGGGAGCAGAGTGGGGATATAAAGGAGCGGAGGCACGGGAGCAGAGTGGGGATATAAAGGAGGGGAGGCCCGGGAGCAGAGTGGGGATATAAAGTAGCGGAGGCCTGGGAGCAGAGTGGGGATATAAAGGAGGAGAGGTCTGGGAGCAGAGTGGGGATAGAAAAGGAGCAGAGGCCCGGGAGCAGAGTGGGGATATAAAGGAGGAGAGGCCTGGGAGCAGAGTGGGGATATAAAGGAGCGGAGGCCCGGGAGCAGAGTGGGGATATAAAGCAGCGGAGGCCCGGGAGCAGAGTGGGGATATAAAGGAGCGGAGGCCCGGGAGCAGAGTGGGGATATAAAGGAGCGGAGGCCCGGGAGCAGAGTGGGGATATAAAGGAGCGGAGGCCCGGGAGCAGAGTGGGGATATAAAGGAGCGGAGGCCCGGTGGCAGAGTGGGGATATAAAGGAGCGGAGGCCCGGGGGCAGAGTGGGGATATAAAGGAGCGGAGGCCTGGAGGCAGAGTGGGGTTATAAAGGAGGGGAGGCCCGGGAGCAGAGTGGGGATATAAAGGAGGAGAGGCCTGGGAGCAGAGTGGGGATATAAAGGAGGGGAGGCCCGGGAGCAGAGTGGGGATATAAAGGAGGGGAGGCCTGGAGGCAGAATGGGGATATAAAGGAGGAGAGGCCCGGGAGCAGAGTGGGGATATAAAGGAGCGGAGGCCTGGAGGCAGAATGGGGATATAAAGGAGGAGAGGCCCGGGAGCAGAGTGGGGATATAAAGGAGCGGAGGCCCGGGAGCAGAGTGGGGATATAAAGGAGGGGAGGCCCGGGAGCAGAGTGGGGATATAAAGGAGGAGAGGCCTGGGGGCAGAGTGGGGATATAAAGGAGGGGAGGCCCGGGAGCAGAGTGGGGATATAAAGGAGGAGAGGCCCGGGAGCAGAGTGGGGATATAAAGGAGCGGAGGCCTGGGAGCAGAGTGGGGATATAAAGGAGGAGAGGCCTGGGAGCAGAGTGGGGATATAAAGGAGTGGAGGCCCGGGAGCAGAGTGGGGATATTAAGGAGCGGAGGCCAGGGAGCAGAGTGGGGATATAAAGGAGCGGAGGCCAGGGAGCAGAGTGGGGATATAAAGGAGCGGAGGCCAGGGAGCAGAGTGGGGATATAAAGGAGCGGAGGCCAGGGAGCAGAGTGGGGATATAAAGGAGGAGAGGCCCGGGAGCAGAGTGGGGATATAAAGGAGTGGAGGCCCGGGAGCAGAGTGGGGATATAAAGGAGTGGAGGCCCGGGAGCAGAGTGGGGATATAAAGAAGCGGAGGCTCGGGAGCAGAGTGGGGATATAAAGGAGGAGAGGCCCGGGGGCAGAGTGGGGATATAAAGGAGTGGAGGTCGGGAGCAGAGTGGGGATATAAAGGAGCGGAGGCCCGGGAGCAGAGTGGGGATATAAAGGAGCGGAGGCCCGGGAGCAGAGTGGGGATATAAAGGAGCGGAGGCCCGGGAGCAGAGTGGGGATATAAAGGAGTGGAGGTCGGGAGCAGAGTGGGGATATAAAGGAGCGGAGGTCGGGAGCAGAGTGGGGATATAAAGGAGGGGAGGCCCGGGAGCAGAGTGGGGATATAAAGGAGCGGAGGCCCGGGAGCAGAGTGGGGATATAAAGGAGCGGAGGCCCGGGAGCAGAGTGGGGATATAAAGGAGCGGAGGTCGGGAGCAGAGTGGGGATATAAAGGAGCGGAGGCCCGGGAGCAGAGTGGGGATATAAAGGAGGAGAGGCCCGGGAGCAGAGTGGGGATATAAAGGAGCGGAGGCCCGGGAGCAGAGTGGGGATATAAAGGAGCGGAGGTCGGGAGCAGAGTGGGGATATAAAGGAGCGGAGGCCTGGGGGCAGAGTGGGGATATAAAGGAGCGGAGGCCCGGGAGCAGAGTGGGGATATAAAGGAGCGGAGGCCCGGGAGCAGAGTGGGGATATAAAGGAGGAGAGGCCTGGGAGCAGAGTGGGGATATAAAGGAGTGGAGGCCTGGGAGCAGAGTGGGGATAGAAAGGAGCGGAGGCCCGGGAGCAGAGTGTGGATATAAAGGAGCGGAGGCCCGGGAGCAGAGTGGGGATATAAAGGAGCGGAGGTCGGGAGCAGAGTGGGGATATAAAGGAGCGGAGGTCGGGAGCAGAGTGGGGATATAAAGGAGGAGAGGCCCGGGGGCAGAGTGGGGATATAAAGGAGGAGAGGCCTGGGAGCAGAGTGGGGATATAAAGGAGTGGAGGCCTGGGAGCAGAGTGGGGATAGAAAGGAGCGGAGGCCTGGGAGCAGAGTGGGGATAGAAAGGAGCGGAGGCCCGGGAGCAGAGTGTGGATATAAAGGAGCGGAGGCCCGGGAGCAGAGTGGGGATATAAAGGAGCGGAGGTCGGGAGCAGAGTGGGGATATAAAGGAGCGGAGGTCGGGAGCAGAGTGGGGATATAAAGGAGGAGAGGCCTGGGAGCAGAGTGGGGATATAAAGGAGGGGAGGCCTGGGGGCAGAGTGGGGATATAAAGGAGCCGAGGCCCGGGAGCAGAGTGGGGATAAAAGGAGCGGAGGCCCGGAGGCAGAGTGGGGATATAAAGGAGCGGAGGCCCGGGGGCAGAGTGGGGATATAAAGGAGCGGAGGTCGGGAGCAGAGTGGGGATATAAAGGAGGGGAGGTCGGGAGCAGAGTGGGGATATAAAGGAGCGGAGGCCTGGGAGCAGAGTGGGGATATAAAGGAGGAGAGGCCCGGGAGCAGAGTGGGGATATAAAGGAGCGGAGGCCCGGGAGCAGAGTGGGGATATAAAGGAGGGGAGGCCCGGGAGCAGAGTGGGGATATAAAGGAGGGGAGGCCCGGGAGCAGAGTGGGGATATTAAGGAGCGGAGGCCTGGGAGCAGAGTGGGGATATAAAGGAGGAGAGGCCCGGGAGCAGAGTGGGGATATTAAGGAGCGGAGGCCTGGGAGCAGAGTGGGGATATAAAGGAGGAGAGGCCCGGGAGCAGAGTGGGGATATAAAGGAGCGGAGGCCCGGGAGCAGAGTGGGGATATAAAGGAGGGGAGGCCCGGGAGCAGAGTGGGGATATAAAGGAGGGGAGGCCTGGGGGCAGAGTGGGGATATAAAGGAGCGGAGGTCGGGAGCAGAGTGGGGATATAAAGGAGCGGAGGCCTGGGAGCAGAGTGGGGATATAAAGGAGGAGTGGCCTGGGAGCAGAGTGGGGATATAAAGGAGGGGAGGCCTGGGGGCAGAGTGGGGATATAAAGGAGGAGTGGCCCGGGAGCAGAGTGGGGATATAAAGGAGCGGAGGCCCGGGAGCAGAGTGGGGATATAAAGGAGGGGAGGCCCGGGAGCAGAGTGGGGATATAAAGGAGGAGAGGCCCGGGAGCAGAGTGGGGATATAAAGGAGGAGAGGCCTGGGAGCAGAGTGGGGATATAAAGGAGGAGAGGCCCGGGGGCAGAGTGGGGATATAAAGGAGCGGAGGCCTGGGAGCAGAGTGGGGATATAAAGGAGCGGAGGCCCGGGAGCAGAGTGGGGATATAAAGGAGCGGAGGTCGGGAGCAGAGTGGGGATATAAAGGAGGAGAGGCCTGGGAGCAGAGTGGGGATATAAAGGAGGAGAGGCCCGGGGGCAGAGTGGGGATATAAAGGAGCGGAGGCCCGGGAGTAGAGCGGGGATATAAAGGAGCGGAGGCCCGGGGGCAGAGTGGGGATATAAAGGAGAGGAGGCCCGGGGGCAGAGTGGGGATATAAAGGAGCGGAGGGCCGGGAGCAGAGTGGGGATATAAAGGAGTGGAGGCCCGGGGGCAGAGTGGGGATATAAAGGAGGAGAGGCCCGGGAGCAGAGTGGGGATATAAAGGAGGGGAGGCCCGGAAGCAGAGTGGGGTTATAAAGGAGCGGAGGCCCGGGAGCAGAGTGGGGATATAAAGGAGGAGAGGCCCGGGAGCAGAGTGGGGATATAAAGGAGCGGAGGCCCGGGAGCTGAGTGGGTATATAAAGGAGGAGAGGCCCGGGAGCAGAGTGGGGATATAAAGGAGCGGAGACCCGGGAGCAGAGTGGGGATATAAAGGAGCGGAGGCCCGGGGGCAGAGTGGGGATATAAAGGAGCAGAGGCCCGGGAGCAGAGTGGGGATATAAAGGAGGGGAGGCCCGGGAGCAGAGTGGGGATATAAAGGAGCGGAGGCCTGGGGGCAGAGTGGGGATATAAAGGAGGAGAGGCCCGGAAGCAGAGTGGGGATATAAAGGAGCGGAGGTCGGGAGCAGAGTGGGGATATAAAGGAGCGGAGGCCTGGGAGCAGAGTGGGGATATAAAGGAGGAGAGGCCCGGGAGCAGTGTGGGGATATAAAGGAGCGGAGGCCCGGGAGCAGAGTGGGGATATAAAGGAGGAGAGGCCCGGGAGCAGAGTGGGGATATAAAGGAGGAGAGGCCCGAGAGCCGAGTGGGGATATAAAGGAGGGGAGGCCTGGGAGCAGAGTGGGGATATAAAGGAGCGGAGGCCCGGGAGCCGAGTGGGGATATAAAGGAGCGGAGGTCGGGAGCAGAGTGGGGATATAAAGGAGCGGAGGCCCGGGGGCAGAGTGGGGATATAAAGGAGCGGAGGTCGGGAGCAGAGTGGGGATATAAAGGAGCGGAGGCCCGGGAGCCGAATGGGGATATAAAGGAGGGGAGGCCTGGGAGCAGAGTGGGGATATAAAGGAGCGGAGGCCCGGGGGCAGAGTGGGGATATAAAGGAGCGGAGGTCGGGAGCAGAGTGGGGATACAAAGGAGGAGAGGCCCGGGAGCAGAGTGGGGATATAAAGGAGCGGAGGCCCGGGGGCAGAGTGGGGATATAAAGGAGCGGAGGCCCGGGAGCAGAGTGGGGATATAAAGGAGGAGAGGCCCGGGAGCAGAGTGGGGATATAAAGGAGCGGAGGCCCGGGAGCAGAGTGGGGATATAAAGGAGCAGAGGGCCGGGAGCAGAGTGGGGATATAAAGGAGGGGAGGCCCGGGAGCAGAGTGGGGATATAAAGGAGTGGAGGCCCGGGAGCAGAGTGGGGATATAAAGGAGGAGAGGCCCGGGAGCAGAGTGGGGATATAAAGGAGCGGAGGCCTGGGTGCAGAGTGGGGATATAAAGGAGGGGAGGTCGGGAGCAGAGTGGGGATATAAAGGAGGGGAGGCCCGGGAGCAGAGTGGGGATATAAAGGAGCGGAGGCCCGGGAGCAGAGTGGGGATATAAAGGAGGAGAGGCCCGGGGGCAGAGTGGGGATATAAAGGAGCGGAGGCCTGGGGGCAGAGTGGGGATATAAAGGAGGAGAGGCCTGGGAGCAGAGTGGGGATATAAAGGAGCGGAGGCCCGGGAGCAGAGTGGGGATATAAAGGAGTGGAGGCCCGGGAGCAGAGTGGGGATATAAAGGAGTGGAGGCCCGGGAGCAGAGTGGGATATAAAGGAGGAGAGGCCCGGGGGCAGAGTGGGGATATAAAGGAGCGGAGGCCTGGGGGCAGAGTGGGGATATAAAGGAGGAGAGGCCTGGGAGCAGAGTGGGGATATAAAGGAGCGGAGGCCCGGGAGCAGAGTGGGGATATAAAGGAGGAGAGGCCCGGGAGCAGAGTGGGGATATAAAGGAGCGGAGGCCCGGGAGCAGAGTGGGGATATAAAGGAGCGGAGGCCCGGGAGCAGAGTGGGGATATAAAGGAGCGGAGGCCCGGGAGCAGAGTGGGGAAAAAAGGAGGAGAGGCCCGGGGGCAGAGTGGGGATAGAATGGAGGAGAGGCCCGGGGGCAGAGTGGGGATATAAAGGAGGGGAGGCCCGGGAGCAGAGTGGGGATATAAAGGAGCGGAGGCCCGGGAGCAGAGTGGGGATATAAAGGAGGAGAGGCCCGGGAGCAGAGTGGGGATATAAAGGAGCGGAGGCCCGGGAGCAGAGTGGGGATATAAAGGAGCGGAGGCCCGGGGGCAGAGTGGGGATATAAAGGAGCGGAGGCCTGGAGGCAGAGTGGGGATATAAAGGAGCGGAGGCCTGGAGGCAGAATGGGGATATAAAGGAGGAGAGGCCCGGGAGCAGAGTGGGGATATAAAGGAGCGGAGGCCCGGGAGCAGAGTGGGGATATAAAGGAGGGGAGGCCCGGGAGCAGAGTGGGGATATAAAGGAGGAGAGGCCTGGGGGCAGAGTGGGGATATAAAGGAGGGGAGGCCCGGGAGCAGAGTGGGGATATAAAGGAGGAGAGGCCCGGGAGCAGAGTGGGGATATAAAGGAGCGGAGGCCTGGGAGCAGAGTGGGGATATAAAGGAGGAGAGGCCTGGGAGCAGAGTGGGGATATAAAGGAGTGGAGGCCCGGGAGCAGAGTGGGGATATAAAGGAGGAGAGGCCCGGGAGCAGAGTGGGGATATAAAGGAGGGGAGGCCCGGGAGCAGAGTGGGGATATAAAGGAGCGGAGGCCCGGGAGCAGAGTGGGGATATAAAGGAGTGGAGGCCCGGGAGCAGAGTGGGGATATAAAGGAGGAGAGGCCCGGGAGCAGAGTGGGGATATAAAGGAGGGGAGGCCCGGGAGCAGAGTGGGGATATAAAGGAGCGGAGGCCCGGGAGCAGAGTGGGGATATAAAGGAGGAGAGGCCCGGGAGCAGAGTGGGGATATAAAGGAGGGGAGGCCTGGGAGCAGAGTGGGGATATAAAGGAGGAGAGGCCTGGGAGCAGAGTGGGGATATAAAGGAGTGGAGGCCCGGGAGCAGAGTGGGGAAAAAAAGGAGCGGAGGCCCGGGAGCAGAGTGGGGATATAAAGGAGGAGAGGCCTGGGAGCAGAGTGGGGATATAAAGGAGGAGAGGCCTGGGAGCAGAGTGGGGATATAAAGGAGGAGAGGCCCGGGGGCAGAGTGGGGATATAAAGGAGGAGAGGCCCGGGAGCAGAGTGGGGATATAAAGGAGCGGAGGCCCGGGAGCAGAGTGGGGATATAAAGGAGGAGAGGCCCGGGAGCAGAGTGGGGATATGAAGGAGCGGAGGACCGGGAGCAGAGTGTGGATATAAAGGAGCGGAGGCCTGGGAGCAGAGTGGGGATATAAAGGAGGAGAGGCCCGGGAGCAGAGTGGGGATATTAAGGAGGGGAGGCCTGGGAGCAGAGTGGGGATATAAAGGAGGGGAGGCCCGGGAGCAGAGTGGGGATATAAAGGAGCGGAGGCCAGGGAGCAGAGTGGGGATATAAAGGAGCGGAGGCCAGGGAGCAGAGTGGGGATATAAAGGAGGAGAGGCCCGGGAGCAGAGTGGGGATATAAAGGAGGGGAGGTCGGGAGCAGAGTGGGGATATAAAGGAGGGGAGGCCCGGGAGCAGAGTGGGGATATAAAGGAGCGGAGGCCAGGGAGCAGAGTGGGGATATAAAGGAGCGGAGGCCAGGGAGCAGAGTGGGGATATAAAGGAGGAGAGGCCCGGGAGCAGAGTGGGGATATAAAGGAGGGGAGACCCGGGAGCAGAGTGGGGATATAAAGGAGCGGAGGTCGGGAGCAGAGTGGGGATATAAAGGAGCGGAGGCCCGGGAGCAGAGTGGGGATATAAAGGAGCGGAGGCCCGGGAGCAGAGTGGGGATATAAAGGAGGGGAGGCCCGGGAGCAGAGTGGGGATATAAAGGAGGAGAGGCCTGGGAGCAGAGTGGGGATATAAAGGAGGGGAGGTCGGGAGCAGAGTGGGGATATAAAGGAGCGGAGGCCCGGGAGCAGAGTGGGGATATAAAGGAGGGGAGGCCCGGGAGCAGAGTGGGGATATAAAGGAGGGGAGGCCCGGGAGCAGAGTGGGGATATAAAGGAGGGGAGGCCCGGGAGCAGAGTGGGGATATAAAGGAGTGGAGGTCGGGAGCAGAGTGGGGATATAAAGGAGCGGAGGCCCGGGAGCAGAGTGGGGATATAAAGGAGCGGAGGCCCGGGAGCAGAGTGGGGATATAAAGGAGGGGAGGCCCGGGAGCAGAGTGGGGATATAAAGGAGCGGAGGCCCGGGAGCAGAGTGGGGATATAAAGGAGGGGAGGCCCGGGAGCAGAGTGGGGATATAAAGGAGCGGAGGCCCGGGGGCAGAGTGGGGATATAAAGGAGCGGAGGACGGGAGCAGAGTGGGGATATAAAGGAGTGGAGGCCCGGGAGCAGAGTGGGGATATAAAGGAGCGGAGGCCCGGGGGCAGAGTGGGGATATAAAGGAGCGGAGGCCCGGGAGCAGAGTGGGGATATAAAGGAGCGGAGGCCCGGGGGCAGAGTGGGGATATAAAGGAGGGGAGGCCCGGGAGCAGAGTGGGGATATAAAGGAGTGGAGGTCGGGAGCAGAGTGGGGATATAAAGGAGCGGAGGCCCGGGAGCAGAGTGGGGATATAAAGGAGGAGAGGCCCGGGGGCAGAGTGGGGATATAAAGGAGGGGAGGCCCGGGAGCAGAGTGGGGATATAAAGGAGCGGAGGCCCGGGAGCAGAGTGGGGATATAAAGGAGGGGAGGCCCGGGAGCAGAGTGGGGATATAAAGGAGCGGAGGCCCGGGAGCAGAGTGGGGATATAAAGGAGGGGAGGCCCGGGAGCAGAGTGGGGATATAAAGGAGGGGAGGCCCGGGAGCAGAGTGGGGATATAAAGGAGGGGAGGCCTGGGGGCAGAGTGGGGATATAAAGGAGTGGAGGTCGGGAGCAGAGTGGGGATATAAAGGAGCGGAGGCCCGGGAGCAGAGTGGGGATATAAAGGAGCGGAGGTCGGGAGCAGAGTGGGGATATAAAGGAGTGGAGGTCGGGAGCAGAGTGGGGATATAAAGGAGCGGAGGCCCGGGAGCAGAGTGGGGATATAAAGGAGGAGAGGCCCGGGGGCAGAGTGGGGATATAAAGGAGCGGAGGTCGGGAGCAGAGTGGGGATATAAAGGAGGAGAGGCCCGGGAGCAGAGTGGGGATATAAAGGAGCGGAGGCCCGGGAGCAGAGTGGGGATATAAAGGAGCGGAGGCCCGGGAGCAGAGTGGGGATATAAAGGAGCGGAGGCCCGGGAGCAGAGTGGGGATATAAAGGAGCGGAGGTCGGGAGCAGAGTGGGGATATAAAGGAGGAGAGGCCCGGGAGCAGAGTGGGGATATAAAGGAGCGGAGGCCCGGGAGCAGAGTGGGGATATAAAGGAGCGGAGGCCCGGGAGCAGAGTGGGGATATAAAGGAGCGGAGGCCCGGGAGCAGAGTGGGGATATAAAGGAGCGGAGGCCCGGGGGCAGAGTGGGGATATAAAGGAGCGGAGGTCGGGAGCAGAGTGGGGATATAAAGGAGCGGAGGTCGGGAGCAGAGTGGGGATATAAAGGAGGGGAGGCCCGGGAGCAGAGTGGGGATATAAAGGAGTGGAGGCCTGGGAGCAGAGTGGGGATATAAAGGAGGAGAGGCCCGGGGGCAGAGTGGGGATATAAAGGAGTGGAGGTCGGGAGCAGAGTGGGGATATAAAGGAGCGGAGGCCCGGGAGCAGAGTGGGGATATAAAGGAGTGGAGGTCGGGAGCAGAGTGGGGATATAAAGGAGCGGAGGCCCGGGAGCAGAGTGGGGATATAAAGGAGGAGAGGCCTGGGAGCAGAGTGGGGATATAAAGGAGGAGAGGCCCGGGGGCAGAGTGGGGATATAAAGGAGCGGAGGCCCGGGAGCAGAGTGGGGATATAAAGGAGTGGAGGCCCGGGGGCAGAGTGGGGATATAAAGGAGTGGAGGTCGGGAGCAGAGTGGGGATATAAAGGAGCGGAGGCCCGGGAGCAGAGTGGGGATATAAAGGAGGAGAGGCCCGGGAGCAGAGTGGGGATATAAAGGAGTGGAGGCCTGGGGGCAGAGTGGGGATATAAAGGAGAGAGGCCCGGGGGCAGAGTGGGGATATAAAGGAGCGGAGGCCCGGGAGCAGAGTGGGGATATAAAGGAGCGGAGGCCCGGGAGCAGAGTGGGGATATAAAGGAGCGGAGGTCGGGAGCAGAGTGGGGATATAAAGGAGCGGAGGCCTGGGGGCAGAGTGGGGATATAAAGGAGGAGAGGCCCGGGGGCAGAGTGGGGATATAAAGGAGGAGAGGCCTGGGAGCAGAGTGGGGATATAAAGGAGTGGAGGCCTGGGAGCAGAGTGGGGATAGAAAGGAGCGGAGGCCCGGGAGCAGAGTGTGGATATAAAGGAGCGGAGGCCCGGGAGCAGAGTGGGGATATAAAGGAGCGGAGGTCGGGAGCAGAGTGGGGATATAAAGGAGGAGAGGCCTGGGAGCAGAGTGGGGATATAAAGGAGGGGAGGCCTGGGGGCAGAGTGGGGATATAAAGGAGCCGAGGCCCGGGAGCAGAGTGGGGATAAAAGGAGCGGAGGCCCGGAGGCAGAGTGGGGATATAAAGGAGCGGAGGCCCGGGGGCAGAGTGGGGATATAAAGGAGTGGAGGTCGGGAGCAGAGTGGGGATATAAAGGAGCGGAGGCCCGGGAGCAGAGTGGGGATATAAAGGAGGAGAGGCCTGGGAGCAGAGTGGGGATATAAAGGAGGAGAGGCCCGGGGGCAGAGTGGGGATATAAAGGAGCGGAGGCCCGGGAGCAGAGTGGGGATATAAAGGAGCGGAGGCCCGGGAGCAGAGTGGGGATATAAAGGAGCGGAGGTCGGGAGCAGAGTGGGGATATAAAGGAGCGGAGGCCTGGGGGCAGAGTGGGGATATAAAGGAGGAGAGGCCCGGGGGCAGAGTGGGGATATAAAGGAGGAGAGGCCTGGGAGCAGAGTGGGGATATAAAGGAGTGGAGGCCTGGGAGCAGAGTGGGGATAGAAAGGAGCGGAGGCCCGGGAGCAGAGTGTGGATATAAAGGAGCGGAGGCCCGGGAGCAGAGTGGGGATATAAAGGAGCGGAGGTCGGGAGCAGAGTGGGGATATAAAGGAGGAGAGGCCTGGGAGCAGAGTGGGGATATAAAGGAGGGGAGGCCTGGGGGCAGAGTGGGGATATAAAGGAGCCGAGGCCCGGGAGCAGAGTGGGGATAAAAGGAGCGGAGGCCCGGAGGCAGAGTGGGGATATAAAGGAGCGGAGGCCCGGGGGCAGAGTGGGGATATAAAGGAGCGGAGGTCGGGAGCAGAGTGGGGATATAAAGGAGCGGAGGCCCGGGAGCAGAGTGGGGATATAAAGGAGGAGAGGCCTGGGAGCAGAGTGGGGATATAAAGGAGGAGAGGCCTGGGAGCAGAGTGGGGATATAAAGGAGGAGAGGCCTGGGAGCAGAGTGGGGATATAAAGGAGGAGAGGCCCGGGAGCAGAGTGGGGATATAAAGGAGCGGAGGCCCGGGAGCAGAGTGGGGATATAAAGGAGGGGAGGCCCGGGAGCAGAGTGGGGATATAAAGGAGGGGAGGCCTGGGAGCAGAGTGGGGATATAAAGGAGGAGAGGCCTGGGAGCAGAGTGGGGATATAAAGGAGGAGAGGCCCGGGAGCAGAGTGGGGATATAAAGGAGCGGAGGCCCGGGAGCAGAGTGGGGATATAAAGGAGGGGAGGCCCGGGAGCAGAGTGGGGATATAAAGGAGGGGAGGCCTGGGGGCAGAGTGGGGATATAAAGGAGCGGAGGTCGGGAGCAGAGTGGGGATATAAAGGAGCGGAGGCCTGGGAGCAGAGTGGGGATATAAAGGAGGAGAGGCCCGGGAGCAGAGTGGGGATATAAAGGAGGGGAGGCCCGGGGGCAGAGTGGGGATATAAAGGAGCGGAGGCCTGGGAGCAGAGTGGGGATATAAAGGAGTGGAGGCCCGGGAGCAGAGTGGGGATATAAAGGAGCGGAGGCCCGGGAGCAGAGTGGGGATATAAAGGAGCGGAGGTCGGGAGCAGAGTGGGGATATAAAGGAGCGGAGGCCTGGGAGCAGAGTGGGGATATAAAGGAGTGGAGGCCCGGGAGCAGAGTGGGGATATAAAGGAGCGGAGGCCCGGGAGCAGAGTGGGGATATAAAGGAGCGGAGGTCGGGAGCAGAGTGGGGATATAAAGGAGGGGAGGCCTGGGAGCAGAGTGGGGATATAAAGGAGGAGTGGCCCGGGAGCAGAGTGGGGATATAAAGGAGCGGAGGCCCGGGAGCAGAGTGGGGATATAAAGGAGGGGAGGCCCGGGAGCAGAGTGGGGATATAAAGGAGGAGAGGCCCGGGAGCAGAGTGGGGATATAAAGGAGGAGAGGCCTGGGAGCAGAGTGGGGATATAAAGGAGGAGAGGCCCGGGGGCAGAGTGGGGATATAAAGGAGCGGAGGCCTGGGAGCAGAGTGGGGATATAAAGGAGCGGAGGCCCGGGAGCAGAGTGGGGATATAAAGGAGCGGAGGTCGGGAGCAGAGTGGGGATATAAAGGAGGAGAGGCCTGGGAGCAGAGTGGGGATATAAAGGAGGAGAGGCCCGGGGGCAGAGTGGGGATATAAAGGAGCGGAGGCCCGGGAGTAGAGCGGGGATATAAAGGAGCGGAGGCCCGGGGGCAGAGTGGGGATATAAAGGAGAGGAGGCCCGGGGGCAGAGTGGGGATATAAAGGAGGGGAGGCCCGGGAGCAGAGTGGGGATATAAAGGAGCGGAGGCCCGGGAGCTGAGTGGGGATATAAAGGAGGAGAGGCCCGGGAGCAGAGTGGGGATATAAAGGAGCGGAGGCCCGGGAGTAGAGCGGGGATATAAAGGAGCGGAGGCCCGGGGGCAGAGTGGGGATATAAAGGAGAGGAGGCCCGGGGGCAGAGTGGGGATATAAAGGAGGGGAGGCCCGGGAGCAGAGTGGGGATATAAAGGAGCGGAGGCCCGGGAGCTGAGTGGGGATATAAAGGAGGAGAGGCCCGGGGGCAGAGTGGGGATATAAAGGAGGGGAGGCCCGGGAGCAGAGTGGGGATATAAAGGAGCGGAGGCCCGGGAGCAGAGTGGGGATATAAAGGAGTGGAGGCCCGGGGGCAGAGTGGGGATATAAAGGAGGAGAGGCCCGGGAGCAGAGTGGGGATATAAAGGAGCGGAGGCCCGGGAGCTGAGTGGGGATATAAAGGAGGAGAGGCCCGGGAGCAGAGTGGGGATATAAAGGAGCGGAGGCCCGGGAGCAGAGTGGGGATATAAAGGAGCGGAGGCCCGGGAGCTGAGTGGGGATATAAAGGAGGAGAGGCCTGGGAGCAGAGTGGGGATATAAAGGAGCGGAGGCCCGGGAGCAGAGTGGGGATATAAAGGAGCGGAGGCCCGGGAGCTGAGTGGGGATATAAAGGAGGAGAGGCCCGGGAGCAGAGTGGGGATATAAAGGAGCGGAGGCCCGGGGGCAGAGTGGGGATATAAAGGAGCAGAGGCCCGGGAGCAGAGTGGGGATATAAAGGAGGGGAGGCCCGGGAGCAGAGTGGGGATATAAAGGAGCGGAGGCCTGGGGGCAGAGTGGGGATATAAAGGAGGAGAGGCCCGGAAGCAGAGTGGGGATATAAAGGAGCGGAGGTCGGGAGCAGAGTGGGGATATAAAGGAGCGGAGGCCTGGGAGCAGAGTGGGGATATAAAGGAGGAGAGGCCCGGGAGCAGAGTGGGGATATAAAGGAGCGGAGGCCCGGGAGCAGAGTGGGGATATAAAGGAGGAGAGGCCCGGGAGCAGAGTGGGGATATAAAGGAGGAGAGGCCCGAGAGCCGAGTGGGGATATAAAGGAGGGGAGGCCTGGGAGCAGAGTGGGGATATAAAGGAGCGGAGGCCCGGGAGCCGAGTGGGGATATAAAGGAGCGGAGGTCGGGAGCAGAGTGGGGATATAAAGGAGCGGAGGCCCGGGAGCCGAATGGGGATATAAAGGAGGGGAGGCCTGGGAGCAGAGTGGGGATATAAAGGAGCGGAGGCCCGGGGGCAGAGTGGGGATATAAAGGAGCGGAGGTCGGGAGCAGAGTGGGGATACAAAGGAGGAGAGGCCCGGGAGCAGAGTGGGGATATAAAGGAGCGGAGGCCCGGGGGCAGAGTGGGGATATAAAGGAGCGGAGGCCCGGGAGCAGAGTGGGGATATAAAGGAGGAGAGGCCCGGGAGCAGAGTGGGGATATAAAGGAGCGGAGGCCCGGGAGCAGAGTGGGGATATAAAGGAGGGGAGGCCCGGGAGCAGAGTGGGGATATAAAGGAGGAGAGGCCTGGGAGCAGAGTGGGGATATAAAGGAGGGGAGGCCCGGGAGCAGAGTGGGGATATAAAGGAGTGGAGGTCGGGAGCAGAGTGGGGATATAAAGGAGCAGAGGGCCGGGAGCAGAGTGGGGATATAAAGGAGGGGAGGCCCGGGAGCAGAGTGGGGATATAAAGGAGTGGAGGCCCGGGAGCAGAGTGGGGATATAAAGGAGCGGAGGCCCGGGAGCAGAGTGGGGATATAAAGGAGGAGAGGCCCGGGGGCAGAGTGGGGATATAAAGGAGCGGAGGCCTGGGGGCAGAGTGGGGATATAAAGGAGGAGAGGCCTGGGAGCAGAGTGGGGATATAAAGGAGCGGAGGCCCGGGAGCAGAGTGGGGATATAAAGGAGTGGAGGCCCGGGAGCAGAGTGGGGATATAAAGGAGTGGAGGCCCGGGAGCAGAGTGGGGATATAAAGGAGGAGAGGCCCGGGGGCAGAGTGGGGATATAAAGGAGCGGAGGCCTGGGGGCAGAGTGGGGATATAAAGGAGGAGAGGCCTGGGAGCAGAGTGGGGATATAAAGGAGCGGAGGCCCGGGAGCAGAGTGGGGATATAAAGGAGGAGAGGCCCGGGAGCAGAGTGGGGATATAAAGGAGCGGAGGCCCGGGAGCAGAGTGGGGATATAAAGGAGCGGAGGCCCGGGAGCAGAGTGGGGATATAAAGGAGCGGAGGCCCGGGAGCAGAGTGGGGAAAAAAGGAGGAGAGGCCCGGGGGCAGAGTGGGGATAGAATGGAGGAGAGGCCCGGGGGCAGAGTGGGGATATAAAGGAGGGGAGGCCCGGGAGCAGAGTGGGGATATAAAGGAGCGGAGGCCCGGGAGCAGAGTGGGGATATAAAGGAGGAGAGGCCCGGGAGCAGAGTGGGGATATAAAGGAGCGGAGGCCCGGGAGCAGAGTGGGGATATAAAGGAGCGGAGGCCCGGGGGCAGAGTGGGGATATAAAGGAGCGGAGGCCTGGAGGCAGAGTGGGGATATAAAGGAGCGGAGGCCCGGGAGCAGAGTGGGGATATAAAGGAGGGGAGGCCCGGGAGCAGAGTGGGGATATAAAGGAGGGGAGGCCCGGGAGCAGAGTGGGGATATAAAGGAGCGGAGGCCCGGGAGCAGAGTGGGGATATAAAGGAGGGGAGGCCCGGGGGCAGAATGGTGATATAAAGGAGGGGAGGCCTGGGAGCAGAGTGGGGATATAAAGGAGCGGAGGCCCGGGAGCAGAGTGGGGATATAAAGGAGCGGAGGCCCGGGGGCAGAGTGGGGATATAAAGGAGCGGAGGCCCGGGGGCAGAGTGGGGATATAAAGGAGCGGAGGCCCGGGGGCAGAGTGGGGATATAAAGGAGGAGAGGCCCGGGAGCAGAGTGGGGATATAAAGGAGCGGAGGCCCGGGAGCAGAGTGGGGATATAAAGGAGGAGAGGCCTGGGAGCAGAGTGGGGATATAAAGGAGGGGAGGCCCGGGAGCAGAGTGGGGATATAAAGGAGGAGAGGCCCGGGAGCAGAGTGGGGATATAAAGGAGCGGAGGCCCGGGAGCAGAGTGGGGATATAAAGGAGGGGAGGCCCGGGGGCAGAATGGGGATATAAAGGAGGGGAGGCCTGGGAGCAGAGTGGGGATATAAAGGAGCGGAGGCCCGGGAGCAGAGTGGGGATATAAAGGAGGGGAGGCCCGGGAGCAGAGTGGGGATATAAAGGAGGAGAGGCCCGGGAGCAGAGTGGGGATATAAAGGAGCGGAGGTCGGGAGCAGAGTGGGGATATAAAGGAGGGGAGGCCCGGGGGCAGAGTGGGGATATAAAGGAGGAGAGGCCCGGGGGCAGAGTGGGGATATAAAGGAGCGGAGGCCCGGGAGCAGAGTGGGGATATAAAGGAGTGGAGGCCCGGGAGCAGAGTGGGGATATAAAGGAGTGGAGGCCTGGGGGCAGAGTGGGGATATAAAGGAGCGGAGGTCGGGAGCAGAGTGGGGATATAAAGGAGGGGAGGCCCGGGAGCAGAGTGGGGATATAAAGGAGCGGAGGCCCGGGAGCAGAGTGGGGATATAAAGGAGGAGAGGCCCGGGAGCAGAGTGGGGATATAAAGGAGCGGAGGCCCGGGAGCAGAGTGGGGATATAAAGGAGCGGAGGGCCGGGAGCAGAGTGGGGATATAAAGGAGCGGAGGTCGGGAGCAGAGTGGGGATATAAAGGAGGGGAGGCCTGGGGGCAGAATGGGGATATAAAGGAGGGGAGGCCTGGGAGCAGAATGGGGATATAAAGGAGGGGAGGCCTGGGAGCAGAGTGGGGATATAAAGGAGGGGAGGCCCGGGAGCAGAGTGGGGATATAAAGGAGCGGAGGCCTGGAGGCAGAGTGGGGATATAAAGGAGCGGAGGCCCGGGAGCAGAGTGGGGATATAAAGGAGCGGAGGTCGGGAGCAGAGTGGGGATATAAAGGAGGGGAGGCCTGGGGGCAGAGTGGGGTTATAAAGGAGCGGAGGCCCGGGAGCAGAGTGGGGATATAAAGGAGCGGAGGCCTGGGGGCAGAGTGGGGATATAAAGGAGCGGAGGCCCGGGAGCAGAGTGGGGATATAAAGGAGCGGAGGCCTGGAGGCAGAGTGGGTATATAAAGGAGCGGAGGCCTGGGGGCAGAGTGGGGTTATAAAGGAGCGGAGGCCCGGGAGCAGAGTGGGGATATAAAGGAGGGGAGGCCCGGGAGCAGAGTGGGGATATAAAGGAGGGGAGGCCCGGGAGCAGAGTGGGGATATAAAGGAGCGGAGGCCCGGGAGCAGAGTGGGGATATAAAGGAGCGGAGGCCCGGGAGCAGAGTGGGGATATAAAGGAGCGGAGGCCCGGGGGCAGAGTGGGGATATAAAGGAGGGGAGGCCCGGGAGCAGAGTGGGGATATAAAGGAGGGGAGGCCCGGGAGCAGAGTGGGGATATAAAGGAGCGGAGGCCTGGGAGCAGAGTGGGGATATAAAGGAGCGGAGGCCCGGGAGCAGAGTGGGGATATAAAGGAGGGGAGGCCCGGGAGCAGAGTGGGGATATAAAGGAGGGGAGGCCCGGGAGCAGAGTGGGGATATAAAGGAGTGGAGGTCGGGAGCAGAGTGGGGATATAAATGAGGGGAGGCCTGGGGGCAGAGTGGGGATATAAAGGAGCGGAGGCCCGGGGGCAGAGTGGGGATATAAAGGAGCGGAGGCCCGGGGGCAGAGTGGGGATATAAAGGAGCGGAGGCCCGGGAGCAGAGTGGGGATATAAAGGAGCGGAGGCCCGGGAGCAGAGTGGGGATATAAAGGAGCGGAGGACGGGAGCAGAGTGGGGATATAAAGGAGGAGAGGCCTGGGAGCAGAGTGGGGATATAAAGGAGCGGAGGACGGGAGCAGAGTGGGGATATAAAGGAGGAGAGGCCCGGGGGCAGAGTGGGGATATAAAGGAGCGGAGGCCCGGGAGCAGAGTGGGGATATAAAGGAGCGGAGGCCCGGGAGCAGAGTGGGGATATAAAGGAGCGGAGGACGGGAGCAGAGTGGGGATATAAAGGAGGAGAGGCCTGGGAGCAGAGTGGGGATATAAAGGAGCGGAGGACGGGAGCAGAGTGGGGATATAAAGGAGGAGAGGCCCGGGGGCAGAGTGGGGATATAAAGGAGCGGAGGATGGGAGCAGAGTGGGGATATAAAGGAGCGGAGGCCCGGGAGCAGAGTGGGGATATAAAGGAGGAGAGGCCTGGGAGCAAAGTGGGGATATAAAGGAGGGGAGGCCCGGGAGCAGAGTGGGGATATAAAGGAGCGGAGGCCCGGGAGCAGAGTGGGGATATAAAGGAGCGGAGGCCCGGGAGCAGAGTGGGGATATAAAGGAGGAGAGGCCCGGGAGCAGAGTGGGGATATAAAGGAGGGGAGGCCCGGGAGCAGAGTGGGAATATAAAGGAGCGGAGGCCCGGGGGCAGAGTGGGGATATAAAGGAGCGGAGGCCCGGGGGCAGAGTGGGGATATAAAGGAGCGGAGGCCCGGGAGCAGAGTGGGGATATAAAGGAGGAGAGGCCCGGGGGCAGAGTGGGGATATAAAGGAGGGGAGGCCCGGGAGCAGAGTGGGGATATAAAGGAGCGGAGGACGGGAGCAGAGTGGGGATATAAAGGAGGAGAGGCCTGGGAGCAGAGTGGGGATATAAAGGAGGGGAGGCCCGGGAGCAGAGTGGGGATATAAAGGAGCGGAGGCCCGGGAGCAGAGTGGGGATATAAAGGAGGAGAGGCCCGGGAGCAGAGTGGGGATATAAAGGAGGAGAGGCCCGGGGGCAGAGTGGGGATATAAAGGAGGAGAGGCCCGGGGGCAGAGTGGGGATATAAAGGAGCGGAGGCCCGGGAGCAGAGTGGGGATATAAAGGAGGAGAGGCCTGGGAGCAAAGTGGGGATATCAAGGAGGGGAGGCCCGGGAGCAGAGTGGGGATATAAAGGAGCGGAGGCCCGGGAGCAGAGTGGGGATATAAAGGAGGAGAGGCCCGGGAGCAGAGTGGGGATATAAAGGAGGGGAGGCCTGGGAGCAGAGTGGGGATATAAAGGAGCGGAGGCCCGGGTGCAGAGTGGGGATATAAAGGAGAGGAGGCCTGGGAGCAGAGTGGGGATATAAAGGAGCGGAGGCCCGGGAGCAGAGTGGGGATATAAAGGAGGGGAGGCCCGGGAGCAGAGTGGGGATATAAAGGAGCGGAGGCCCGGAGGCAGAGTGGGGATATAAAGGAGGAGAGGCCCGGGAGCAGAGTGGGGATATAAAGGAGCGGAGGCCCGGGGGCAGAGTGGGGATATAAAGGAGGGGAGGCCCGGGAGCAGAGTGGGGATATAAAGGAGGGGAGGCCCGGAGGCAGAGTGGGGATATAAAGGAGGAGAGGCCTGGGAGCAGAGTGGGGATATAAAGGAGCGGAGGCCCGGGGGCAGAGTGGGGATATAAAGGAGGAGAGGCCTGGGAGCAGAGTGGGGATATAAAGGAGGGGAGGCCTGGGAGCAGAGTGGGGATATAAAGGAGGAGAGGCCCGGGAGCAGAGTGGGGATATAAAGGAGCGGAGGCCCGGGGGCAGAGTGGGGATATAAAGGAGGAGAGGCCTGGGAGCAGAGTGGGGATATAAAGGAGGGGAGGCCTGGGAGCAGAGTGGGGATATAAAGGAGGAGAGGCCCGGGAGCAGAGTGGGGATATAAAGGAGCGGAGGCCCGGGGGCAGAGTGGGGATATAAAGGAGAGGAGGCCTGGGAGCAGAGTGGGGATATAAAGGAGTGGAGGCCTGGGAGCAGAGTGGGGATATAAAGGAGGGGAGGCCCGGGAGCAGAGTGGGGATATAAAGGAGGAGAGGCCCGGGAGCAGAGTGGGGATATAAAGGAGCGGAGGCCTGGGAGCAGAGTGGGGATATAAAGGACGGAGGCCTGGGGGCAGAGTGGGGATATAAAGGAGCGGAGGCCCGGGAGCAGAGTGGGGATATAAAGGAGTGGAGGCCTGGGAGCAGAGTGGGGATATAAAGGAGCGGAGGCCCGGGAGCTGAGTGGGGATATAAAGGAGCGGAGGCCCGGGAGCAGAGTGGGGATATAAAGGAGTGGAGGCCCGGGAGCAGAGTGGGGATATAAAGGAGCGGAGGCCCGGGAGCTGAGTGGGGATACAAAGGAGCGGAGGCCTGGGGGCAGAGTGGGGATATAAAGGAGCGGAGGCCCGGGGGCAGAGTGGGGATATAAAGGAGCGGAGGCCCGGGAGCAGAGTGGGGATATAAAGGAGGGGAGGCCCGGGAGCAGAGTGGGGATATAAAGGAGCGGAGGCCCGGGAGCAGAGTGGGGATATAAAGGAGGAGAGGCCAGGGAGCAGAGTGGGGATATAAAGGAGGAGAGGCCCGGGAGCAGAGTGGGGATATAAAGGAGGAGAGGCCCGGGAGCAGAGTGGGGATATAAAGGAGCGGAGGCCCGGGAGCAGAGTGGGGATATAAAGGAGGAGAGGCCCGGGAGCAGAGTGGGGATATAAAGGAGCGGAGGCCCGGGAGCAGAGTGGGGATATAAAGGAGGAGAGGCCCGGGAGCAGAGTGGGGATATAAAGGAGGAGAGGCCCGGGAGCAGAGTGGGGATATAAAGGAGCGGAGGCCCGGGAGCAGAGTGGGGATATAAAGGAGGGGAGGCCCGGGAGCAGAGTGGGGATATAAAGGAGGAGAGGCCTGGGAGCAGAGTGGGGATATAAAGGAGCGGAGGCCCGGGGGCAGAGTGGGGATATAAAGGAGTGGAGGTCGGGAGCAGAGTGGGGATATAAAGGAGTGGAGGCCCGGGAGCAGAGTGGGGATATAAAGGAGCGGAGGCCCGGGAGCAGAGTGGGGATATAAAGGAGGGGAGGCCCGGGGGCAGAGTGGGGATATAAAGGAGGGGAGGCCCGGGGGCAGAGTGGGGATATAAAGGAGCGGAGGCCCGGGAGCTGAGTGGGGATATAAAGGAGCGGAGGCCCGGGAGCTGAGTGGGGATACAAAGGAGCGGAGGCCTGGGGGCAGAGTGGGGATATAAAGGAGCGGAGGCCCGGGGGCAGAGTGGGGATATAAAGGAGCGGAGGCCCGGGAGCAGAGTGGGGATATAAAGGAGGGGAGGCCCGGGAGCAGAGTGGGGATATAAAGGAGCGGAGGCCCGGGAGCAGAGTGGGGATATAAAGGAGGAGAGGCCAGGGAGCAGAGTGGGGATATAAAGGAGGAGAGGCCCGGGAGCAGAGTGGGGATATAAAGGAGGAGAGGCCCGGGAGCAGAGTGGGGATATAAAGGAGCGGAGGCCCGGGAGCAGAGTGGGGATATAAAGGAGGAGAGGCCCGGGAGCAGAGTGGGGATATAAAGGAGCGGAGGCCCGGGAGCAGAGTGGGGATATAAAGGAGGAGAGGCCCGGGAGCAGAGTGGGGATATAAAGGAGGAGAGGCCCGGGAGCAGAGTGGGGATATAAAGGAGCGGAGGCCCGGAGGCAGAGTGGGGATATAAAGGAGGGGAGGCCCGGGAGCAGAGTGGGGATATAAAGGAGGAGAGGCCTGGGAGCAGAGTGGGGATATAAAGGAGCGGAGGCCCGGGGGCAGAGTGGGGATATAAAGGAGTGGAGGTCGGGAGCAGAGTGGGGATATAAAGGAGTGGAGGCCCGGGAGCAGAGTGGGGATATAAAGGAGCGGAGGCCCGGGAGCAGAGTGGGGATATAAAGGAGCGGAGGCCCGGGGGCAGAGTGGGGATATAAAGGAGGGGAGGCCCGGGGGCAGAGTGGGGATATAAAGGAGCGGAGGCCCGGGAGCAGAGTGGGGATATAAAGGAGCGGAGGCCCGGGAGCAGAGTGGGGATATAAAGGAGCGGAGGCCCGGGGGCAGAGTGGGGATATAAAGGAGGGGATGCCCGGGGGCAGAGTGGGGATATAAAGGAGCGGAGGCCCGGGAGCAGAGTGGGGATATAAAGGAGCGGAGGCCCGGGAGCAGAGTGGGGATATAAAGGAGGGGAGGCCCGGGAGCAGAGTGGGGATACAAAGGAGCGGAGGCCCGGGAGCAGAGTGGGGATATAAAGGAGGAGAGGCCTGGGAGCAGAGTGGGGATATAAAGGAGCGGAGGCCCGGAGGCAGAGTGGGGATATAAAGGAGCGGAGGCCCGGGAGCAGAGTGGGGATATAAAGGAGCGGAGGCCCGGGAGCAGAGTGGGGATATAAAGGAGCGGAGGCCCGGGAGCAGAGTGGGGATATAAAGGAGGAGAGGCCCGGGAGCAGAGTGGGGATATAAAGGAGGGGAGGCCTGGGAGCAGAGTGGGGATATAAAGGAGCGGAGGACGGGAGCAGAGTGGGGATATAAAGGAGGAGAGGCCTGGGAGCAGAGTGGGGATATAAAGGAGCGGAGGACGGGAGCAGAGTGGGGATATAAAGGAGGAGAGGCCTGGGAGCAGAGTGGGGAAAAAAGGAGGAGAGGCCTGGGAGCAAAGTGGGGATATAAAGGAGCGGAGGCCCGGGAGCAGAGTGGGGATATAAAGGAGCGGAGGCCCGGGAGCAGAGTGGGGATATAAAGGAGGAGAGGCCCGGGAGCAGAGTGGGGATATAAAGGAGGGGAGGCCTGGGAGCAGAGTGGGGATATAAAGGAGCGGAGGCCCGGGAGCAGAGTGGGGATATAAAGGA
The DNA here is from genome assembly GCF_035084215.1 of Heptranchias perlo. Classification (NCBI taxonomy): domain Eukaryota; kingdom Metazoa; phylum Chordata; class Chondrichthyes; order Hexanchiformes; family Hexanchidae; genus Heptranchias; species Heptranchias perlo. The sequence continues at coordinate 63,136,106 of NC_090336.1, read as the reverse complement.
GCGGAGGCCCGGGTGCAGAGTGGGGATATAAAGGAGCGGAGGCCCGGGAGCAGAGTGGGGATATAAAGGAGGAGAGGCCCGGGAGCAGAGTGGGGATATAAAGGAGGGGAGGCCTGGGAGCAGAGTGGGGATATAAAGGAGCGGAGGCCCGGGGGCAGAGTGGGGATATAAAGGAGGGGAGGCCCGGAGGCAGAGTGGGGATATAAAGGAGCGGAGGCCCGGGAGCAGAGTGGGGATATAAAGGAGGGGAGGCCCGGAGGCAGAGTGGGGATATAAAGGAGCGGAGGCCCGGGAGCAGAGTGGGGATATAAAGGAGCGGAGGCCCGGGGGCAGAGTGGGGATATAAAGGAGCGGAGGCCCGGGAGCAGAGTGGGGATATAAAGGAGGAGAGGCCCGGGGGCAGAGTTGGGATATAAAGGAGCGGAGGTCGGGAGCAGAGTGGGGATATAAAGGAGCGGAGGCCCGGGAGCAGAGTGGGGATATAAAGGAGGAGAGGCCCGGGAGCAGAGTGGGGATATAAAGGAGCGGAGGCCTGGGAGCAGAGTGGGGATATAAAGGAGCGGAGGCCCGGGAGCAGAGTGGGGATATAAAGGAGCGGAGGCCCGGGGGCAGAGTGGGGATATAAAGGAGCGGAGGCCCGGGTGCAGAGTGGGGATATAAAGGAGCGGAGGCCCGGGAGCAGAGTGGGGATATAAAGGAGGAGAGGCCCGGGGGCAGAGTGGGGATATAAAGGAGGGGAGGCCCGGGAGCAGAGTGGGGATATAAAGGAGCGGAGGCCCGGGGGCAGAGTGGGGATATAAAGGAGGGGAGGCCCGGGAGCAGAGTGGGGATATAAAGGAGGGGAGGCCCGGGAGCAGAGTGGGGATATAAAGGAGCGGAGGACGGGAGCAGAGTGGGGATATAAAGGAGTGGAGGCCCGGGAGCAGAGTGGGGATATAAAGGAGGAGAGGCCCGGGGGCAGAGTGGGGATATAAAGGAGCGGTGGCCCGGCAGCAGAGTGGGGATATAAAGGAGCGGAGGTCCGGGAGCAGAGTGGGGATATAAAGGAGCGGAGGCCTGGGAGCAGAGTGGGGATATAAAGGAGGGCAGGCCTGGGAGCAGAGTGGGGATATAAAGGAGCGGAGGTCCGGGAGCAGAGTGGGGATATAAAGGAGCGGAGGTCCGGGAGCAGAGTGGGGATATAAAGGAGGAGAGGCCCGGGAGCAGAGTGGGGATATAAAGGAGCGGAGGCCTGGGAGCAGAGTGGGGATATAAAGGACGGAGGCCTGGGGGCAGAGTGGGGATATAAAGGAGCGGAGGCCCGGGAGCAGAGTGGGGATATAAAGGACGGAGGCCTGGGGGCAGAGTGGGGATATAAAGGAGGGGAGGCCCGGGAGCAGAGTGGGGATATAAAGGAGCGGAGGCCCGGGAGCAGAGTGGGGATATAAAGGAGGGGAGGCCTGGGAGCAGAGTGGGGATATAAAGGAGCGGAGGCCCGGGAGCTGAGTGGGGATATAAAGGAGCGGAGGCCCGGGAGCAGAGTGGGGATATAAAGGAGGGGAGGCCCGGGAGCAGAGTGGGGATATAAAGGAGCGGAGGCCCGGGAGCAGAGTGGGGATATAAAGGAGGAGAGGCCAGGGAGCAGAGTGGGGATATAAAGGAGCGGAGGCCCGGGAGCAGAGTGGGGATATAAAGGAGCGGAGGCCCGGGAGCAGAGTGGGGATATAAAGGAGGAGAGGCCCGGGAGCAGAGTGGGGATATAAAGGAGCGGAGGCCCGGGAGCAGAGTGGGGATATAAAGGAGTGGAGGCCCGGGAGCAGAGTGGGGATATAAAGGAGGAGAGGCCCGGGAGCAGAGTGGGGATATAAAGGAGCGGAGGCCCGGGAGCAGAGTGGGGATATAAAGGAGCGGAGGCCCGGGAGCAGAGTGGGGATATAAAGGAGGAGAGGCCCGGGAGCAGAGTGGGGATATAAAGGAGCGGAGGCCCGGGAGCAGAGTGGGGATATAAAGGAGGAGAGGCCCGGGAGCAGAGTGGGGATATAAAGGAGGGGAGGCCCGGGAGCAGAGTGGGGAAATAAAGGAGGAGAGGCCCGGGAGCAGAGTGGGGATATAAAGGAGCGGAGGCCCGGAGGCAGAGTGGGGATATAAAGGAGGGGAGGCCCGGGAGCAGAGTGGGGATATAAAGGAGGGGAGGCCCGGGAGCAGAGTGGGGATATAAAGGAGCGGAGGCCCGGGAGCAGAGTGGGGATATAAAGGAGCGGAGGCCCGGGGGCAGAGTGGGGATATAAAGGAGGAGAGGCCCGGGGGCAGAGTGGGGATATAAAGGAGGGGAGGCCTGGGAGCAGAGTGGGGATATAAAGGAGGAGAGGCCCGGGAGCAGAGTGGGGATATAAAGGAGCGGAGGCCCGGGAGCAGAGTGGGGATATAAAGGAGGAGAGGCCTGGGAGCAGAGTGGGGATATAAAGGAGCGGAGGACGGGAGCAGAGTGGGGATATAAAGGAGGAGAGGCCTGGGAGCAGAGTGGGGATATAAAGGAGCGGAGGCCCGGGGGCAGAGTGGGGATATAAAGGAGCGGAGGCCTGGGAGCAGAGTGGGGATATAAAGGAGCGGAGGCCCGGGGGCAGAGTGGGGATATGAAGGAGGGGAGGCCCGGGAGCAGAGTGGGGATATAAAGGAGCGGAGGCCCGGGAGCAGAGTGGGGATATAAAGGAGCGGAGGCCCGGGGGCAGAGTGGGGATATAAAGGAGGAGAGGCCTGGGAGCAGAGTGGGGATATAAAGGAGCGGAGGACGGGAGCAGAGTGGGGATATAAAGGAGGAGAGGCCTGGGAGCAGAGTGGGGATATAAAGGAGCGGAGGACGGGAGCAGAGTGGGGATATAAAGGAGGAGAGGCCTGGGAGCAGAGTGGGGATATAAAGGAGGAGAGGCCTGGGAGCAAAGTGGGGATATAAAGGAGGGGAGGCCCGGGAGCAGAGTGGGGATATAAAGGAGCGGAGGCCCGGGAGCAGAGTGGGGATATAAAGGAGGAGAGGCCCGGGAGCAGAGTGGGGATATAAAGGAGGGGAGGCCCGGGAGCAGAGTGGGGATATAAAGGAGCGGAGGCCCGGGGGCAGAGTGGGGATATAAAGGAGGAGAGGCCTGGGGGCAGAGTGGGGATATAAAGGAGTGGAGGCCCGGGGGCAGAGTGGGGATATAAAGGAGCGGAGGCCCGGGAGCAGAGTGGGGATATAAAGGAGCGGAGGACGGGAGCAGAGTGGGGATATAAAGGAGGAGAGGCCTGGGAGCAGAGTGGGGATATAAAGGAGGAGAGGCCTGGGAGCAAAGTGGGGATATAAAGGAGGGGAGGCCCGGGAGCAGAGTGGGGATATAAAGGAGCGGAGGCCCGGGAGCAGAGTGGGGATATAAAGGAGCGGAGGCCCGGGGGCAGAGTGGGGATATAAAGGAGCGGAGGCCCGGGAGCAGAGTGGGGATATAAAGGAGCGGAGGACGGGAGCAGAGTGGGGATATAAAGGAGGAGAGGCCTGGGAGCAGAGTGGGGATATAAAGGAGGAGAGGCCTGGGAGCAAAGTGGGGATATAAAGGAGGGGAGGCCCGGGAGCAGAGTGGGGATATAAAGGAGCGGAGGCACGGGAGCAGAGTGGGGATATAAAGGAGCGGAGGCCCGGGGGCAGAGTGGGGATATAAAGGAGCGGAGGCCCGGGGGCAGAGTGGGGATATAAAGGAGCGGAGGCCCGGGAGCAGAGTGGGGATATAAAGGAGGAGAGGCCCGGGGGCAGAGTGGGGATATAAAGGAGGGGAGGCCCGGGAGCAGAGTGGGGATATAAAGGAGCGGAGGCCCGGGGGCAGAGTGGGGATATAAAGGAGCGGAGGCCCGGGAGCAGAGTGGGGATATAAAGGAGCGGAGGCCCGGGGGCAGAGTGGGGATATAAAGGAGCGGAGGCCCGGGGGCAGAGTGGGGATATAAAGGAGCGGAGGCCCGGGAGCAGAGTGGGGATATAAAGGAGGAGAGGCCCGGGGGCAGAGTGGGGATATAAAGGAGGGGAGGCCCGGGAGCAGAGTGGGGATATAAAGGAGCGGAGGCCCGGGGGCAGAGTGGGGATATAAAGGAGCGGAGGCCCGGGAGCAGAGTGGGGATATAAAGGAGTGGAGGCCAGGGAGCAGAGTGGGGATATAAAGGAGTGGAGGCCAGGGAGCAGAGTGGGGATATAAAGGAGTGGAGGCCCGGGGGCAGAGTGGGGATATAAAGGAGTGGAGGCCAGGGAGCAGAGTGGGGATATAAAGGAGTGGAGGCCAGGGAGCAGAGTGGGGATATAAAGGAGTGGAGGCCAGGGAGCAGAGTGGGGATATAAAGGAGTGGAGGCCAGGGAGCAGAGTGGGGATATAAAGGAGTGGAGGCCAGGGAGCAGAGTGGGGATATAAAGGAGGAGAGGCCCGGGAGCAGAGTGGGGATATAAAGGAGTGGAGGACGGGAGCAGAGTGGGGATACAAAGGAGTGGAGGCCAGGGAGCAGAGTGGGGATATAAAGGAGGAGAGGCCCGGGGGCAGAGTGGGGATATAAAGGAGTGGAGGCCAGGGAGCAGAGTGGGGATATAAAGGAGTGGAGGCCAGGGAGCAGAGTGGGGATATAAAGGAGGAGAGGCCCGGGAGCAGAGTGGGGATATAAAGGAGTGGAGGACGGGAGCAGAGTGGGGATATAAAGGAGTGGAGGCCAGGGAGCAGAGTGGGGATATAAAGGAGGAGAGGCCCGGGGGCAGAGTGGGGATATAAAGGAGAGGAGGACGGGAGCAGAGTGGGGATATAAAGGAGTGGAGGCCCGGGAGCAGAGTGGGGATATAAAGGAGGAGAGGCCAGGGGGCAGAGTGGGGATATAAAGGAGCGGAGGACGGGAGCAGAGTGGGGATATAAAGGAGGAGAGGCCTGGGAGCAGAGTGGGGATATGAAGGAGGGGAGGCCCGGGGGCAGAGTGGGGATATAAAGGAGGAGAGGCCTGGGAGCAGAGTGGGGATATAAAGGAGGAGAGGTCGGGAGCAGAGTGGGGATATAAAGGAGGAGAGGCCCGGGGGCAGAGTGGGGACATAAAGGAGGAGAGGCCCGGGGGCAGAGTGGGGATATAAAGGAGGAGAGGCCTGGGAGCAGAGTGGGGATATAAAGGAGGGGAGGCCCGGGAGCAGAGTGGGGATATAAAGGAGGAGAGGCCTGGGAGCAGAGTGGGGATATAAAGGAGGAGAGGTCGGGAGCAGAGTGGGGATATAAAGGAGGAGAGGCCCGGGGGCAGAGTGGGGACATAAAGGAGGAGAGGCCCGGGGGCAGAGTGGGGATATAAAGGAGCGGAGGCCCGGGAGCAGAGTGGGGATATAAAGGAGGAGAGGCCTGGGAGCAGAGTGGGGATATAAAGGAGGAGAGGCCCGGGAGCAGAGTGGGGATATAAAGGAGGAGAGGCCTGGGAGCAGAGTGGGGATATAAAGGAGCGGAGGACGGGAGCAGAGTGGGGATATAAAGGAGGAGAGGCCTGGGAGCAGAGTGGGGATATAAAGGAGCGGAGGCCCGGGAGCAGAGTGGGGATATAAAGGAGGAGAGGCCTGGGAGCAGAGTGGGGATATAAAGGAGCGGAGGACGGGAGCAGAGTGGGGATATAAAGGAGGAGAGGCCTGGGAGCAGAGTGGGGATATAAAGGAGCGGAGGACCGGGAGCAGAGTGGGGATATAAAGGAGGAGAGGCCTGGGAGCAGAGTGGGGATATAAAGGAGGAGAGGCCTGGGGGCAGAGTGGGGATATAAAGGAGGAGAGGTCGGGAGCAGAGTGGGGATATAAAGGAGCGGAGGTCTGGGAGCAGAGTGGGGATATAAAGGAGGAGAGGCCCGGGGGCAGAGTGGGGATATAAAGGAGCGGAGGCCCGGGAGCAGAGTGGGGATATAAAGGAGGAGAGGCCTGGGAGCAGAGTGGGGATATAAAGGAGCGGAGGCCCGGGAGCAGAGTGGGGATATAAAGGAGGAGAGGCCCGGGGGCAGAGTGGGGATATAAAGGAGGGGAGGCCCGGGAGCAGAGTGGGGATATAAAGGAGCGGAGGCCCGGGAGCAGAGTGGGGATATAAAGGAGGAGAGGCCCGGGGGCAGAGTGGGGATATAAAGGAGGGGAGGCCCGGGAGCAGAGTGGGGATATAAAGGAGCGGAGGACGGGAGCAGAGTGGGGATATAAAGGAGGAGAGGCCTGGGAGCAGAGTGGGGATATAAAGGAGGAGAGGCCTGGGAGCAAAGTGGGGATATAAAGGAGGGTAGGCCCGGGAGCAGAGTGGGGATATAAAGGAGCGGAGGCCCGGGAGCAGAGTGGGGATATAAAGGAGGAGAGGCCCGGGAGCAGAGTGGGGATATAAAGGAGGGGAGGCCCGGGAGCAGAGTGGGGATATAAAGGAGCGGAGGCCTGGGAGCAGAGTGGGGATATAAAGGAGCGGAGGCCCGGGAGCAGAGTGGGGATATAAAGGAGCGGAGGCCCGGGGGCAGAGTGGGGATATAAAGGAGCGGAGGCCCGGGAGCAGAGTGGGGATATAAAGGAGGAGAGGCCCGGGGGCAGAGTGGGGATATAAAGGAGGGGAGGCCCGGGAGCAGAGTGGGGATATAAAGGAGCGGAGGCCCGGGGGCAGAGTGGGGATATAAAGGAGCGGAGGCCTGGGGGCAGAGTGGGGATATAAAGGAGGGGAGGCCCGGGGGCAGAGTGGGGATATAAAGGAGTGGAGGCCAGGGAGCAGAGTGGGGATATAAAGGAGTGGAGGCCAGGGAGCAGAGTGGGGATATAAAGGAGGAGAGGCCCGGGAGCAGAGTGGGGATATAAAGGAGTGGAGGACGGGAGCAGAGTGGGGATATAAAGGAGTGGAGGCCAGGGAGCAGAGTGGGGATATAAAGGAGGAGAGGCCCGGGGGCAGAGTGGGGATATAAAGGAGCGGAGGACGGGAGCAGAGTGGGGATATAAAGGAGTGGAGGCCCGGGAGCAGAGTGGGGATATAAAGGAGGAGAGGCCCGGGGGCAGAGTGGGGATATAAAGGAGCGGAGGACGGGAGCAGAGTGGGGATATAAAGGAGGAGAGGCCTGGGAGCAGAGTGGGGATATGAAGGAGTGGAGGCCCGGGAGCAGAGTGGGGATATAAAGGAGGGGAGGCCCGGGAGCAGAGTGGGGATATAAAGGAGGGGAGGCCCGGGGGCAGAGTGGGGATATAAAGGAGGGGAGGCCTGGGAGCAGAGTGGGGATATAAAGGAGGAGAGGCCTGGGAGCAGAGTGGGGATATAAAGGAGGGGAGGCCCGGGAGCAGAGTGGGGATATAAAGGAGGAGAGGCCTGGGAGCAGAGTGGGGATATAAAGGAGCGGAGGCCCGGGAGCAGAGTGGGGATATAAAGGAGGAGAGGCCCGGGGGCAGAGTGGGGACATAAAGGAGGAGAGGCCCGGGGGCAGAGTGGGGATATAAAGGAGGAGAGGTCGGGAGCAGAGTGGGGATATAAAGGAGGAGAGGCCCGGGGGCAGAGTGGGGATATAAAGGAGCGGAGGCCCGGGAGCAGAGTGGGGACATAAAGGAGGAGAGGCCCGGGGGCAGAGTGGGGACATAAAGGAGGAGAGGCCCGGGGGCAGAGTGGGGATATAAAGGAGGAGAGGTCGGGAGCAGAGTGGGGATATAAAGGAGGAGAGGCCCGGGGGCAGAGTGGGGATATAAAGGAGGAGAGGTCGGGAGCAGAGTGGGGATATAAAGGAGGAGAGGCCCGGGGGCAGAGTGGGGATATAAAGGAGCGGAGGCCCGGGAGCAGAGTGGGGATATAAAGGAGGAGAGGCCTGGGAGCAGAGTGGGGATATAAAGGAGGAGAGGCCTGGGGGCAGAGTGGGGATATAAAGGAGCGGCGGCCCGGGAGCAGAGTGGGGATATAAAGGAGGAGAGGCCTGGGAGCAGAGTGGGGATATAAAGGAGCGGAGGACGGGAGCAGAGTGGGGATGTAAAGGAGGAGAGGCCTGGGAGCAGAGTGGGGATATAAAGGAGCGGAGGACGGGAGAGGCCTGGGGGCAGAGTGGGGATATAAAGGAGCGGAGGCCCGGGAGCAGAGTGGGGATATAAAGGAGGAGAGGCCTGGGAGCAGAGTGGGGATATAAAGGAGCGGAGGACGGGAGAGGCCTGGGGGCAGAGTGGGGATATAAAGGAGCGGAGGCCCGGGAGCAGAGTGGGGATATAAAGGAGGAGAGGCCTGGGAGCAGAGTGGGGATATAAAGGAGGAGAGGCCTGGGGGCAGAGTGGGGATATAAAGGAGGAGAGGTCGGGAGCAGAGTGGGGATATAAAGGAGCGGAGGCCTGGGAGCAGAGTGGGGATATAAAGGAGGAGAGGCCCGGGGGCAGAGTGGGGATATAAAGGAGCGGAGGCCCGGGAGCAGAGTGGGGATATAAAGGAGGAGAGGCCTGGGAGCAGAGTGGGGATATAAAGGAGCGGAGGACGGGAGCAGAGTGGGGATATAAAGGAGGAGAGGCCTGGGAGCAGAGTGGGGAGAAAAAGGAGCGGAGGACGGGAGCAGAGTGGGGATATAAAGGAGGAGAGACCTGGGAGCAGAGTGGGGATATAAAGGAGCGGAGGCCCGGGAGCAGAGTGGGGATATAAAGGAGGGGAGGCCCGGGAGCAGAGTGGGGATATAAAGGAGCGGAGGCCCGGGAGCAGAGTGGGGATATAAAGGAGCGGAGGCCCGGGAGCAGAGTGGGGATATAAAGGAGGGGAGGCCCGGGGGCAGAGTGGGGATATAAAGGAGCGGAGGTCGGGAGCAGAGTGGGGATATAAAGGAGGAGAGGCCCGGGAGCAGAGTGGGGATATAAAGGAGCGGAGGCCCGGGAGCAGAGTGGGGATATAAAGGAGCGGAGGCCCGGGAGCAGAGTGGGGATATAAAGGAGGAGAGGCCTGGGGGCAGAGTGGGGATATAAAGGAGCGGAGGCCCGGAGGCAGAGTGGGGATATAAAGGAGCGGAGGCCCGGGAGCAGAGTGGGGATATAAAGGAGGAGAGGCCTGGGGGCAGAGTGGGGATATAAAGGAGCGGAGGCCCGGGAGCAGAGTGGGGATATAAAGGAGGGGAGGCCCGGGAGCAGAGTGGGGATATAACGGAGCGGAGGCCCGGAGGCAGAGTGGGGATATAAAGGAGGGGAGGCCCGGGGGCAGAATGGGGATATAAAGGAGGGGAGGCCCGGGAGCAGAGTGGGGATATAACGGAGCGGAGGCCCGGGAGCAGAGTGGGGATATAAAGGAGGGGAGGCCCGGGGGCAGAATGGGGATATAAAGGAGGAGAGGCCCGGGAGCAGAGTGGGGATATAAAGGAGCGGAGGCCCGGGAGCAGAGTGGGGATATAAAGGAGCGGAGGCCCGGGAGCAGAGTGGGGATATAAAGGAGCGGAGGCCCGGGGGCAGAGTGGGGATATAAAGGAGCGGAGGCCTGGGAGCAGAGTGGGGATATAAAGGAGCGGAGGCCCGGGGGCAGAGTGGGGATATAAAGGAGCGGAGGTCGGGAGCAGAGTGGGGATATAAAGGAGCGGAGGCCCGGGAGCAGAGTGTGGATATAAAGGAGCGGAGGCCCGGGAGCAGAGTGGGGATATAAAGGAGCGGAGGCCCGGGAGCAGAGTGTGGATATAAAGGAGCGGAGGCCCGGGAGCAGAGTGGGGATATAAAGGAGCGGAGGCCTGGGAGCAGAGTGGGGATATAAAGGAGTGGAGGCCCGGGGGCAGAGTGGGGATATAAAGGAGCGGAGGCCCGGGAGCAGAGTGTGGATATAAAGGAGCGGAGGCCCGGGAGCAGAGTGGGGATATAAAGGAGCGGAGGCCCGGGAGCAGAGTGGGGATATAAAGGAGCGGAGGCCTGGGAGCAGAGTGGGGATATAAAGGAGTGGAGGCCCGGGGGCAGAGTGGGGATATAAAGGAGGGGAGGCCCGGGAGCAGAGTGGGGATATAAAGGAGCGGAGGCCTGGGAGCAGAGTGGGGATATAAAGGAGTGGAGGCCCGGGGGCAGAGTGGGGATATAAAGGAGCGGAGGCCCGGGAGCAGAGTGGGGATATAAAGGAGGAGAGGCCCGGGAGCAGAGTGGGGATATAAAGGAGGGGAGGCCCGGGAGCAGAGTGGGGATATAAAGGAGCGGAGGCCCGGGGGCAGAATGGGGATATAAAGGAGCGGAGGCCCGGGAGCAGAGTGGGGATATAAAGGAGCGGAGGCCTGGGAGCAGAGTGGGGATATAAAGGAGGGGAGGCCCGGGGGCAGAGTGGGGATATAAAGGAGGAGAGGCCCGGGAGCAGAGTGGGGATATAAAGGAGGGGAGGCCCGGGAGCAGAGTGGGGATATAAAGGAGCGGAGGCCCGGGGGCAGAGTGGGGATATAAAGGAGCGGAGGCCCGGGAGCAGAGTGGGGATATAAAGGAGCGGAGGCCCGGGGGCAGAGTGGGGATATAAAGGAGGAGAGGCCCGGGAGCAGAGTGGGGATATAAAGGAGGAGAGGTCGGGAGCAGAGTGGGGATATAAAGGAGGGGAGGCCCGGGAGCAGAGTGGGGATATAAAGGAGCGGAGGCCCGGGAGCAGAGTGGGGATATAAAGGAGCGGAGGCCCGGGAGCAGAGTGGGGATATAAAGGAGGAGAGGCCTGGGAGCAGAGTGGGGATATAAAGGAGGAGAGGCCCGGGGGCAGAGTGGGGATATAAAGGAGCGGAGGCCCGGGAGCAGAGTGGGGATATAAAGCAGCGGAGGCCCGGGGGCAGAGTGGGGATATAAAGGAGCGGAGGCCCGGGAGCAGAGTGGGGATATAAAGGAGCGGAGGCCCGGGGGCAGAGTGGGGATATAAAGGAGGAGAGGCCTGGGAGCAGAGTGGGGATATAAAGGAGGGGAGGCCTGGGGGCAGAGTGGGGATATAAAGGAGCGGAGGCCCGGGAGCAGAGTGGGGATATAAAGGAGCGGAGGCCTGGGGGCAGAGTGGGGATATAAAGGAGCGGAGGCGCGGGTGCAGAGTGGGGATATAAAGGAGCGGAGGCCTGGAGGCAGAGTGGGGATATAAAGGAGCGGAGGCCTGGAGGCAGAGTGTGGATATAAAGGAGCGGAGGCCTGGAGGCAGAGTGTGGATATAAAGGAGCGGAGGCCCGGGAGCAGAGTGGGGATATAAAGGAGGGGAGGCCCGGGAGCAGAGTGGGGATATAACGGAGCGGAGGCCCGGAGGCAGAGTGGGGATATAAAGGAGGGGAGGCCCGGGGGCAGAATGGGGATATAAAGGAGGGGAGGCCCGGGAGCAGAGTGGGGATATAACGGAGCGGAGGCCCGGGAGCAGAGTGGGGATATAAAGGAGGGGAGGCCCGGGGGCAGAATGGGGATATAAAGGAGGAGAGGCCCGGGAGCAGAGTGGGGATATAAAGGAGCGGAGGCCCGGGAGCAGAGTGGGGATATAAAGGAGCGGAGGCCCGGGAGCAGAGTGGGGATATAAAGGAGCGGAGGCCCGGGGGCAGAGTGGGGATATAAAGGAGGAGAGGCCCGGGAGCAGAGTGGGGATATAAAGGAGCGGAGGCCCGGGAGCAGAGTGGGGATATAAAGGAGCGGAGGCCTGGGAGCAGAGTGGGGATATAAAGGAGCGGAGGCCCGGGGGCAGAGTGGGGATATAAAGGAGCGGAGGTCGGGAGCAGAGTGGGGATATAAAGGAGCGGAGGCCCGGGAGCAGAGTGGGGATATAAAGGAGCGGAGGCCCGGGAGCAGAGTGGGGATATAAAGGAGCGGAGGCCCGGGGGCAGAGTGGGGATATAAAGGAGGAGAGGCCCGGGAGCAGAGTGGGGATATAAAGGAGCGGAGGCCCGGGAGCAGAGTGGGGATATAAAGGAGCGGAGGCCTGGGAGCAGAGTGGGGATATAAAGGAGCGGAGGCCCGGGGGCAGAGTGGGGATATAAAGGAGCGGAGGTCGGGAGCAGAGTGGGGATATAAAGGAGCGGAGGCCCGGGAGCAGAGTGTGGATATAAAGGAGCGGAGGCCCGGGAGCAGAGTGGGGATATAAAGGAGGGGAGGCCCGGGAGCAGAGTGTGGATATAAAGGAGCGGAGGCCCGGGAGCAGAGTGGGGATATAAAGGAGCGGAGGCCTGGGAGCAGAGTGGGGATATAAAGGAGTGGAGGCCCGGGGGCAGAGTGGGGATATAAAGGAGGGGAGGCCCGGGAGCAGAGTGGGGATATAAAGGAGCGGAGGCCTGGGAGCAGAGTGGGGATATAAAGGAGTGGAGGCCCGGGGGCAGAGTGGGGATATAAAGGAGCGGAGGCCCGGGAGCAGAGTGGGGATATAAAGGAGGAGAGGCCCGGGAGCAGAGTGGGGATATAAAGGAGGGGAGGCCCGGGGGCAGAGTGGGGATATAAAGGAGGAGAGGCCCGGGAGCAGAGTGGGGATATAAAGGAGCGGAGGCCCGGGGGCAGAGTGGGGATATAAAGGAGCGGAGGCCCGGGAGCAGAGTGGGGATATAAAGGAGCGGAGGCCCGGGGGCAGAGTGGGGATATAAAGGAGCGGAGGCCCGGGAGCAGAGTGGGGATATAAAGGAGCGGAGGCCCGGGGGCAGAGTGGGGATATAAAGGAGCGGAGGCCCGGGAGCAGAGTGGGGATATAAAGGAGGGGAGGCCCGGGAGCAGAGTGGGGATATAAAGGAGCGGAGGCCCGGGAGCAGAGTGGGGATATAAAGGAGCGGAGGCCCGGGGGCAGAGTGGGGATATAAAGGAGCGGAGGCCCGGGAGCAGAGTGGGGATATAAAGGAGGAGAGGCCTGGGAGCAGAGTGGGGATATAAAGGAGGAGAGGCCCGGGGGCAGAGTGGGGATATAAAGGAGCGGAGGCCCGGGAGCAGAGTGGGGATATAAAGGAGCGGAGGCCCGGGGGCAGAGTGGGGATATAAAGAGCGGAGGCCCGGGAGCAGAGTGGGGATATAAAGGAGGGGAGGCCCGGGAGCAGAATGGGGATATAAAGGAGCGGAGGCCCGGGGGCAGAGTGGGGATATAAAGGAGGAGAGGCCTGGGAGCAGAGTGGGGATATAAAGGAGGGGAGGCCCGGGGGCAGAGTGGGGATACAAAGGAGGAGAGGCCTGGGAGCAGAGTGGGGATATAAAGGAGGGGAGGCCTGGGGGCAGAGTGGGGATATAAAGGAGCGGAGGCCTGGGGGCAGAGTGGGGATATAAAGGAGCGGAGGCGCGGGTGCAGAGTGGGGATATAAAGGAGCGGAGGCCTGGAGGCAGAGTGGGGATATAAAGGAGCGGAGGCCTGGAGGCAGAGTGTGGATATAAAGGAGCGGAGGCCTGGAGGCAGAGTGTGGATATAAAGGAGCGGAGGCCTGGGAGCAGAGTGGGGATATAAAGGAGCGGAGGCCTGGAGGCAGAGTGTGGATATAAAGGAGCGGAGGCCTGGGAGCAGAGTGGGGATATAAAGGAGCGGAGGCCCGGGAGCAGAGTGTGGATATAAAGGAGGAGAGGCCCGGAAGCAGAGTGGGGATATAAAGGAGGAGAGGCCTGGGAGCAGAGTGGGGATATAAAGGAGGGGAGGCCCGGGAGCAGAGTGGGGATATAAAGGAGGGGAGGCCTGGAGGCAGAGTGGGGATATAAAGGAGCGGAGGCCCAGGAGCAGAGTGGGGATATAAAGGAGGAGAGGCCCGGGGGCAGAGTGGGGATATAAAGGAGCGGAGGCCCGGGTGCAGAGTGGGGATATAAAGGAGGGGAGGCCCGGGAGCAGAGTGGGGATATAAAGGAGGAGAGGCCTGGGAGCAGAGTGGGGATATAAAGGAGAGGAGGCCCGGGAGCAGAGTGGGGATATAAAGGAGGAGAGGCCCGGGGGCAGAGTGGGGATATAAAGGAGGAGAGGCCTGGGAGCAGAGTGGGGATATAAAGGTGCAGAGGCCTGGGAGCAGAGTGGGGTTATAAAGGTGCAGAGGCCTGGGAGCAGAGTGGGGATATAAAGGAGGGGAGGCCTGGGAGCAGAATGGGGATATAAAGGAGCGGAGGCCTGGGAGCACAGTGGGGATATAAAGGAGCGGAGGCCCGGGAGCAGAGTGGGGATATAAAGGAGGAGAGGCCCGGGAGCAGAGTGGGGATATAAAGGAGGAGAGGCCTGGGAGCAGAGTGGGGATATAAAGGAGGGGAGGCCCGGGAGCAGAGTGGGGATATAAAGGAGGAGAGGCCCGGGAGCAGAGTGGGGATATAAAGGAGCGGAGGCCCGGGAGCAGAGTGGGGATATAAAGGAGGAGAGGCCCGGGAGCAGAGTGGGGATATAAAGGAGCGGAGGCCTGGGAGCAGAGTGGGGATATAAAGGAGCGGAGGCCCGGGAGCAGAGTGGGGATATAAAGGAGCGGAGGCCTGGGAGCAGAGTGGGGATATAAAGGAGCGGAGGCCCGGGGGCAGAGTGGGGATATAAAGGAGGAGAGGCCCGGGAGCAGAGTGGGGATATAAAGGAGCGGAGGCCTGGGAGCAGAGTGGGGATATAAAGGAGCGGAGGTCGGGGGCAGAGTGGGGATATAAAGGAGCGGAGGCCCGGGGGCAGAGTGGGGATATAAAGGAGGAGAGGCCCGGGAGCAGAGTGGGGATATAAAGGAGCGGAGGCCTGGGAGCAGAGTGGGGATATAAAGGAGCGGAGGCCCGGGAGCAGAGTGGGGATATAAAGGAGCGGAGGCCTGGGAGCAGAGTGGGGATATAAAGGAGCGGAGGCCCGGGAGCAGAGTGGGGATATAAAGGAGCGGAGGCCTGGGAGCAGAGTGGGGATATAAAGGAGCGGAGGCCCGGGGGCGGAGTGGGGATATAAAGGAGGAGAGGCCCGGGAGCAGAGTGGGGATATAAAGGAGCGGAGGCCTGGGAGCACAGTGGGGATATAAAGGAGCGGAGGCCTGGGAGCAGAGTGGGGATATAAAGGAGCGGAGGCCTGGGAGCAGAGTGGGGATATAAAGGAGGGGAGGCCCGGGAGCAGAGTGGGGATATAAAGGAGCGGAGGTCGGGAGCAGAGTGGGGATATAAAGGAGCGGAGGCCCGGGAGCAGAGTGGGGATATAAAGGAGCGGAGGCCTGGGAGCAGAGTGGGGATATAAAGGAGGAGAGGCCCGGGGGCAGAGTGGGGATATAAAGGAGCGGAGGCCTGGGAGCAGAGTGGGGATATAAAGGAGGAGAGGCCCGGGGGCAGAGTGGGGATATAAAGGAGGGGAGGCCCGGGAGCAGAGTGGGGATATAAAGGAGGAGAGGCCCGGGGGCAGAGTGGGGATATAAAGGAGCGGAGGCCCGGGAGCAGAGTGGGGATATAAAGGAGCGGAGGACGGGAGCAGATTGGGGATATAAAGGAGTGGAGGCCTGGGAGCAGAGTGGGGATATAAAGGAGTGGAGGCCTGGGAGCAGAGTGGGGATATAAAGGAGCGGAGGACGGGAGCAGATTGGGGATATAAAGGAGCGGAGGCCCGGGAGCAGAGTGGGGATATAAAGGAGCGGAGGACGGGAGCAGATTGGGGATATAAAGGAGTGGAGGCCTGGGAGCAGAGTGGGGATATAAAGGAGCGGAGGACGGGAGCAGATTGGGGATATAAAGGAGCGGAGGCCTGGGAGCACAGTGGGGATATAAAGGAGCGGAGGACGGGAGCGGATTGGGGATATAAAGGAGCGGAGGCCTGGGAGCACAGTGGGGATATAAAGGAGGAGAGGCCTGGGAGCAGAGTGGGGATATAAAGGAGGAGAGGCCCGGGAGCAGAGTGGGGATATAAAGGAGCGGAGGCCCGGGAGCAGAGTGGGGATATAAAGGAGGAGAGGCCCGGGAGCAGAGTGGGGATATAAAGGAGGAGAGGCCCGGGAGCAGAGTGGGGATATAAAGGAGCGGAGGCCCGGGAGCAGAGTGGGGATATAAAGGAGCGGAGGCCCGGGAGCAGAGTGGGGATATAAAGGAGGAGAGGCCCGGGAGCAGAGTGGGGATATAAAGGAGCGGAGGCCCGGGAGCAGAGTGGGGATATAAAGGAGGAGAGGCCCGGGAGTAGAGTGGGGATATAAAGGAGCGGAGGCCCGGGAACAGAGTGGGGATATAAAGGAGCGGAGGCCCGGGAGCAGAGTGGGGATATAAAGGAGCGGAGGCCCAGGGGCAGAGTGGGGATATAAAGGAGCGGAGGCCCGGAGGCAGAGTGGGGATATAAAGGAGGAGAGGCCCGGGAGCAGAGTGGGGATATAAAGGAGCGGAGGCCCGGGAGCAGAGTGGGGAAAAAAGGAGGGGAGGCCCGGGAGCAGAGTGGGGAAAAAAGGAGGGGAGGCCCGGGGGCAGAATGGGGATATAAAGGAGCGGAGGCCCGGGAGCAGAGTGGGGATATAAAGGAGCGGAGGCCCGGGAGCAGAGTGGGGATATAAAGGAGCGGAGGCCCGGGAGCAGAGTGGGGAAAAAAGGAGGGGAGGCCCGGGGGCAGAATGGGGATATAAAGGAGCGGAGGCCCGGGGGCAGAATGGGGATATAAAGGAGCGGAGGACGGGAGCAGAGTGGGGATATAAAGGAGGAGAGGCCCAGGAGCAGAGTGGGGATATAAAGGAGGGGAGGCCCGGGAGCAGAGTGGGGATATAAAGGAGCGGAGGCCTGGGAGCAGAGTGGGGATATAAAGGAGCGGAGGCCCGGGAGCAGAGTGGGGATATAAAGGAGCGGAGGCCCGGGAGCAGAGTGGGGATATAAAGGAGCGGAGGCCCGGGAGCAGAGTGGGGATATAAAGGAGCGGAGGCCCGGGAGCAGAGTGGGGATATAAAGGAGCGGAGGCCCGGGGGCAGAGTGGGGATATAAAGGAGCGGAGGCCCGGGAGCAGAGTGGGGATATAAAGGAGCGGAGGCCCGGGGGCAGAGTGGGGATATAAAGGAGGAGAGGCCTGGGAGCAGAGTGGGGATATAAAGGAGGGGAGGCCTGGGGGCAGAGTGGGGATATAAAGGAGCGGAGGCCCGGGAGCAGAGTGGGGATATAAAGGAGCGGAGGCCTGGGGGCAGAGTGGGGATATAAAGGAGCGGAGGCGCGGGTGCAGAGTGGGGATATAAAGGAGCGGAGGCCTGGAGGCAGAGTGGGGATATAAAGGAGCGGAGGCCTGGAGGCAGAGTGTGGATATAAAGGAGCGGAGGCCTGGAGGCAGAGTGTGGATATAAAGGAGCGGAGGCCTGGGAGCAGAGTGGGGATATAAAGGAGCGGAGGCCTGGAGGCAGAGTGTGGATATAAAGGAGCGGAGGCCTGGGAGCAGAGTGGGGATATAAAGGAGCGGAGGCCCGGGAGCAGAGTGTGGATATAAAGGAGGAGAGGCCCGGAAGCAGAGTGGGGATATAAAGGAGGAGAGGCCTGGGAGCAGAGTGGGGTTATAAAGGAGCGGAGGCCCGGGAGCAGAATGGGGATATAAAGGAGGGGAGGCCCGGGAGCAGAGTGGGGATATAAAGGAGGGGAGACCTGGGAGCAGAATGGGGATATAAAGGAGGGGAGGCCCGGGAGCAGAGTGGGGATATAAAGGAGGGGAGGCCTGGAGGCAGAGTGGGGATATAAAGGAGCGGAGGCCCAGGAGCAGAGTGGGGATATAAAGGAGGAGAGGCCCGGGGGCAGAGTGGGGATATAAAGGAGCGGAGGCCCGGGTGCAGAGTGGGGATATAAAGGAGGGGAGGCCCGGGAGCAGAGTGGGGATATAAAGGAGGAGAGGCCTGGGAGCAGAGTGGGGATATAAAGGAGAGGAGGCCCGGGAGCAGAGTGGGGATATAAAGGAGGGGAGGCCCGGGAGCAGAGTGGGGATATAAAGGAGGAGAGGCCTGGGAGCAGAGTGGGGATATAAAGGTGCAGAGGCCTGGGAGCAGAGTGGGGATATAAAGGAGGGGAGGCCTGGGAGCAGAATGGGGATATAAAGGAGCGGAGGCCTGGGAGCACAGTGGGGATATAAAGGAGCGGAGGCCCGGGAGCAGAGTGGGGATATAAAGGAGGAGAGGCCCGGGAGCAGAGTGGGGATATAAAGGAGGAGAGGCCTGGGAGCAGAGTGGGGATATAAAGGAGGGGAGGCCCGGGAGCAGAGTGGGGATATAAAGGAGCGGAGGCCCGGGAGCAGAGTGGGGATATAAAGGAGGAGAGGCCCGGGAGCAGAGTGGGGATATAAAGGAGGGGAGGCCCGGGAGCAGAGTGGGGATATAAAGGAGCGGAGGCCCGGGAGCAGAGTGGGGATATAAAGGAGGAGAGGCCTGGGAGCAGAGTGGGGATATAAAGGAGCGGAGGCCCGGGGGCAGAGTGGGGATATAAAGGAGCGGAGGCCCGGGAGCAGAGTGGGGATATAAAGGAGGAGAGGCCCGGGAGCAGAGTGGGGATATAAAGGAGCGGAGGCCTGGGAGCAGAGTGGGGATATAAAGGAGCGGAGGCCCGGGAGCAGAGTGGGGATATAAAGGAGCGGAGGCCTGGGAGCAGAGTGGGGATATAAAGGAGCGGAGGCCCGGGGGCAGAGTGGGGATATAAAGGAGGAGAGGCCCGGGAGCAGAGTGGGGATATAAAGGAGCGGAGGCCTGGGAGCAGAGTGGGGATATAAAGGAGCGGAGGTCGGGGGCAGAGTGGGGATATAAAGGAGGGGAGGCCCGGGGGCAGAGTGGGGATATAAAGGAGGAGAGGCCCGGGAGCAGAGTGGGGATATAAAGGAGCGGAGGCCGGGGAGCAGAGTGGGGATATAAAGGAGCGGAGGCCCGGGAGCAGAGTGGGGATATAAAGGAGCGGAGGCCTGGGAGCAGAGTGGGGATATAAAGGAGCGGAGGCCCGGGAGCAGAGTGGGGATATAAAGGAGCGGAGGCCTGGGAGCAGAGTGGGGATATAAAGGAGCGGAGGCCCGGGGGCGGAGTGGGGATATAAAGGAGGAGAGGCCCGGGAGCAGAGTGGGGATATAAAGGAGCGGAGGCCCGGGAGCAGAGTGGGGATATAAAGGAGCGGAGGCCTGGGAGCACAGTGGGGATATAAAGGAGCGGAGGCCTGGGAGCAGAGTGGGGATATAAAGGAGCGGAGGCCCGGGAGCAGAGTGGGGATATAAAGGAGCGGAGGTCGGGAGCAGAGTGGGGATATAAAGGAGCGGAGGCCTGGGAGCAGAGTGGGGATATAAAGGAGGAGAGGCCCGGGGGCAGAGTGGGGATATAAAGGAGGGGAGGCCCGGGAGCAGAGTGGGGATATAAAGGAGGAGAGGCCCGGGGGCAGAGTGGGGATATAAAGGAGGGGAGGCCCGGGAGCAGAGTGGGGATATAAAGGAGCGGAGGACGGGAGCAGATTGGGGATATAAAGGAGCGGAGGACGGGAGCAGATTGGGGATATAAAGGAGCGGAGGCCTGGGAGCACAGTGGGGATATAAAGGAGCGGAGGACGGGAGCAGATTGGGGATATAAAGGAGCGGAGGCCTGGGAGCACAGTGGGGATATAAAGGAGCGGAGTCCCGGGAGCAGAGTGGGGATATAAAGGAGCGGAGGCCCGGGAGCAGAGTGGGGATATAAAGGAGGAGAGGCCCGGGAGCAGAGTGGGGATATAAAGGAGGAGAGGCCCGGGAGCAGAGTGGGGATATAAAGGAGCGGAGGCCCGGGAGCAGAGTGGGGATATAAAGGAGCGGAGGCCCGGGAGCAGAGTGGGGATATAAAGGAGGAGAGGCCCGGGAGCAGAGTGGGGATATAAAGGAGCGGAGGCCCGGGAGCAGTGTGGGGATATAAAGGAGTGGAGGTCGGGAGCAGAGTGGGGATATAAAGGAGGAGAGGCCCGGGAGCAGAGTGGGGATATAAAGGAGGGGAGGTCGGGAGCAGAGTGGGGATATAAAGGAGCGGAGGCCCGGGAGTAGAGTGGGGATATAAAGGAGCGGAGGCCCGGGAACAGAGTGGGGATATAAAGGAGTGGAGGCCCGGGAGCAGAGTGGGGATATAAAGGAGCGGAGGCCTGGAGGCAGAGTGTGGATATAAAGGAGGGAGGCCTGGAGGCAGAGTGTGGATATAAAGGAGGGAGGCCTGGGAGCAGAGTGGGGATATAAAGGAGCGGAGGCCCGGGAGCAGAGTGGGGATATAAAGGAGTGGAGGCCCGGGAGCAGAGTGGGGATATAAAGGAGCGGAGGCCCGGGAGCAGAGTGGGGATATAAAGGAGCGGAGGCCCGGGAGCAGAGTGGGGATATAAAGGAGCGGAGGCCCGGAGGCAGAGTGGGGATATAAAGGAGCGGAGGTCGGGAGCAGAGTGGGGATATAAAGGAGTGGAGGTCGGGAGCAGAGTGGGGATATAAAGGAGCGGAGGTCGGGAGCAGAGTGGGGATATAAAGGAGCGGAGGCCCAGGGGCAGAGTGGGGATATAAAGGAGCGGAGGTCGGGAGCAGAGTGGGGATATAAAGGAGCGGAGGCCCGGGAGCAGAGTGGGGATATAAAGGAGCGGAGGCCCGGAGGCAGAGTGGGGATATAAAGGAGGAGAGGCCCGGGAGCAGAGTGGGGATATAAAGGAGTGGAGGTCGGGAGCAGAGTGGGGATATAAAGGAGCGGAGGTCGGGAGCAGAGTGGGGATATAAAGGAGCGGAGGCCCGGGAGCAGAGTGGGGAAAAAAGGAGGGGAGGCCCGGGGGCAGAATGGGGATATAAAGGAGCGGAGGACGGGAGCAGAGTGGGGATATAAAGGAGGAGAGGCCCAGGAGCAGAGTGGGGATATAAAGGAGGGGAGGCCCGGGAGCAGAGTGGGGATATAAAGGAGCGGAGGCCTGGGAGCAGAGTGGGGATATAAAGGAGCGGAGGCCCGGGAGCAGAGTGGGGATATAAAGGAGCGGAGGCCCGGGAGCAGAGTGGGGATATAAAGGAGCGGAGGCCCGGGGGCAGAGTGGGGATATAAAGGAGGGGAGGCCCTGGTGCAGAGTGGGGATATAAAGGAGGGGAGGCCCGGGGGCAGAGTGGGGATATAAAGGAGGGGAGGCCCGGGAGCAGAGTGGGGATATAAAGGAGGGGAGGCCCGGGAGCAGAGTGGGGATATAAAGGAGCGGAGGCCCGGGAGCAGAGTGGGGATATAAAGGAGGAGAGGCCCGGGAGCAGAGTGGGGATATAAAGGAGCGGAGGCCCGGGAACAGAGTGGGGATATAAAGGAGCGGAGGCCCGGGAGCAGAGTGGGGATATAAAGGAGCGGAGGCCCGGGAGCAGAGTGGGGATATAAAGGAGCGGAGGACGGGAGCAGAGTGGGGATATAAAGGAGCGGAGGCCCGGGAGCAGAGTGGGGAAAAAAGGAGGGGAGGCCCGGGGGCAGAATGGGGATATAAAGGAGCGGAGGCCCGGGGGCAGAATGGGGATATAAAGGAGCGGAGGACGGGAGCAGAGTGGGGATATAAAGGAGGAGAGGCCCGGGAGCAGAGTGGGGATATAAAGGAGCGGAGGCCCGGGAGCAGAGTGGGGATATAAAGGAGCGGAGGCCCGGGAGCAGAGTGGGGATATAAAGGATCGGAGGCCCGGGAGCAGAGTGGGTATATAAAGGAGCGGAGGCCCGGGGGCAGAGTGGGGATATAAAGGAGGGGAGGCCCTGGTGCAGAGTGGGGATATAAAGGAGGGGAGGCCCGGGAGCAGAGTGGGGATATAAAGGAGGGGAGGCCCGGGAGCAGAGTGGGGATATTAAGGAGGGGAGGCCCGGGAGCAGAGTGGGGATATAAAGGAGCGGAGGTCGGGAGCAGAGTGGGTATATAAAGGAGCGGAGGCCTGGGTGCAGAGTGGGGATATAAAGGAGCGGAGGCCCGGGAGCAGTGTGGGGATATAAAGGAGCGGAGGCCCGGGAGCAGAGTGGGGATATAAAGGAGCGGAGGCCCGGGAGCAGAGTGGGGATATAAAGGAGGGGAGGCCCGGGAGCAGAGTGGGGATATAAAGGAGGAGAGGCCCGGGAGCAGAGTGGGGATATAAAGGAGCGGAGGCCCGGGGGCAGAGTGGGGATATAAAGGAGAGGAGGCCCGGGGGCAGAGTGGGGATATAAAGGAGCGGAGGCCCGGGAGCAGTGTGGGGATATAAAGGAGCGGAGGCCTGGGTGCAGAGTGGGGATATAAAGGAGCGGAGGCCCGGGAGCAGTGTGGGGATATAAAGGAGCGGAGGCCCGGGAGCAGAGTGGGGATATAAAGGAGCGGAGGCCCGGGAGCAGAGTGGGTATATAAAGGAGCGGAGGCCCGGGGGCAGAGTGGGGATATAAAGGAGGGGAGGCCCTGGTGCAGAGTGGGGATATAAAGGAGTGGAGGCCCGGGAGCAGAGTGGGGATATTAAGGAGGGGAGGCCCGGGAGCAGAGTGGGGATATTAAGGAGGGGAGGCCCGGGAGCAGAGTGGGGATATTAAGGAGGGGAGGCCCTGGTGCAGAGTGGGGATATAAAGGAGTGGAGGCCCGGGAGCAGAGTGGGGATATAAAGGAGCGGAGGTCGGGAGCAGAGTGGGTATATTAAGGAGCGGAGGCACGGGAGCAGAGTGGGGATATAAAGGAGGAGAGGTCGGGAGCAGAGTGGGGATATAAAGGAGGAGAGGCCCGGGGGCAGAGTGGGGATATAAAGGAGCGGAGGCCTGGGTGCAGAGTGGGGATATAAAGGAGGAGAGGCCCGGGGGCAGAGTGGGGATATAAAGGAGGGGAGGCCCGGGAGCAGAGTGGGGATATAAAGGAGCGGAGGCCCGGGAGCAGTGTGGGGATATAAAGGAGCGGAGGCCCGGGAGCAGAGTGGGGATATAAAGGAGCGGAGGCCCGGGAGCAGAGTGGGGATATAAAGGAGCGGAGGCCCGGGAGCAGAGTGGGGATATAAAGGAGCGGAGGTCGGGAGCAGAGTGGGGATATAAAGGAGGGGAGGCCCGGGAGCAGAGTGGGGATATAAAGGAGGGGAGGCCCGGGAGCAGAGTGGGGATATAAAGGAGGGGAGGCCTGGGAGCAGAGTGGGGATATAAAGGAGCGGAGGCCTGGGAGCAGAGTGGGGATATAAAGGAGGGGAGGTCGGGAGCAGAGTGGGGATATAAAGGAGGGGAGGCCCGGGAGCAGAGTGGGGATATAAAGGAGCGGAGGCCCGGGTGCAGAGTGGGGATATAAAGGAGGAGAGGCCCGGGAGCAGAGTGGGGATATAAAGGAGCGGAGGCCCGGGAGCAGAGTGGGGATATAAAGGAGCGGAGGCCCGGGAGCAGAGTGGGGATATAAAGGAGGGGAGGCCCGGGAGCAGAGTGGGGATATAAAGGAGGAGAGGCCCGGGAGCAGAGTGGGGATATAAAGGAGCGGAGGCCCGGGAGCAGAGTGGGGATATAAAGGAGGGGAGGCCCGGGGGCAGAGTGGAGATATAAAGGAGCGGAGGCCTGGGAGCAGAGTGGGGATATAAAGGAGCGGAGGCCCGGAGGCAGAGTGGGGATATAAAGGAGCGGAGGACCGGGAGCAGAGTGGGGAAAAAAGGAGGGGAGGCCCGGGGGCAGAATGGGGATATAAAGGAGGAGAGGCCCGGGAGCAGAGTGTGGATATAAAGGAGCGGAGGCCCGGGAGCAGAGTGGGGATATAAAGGAGCGGAGGCCCGGGAGCAGAGTGGGGATATAAAGGAGCGGAGGCCCGGGGGCAGAGTGGGGATATAAAGGAGGGGAGGCCCGGGAGCAGAGTGGGGATATAAAGGAGCGGAGGCCCGGGAGCAGAGTGGGGATATAAAGGAGTGGAGGCCTGGGTGCAGAGTGGGGATATAAAGGAGCGGAGGCCCGGGAGCAGAGTGGGGATATAAAGGAGCGGAGGACCGGGAGCAGAGTGGGGATATAAAGGAGCGGAGGCCCGGGAGCAGAGTGGGGATATAAAGGAGCGGAGGCCCGGGAGCAGAGTGGGGATATAAAGGAGTGGTGGCCTGGGTGCAGAGTGGGGATATAAAGGAGCGGAGGCCCGGGAGCAGAGTGGGGATATAAAGGAGCGGAGGCCCGGGAGCAGAGTGGGGATATAAAGGAGTGGAGGCCCGGGAGCAGAGTGGGGATATAAAGGAGCGGAGGCCCGGGAGCAGAGTGGGGATATAAAGGAGCGGAGGCCCGGGAGCAGAGTGGGGATATAAAGGAGTGGAGGCCTGGGTGCAGAGTGGGGATATAAAGGAGCGGAGGCCCGGGAGCAGAGTGGGGATATAAAGGAGCGGAGGACCGGGAGCAGAGTGGGGATATAAAGGAGGGGAGGCCCGGGAGCAGAGTGGGGATATAAAGGAGCGGAGGCCCGGGAGCAGAGTGGGGATATAAAGGAGCGGAGGCCTGGGAGCAGAGTGGGGATATAAAGGAGCGGAGGCCCGGGAGCAGAGTGGGGATATAACGGAGCGGAGGCCCGGGAGCAGAGTGGGGATATAAAGGAGTGGAGGCCTGGGTGCAGAGTGGGGATATAAAGGAGCGGAGGCCCGGGAGCAGAGTGGGGATATAAAGGAGCGGAGGACCGGGAGCAGAGTGGGGATATAAAGGAGGGGAGGCCCGGGGGCAGAGTGGGGACATAAAGGAGCGGAGGCCCGGGGGCAGAGTGGGGATATAAAGGAGCGGAGGCCCGGGAGCAGAGTGGGGATATAAAGGAGGGGAGGCCCGGGAGCAGAGTGGGGATATAAAGGAGCGGAGGCCTGGGAGCAGAGTGGGGATATAAAGGAGGGGAGGCCCGGGAGCAGAGTGTGAATATAAAGGAGCGGAGGACCGGGAGCAGATTGGGGATATAAAGGAGGGGAGGCCCGGGAGCAGAGTGGGGATATAAAGGAGGGGAGGCCCGGGGGCAGAGTGGGGACATAAAGGAGCGGAGGCCCGGGGGCAGAGTGGGGATATAAAGGAGCGGAGGCCCGGGAGCAGAGTGGGGATATAAAGGAGGAGAGGCCCGAGGGCAGAGTGGGGATATAAAGGAGCGGAGGCCCGGGAGCAGAGAGGGGATATAAAGGAGGGGAGGCCCGGGAGCAGAGTGGGGATATAAAGGAGCGGAGGCCTGGAGGCAGAGTGGGGATATAAAGGAGGAGAGGCCCGAGGGCAGAGTGGGGATACAAAGGAGGAGAGGCCTGGGAGCAGAATGGGGATATGAAGGAGGGGAGGCCTGGGAGCAGAGTGGGGATATAAAGGAGCGGAGGCCCGGGAGCAGAGTGGGGATATAAAGGTGCAGAGGCCTGGGAGCAGAGTGGGGATATAAAGGAGTGGAGGCCTGGAGGCAGAGTGGGTATACAAAGGAGGAGAGGCCTGGGAGCAGAATGGGGATATAAAGGAGGGGAGGCCTGGGAGCAGAGTGGGGATATAAAGTTGCAGAGGCCCGGGAGCAGAGTGGGGATATAAAGGAGGAGTGGCCCGGGAGCAGAGTGGGGATATAAAGGAGGGGAGGCCCGGGGGCAGAGTGGGGATATAAAGGAGCGGAGGCCCGGAGGCACAGTGGGGATATAAAGGAGCGGAGGACCGGGAGCAGAGTGGGGAAAAAAGGAGGGGAGGCCCGGGGGCAGAGTGGGGATATAAAGGAGGAGAGGCCCGGGGGCAGAGTGGGGATATAAAGGAGCGGAGGCCCGGGGGCAGAATGGGGATATAAAGGAGCGGAGGCCCGGGAGCAGAGTGGGGATATAAAGGAGCGGAGGTCCGGGAGCAGAGTGGGGATATAAAGGAGCGGAGGCCCGGGAGCAGAGTGGGGATATAAAGGAGCGGAGGCCCGGGGCAGAGTGGGGATATAAAGGAGCGGAGGCCCGGAGGCAGAGTGGGGATATAAAGGAGCGGAGGACCGGGAGCAGAGTGGGGATAAAAGGAGGGGAGGCCCGGGGGCAGAATGGGGATATAAAGGAGGAGAGGCCCGGGAGCAGAGTGGGGATATAAAGGAGCGGAGGCCCGGGAGCAGAGTGGGGATATAAAGGAGGAGAGACCCGGGAGCAGAGTGGGGATATAAAGGAGCGGAGGCCCGGAGGCAGAGTGGGGATATAAAGGAGGAGAGGCCCGGGAGCAGAGTGGGGATATAAAGGAGGAGAGGCCCGGGAGCAGAGTGGGGATATAAAGGAGCGGAGGCCCGGGAGCAGAGTGGGGATATAAAGGAGCGGAGGCCCGGGAGCAGAGTGGGGATATAAAGGAGTGGAGGCCCGGGAGCAGAGTGGGGATATAAAGGAGGAGAGGCCCGGGAGCAGAGTGGGGATATAAAGGAGGAGAGGCCTGGGGGCAGAGTGGGGATATAAAGGAGCGGAGGCCCGGGAGCAGAATGGGGATATAAAGGAGCGGAGGCCCGGGAGCAGAGTGGGGATATAAAGGAGCGGAGGTCGGGGGCAGAGTGGGGATATAAAGGAGCGGAGGCCCGGGAGCAGAGTGGGGATATAAAGGAGCGGAGGCCCGGAGGCAGAGTGGGGATATGAAGGAGCGGAGGCCCGGGAGCAGAGTGGGGATACAAAGGAGGAGAGGCCTGGGAGCAGAATGGGGATATAAAGGAGGGGAGGCCTGGGAGCAGAGTGGGGATACAAAGGAGGAGAGGCCTGGGAGCAGAGTGGGGATATAAAGGAGGAGTGGCCCGGGAGCAGAGTGGGGATATAAAGGAGGAGTGGCCCGGGAGCAGAGTGGGGATATAAAGGAGGAGAGGCCTGGGAGCAGAGTGGGGATATAAAGGAGGGGAGGCCCGGGAGCAGAGTGGGGATATAAAGGAGGGGAGGCCCGGGAGCAGAGTGGGGATATAAAGGTGCAGAGGCCCGGGAGCAGAGTGGGGATATAAAGGAGGGGAGGCCTGGGAGCAGAGTGGGGATATAAAGGAGCGGAGGCCCGGGGGCAGAGTGGGGATATAAAGGAGCGGAGGCCTGGGAGCAGAGTGGGGATATAAAGGAGCGGAGGCCTGGGAGCAGAGTGGGGATATAAAGGAGCGGAGGCCTGGGAGCAGAGTGGGGATATAAAGGAGCGGAGGCCTGGGAGCAGAGTGGGGATATAAAGGAGCGGAGGCCCGGGGGCAGAGTGGGGATATAAAGGAGTGGAGGCCCGGGAGCAGAGTGGGGATATAAAGGAGCGGAGGCCCGGGGGCAGAGTGGGGATATAAAGGAGGAGAGGCCCGGGGGCAGAGTGGGGATATAAAGGAGGAGAGGCCCGGGGGCAGAGTGGGGAAATAAAGGAGCGGAGGCCTGGAGGCAGAGTGGGGATATAAAGGAGCGGAGGCCTGGGAGCAGAGTGGGGATATAAAGGAGGGGAGGCCTGGGAGCAGAGTGGGGATACAAAGGAGGAGAGGCCTGGGAGCAGAGTGGGGATATAAAGGAGGAGTGGCCCGGGAGCAGAGTGGGGATATAAAGGAGGAGTGGCCCGGGAGCAGAGTGGGGATATAAAGGAGGAGAGGCCTGGGAGCAGAGTGGGGATATAAAGGAGGAGAGGCCCGGGAGCAGAGTGGGGATATAAAGGAGGGGAGGCCTGGGAGCAGAGTGTGGATATAAAGGAGCGGAGGCCCGGGAGCAGAGTGGGGATATAAAGGAGGGGAGGCCCGGGAGCAGAGTGGGGATATAAAGGAGCGGAGGCCCGGGGGCAGAGTGGGGATATAAAGGAGCGGAGGTCGGGGGCAGAGTGGGGATATAAAGGAGCGGAGGTCGGGAGCAGAGTGGGGATATAAAGGTGCAGAGGCCCGGGAGCAGAGTGGGGATATAAAGGAGGGGAGGCCCGGGGGCAGAGTGGGGATATAAAGGAGCGGAGGCCCCGGGGCAGAGTGGGGATATAAAGGAGCGGAGGCCCGGGAGCAGAGTGGGGATATAAAGGAGGGGAGGCCCGGGGGCAGAGTGGGGATATAAAGGAGCGGAGGTCGGGGGCAGAGTGGGGATATAAAGGAGGGGAGGCCTGGGAGCAGAGTGGGGATATAAAGGAGCGGAGGCCCGGGGGCAGAGTGGGGATATAAAGGAGCGGAGGCCCGGGAGCAGAGTGGGGATATAAAGGAGCGGAGGCCCGGGGGCAGAGTCGGGATATAAAGGAGGAGAGGCCCGGGGGCAGAGTGGGGATATAAAGGAGGAGAGGCCCGGGGGCAGAGTGGGGAAATAAAGGAGCGGAGGCCCGGGTGCAGAGTGGGGATATAAAGGAGCGGAGGCCTGGAGGCAGAGTGGGGATACAAAGGAGGGGAGGCCTGGGAGCAGAATGGGGATATAAAGGAGGGGAGGCCTGGGAGCAGAGTGGGGATACAAAGGAGGAGAGGCCTGGGAGCAGAGTGGGGATATAAAGGAGGAGTGGCCCGGGAGCAGAGTGGGGATATAAAGGAGGAGTGGCCCGGGAGCAGAGTGGGGATATAAAGGAGGAGAGGCCCGGGAGCAGAGTGGGGATATAAAGGAGCGGAGGCCTGGGAGCAGAGTGGGGATATAAAGGAGGAGAGGCCCGGGAGCAGAGTGGGGATATAAAGGAGGAGAGGCCCGGGAGCAGAGTGGGGATATAAAGGAGGGGAGGCCTGGGAGCAGAGTGGGGATATAAAGGAGGGGAGGCCCGGGAGCAGAGTGGGGATATAAAGGAGCGGAGGCCCGGGGGCAGAGTGGGGATATAAAGGAGCGGAGGCCGGGGAGCAGAGTGGGGATATAAAGGAGGAGAGGCCCGGGAGCAGAGTGGGGATATAAAGGAGCGGAGGCCCGGGAGCAGAGTGGGGATATAAAGGAGCGGAGGCCTGGAGGCAGAGTGGGGATACAAAGGAGCGGAGGCCCGGGAGCAGAGTGGGGATATAAAGGAGGAGAGGCCTGGGGGCAGAGTGGGGATATAAAGGAGGAGAGGCCTGGGAGCAGAGTGGGGATATAAAGGAGGAGTGTCCCGGGAGCAGAGTGGGGATATAAAGGAGGAGAGGCCTGGGAGCAGAGTGGGGATATAAAGGAGGAGTGTCCCGGGAGCAGAGTGGGGATATAAAGGAGTGGAGGCCTGGAGGCAGAGTGGGGATATAAAGGAGGGGAGGCCTGGGAGCAGAGTGGGGATATAAAGGAGGAGTGTCCCGGGAGCAGAGTGGGGATATAAAGGAGGAGAGGCCTGGGAGCAGAGTGGGGATATAAAGGAGGAGTGTCCCGGGAGCAGAGTGGGGATATAAAGGAGGAGAGGCCTGGGAGCAGAGTGGGGATATAAAGGAGGAGAGGCCTGGGAGCAGAGTGGGGATATAAAGGAGGAGAGGCCCGGGAGCAGAGTGTGGATATAAAGGAGCGGAGGCCTGGGAGCAGAGTGGGGATATAAAGGAGGAGAGGCCCGGGAGCAGAGTGGGGATATAAAGGAGGGGAGGCCCGGGAGCAGAGTGGGGATATAAAGGAGCGGAGGCCCGGGGGCAGAGTGTGGATATAAAGGAGGGGAGGCCCGGGAGCAGAGTGGGGATATAAAGGAGCGGAGGCCCGGGAGCAGAGTGGGGATATAAAGGAGGAGAGGCCCGGAGGCAGAGTGGGGATATAAAGGAGGAGAGGCCCGGGAGCAGAGTGGGGATATAAAGGAGCGGAGGCCCGGGAGCAGAGTGGGGATATAAAGGAGCGGAGGCCTGGGAGCAGAGTGGGGATATAAAGGAGGGGAGGCCCGGGGGCAGAGTGGGGATATAAAGGAGCGGAGGCCCGGGAGCAGAGTGGGGATATAAAGGAGCAGAGGCCCGGGTGCAGAGTGGGGATATAAAGGAGGAGAGGCCCGGGGGCAGAGTGGGGATATAAAGGAGCGGAGGCCCGGGAGCAGAGTGGGGATATAAAGGAGGGGAGGCCCGGGAGCAGAGTGGGGATATAAAGGAGGAGAGGCACGGGAGCAGAGTGGGGATATAAAGGAGGAGAGGCACGGGAGCAGAGTGGGGATATAAAGGAGGGGAGGCACGGGAGCAGAGTGGGGATATAAAGGAGGAGAGGCACGGGAGCAGAGTGGGGATATAAAGGAGGGGAGGTCGGGAGCAGAGTGGGGATATAAAGGAGCGGAGGCCCGGGAGCAGAGTGGGGATATAAAGGAGGAGAGGCACGGGAGCAGAGTGGGGATATGAAGGAGGAGAGGCACGGGAGCAGAGTGGGGATATAAAGGAGGGGAGGCCCGGGGGCAGAGTGGGGATATAAAGGAGGGGAGGCCCGGGAGCAGAGTGGGGATATAAAGGAGGGGAGGCCTGGAGGCAGAGTGGGGATATAAAGGAGGAGACGCCCGGGGGCAGAGTG
Source organism: Heptranchias perlo (assembly GCF_035084215.1). NCBI lineage: Eukaryota > Metazoa > Chordata > Chondrichthyes > Hexanchiformes > Hexanchidae > Heptranchias > Heptranchias perlo. The sequence continues at coordinate 63,106,149 of NC_090336.1, read as the reverse complement.
GGGATATAAAGGAGGAGACGCCCGGGGGCAGAGTGGGGATATAAAGGAGCGGAGGCCTGGAGGCAGAGTGGGGATATAAAGGAGGAGAGGCCCGGGAGCAGAGTGGGGATAGAAAGGAGGAGAGGCCCGGGAGCAGAGTGGGGATATAAAGGAGGGGAGGCCCGGGAGCAGAGTGGGGATAGAAAGGAGGAGAGGCCCGGGAGCAGAGTGGGGATATAAAGGAGGAGAGGCCTGGGAGCAGAGTGGGGATATAAAGGAGCGGATGCCCGGGAGCAGAGTGGGGATAGAAAGGAGCGGAGGCCCGGAAGCAGAGTGGGGATATAAAGGAGCGGAGGCCCGGGAGCAGAGTGGGGATATAAAGGAGCGGATGCCCGGGAGCAGAGTGGGGATATAAAGGAGCGGAGGCCCGGGAGCAGAGTGGGGATATTAAGGAGCGGAGGACCAGGGGCAGAGTGGGGATATAAAGGAGCGGAGGCCCGGGGGCAGAGTGGGGATATAAAGGAGGAGAGGCCCGGGAGCAGAGTGGGGATATAAAGGAGCGGAGGCCCGGGAGCAGAGTGGGGATAGAAAGGAGCGGATGCCCGGGAGCAGAGTGGGGATAGAAAGGAGCGGAGGCCCGGAAGCAGAGTGGGGATATAAAGGAGGAGAGGCCCGGGAGCAGAGTGGGGATATTAAGGAGCGGAGGACCAGGGGCAGAGTGGGGATATAAAGGAGCGGAGGCCCGGGGGCAGAGTGGGGATATAAAGGAGGAGAGGCCCGGGAGCAGAGTGGGGATATTAAGGAGCGGAGGACCAGGGGCAGAGTGGGGATATAAAGGAGTGGAGGCCTGGGGGCAGAGTGGGGATATAAAGGAGCGGAGGCCTGGGAGCAGAGTGGGGATATAAAGGAGGGGAGGCCCGGGAGCAGAGTGGGGAAATAAAGGAGGGGAGGCCTGGGAGCAGAGTGGGGATATAAAGGAGCGGAGGCCTGGGAGCAGAGTGGGGATATAAAGGAGGGGAGGCCCGGGAGCAGAGTGGGGAAATAAAGGAGGGGAGGCCTGGGAGCAGAGTGGGGATATAAAGGAGCGGAGGCCCGGGAGCAGAGTGGGGATATAAAGTAGCGGAGGTCGGGAGCAGAGTGGGGATATGAAGCAGGGGAGGCCCGGGGGCAGAGTGGGGATATAAAGGAGCGGAGGCCCGGGAGCAGAGTGGGGATATAAAGGAGCGGAGGCCTGGGAGCAGAGTGGGGATATAAAAGATTGGAGGCCTGGGAGCAGAGTGGGGATATAAAGGAGGAGAGGCCCGGGAGCAGAGTGGGGATATAAAGGAGGGGAGGCCCGGGGGCAGAGTGGGGATATAAAGGATTGGAGGCCTGGGAGCAGAGTGGGGATATAAAGGAGGAGAGGCCCGGGAGCAGAGTGGGGATATAAAGGAGCGGAGGCCCGGGGGCAGAGTGGGGATATAAAGGAGCGGAGGCCTGGGAGCAGAGTTGGGATATAAAGGAGAGGAGGCCTGGGAGCAGAGTGGGGATATAAAGGAGGGGAGGCCCGGGAACAGAGTGGGGATATAAAGGAGCGGAGGCCCGGGGGCAGAGTGGGGATATAAAGGAGGAGACGCCCGGGGGCAGAGTGGGGATATAAAGGAGCGGAGGCCCGGGAGCAGAGTGGGGATATAAAGGAGAGGAGGCCTGGGAGCAGAGTGGGGATATAAAGGAGTGGAGGCCTGGGAGCAGAGTGGGGATATAAAGGAGTGGAGGCCTGGGAGCAGAGTGGGGATATAAAGGAGTGGAGGCCTGGGAGCAGAGTGGGGATATAAAGGAGGGGAGGCCCGGGGGCAGAGTGGGGATATAAAGGAGCGGAGGCCTGGGAGCAGAGTGGGGATATAAAGGAGTGGAGGCCTGGGAGCAGAGTGGGGATATAAAGGATTGGAGGCCTGGGAGCAGAGTGGGGATATAAAGGAGGAGAGGCCCGGGAGCAGAGTGGGGATATAAAGGAGCGGAGGCCTGGGAGCAGAGTGGGGATATAAAGGAGAGGAGGCCTGGGAGCAGAGTGGGGATATAAAGGAGCGGAGGCCTGGGAGCAGAGTGGGGATATAAAGGAGAGGAGGCCTGGGAGCAGAGTGGGGATATAAAGGAGGAGAGGCCAGGGAGCAGAGTGGGGATATAAAGGAGGGGAGGCCCGGGAGCAGAGTGGGGATATAAAGGAGTGGAGGCCTGGGAGCAGAGTGGGGATATAAAGGAGGGGCCTGGCAAGTTATCTACTTTCAAAGATACTAAACCCCTTACTATTTCCTCCCTCACTATGTTTATCCCCGCTAATATTTCACATTCCTGCTCCTTAACTATAATCTTTGCATCGTCCCCCTCTTTTATGAAGACAGACGCAAAATATTCATTAAGAACCATGCCCACATCTTCCGCCTCCACGCACAGGTTACATTTTTGGTTTCTAATAGGCCCTACTCTTTCCTTAGTTAACCTCTTGCTCTTTATGTATTTACAAAACATCTTTGGGTTTTCCTTAATTTTACTTGCCAGTACTTTTTCATGCCCTCTCTTTGCTTTCCTCGTTTCCTTTTTAATTTCACCCCTGCACTTTCTACACTCCTCTAGGCTTTCTGCATTATTGAGCTCCCAGTGTCTGACATAAGCTTCCCTTTTTTTGTCCTTATCTTACCCTGTATGCTCCTTGTCATCCAGGGGGCTCTAGATTTGGCATTCCCACCCTTTTTCTTTTTGGGAACATGTTTGTTCTGAACCTTCACCATCTCCCCCTTGAATGCCTCCCACTGCTCTGACACTAATTTACCTTCAAGTAGCTGTTTCCAGTCTACTTTTGCTAAATCACTTCTTAGTTTAATAAAATTGTCCTTTCCCCAATTGAGAACTTTTACTCCTGGTCTATTTTTGTCTTTTTCCATAACTATGCTAAATCTAACTGAATTATGATCACTACCATCAAAATGCTCTCCCACTGATACTCCTTCCACCTGCCCAGCTTCATTCCCTAAAACTAAATCCAGAACTCCCCCTCTCGTTGGGTTTGCTACGTACAGGCTAAAAAAGGTCTGAATGCAATTTAAGAATTCTGTGCCCTCCAGACCTTTTACAGTGATTGTATCCCAGATAAGATTAGGGTAGTTGAAATCCCCTACTATTACTGCCCTATTGTTATTGCACTTCTCAGAAATTTGCCTGCATATTTGCTCCTCTATACCCCTCTGACTGTTTGGGGATCTATAATTACACTCCCAGCAGTTTGATTGCCCCTTTATTGTCTTAGGTCAACCCATATGGCCTCATTTGACGATCCTTCTAACATATCATTCCTCCTCATGGCTGTAATTATTTCTTTAACTGATATTGCCATCCCTTCTTTTTCAATCTCCCTTTCTGTCTCGTTTGAACACCTTCTGACCAGGAACATCGCGCTGCCATTCCTGCCGCTCTTTAAGCCATGTTTCAGTAATAGCTAAGATAGCATACTTCCATGTGTCTATCTGTGCCTTCAGCTTATCTGCCTTATTGCATTGAGAGAGAGTCCAACAAGAGAGAGTCTAACCACCTCCCCTTGACATTCAACGGCATTACCATCGCCGAATCCCCCACCATCAACATCCTGGGGATCACCATTGACCAGAAACTTAACTGGACCAGCCATATAAATACTGTGGCTACAAGAGTACGTTAGAGGCTGGGTATTCTGCGGTGAGTGACTCACCTCTTGACTCCCCAAAGCCTTTCCATCATCTACAAGGCACAAGTTAGGAGTGTGATGGAATACTCTCCACTTGCCTGGATGAGTGCAGCTCCACCAACACTCAAGAAGCTCGATAACATCCAGGACAAAGCAGCCCGCTTGATTGGCACCCCATCCACCACCCTAAACATTCACTCACTTCACCTCCGGCGCACTGTGGCTGCAGTGTGTACCATCCACATGCAGCAACTCGCCAAGATTCTTCGACAGCACCTCCCAAACCCACGACCTCTACCACCTAGAAAGACAAGACCAGCAGGCACATGGGAACAACACCACCTGCACGTTCCCTCCAAGTCACACACCATCCCGACTTGGAAATATATCGCCGTCCCTTCATCGTCGCTGGGTCAAAATCCTGGAACTCCCTTCCTAACAGCACTGTGGGAGAACCTTCACCACACGGACTGCAGCGGTTCAAGAAGGCGGCTCACCACCACCTTCTCAAGGGGCAATTAGGGATGGACAATAAATGCTGGCCTCGCCAGCGACTCCCACATCCCATGAACGAATTAAAAAATATATACCGTTAAGCACTGCCAAACTCTTTTGTTGTCTATTTTCTAACCTTTGTTTCCTCTGCCTTCCAAACTCACTTATTAATATTTTGTCTTCCATTTCCAGCTCTGCTTCTCTCCCTTCTGAATCTACACTCAGGTTCCCATCCCTCGCCAAGCTAGTTTCAACCCTCCCCAACATCACTAGCAAACCTCCCCGCGAGAATGTTGGTCATGGCCCTGTTGATGTGCAACCCGTTCGGCTTGTACATGTCCCACCTCCCCCAGAACCGGACCCAATGCCCGAGGAATCTAAAGCCCTCCCTCCTGCACCATCTCTCCAACCACGCATTCATCTGCTCTATCCTCCTATTTCTCTCCTCGCTAGCGTGTGGCACCAGGAGTAATCCGGAGATTACTACCTTTGAGGTCCTGCTTATTAATTTCTTTTCTAGCTCCTTAAAGTCTGCCTGCAGGGCCTCATCCCTCTTTCTACCTAGGTCGTTGATATCGATATGGACCATGACTTCTGACAGTTCACCCTCCCCCTTCAGAATGTTCTGCAACCGCTCAGTGATACCTTTGACCCTGGCATCAGGGAGGCAACATACCATCCTGGAATCATGTCTGCGGCTGCAGAAACGCCGATCTGTTCCCCTATTCCTACTATTCCCCTGGATGTAGTATATTTGGATTTTCAAAAGGCATTCAATAGGGTGCCACACAAGAGGTTGTTACACAAGATTAGGGCTCATGGGGTTGGGGGTAATATATTAGCATGGATTGAGGATTGGTTAACGGACAGAAAACAGAGAATAGGAATAAATGGGTCATTTTTGGGTTGGCAGTTTGTAATTAGTGGGGTGCCACGAGGATCAGTGCTTGGGCTTCAGCTGTTTAAAATCTATATCAATGACTTAGATGATGGGACCGAGTTTAATGTATCCAAGTTTTCTGATGATAGAAAGCTAGGTGGGAATGTTAGCTGTGAGGAGGATGCACAGAGGCTTCAAAGGGATATAGAGACAGGTTAAGTGAGTGGGTGAGAAGGTGGCAGGTGGAGTATAATGTGGGGAAATGTGAAATTATCCACTTTTGCTGGAAGAATAGAAAAGCAGAATATTTTTTAAAAGGTGAGACTAAGAAACGTTGGTAGTCAGAGGGATTTGGGTGTACGTCTTCACAAATCACAAAAAGTTAACATGAAGGTACAGCAAGCAATTAGGAAGGCAAATGGTATTTTAGCATTTATTGCAAGGGGTTTGGAGTTTAAGAGTAAGGAGGTCGTACTGCAATTATATGGGGCTCTGGTGAGACCTCACCTGGAGTGCTGTGTATAGTTTTGGTCTCCTTACCTAAGGAAGGATATACTTGCCTTAAAGGGGGTGCAACAAAGATTCACTAGATTAATTCCTGGGATGAGAGGTTTGTCCTATGAGGAGAGATTGAGTAGAATGGGCCTATACTCTCTGGTGTTTAGAAGAATGAGCGGTGATCTCATTGAAACGTATAAAATTCATAGAGGGCTTGACAGGGTAGATGCTGAGAGGCTGTTTCTCCTGGCTGGAGAGTCTAGAACTAGGGGTCATGGTTTCAAGATAAGAGGTCGGCCATGTAGGACCGAGATGAGGAAACATTTTTTCACTCAGAGGGCTGTGAATCTTTGGAATTCTCTACCTCAGAGGGTGGTGGATGCTCAGTCATTGAGTACATTCAAGACTGAGATTGACAGATTTTTGGACTCTAGGGGAATCAAGGGATATGGGGATCGGGCGGGAAAGTGGAGTTGAGGTTGAAGATCAGCCATGATCTTATTGAATGGCGGAGCAGGCTCGAGGGGCCATATGGCCTACTCCTGCTCCTATTTCTTATGTTCTTATGTAGCTCAAAAATTACAAATTGAGCTGGACAAAATATGCATATGGGCAGAACAATGACAGATTAAATTTTAATGTGAATAAGTGTAAAGTACTAAATATTGGAAGAACAAATAAGCAAGACAAGAATTCCATGGGGCAACTTTTACTTTTACTGCCTGGGTGGTAATCTTTCAGAGCAGATTACCGACACCTCTGAGGGGGCAGGCAGGGCTTCGATTTATCTCATCCAAAAGACAGCACCTCCAACAATGCAGCACGCCTTCAGTAATTCACTGGAGTATCAGCCTGGATTACATGCTTAAGTCTCAGGAATGGGACTTGAACCTACAACCTGCTGATTCAGAGGGGAGTGTGCTACCCACTGAGCCACAGCAATCAGCAATTTCCAGCGGGAAACATAACATGCAGTGCAGACTCTGCTCACCAGTGTCACACTGACACAATTAGATCTGATCAAGGATTTATTCACGGGCAGATGAGCGTGGGGGGAGGTAAACGAACGGCCAGTGTGTCGTATGTAAGTTAAGAAAAATGGAATAACAGAATATAAATGAAAGAATTAAACCAAAAGATCTTAAAGACATGACTGCGTGGTAATTGTGCTTATGTAAGCCATCTTGCCAAACTGAGTGTTCAAAACTGACAGGGCCATCTGCCTCCTCCTTTAACCATCTAGCCCATGGTTCTGTTGTAGCAATGCACAACATACTACAGTCCTTCAATCTTGTGTTAGTTCTTGTATAATTTTGGCAATAAGCTGGTCAAATAATTCAGAATTTATTATCCCAGTTATGACCTCAATACAGTATGCTACGCAGAATATTAAACCACATCCGATTTACAACAAAATCTAGAAAGAGCACATAAAACATTATAGCTGATGGGCATTAAATTGTAGATGTTTAAATTTCCACAATTTTCCGAGTCTCTGAGTTTGATCCTAGCTCTTCTGGAAATCTTCTCACAGTAATCTGCTTTGCACACACTTTTAATCTCTTAATGCTGGATACTGCACTTATCACCAGATTCCAGAATGACTTTCAACAAAGGGAATTTAAAGGCAACCAGCAATGCCTGCCATTTGCCGCAGAAAAGATCGGTGATAACCACACACCTTCCCCCATCCTCCTTACCACAAAACACATTGGTATCACAAACACTTCATATTGCAGCTGCTTTTGGTTATTTTTCCCACATCCAGGAACAAATCCAATCCAATAAAGAATTTATGAGAAACTTCTTTACCCAGGGAGTGGTTAGAATGTGGAACTCGCTACCACAAGGAGTAGTTGAGGCGAATAGCATAGATACATTTAAGGGGAAACTAGATAAACACATGAGGGAGAAAAGAATACAAAGTTAAGCTGATAGTTATATGAAGTAGGGAGGGAGGAGGCTCATGTAGAGCATAAACACCAGCATAGACCAGTTGGGCCGAATGGCCTGTTTCTGTGCTGTAAATTCTCTGTAATTCTATGTAAAATGTTCCTGCTTTGTTGTGAGGAGTTGGACTACTTCAACTCTTAGAAGGCAATAGAATTTTCACAGCACAAGGGCTGTGTGAAAATATTTTCACAGCTTAGTTCCACAGCGTTGACTTGCTTTTTCTTTGTTTACAGATTAGCATCATGTGCATGAATACTAATTAATCAAACAGATTGAAGTTTATTGTTCTGACAGTGCTCTTCGAAGAACATTGCAGTGAAATTCCTTGTATCAACAATTTTCGCAAAAAAGAAATTTGGGAGTGTCTATTTTGTACTCACGCCGAGGCATTTGATTAAATTCCCAGCAGGAAGAAACATACCCTAATGCCGAAATTAACTTAGCAACGTAGGAACTGGAGTAGGTCATTCAGCCCCTCGAGCCTGTTCCGCCATTCTATTAGATCATGGATGATCTGGACCTCAACTCTTCAAGTTACTCACTTTGACATATCAGCCTGCCTCAGCTGCATTCTCACCTTCTGAGACAGAAGGTTGTGGGTTCAAGTCCCTCTCTAAGACTTAAGCACATAATCTCGCCTGATGCTTCAGTATAGTACTGAGGGAGTGCTGCGCTGTTGGAGGTGCTGTCTTTCGGTTGAGTCATTAAACCGAGGTCCTGTCTGCTGGTTCAAATGGACATTAGGGATCCCATGGCACTACTTGATGAATAGCAGAGCTCCCCCTCCAGCCTTGGCCAACATTCCTCCCTCAACCAACACCACAACAGTTAGCTGGTCATTCATCTCAGTGCCATAGAAATCAAAGGAACAGGTCAAAATGTTTGAAAAGGGGTTAAAAAATACTGTCAGCGATGTTACTGAACAAACACTTAACACACTTGTACCAGGCTCCTCCCTCCATTGATGCAATGGAAGGTTAAATCCATCTATTTAAACTCCTTCATTAAAATAGCAGGACTAGGTGAATAAATACTTGTGCATAACAATGCCAACCTATGGTCTTCAATAGGGAAGTACAAGTTATTGTCAACTTAAATTCACAAGTCAACTGACATGTGTCAGCCGTGGCTCAGTTGGTAGCACTCACGCCTGAGTCAAAAGGTCATGGGTTCAAGTCCACACTTCAGAGACTTGAGCACATAATCCAGGCTAACACTCTCAGTGCAGTACTGAGGGAGTGCTGCACTGTTGGAGGTGCTGTCTTTCAGATGAGATGTTAAACCGAGGTCCTGTCTGCCCTCTCAGGTAATCGATCCCATGGCACTATTTTGAACAAGAGCAGGGGAGTTCTGAGGTCGTGAAAGGTGCTATATAAATGCAAGTTCTTTCTTTAAATTGCATTGAATCAATCTCTACGGAAAGCTCTGCTATCCTCATTGCAGAATTTTCATTGTACCCCCACACGCCTCAGCATCCAAACCTTTGTCTGCCACTGACGTCTGTTTAATCTGAGTGTAATACTTTAATTGTGTGTATGTTTTTTTTTCTAATTAGGATGGTTTTTTCTCATTATGGCTCCCATCGACTATAATGAATTCAGAAACGTGCGTCTATTTGAACCAAGCTGCTGACTGCTACAGCGAATGACAAATGAATCAGCGTTGTGGTGAAACCCATACACACTCACGTTAAGAGTTCACTAACATCAAAACAAGCAGGTGGTTAAAATTTGATGCATTTAAGGGGAAGCTAGATAAACACTTGAGGGAAAAGGGAACAGAAGAATAGGGTTAGATGAAGTAGGTAGGGAGGAGGCTCGCATGGAGCATAAACACCGGCATAGACCTGTTATGCCGAACAGCCTCTTTCTGTGCTGTACATTCTATGTAATTCTATTCAGTCATCAGTTCCAAAGGTGACTAGTTAGCAGGACCTCGCACACAATTACTATTTACATAATTTCCGCAGGAACAAACTTGCATCAGAAAATGACAAAAAATCGGGATGCTCCAAGAAACCTGGCTCCGGATCAGTTCCATAACTACAAAGTTGGCAAATAAACAAAACTACATTAACAATTTTTCATTTCGCCTCCCCTCGCACCCAATATTCACTCCACATTCCGGTACTGGGTCATATTTCACGCATGGCCCTCGACAGCGAGGCTTTGATTTTGCTCTGCAGTGGATTCCTTTTGGAAGTCTGTCAGGGTGGCACTGTTTCCTGTTGGTGACCCCACCCTCTGACCCTGCCGTTTCATCTGGGGCCAAGATAATTTGAATATTGGTGGTGGCCTCATCAAGGAACGTTAGAAATGGGAGTAGGCCATTCAGCCCCTCGAGCCTCTTTCACCATTCAATCAGACCATGCCCGATCTGCACCTCAACTCCATTTACCCGCCTGTGCTCCATTTCCCTGATACCCTTACTCAACAAAAATCTATCCCTATTAGTCTTGAAAGCTTCAATTGATCCAGCATCCACAGCCTTTTGGGGGAAAAGGGCTCCAGAGGTAGACTACCCTTTGTGTGAAAAAGTGTTTCCTGAACAGCCTAGCTCGAATTTTAAGATTGTGCCCCTCTTGTTTTGGATTCCCCCAGCAGAAGAAATAGTTTCTCTCTATGTACCCTGTTGAATCCTTTTGTCATTTTTCACATCACAATTAGGTCACGCCTCAACCTTCTAAACTCAAGGGAATACAAGCCGAGTCAATGCAACCTATTCTCATAATTTAATCCTTTTAGCCCTGGTATCATTGTGGTGAATCTACGCTGCACCCACTTCAAGGCCAATATATCCTTCCTGAGGTGCGGTGCCCAGAACTGAATGCAGTATCTCCAGATGGGGTCTGACCAAGGCTCTGTACAACTGTATAACTTCCTCTCTTATGTATTCCAGCTCCTTGAGATAAAGGGCAATGTTCCATTAGCCTTTTTGGCTATTAGCTTTTAGAGATTGGTGTAGATGTGCACCCAAATCTCTTTGCTCCTCCACAGTTCCTAGTTTCTCACTGTTAAGGAAACATTCTGATTTGTCTTTCTTGGATCCAAAGTGGATGACCTCACATTTCCTTCCACATTGAACTCCATCTGCCATGGTTTTGCCCACTCAATTTTAATCTGTCCATGCCCCTTTGTAACTTCCTGCTCTCATCCGCACACCACAAGGACTGCAGCAATTCAAAGAGGAGGAAGGCCCCAGCAGCAGCAGCACCACTACCTTCTCAGGGCAACTAGGGATGGGCAAAAAAATGCAGCCTCGCCAGAGACGCCAGCATCCCGAGAATGAATAAAATAAAAATCCCAGTTTTTAAAGCTTTGCTTGTCTCGCATGGATGCTCAGTAAAGAAATCCAATGCAATTTATTCACCAGGCTGTGCTTGGCCAAGTGAACTGTTTTCTTGTAGATTGAACTGATTTAAAAGTCTACAGCAAACTGCGGTGATGACATTGGAATCACTGTGCGCCAGCCTCTTGAAATACAGGAACCCAACAGTTTTGTTTAGTCAGGAATGTCTGCTCTTTCTGGCTGAGATTCTGACAACAGAACACCATTAAAGCTGCACTGGGAACAGCGATAAATGCTCTGACTGAAAAAAAAGAAACGAGTTTAATTAGTTTTGTTGCTAAAAGAGTTGGTTATTGGCAGCAGTGAACAGAAATTGTGTGCCTTTCAGGAAAAATTATAGCTGGCTTCATGTTGTTCAGTAGCTCCAAACAGTCGGGTGTCCCCAGGCTCATTTGTCCCTGTTGGATGCGTTTCATTCAGTCCATGTCTAACCATTGGGTGCCGAAGTTGCATTCCATCTGCGGGCATGAAAGGAGGCCAGGAAAGTAATGGAAGACATTGGGGGTTAAATTGGATTGCGTAACACCCGTCTATCAGGTGCTAAACGTCCTCCTGAGGCCCCAGAATGGTGGGCAGGAAGCGTGCGCGGGTGAAACTGACCGGAAGTGCGCCGCCTGCCAAATTGGGTAAGGGCAAACAAGAGGCGTCGTTTACCCAGGCCTGAAACAGGTGTTAAGCACAATGTCACCTTTAGGTTCCTGCTGCAACATTGATTTGCCCCAAGGCAGTCTTCATTATGATGAGGTCCGAGGTCTAATATCCAGGGCTCCTCGGACCTCACCATATGTGCATGGGGGATTAATGCTGCGTGGGTGGGGAGGGGGTGTGCCCAAAAGTGGGCTCTAATGAATTTAACCCCCATTGTGTGCTCATCCCAATTAGCTGATCACGAAATAACAAAGCCATGTAGAAGTCTACACAGATGAGTTGGATAAATCATAGAATCATACAGCACAGAAGTAGGCCATTCGGCCCATTGTGCCTGTGCCAGCTCTCTGAAAGAGCTATCCAATTAGTCCCACTCCCCCCTGCTCTTTCCCCACAGCCCTGAATTTTTTTCTTTTCAAGTATTAACCAATTCCCTTTTGAAAGTCACTATTGAATCTGCTTCCACCACCCTTTCAAGCAGCACGTTCCGGATCACAACATTGAGAAAAAACTTTCTCCTCATCTCCCCTCTGGTTCTTTTGCAAATTATCTTAAAGCTGTGTCCTCTGGTTACCGACCCTCCTACCACTGGAAACAGTTCCTCCCTATCTACTCTATCAAAACCCCGAATAATTCTGAACACCTCTATTAAATCTCCCCATAAGGAGAAGAACCCCAGCTTCTTCAGTCTCTCCACATAACTGAAGTCTCTCATCCCTGGTGTCATTCTGGTAAACCTCCTCTGCCCCCTCTCCAAGGCCTTGACATCCTTCCTAAAGTGTGGTGCCCAGAATTGGACACAATGCTCCAGCTGAGGCCTAACCAGTGATTTATAAAGGTTTAGCAAGGGTGTCGAAAATTGGACTGTAATTAAAATGGAATAGTGAACGGGGGACTAAGTGTATAGTTCTTTCAGAGAGCCAGCACATGCATGATGGCATCATTCTGTACTGTAAAACTCTATAAATTAAGGACTGCCCCATTTCGTGTTGGCTGAGAGCAGTTGCCCCAGGGATTAGCAGCATCTGGGAGAGGCAAAAAAAAATGAGGAGCAAAATCATTCATAAAAAGGAAAGAATTAAAACAAATTGGATTATATGTCAACAAACTATCCGCGGTGAAAGATGAGTCTCATTTCCTCAGGATGTGGTTTAAAGGGCTCATGTCAGCTCCTGCTGGCACTATCACAATGCACATATGGTACAGTGCAACAGTAATGACTTTCCTGGGATGATAATAAGACTGGCCCAGCTCAGCCTCATCTTCCAAACTACTCTCCAACCATGTGCAGCATAATATCCCAATAAAATGTTAATATAAGCAAACATTAAAACACTGCAATGATAGCGCTTCATTGCACTGCAGTGTCTCCCCACTGTTTGGATTTAACCTTTTCAGTTACAGTTGTATAAAGCTCTGGTTAGCCCATTTAGAGTATCGCATTCAGTTCTGGGCACCGAACCGCAGGAAGGATGTATTGGCCTTGAAGGGGGTGCAGCACAGATTCACCAGAATGATACCAGGACTAAAAGGGTTAAATTATGAGGACAGGTTGCGTAGGCTAGGTTGTATTCCCTTGAATATAGAAGATTAAGGGGTGATCTAATCGAGGTGTTTAAGATGATTAAGGAATTGATAGGGTAGAGAGAGAGAAACTATTTACTCTGTCCAGAACAAGGGGGGCATAACCTTAAAATTAGAGCTGGGCCGTTCAGGGGTGATGTCAGGAAGTACTTCTTCACACAAAGGGTAGTGGAAATCTGGAACTCTCTCCCCCAAAAAAGCTGTTGAGGCTGGGGTCAAATGAAAATTTCAGAACTGACACTGATAGATTTTTGTTCGACAAGGGTATTAAGGGATACGGAGCCAAGGTGGGTAAATGGAGTTAAGGTACAGATCTACCATGATCCAATTGAATGACAGATCAGGGTCGAGGGGCCGAATGGCCATCTCCTGTTCCTAGAACTGCATCCTTGTTGTTTAAAACATTCACAACAGGTCCTCCCCTCTCAAGAAATGATAGCCTAGAACTTGACTGCCAGTGATCCTCGTGTTAAATGTATCCATGTGATTTATATCAATTAGTGATAATTGTATTCAGGTGGTGCATATCAAATGGGGACTCTTTTGTATCCATTTATATGAGAGCTGATCTAGGGCATGGAGCTTGTAATGTGGAGCTCTGGGAATAAAGGCTTGGAAGCAACTGAAGACCAGGCTCTAATATTCCCTCCTTCACCACCTGGCTATCCAATTATTACAACTAGCAGTTAAATGTTTCACGCCTTCCAAGGACGTTCCTTTTTGTGCAGTTTTAACGGAAGTGTTAACGCATTTAAAGTAAACAAGTTAATGCCTCCATTAAAATGGCGGACAGACGAATGTTGTATGAACCCATCAGCCTAGAAGTTCAATTAGGCCTTGTCCGTTTTTGGGTTCGATCCAATTTCTGGGCCAGTATGTGTCAATCTGCTAATATCGCCAAGAGTAATTGCTAGGCTGGTATATTTTCCAGCATCTTTCACATGTCCTGAGCTCCATATAACTGAGCAAAACTTGATCATTTTTAGTTCTTTTCTAAAGACAAATATATAACAGGGTGCTTCATGGAATAATAAGAGAACTGGAAAGCTCCATGATTAAGAAAGAAAGAACTTGCATTTATTTGGCACCTCATTACATCCTTGGGACATTCCAAAGTGTTCTCAACTCATGGATTACTTTTTAAAGTGCAGTCACTGTTATAGTGTAGGCAAACTCAGTAGCCAATTTCCACACAGCAAGGTCCCACAAATAGCAAGTGCTACATAGAATTACACAGAATGTACAGCGCAGAAACAGGCCATTCGACCCACCTGATCCATGCAGGTGTTTATGCTCCACACGAGCCTCCTCCCTCTTTACTTCATCTAACCCTATCAGCATAACCTTCTATTCCTTTCTCCCTCATGTGTTTATCTAGCTTCCCCTTAAATGTATCTATGCTATTCGCCTCAACTACTCCATGTTGTAGCGAGTTCCACATTCTCTGGGTAAAGAAGTTTCTCCTGAATTCCCCATTGGATTTATTAGTGACTATCTTATATTTATGACGTCTAGTTTTGGTCTCCCCCACAAGTGGAAACACCTTCTCTAGATTTACCCTATCGAGCCCTTTCATAATCTTAGACCTCTATCAGGTCACCCCTCAGTCTTCTCTTCTCTAGAGTAAGCAGCCGCAGCCTGATCAATCTTACCTGGTAAGTATAGGTAAGTGAGTTGAAGGTCCAGTTAATCTGTGTTTTGGTGGTTTTGATTGAGGGAGGTATGTTGGCCTAGGGCAACAGGAGAACTCCCTGATCTTCAAATAGTGCCATTGGAACTTTTACATCCTCTGAAGCAGGCAGATGGGATGTTGGATAACCTTCCTGACATGACCTCCGACAGTGCAGCACTCCCTCAGTGGAGTGCACTGGAGTTTCAGCCTAGATTATGTGCTGAAGTCCTGGAGTGGGGCTTGAACCCACAACTGGGTTAGAATTATATTTTTAACGTGTTTTTTGCTTTTCTTGTCAGTATTGTGAGGGAATCTGAGCGAGGGTGCATCCATGTTTCCTAATTGGCCTAAAGAAACTTGTGCACTGCCAGCTGGCACTGAGGTGAGGTGCCTTCCTTCAGATGAGGTTAAGCCGAGGCCCCATCTGTCGGTTCAGATGGATGGCACTATTTGAAGAGGAGCAGGATATGTCCTGGCCAACACTCACCCCTCAACCAACATCACATTGCTGTTCGTCCCCCCCCGCCACCATCTCTGTAACCTCCTCCAGCCCTACAACCCTCCGAGATCTCTGCCCTCCTCCAATTCTCGCCCCTTGCGCATCCCCGATTTTCTTCGCTCCACCATTGGCGGCCGTGCCTTCAGCTGCCAAGGCCCTAAGCTCTGGAATTCCCTCCCTAAACCTCTCTGCCTCTCTACCTCTCTCTCCTTCTTTAGGACGCTCCTTAAAACCTACCTTTGACCAAGCTTTTGGTCACCTGTCCTAATATCTCTTTTTGTGGCTCGGTGTCAAATTTTTGTTTGATAATCGCTCCTGTGAAGCACCTTGGGATGTTTTACTGCGTTAAAGGTGCTACATAAACGCAGGTTATTGTTGTTGTCTAGGAGATGATTTATTGACCTAATTCAAAGGAGAAGAGTCTGTCCCACATTATCAATATCCAAAGGCCCTGGTGGCAACATATTCAGAATACAATGGGATGTAAAGGAGGAAAAGGTTGAAAAATCTGAGATAAGGGCAAATCTGGTCATAAGCCTTTCACTGAATGACTTTGGGATGGTATTCAAGTTCCATTCAGCATAACAAATGCTGGACAAATATGGCATTAGAGACATGTTGGATAAAAAAGCCCATTTTTTTTTTCTATTTTCAAATGGAGAGATTTGAGAGAAGCGTCTCAGGTTACATAGAATGTACAGCACAGAAACAGGCCATTCGGCCCAACTAGTTCATGCCAGTGTTTATGCTATACATGTCTCCTCCCACCTCTCTTCATCTAACTCTTATCAGCATAACCATCTCAGGTTCCAATTACTCTCTTAAGTAAGGGGCGAACCCATTGAAAAATCAGCCAACTGCTCACCAGATACGTTACTCCATCATCAGTCCCAGCATCCCAAGGAATCAGGTCCTGGATAATCTTCTGCACCCACCCGCAATCGTTTGTACAGAGGTCTTCCGCTGCTAGCCCTACGTTCCAATCTGGGCTCGGGCCCAACATCGTCAGGAAGGACATCAGATGCCGCATTCGGTCAACTGAGAACTCGGCAGATGGAGCTGCCCGGCTGTAACCCAGAGAGAGAGAAAAAAAAGAATATTTTTGAAAGCCTGTTCATTGGAAAGGCACAATTAGGATATCCAGTCAATCTTTCATAAAGAGCAACCTAACAAATGTGCACGAGTTGATTTGTATTTTCAAGTGTCACTTAGCTCCAAATGGTACTTGCTGTCTAATGATTAATAATTTAGTCACAGCACATGCATTTGACCTGAAACTGAATATTACGCCAATTAGTTTGACAATCTTCTTACCAGTTGATAGTGAGATATATTGAGAAATGACATTGGTGTAGTCAATAAGACTTAACTGTACAGCAAACATGCAGGTGATCTTCATGAGTGTGAGAGACTCTGAGCATATAGATCAGTAAAGTTCCTCTTATTCATTACTCGGTGATGTGTTTTACTTTCCTTTAGATCCTTTATAAATTGGTTCTTTTAAAGAAATGACATTTAAGATCAATATCTATAATTTGCATATCCACAAATGTGTCCAGTTAGCAAGTGAGTTGCACTTATTTTGATATTTTGCACGGTCCAATAATCTTTTGCTTTTTCACTTTGCTTTCAATATTGTCCGCTTAAAAAACATAGAAAGAATAAAGAAAGAACTTGCATTGACATAGGGGTGAATTTAAAGACTTAGCTCTTCCTGCACAGAGATTTGAGTGATGGGAATTTGAGCATGGAGGTCAGTGTGGTCCAATCATGATATACACTCCTGTCGCTTGTAGCTCTTCACTGGGAATGCATGAGTCTACAAAATATACTTCATGGAATTTATTTAATGTATTACTTCCTGTCAACTTTTCCATTATAAATTCCTGTGTCCGCATTTATAATGGGAACTACCCCTTTAAGACTTGTCACGCTGCAATGCTGCCAATGGTACGAGGGTGTCATTACAGCGTGACAAGTTTACATTGGCATTTTCCATTATAAGTGTGGACATCGGAATTTATCATGGAAATATAAGGACAGAAGGTAAGACTTTAAAACGGGAACTGAGTTATCTTTGTGTGCAATGGTCTGATTTATCCTACATCCTCTATTTCCACTTGACTGCATTCGGTCTTGTCTCCCTTGTGCAACACCTTGTAAGATCGACTTGTAACATCATTATAATTGCATCAATCAACAAAACAGAAGGCGAGGAACAGCATAAAGGAGCCTTTATCGTAGAATCATACAGCATGGGAGGCCATTTGGCCCGTCCTGCCTGTGCTGGCTCTTTGAAAGAGCTATCCAATTAATCCCACTCCCAAACTCTTTCCCCATAGCTTTTCAATTTTTCCCCCCTTCAATTATTTGTCCAATTCCCTTTTGAAAGTTACTCTGAATCTGCTTCCACCACCCTTTTAGGCAGTGCATTGCAGGTCATAACAATTCACTGCAAAATTCTCCTCATCTCCCCTGTGGCTTTATAGCCAATTATTTTCAATCTGTGTCCTCTGGTTACTGACCCTTCTGCCACTGGAAACAGTTCCTCCCTACCTACTGTATCAAAACCCCTCATAATTTTGAACACTTTTGTTAAATCTCTCCTGAACCTTCTTTGCTCTAAAGGAGAACAATCCCAGCCTGGGACTTTTTCAGAAGTATATTTTAACCATTTATCCATAATAATTACTCATTGTAGTTATTAACAGTGTCCTCACCTGGCAATCACCTTTTTCAAAAAAACATAGCCTGGGGATTAATGTGTAAACAAACACTTAGTATGCTTGTATTAAATACATGTACTTTTTGCTCTCCACTATTTTAACTGAGCCTTAAATGCATTTAATATAATTAGCCAGAGGAAAATGTTAACCATTTGTCTGGTAATATAGGCTCCAATCCTTCGTCTTTTCATCTGACTCTTACGTTGTTCTTGTTGTGGTAGCAAACCAGCAAGTGGTAATGAGATTCCAAATAGTGTCCTTTATTTAGGTAAAACTGTTTTTGAATTGAAAAGCTAAAGAAGCAATTGCAAAGTACCTGCATGATCATTTGTGGAACAATCCAGAACAAGGAAACATCTTAAAATCTTAAAATCAAGCTAAACCAATTAACAATGAATCCAGGGGAATCTTAAGGAACATAAGAACAGGAGCAGGCCACTCAGCCCCTCGAGTCTGCTCCACCATTCTATGAGATCACGGCTGATCTGTACCTCAATATCATTTACTCACCTTTGCTCCATATCCCTTGATACCCTTATCCAACAAAAATCTATCGATCTCAGTCTTGAAAATTTCAACTGACCCCCAGCGTCAACATCCTTTTGGTGGAGCGAGTTCCAGATTTCCACTACCCTGTGTGTGAAAAAGTGCTTCCTGATTTCCTGGCTCTAATTTTAAGATTGTGCCCCCCCTATTTCTGGATTCCCCCCACTAGAGGAAATAGTTTCTCTGTATCAGCCATATCGAATCCATTTATCGTTTGAAACACCTCAATCGGATCACCCCTCAATCTTCTCAACTCGGGAATACAAACCAAGTTTATGCAACCGGTCTTTGTAATTTTGTCAAAAAGGGCTGGAAGCATCTGGAGTGCACTGCACTAGAAGGCCAGAGATGTAGAATCAATGGCAGTGCTTAAAATGGAGAAAGATGCTTTTTTAAAAATTCAATATTGGGATGCGGGCATCACATCCTTAGTTGTCCTGAGAAGATGGTGGTGAGCCTTGTCAAACCATTGTAGCTGTTGGATACAACTCAGTGGCTTGTTAGGCCACTTCAGAAAGCAACTAAGAGCCAACCTAGTTGATGTGGGACCGGAGTCACATATAGGTCAGACCGGGTAAAGTCGGCAGGTTTCCTTTCCTAAAGGACATTAGTAAATCAATTGGGCTTTTACAACAATCCGACAGCTTCATGGTCACAATTGCCGGTGCCATCTTTTTTCATTTCCAGACATTTCCAGACTGAATTCAAATTCTCCAACTGCCATGGTGGGATTTCAACTCATGTTCTCTGGATTACTAGGCCTGGGCTCTGGATTACTAGTCCAGTTACATAACCACTACTCACCCGTGCCCTTGGGAAGCGAGGGAGATGGAGAAAGGAGTGGGAATTGGGATTAGAAAGATGCCAAGGCTAACAAAAATGGCAGAGCAGTGTCCTAGGCCCAACCATCTTCAGCTGCTTCGTCAATGACCTTCCCTCCATCATAAGGTCAGAAATGGGGATGTTCGCTGATGATTGCAGTGTTCAGTTCCATTTGCAACCCCTCAGATAATGAAGCAGTCCGTGTCCGCATGCAGCATGACCTGGACAATATCCAGGCTTGGGCTGATAAGTGGCAATTAACATTTGCACCGGACAAGTGCCAGGCAATGACCATCTCCAATAAGAGAGAGTCTAACCACCTCCCCTTGACATTCAATGGCATTACCATCGCCGAATCCCCCACCATCAACATCCTGGGGGTCACCATTGACCAGAAACTTAACTGGACCAGCCATATAAATACTGTGGCTACAAGAGCAGCTCAGAGGCTAGGTATTCTGAGGTGAGTGACTCACCTCCTGACTCCCCAAAGCCTTTCCACCATCTAAAAGGCACAAGTCAGGAGTGTGATGGAATACTCTCCACTTGCCTGGATGTGTGCAGCTCCAACAACACTCAAGAAGCTCGACACCATCCAGGACAAAGCAGCCTGCTTGATTGGCACCCCATCCACCACCCTAAATATTCACTCTCTTCACCACCGGCGCACTGTGGCTGCAGTGTGTACCATCCACAGGATGCACTGCAGCAACTCGCCAAGGCTTCTTCGACAGCACCTCCCAAACCCGCGACCTCTATCACCTAGAGGACAAGGGCAGCAGGCGCATGGGAACAACACCACCTGCACGTTCCACTCCAAGTCACACACCATCCCGACTTGGAAATATATCGCCGTTCCTTCATCGTCGCTGGGTCAAAATCCTGGAACTCCCTTCCTAATGGCACTGTGGGAGAACCTTCACCACACGAACTGCAGCGGTTCAAGAAGGCGGCTCACTGCCACCTTCTCAAGGGTAATTAGGGATGGGCAATAAATGCCGGCCTCGCCAGCGACGCCCACATCCCATGAACGAATAAAAAAAAGAAAAGGTTCGATGGGCTGTACGATAGAATCATAGAATCATAAAGCACAAGAGGCCGATCAGCCCATCATGCCTGTGCCGGCTCTCTAAAAGAGCGTCTAGTTAGTCCATCTGCCCTGCTCTTTCCCCATAGCCCAGCAAATTTTTTCATCCAATTCCCCTTAGAAAGTTATTATTGAATCTGCTTCCATTGCCATTTCAGGCATTGCATTCCAGATCATAACAACTCAC
Source organism: Heptranchias perlo (assembly GCF_035084215.1). Taxonomy (NCBI): domain Eukaryota; kingdom Metazoa; phylum Chordata; class Chondrichthyes; order Hexanchiformes; family Hexanchidae; genus Heptranchias; species Heptranchias perlo. The sequence continues at coordinate 63,085,531 of NC_090336.1, read as the reverse complement.
TGAGTAAAAAAATTTCTCCTCATCTCCCCCGTGGCTTTATAGCCAATTATTTTAAATCTGTGTCCTTTAGTTACCGACCCTCCTGCCACTGGAAACAGTTTCTCCCAACCGACTATATAAAAATCCCTCATAATTTTGAACACCTCTGTTAAATCTCCGTTTAACCTCCTCGGCTCTAAGAAGAACAATCCCAGTTTCTCCAGTCTCTTCAGAATATTGAAACCCCTCATCCCTGGTACCATTCTAGTAATTCTCCTCTAAGCCCTCTTCAAGGCCTTGATGACCTTTCTGAAGTGTGGTGCCCAGAATTGGACACAATACTCCGGCTGCGTGATTTATAAAGATTTAGCATAACTTCCTTACTCTAAGCCTCTATGTCTAAAGCCAAGGATCCTGTATGTTTTTTTAACAGCTTTATCAACTTGTCCAGCCACCTACAAAGATTTGTGTATGTGAATGGTCGTATTCCCATGAATTTCAAGAAACAAACAAGTGACATATCGGTTGGTATTCTGCAGCACCAATATCAGAGAGATACTGGGATGGTCAACTCTTCAAAAATAATGGTCCTATCACAGGAATTGCAGCAAGGTGCAAATGCAGTTTACAGAGGTCACTTCAAATCTGAGTACGTTTAAGAGAGCCTTGTGTGAACTGTTCTGTTCCCAGTAACTAAAATATTCACACACCCACAGGCGTGAGCACACATTTTATTTCGACACACTAACAAGCATCTACACAAACACTATGTATACGCGCACAAACTCACAATTCACTGATAAATACAAAGGTCCGGCAATTAGCATCGGCTATAAGAGCAGCCAAAGACTGAACACACCCATATGACACTCCTCTGCTATTCGCACGGGGGGAAAAGCAATAATAAAATTAAGTTACAGGAAAACAAGAGTGCAGGACCGCAGTGAGTCATGGCTCAGTGGTAGCATTGCTACCTCTAGGTCAGAAGGTTATCGATCAGAAGGTTACAGGCTCGAGCCCCATTCCAGAGCAGAGACAAACATTCCCGCTTTCTGAATAATGGGTTGACATCAAGTGGGGTACTCGAGTCTCATGGGAGTGGAGTTGGTGACCTTCCCTCCTACCCTATCGCATCCAGCTGGTTCTCCTCGTAGGGAGCTATGAGTCAGGCTAACAACCCGTCCACATAAAAAGGGGACTTTGTTACGGAAGCAATGCAGAGCACAATCTGCTGGATGTAAAAGCAATGGAAGAAATCGGTTGCCTCAGGTCCGACACAACAACTTGCGTCTTTAACATAGTAAAACGTTCAAGGTGCTTCACAGAAGAGTAACTGGACAAAAATTGAAACCGAGCCAAAGAAGGAGACATTAGGACAGGTGATCAAAAACTTGGTCAAAGAGGTAGGTTTTAAGCAGAATCTTAAAAGAGTAGAGTTAGGATACGGGCAGCAGAGTTTTGGATGAGCTCAAGCTTACAAAGAGTGGAAGATGGGAGACCGGTCAGGGGAGCATCGGAATAGTCTAGTCTGGAGGTAACAAAAGCATGGATGAGGGTTTCAGCAGCAGATGAGCTGAGGCAGGGGTGGAGACGGGTGATGTTACCGAGGTAGAAGAAGGCGGTCTTTGTGACGGAGGGGATACGTAGTTGGATGCTTAGCTCGGGGTCAAATAGGGAGCCGAGGTTGCGAACAGGCTGGTTCAGCCTGAGACAGTGGTCAGGGAGAGGGATGGAGTCGGTGGCTCAGGAACGGAGATCGTGGCAGGGTCCGAAGACAATGGCTTCGGTCTTCCCAAAAACAGGGAAGAGAAGGAGAAAGAGTGCAGGGAAGCCAAGGAATCACTGTTGGCAATAACCCATTTAAAGTATTTTAAAAGAGACCTTGATGTGTTAATAACTGCATTAAAACAACATTGGAATGTCACACAGATGCGTTAAAGTTCATTGCCAGCAGTAATTTCTAGGCTATTAACACACACCACTGATTGTTCATCTGCTCAAAGTGCCATATACTTGAAAGAGGAAAGTTCCATCCCTCTGATCGGTACCTTAATATGGCGCAAGTAATAATACTGCAATCACTTTTATTTGTATCTATCCTTGGAACAAAGTCTTCAACTGAAAATACTAATGATACTTTATTAACGTAATTGAAATCTTGTGTTTGAGTATCTGTTAAGATGCCAATTTAATCAAATGAAGTGACATTCATCAGCCTTTAATCTTTTCAAGTAAGCCTTGAAATTTTACATCCCTAATGTTTGCTTTAGTTTCCACGGCAACCGTATCCATTCACTTTACAGTTATGGTGCTCCTGATGGAGTGCAATCTATAATCTTTTGCAGTGGAAGTACATTATCCCCCTTGTTACTCATTGTAAAACTGACCTGTGAAAGTAATTTATTTTGCTCATCTTTGTCATATAATTGTTAAAATTACAGGAACACAGGACCAGGAGGAGGCCATTCAGCCCCTTGAGCCCATTCAATTAGATCATGGCTGATCTGTATCTGAACTCCATCTACCCACCTTGGTTCCGTAACCCTTAATCCCCTTGCCTAACAAAAATCTATCAATCTCAGTTTTGAAATTTTCAATTGACCTCCAGCCTCAACAGCTTTTTGGGGGAGAGAGTTCCAGATTTCCACTCCCCTTCGCGTGAAGAAGAAATGAAGGAGTATCTAACTTATATATGGCGATGAGTAAGGATGCAGGGGGATCGGGGGGCGGGGGAGAAGAGGGGAAATCAAGGTCCTCCAAGTGACAGTGCACAGTATGCGATCCACAAATGCAAGACACTTACTTACCCTTGGACATTACACAGAATCACACGCCCTGATTCTAACCTAACCCATCGGGTGGGATGGGGGAGGGTTCGGGTAGGACTGCTGTTTTACACCCCGTCTGATTTTACACTCCACTGACTTCAAAATCGGGTTTACAAAACGGGCATCTGACTCAAACCCGCCCTGCCACTTAAGGTAAAATCGGGGCTATAGAAATTTACCACACAGGAGGCCATTCGGCCCACAGGATAGTTTATTTCTGCAATCTTTGCTTCATTTGTTCAGCTGGGTACCTGACTTGTGCGAAAACCCATCGCTGTGTCTAAGAGTCTCTGAAACAAGCTACTGAAATATCGACACCTGTAGAATTTCTATCTGCCTGATACAGAGTGGGCACCATCTCCTCCTTAGACAAAGCCCACTTACCAAATCCAGAAAGCTTAGGAGGAAACTTGATGGAGCGTAGGCAGGACCCCCCCCCACCCCAAGTATGCAGTGGTGGAATTTAACCAACTTAAGAACACTGGTAAGCTCCCTCTTTATTCAGCCTGGACCACAATACCCACTGGGGGCAGGGTTATATGGAGCTGAGTGAGAAGAATTCCACCCTCCAGTGACATGTCTCTTCACTTTCTATCAACACTCTGCCTTCTACCCTTTAAGAACGTGCATTCTGATAGTGCATGTCTTGAAATTCAGCAGATTAGCTGTTTCCTGTCACTCACTGTGCATTACTGGGGTGAGATGAAAGCTGAAAGACTGGATTGTAATGGAGATGACACACCGTTCATATTGGTGTAAGTCAGTAAGTGTGAGATAAGACTTTCAAGTCAATCAGCCCATCTAGTGTATTTCTTTCTTGTCCAGATATATATATCAATATTCTAACTCTGTCCTTCATCCATCATTTTACCAATTCCCGCTAGTTAGGACTTAAGTTAGCTCTCATTTAGGATAATTTGAATGTTGTAAAACTGGGGATATTGAATTAGCTGCCCATTGTGCACCTCGCCCAGTTTTTCCTTCCGCTGACTTCAACGAAAAGAATTGGGCTTGGTCTATATTGGGTGGTTAACTCGATATCACACATTTAACACAATTGTCTAAAAGTTAAAATTACCCCCATTATCATAGTCTTGGCCTCGATCTGAACTTCTCCTCCTCAATTTCCTTCCAATTCAAAAAGCTGTCCCGTTCTTCTTTCAACATGTCCAATGATTTGACAATGACTGCTCTGGGTGATAATTTATTCTCTGTACTAATAGCCCTGTGAGACAAAATATTTCTTCAAAGGTCTTTGCTCTTCAGTGGTATTCTAATTATAAAACTCTACCCCGCCTTGCATTATGTGCTGGATCTAATACAAATAGCCTAGTTCTTTCTACTTGACACATTCAGTTTGTTACTTTCAATATTTCAATCATGTCTTTGCACCATAATCTTCTTTTCTATTAGAAAAATAATCTCAGTTCTTTGAATCTGTCTTCAGAACAAAGTGATCCAATGTCCAGGAATCAACTTCTTTCCCACAACCTTTCGATCACATTGAAGAGCGACGGAGAAAGGGCGGGGGAGTGGAACTAGCTGGATTGCTCTTGCATAGAGCTGGCGCAAACTCAATGGGTCGAATGGCCTCCTTCCGTGCTGTAACCTTTCTATGATTCTATAATTCTACATTGGCATCCTGTACATCCCACTTATATTGTGGAATCAGTTTTAAAATTTTTTTATTATTCATTCTCGGGATGTGGGCATCACTGGCAAGGCTGGCATTTATTGTCCATCTCTAGTTGCCCTGAGAAGGTGGTGGTGGGATTTCTTCTGGAACCATTGGTAGAAGTTTGGTGCAACTGAGGGGCTTGCTAAGCCGTTTCAGAGAGCAGTTAAGAGTCAACCACATTGATGTGGAGACACATAATAGGCACAGACTGGATAGGAGCGATAGGTTTCCTTCCCCAAAGACATTAGTGAACCAGTTGGGTTTTTTACGACAATCCGACAGCTTCACGGTCACTTTTACTGATACCAGCTTTTTATTTCCAGATTTATTTATTTTTTACAACTGAATTCAAATTCTCCAACTGCCATGGTGGGATTTGAACCCACGCTCGCTGGATTATTAGTGGAGTAGCATAATCACTACAGTATCATACCCACTTACGTTGTTAACAGTTCTGTAATATGATGAGGCTATCTGCTTTCTGAAATCAGACAGCAGCAGTATCATCAGAACATGCAAGCATCTGAGAATGTAAGTGTACAGTAATGGCATGTGCGTGATCATTTGATCAAAAACTACATTTGCAACTTTTCCTTCTTCCTCCCACTGTCAGGGGAGGCGCAGCGTAAACCCGACAACGGACAAATTGCATTGCTGCCCTGAGTGGGTGGGCTGTGAGATCATCTGCAAGACCAGCCCCCCCATTCAGGGACGTCCTCTCAGGCAAGATTCCTGACTAATGTTTATCATGGAAAAAATCGAACAGGATCCTATAGTGGCTCAGTGGGTAGCGCTCTTGCCTCGAGGCAGAAGGTTGTGGGTTTCAAATCTCACTCCATTTGAACACATAATCCAAGCCTGACACTCCAAGTGCAGTACTGAGGGAGGTGCTGTCTTTCAGATGAGACATTAAACCAGGGCCCATCTGCCCTCTCAGGTAGATGTAAAAGATTTCATGGCCACAACTTTGAAGAAGTGCAGGGGAGTTCTCCCCGGTGCCCTGGGCCAATATTTATCCCTCAACCAACATCACGAAAAACAGATTATCTGGTCATTATCACGTTGCTGTTGTGGGACCTTGCTGTGCCCAAATTGGCTGCCCCGTTTCTTACATTAAAATAGTGACTACACTTCAAAAGTACTTCATAGTCTATAAAGCGCTTTGGGACGTCCTGAGGTCGTGAAAGTCTGTCTTCTTCTATAATCGGCGATGAAAATCCCAGAAAATCCTGCAATCTCATATGATGAAGATGGTATTGAACTTATTGACTCAGCACAAACCAATGGAGTGGACTTTCAACTTGAAGCTTGAACTTATATTGGCCGTTTCTTCATTGTAGCTGGATCAAAATCCCGGAACTCCCGACCTAACAGCACTGTGGAAGAACCTTCACCACACGGACTGCAGCGGTTCAAGAAGAAAGCCCACCACTACCTTCTCAAGGGGCAATTAGGGATCGGCAATAAATGCCGGCCTTGCCAGTGACACCCATATCCCCAGAATAAATAAAAAATAGTTGATATGACATTCTGACCACTATTCTAACAGACACATTAACCTGTTTATTTAACTGCTCTGTTGAAAATGCGGGCAGAGAAATTCTAAGCGTTCCCTTTTGATTAAAATTAAAGTTTGAGTGCGGAGGTAGGAAAGCAGAGGAAGGTCATTAAAAATCAGGAACACAACCTAGTAACAAAATGCTCTTTATGTGTAAATGTCAATGCTTGGACCCGATTTTTCTTCACTCCCTAAGGAATAGACGTGAGCTCCATGGTCAGAGCTGTTTAGGAGTAAAAAAAGGTTTAATCAGCGACGGCAGGACAATAAATGGCCCTGATTAGATTTCAGAAGTGCCATTCTCTACTGTACTTATTTATGAGGTGCTATTGTAACCTTCTTATGCTTCCAATAAAATATCTTCTCTTGTGCAAGCTTTCACTTAGAATCTGCCTTTAAAATTCACTCGCTTAAAATACTGATACAGCATTTCTCCATTCAAGGCTTCAAAGATAAAGGTGCAAAATTCTGAGGCAGTTTCTTTAACTGAAAAGATTTCACATGATTAACGTGAAAGTAAAACCATGTAAAAATAGATATTTAAATAAAGGAGAAAAGGGAGGGTTTGAATAAAGTATTAATGACAGAAAGAGTGGTAATTTCCATTAATGGAATGCCTTTGAGCACACAAATCCAATTCCATCTGCTGCGTATTGTATTCCAAAACTCATTTAATGTATATTTCTGCCGAGTTAATAGATCTACACTCAACAGGCACCAGAGGAAATCAGATTTGCGTTTATAAAGCCATTCCATTAATGGGAATTGTCACTTGCTGCATCCTCCGATATAAATCTACTTATAGACATCCTGCTCTTTCCTTGCTGATCTCCTTTTCTAAAATGATGTTATATCCTCCCTACTTTTCCAATGGAAACCTGGATTTAATGCTTTAAGTTGGAAACAGTGATAATCTGAAATGCTAAAAGGTTAGAATTAATTCAGCTGTATCTAACTCATTACCAGCCTGTTATGTACAAAGTCTACGCAGGGTAAAAATAGTTCTAATAATGCCACTGTTTAGCTATTCATGGGATTGACTTTAGCTGGCAGAAATAATCCTCTACCAAAGTCTTTTTGCTGTATTTAATTTCAAAGTTAACCCTTTGGGTGCTGGGGACGAATTGGTTCATCCAGCCTGTGTGAGGCTACAAGGGACAAAGAGGAGCACGCTGGTCGAGCACTCCCTCCCGGAGAAACAAGTCAAATATCAGCAGGGCCACCACTCTGATCGTTAAGTTGGTTAAAAAAACTGACGGCAAGGGTTAGAAGAGATGGAATTGAGTACTTTGAGAAAGGCTTGCATTTATATAGCACCTTTTCAAGCTCAGGATGTCCCAAAGTGCTTTACAGCCAATGAAGCACTTTTGAAATGTAATCACTGTTGTAATGTAGGAAACTCGGCAGCCAATTTGTGCACAGCAAGGTCCCACAAACAGCAATATGATAATGACCAGGTAATCTGTTTTAGTGATGTTGATTGAGAGATAAATATTGGCCAGGACACCGGGGAGAACTCCCCTGCTCTTGTTCAAAATAGTGGCCATGGGATCTTTTACGTCCACCTGAGAGGGTGATGGGGCCACAGTTTAATGTCACATCCAAAAAACGGCACCTCCAACAATGCAGAACTCCCTCAGTACTGCACTGGGAGTGCCAGTCTAGATTTTGTGCTCAAGTCTCTGGAGTCGGACTTCTGACTTCACAACCTTCTGACTCAGAGACAAGAGTGCGACCAACTGAGCCACGGCTGACACATAATGTAAATAACTGGGAATAAAAGATTTTGCTTGACAGCAGCCCCCCCTTCCTCTGCTCAAATCCCTCAACACCCACACCCCACCCCACCCTGCTGCCAATTTTTCAGCAGGTATGGGGCAGGTAGGGGCAGGATGCTTCAACATGTCTTCTGCTTTCTCACCATTTTCCAGATCACGTCACACCGGGCTGGAGAGCAATTGCCCAATGTATGTGCAGGCTTATGTAAACTAAATGAGAATGAGATAAACACGACCTCAGAATTTGTCCAGGCGGAATGCTGGTTACAGTGGCGCATGTTAGGCCCCAGTGTGCAGCTTTGAAAGGTCGGTGGAAGGGGATCTCAAGGCTTCAGAAGAAGAGGCTTTTGCAAGTTCAGCCATATACAGGTCCCAATCAACAAATCTTAAAATTACCCGGGCGGGTGCATCTCCATGGTCACCTCCTTCTCACTGAAGCCTGCCAGAGCAGCTCTCCATCCCACCCTAATGGAGCAAATTCCCAACGGGGACTAGGGAGCCTATAACTACAAAAACAACAACTTATATTCAAACAGTGCCTTTGACGTAGTGAAACGTCCCAAGGCGCTTCACAGGAGCGATTATCAAACTAAATTTGACACCGAGCCACATAAGGAGATTTTAGGACAGGTGACTAAAAGCTTGGTCAAAGAAATCGGTTTTAAGGAGTGTCTTAAAGGAGGAAAGAGAGGTAGAGAGGCAGAAAGGTTTAGGGAGGGAATTCCAGAGCTTAGGGCTTAGGCACCAGAAGGCACAGTCGCCAATGGTGGAGCGACGAAAATCAGAAATGTGCAAGAGGCCATAACTGGAGGAACACAAAGTTCTCGTAGGGTTGTAGGTCTGGAAGAGGTTACAGAGATAGGGAGGGGTGAGGCCATGGAGGATGAGAATAAGGATGAGAATTTTAAATTTGAAGTGTTGCTAGACCGGTAGCCAATGTAGGTCAGCGAGCACGGGGTGATCGGTGAGTGGGACTTGGTACGAGTTAGGGTACGGGCAACAGAGTTTTGGATGAGCTCAAGTTTACGGAGAGTGGAAGAAGGGAAGCTGGCCAGGATAGCATTGGAATAGTCGAGTCTGGAGGTAATAAAAGCATGGATGAGGGTTTTAGCAACAGCTGGGCTGTGGCAGGAATGGAGACGGGCAATGTTATGGAGGTGGAAGTAGGTGGTCTTGGTGATGGAGAGGATACGGAGTTGGAAGCTCAGCTCACCACGGATCAGGGGTAAGATCAACAAGGCATCCCAATGCCGCTGGAGATGTACACCAGTCAAAGGGAGCAGAGATAGCCTGAGCAATCTAATCATTGCAGGGGCAGTTGCATGATCGCCAGAGCGCAGGCAGTGATTCGCCAATGATTCTGCGCAATGGATTGAACATCAATGGGCTGTGTGCCAGTGATCTCCCAGAATGCACCAGCTGCCAGCCCTGTTGCCTGCTGGGAGCACTGGATAGCCGAATCGCCCTCTGATGCTCTAAAGTCGCACAAGAACAAACGTGCAAGGGAAAATAGCAATGAAGGATCATGAACTGCTGTGGGGATTGATGTGGTTAAGTTTAGCAAGGCTTGTCAAAATTAAGCTGATGCAATTTAGAATCCTGCACGAGTAACACCACTTAATCAAGAAGAAACTAATCAAAATAAAGTGAGGAACAGATGTTGAAGGTTTGGGAGGGATTGGAGCCAACTTCTACATGGTTTTGTTTTTATGCTGTCTTATTCCTGGCAACAGGTTTTAGATCCCATTATCTCTCCACCACAAAGACCACCAACTTCCAACTCCGTAATATCGCCCGTCTTCACCCCCTGCCTCAGCCCATCTGCTGCTGAAACCCTCACCCATGCTTTTGCTTCCTCCAAAGCTCTCCTGGTTGGCCTCCCACCTCGTACCCTCCATAAACATAAAGATAAAGAATCTACTTGAGCCGTTGTAAGTAAGAAAGGAAGAACTTACAATTATACAACATCTGATAACAGCCACAAGATGTCCCAAAATGCATCACAGTCAATGGATTACAGTTGAAGTGCAGTCACTGTTGTTATGTAGGCAAACCCAGCAGCCAATTTGTGGATAGCAAGATCCCAGAAACAGCCAGATCAGATAATGTGTTTTTGGCCTCTACAAACATCTCAAAGGTACCAATAAACCTAATAGCAAAACTGTGGCCGTCAATGAGTAGGTAAAATGCCAATCCGAGATACGCACCATAATTTGAGAGGTGTTGGTCCTCTGGGTACCTGTTTTCTGGATGAAGAAAGAACCTTGGGGAGTGGGGGGACAAATTTCGGGCCTCAATCTCTCACGGCATAGAAGTGCGCCGGCTGCTAAATTGTACGCCGGTGACTTCTAAGTGTCCAAGGCACTCGCCTGAAACAGATGTCAGGTACCTTTGAACATGCATAGCAGGGTCCTAACACCTGTTTTAGGACCCCAGCTGGAAATTTGTCATCAATTGGACAGAGCATGCAGCCGACAGCGGCCTAACCAGCGGTTCCCCAGAGGAACCTTGGGAGGCTTTCCTCACAAAAAGCGAAGTAATTTTTTTTTATACAGCCTCAGTGGAGCCAGGAGAAGCAGGAGGCATTCCGGCCAGCTCCACAAAAATACCTACGGGTCACCGTCGGCTAGGATCGCATCCCATTTCCATTCACCCACTGCCCACCACATCTGGACGCCCGATTATCATCCGCCGGTTTCGTGGAAATAAGGCCCGGGGCCCAATTTTCCGTGAGCCTCAGGCCAAGGTCTACACGTGTTCCAATGGCGACGACACTCGTTTCACGCCGGTTTCAGGCGCCACTCCAATTTCTCGGCCTTGAACTCCACTTTAACGCATCGACTGATTTGTTGGCACTGTTTGTGTTTCTACATGTTCAGCGGCTATCTGCTGCATTAGGTGTCAGGCTCAGTGGGCAGCATGCTTGTCTCTGAGTCAGAAGGTCGTGGATTCAAGTCCCACTCCAGAGACTTGAGCACATAATCCAGTCTGACACTCCCAGTGCAGTACAGAGGGAATGCTGCACTGTCAGAGGTGCTGCCTTTCAGAAGAGATGTAAAAGATCCCATGGCATTATTTCGAAGAAGAGCAGGGGAGTTCTCCCCGTGTCCCGGCCAATATTTATCCCACAACCAACATCACTAAAAAATAGATGATCTGGTCATTATCACATTGCTGTTTGTGGGAGCTTTCTGTGTGCAAATTGGTTACCATGCTTCCTACATTATAACAATGATTACACTTCAAAAGTACTTGATTGGCTGTGAAGCGCTTTAGGATGTCCTGAGGTCATGAAAGATGCGATATTAATGCAACTTCTTTCAGTCTCTACGATGCAAATATATTCTTTTGTACCAGATAAACGGCCTGGGGCCTTTCTCATTTAAAAAACATAAGCGATTGCTTAAAGGAAAAGCCCATTGGGCAGTTTCAACCCATCTCCTTTTCAATGCATCAACCCATCCTCAGATCACGTCCCTCGAACCCCCTTACCCAATTGTTTTTTTGCCTTGTTGGAATGCCAGTGCTCGCAGCTTGCTCTTTGCTGTTTCTGCATTTGAAAATCTCAACAGGGACTTAAAAGGCAAACAAAAGCAGAAGGTATAAAGTAGGTGATGAATAATATAGGGCTCTGGTGACATTATGCCAATATCATTTCTGTCAGTCATCGCTGGCTGGCTACAGGTTTCTCTAATGAAATGGACAATGAGCGTGTTGCTTGCATGGACGCAGCTGCAATGACATTCGAGAAGCTGGACACCATCTGGGACAGAGCAGATTGCCTGATCAGTGATGCCCCTGGCCCAGGACTCAATATTCACCTCCTTGCATCAGTGGCACTCTGTGCCTGTGGTATAAATTTTCGTTAGATGCAGTAACTCACCACGCTCACTTTGACAACACTTCACGACCCCACGAGCTCTACCACCGAAAATGAACAACGTTGCAGGAAGACCATCACTTCCAACTTCCCCTCCAAACTACACACCATCCCACCTTGGACATATATCGCCGCTCGTCCATCGTCACTGGGTCCGAATCCTGGAATACCCCTCCCTAACACCATTGTGGGAGCACCAGCACCACAAGGACTGCAGCAATTGACTTTCTTAGAGCAACTAAGGTTAAACAATAAATGCATCTTTCCCACATCACAAGAACAAATAACAAAAGTGAGTGTAAATTGGCACGAAGCCTTGACAGAGTTGAGAGCAGGCTGAGAATGGGTTATACGATGTTTAAGAGCTATTTCTGACCATCGATCATGTCTATCGAGGAACTACACTGGGGTGGAGCCTGGCAAAATTATCCCTGAGTCAAGAAGGGATGATATGACTAGACCTTGTATCATTGTCACTATACGATGGCAGCTAATCCTGCTTTGCTGTCTTGGGTATTCCGTCAGTCATGGCTCTGGATTTACAAGTTCCTGATCAGTAAGTCAATTTATTCTGCACGTACTTTTTCTAACAGATGATAAACCGACTCCGAGCTATGTTACAAGATGTAATATTGTAGGAGCTGCACCACTAAACGCTATCAGTTAGCCGTGTCAATTTTGCTCTGGTGGTGCTGTGTGCAACTCATGACTGTTCCCAGACTAGAAGCAGATGATGCTCCCTGAGTACTGGAGATGGATTTGTTTCGACCTAATCAATGAGGCTGAAAAAACTCTTTCATTGGCCAATCATTATTCTGCAGAAATGCGTTAGGTGCGGCAAAGGTTAAAGAAATGATTTACTGTCACTTTCTTTTCTCCCTCCTAAATCAACCGCCTCCCCTCCTCCCCCACCCAGGTCAGAAGCTGGTGCTGCTCATTTTATGGCAGTTCCATGCATGACGCCAATGGACCAACCTACCGAGAGGCATGCTGCAGAGACGTGGGAAAAAGCCCATTCACTTCCTTTAGTCAGTTTTGCTTCTCTTCACTTCTCCATCCCGCTCAAGAGAAGCTGACTACAATTGCCAAACGTGCCTCCGACAGGGCGAGAGCGAATGCGGCTGGGCCATCGAGACTGGAATTCACTCCTGCAGGTGGAAAGCTCGTGATACCGCACTGGCCGGCGTCTCCTCATTACCGTTTTCTAATTTGACTAAAATTCTTGTTGACTGTGGATGTGCATTATTACCAGCACGCTGCATTTTATTGCTTAAATAAAGGAAAAGAACATAGGACAAACACAGGTACAGGAGGAGGTCATTCAGTCCCTCGAACTGGTCCTGTCATTCAATTAGATCATAGCTGATCTGCATCTTAACTCCCATTCGCTGAAAAATAAACATCCAGCCAGAACAACACAGGTTTTTAAGGCAAGTCATAGCCAGAGCATCTCGAGCAATGGTTTCTCTTCCGCATCCCACTCCATTACCTCTGGAGTCCCCCAAGGATCCATCCTTGACCTCCTCCTCTTTGTCTACATGCTGCCCCTTGAAGACACCATCTGCAGGCAAGGGGTCAGCTTCCACATATATATTCATGACACCCAGCTCCAACTCCCCATCACCTTTCCCTGTTAGAAATTGGATAGCCAGGTGATGAAGGATAGAATACAAGAGCCTGGCCTTCAGTTGCTTCCAAGCCTTTATTCATAGAGATCCATTTTACAAGCTCCACACCCTAGATAAGCTCTCATATATATGGACACCAGAGAGTCCCCAATTGATACCCGCCACCTGAATGCAATTTAACACTAACTAATATAAATCATACAATTAACACTCCCGACCCCTCCACTGTCTCTGCGCTGTCCGACTGCTGGTCTGGCAACCAGTCTAGGATGAGCTGAAATCTCCTCTTGCTGAACATTTGGAAGACCGAAGCCATATGATTCTATGATCTTCTTCAACCCTCCACCACGAAAGCCACCGACTTCATCCCTCTTCTCAGGCTAAAGAAGACCACTCGTAACCTCAGCATCCCACCTGAGTCTGAGCTAAGCCTATCACACACTGATCCTCTCCTTTACAACAACCACTTACTTCCACATCTGTAACATTGCCCCTACCTCGGCCGATCCTCCACTAAAATGCTCATATGTGTCTTTCTCATCTTGAGTATTCCAAGCTCTTCTGGACGGCCTCCCATCCTCCACCTCCATAAACTTCAGCTTGTCCAGAACTTTGCCCTCTGTATCCCAGCTTACACTAAGTCCAGCTCATCCATCATTCTTATTGTCCATTGGATTTTGGTCTCAAAATGCCTCAAATTTAAAAAATGTCTTCCTGTCTTCTCCCTACCTCCATAAGCTCTTCCAGTGCTAAAACCCTGCACATCCCCTCTCCCGCGATTTCTCTGTTCCTCCAGTTCTAGCCTCCTGTGCATCCCATCCCATCACTTTGCCCCACCATTGGGAGCCCTGTCTTCTGCTGCCTAGGCCCTGTGCTCTGGAATTACCTTCCCATACCCCTCCAATCACCACATCCCTTTCCACCTTTAAGGGCAACAACCTCTTGCATTTATACAGCACCTGTAATGTTGAAAAACATCCCAAAGCACTTCACAGAGATATAGTCAAAACAAAAATGCTGGTGCAGTCCAAAACCAATTCCACTCCCGCACTCTCTTCCCAGAGCTTCTGTATCTTCCCCTGCTGTAAATATTTATCGATTCTTCCCTTAAAAGATGCAATGGTCTCTGCCTCAACCACTCCCTGGAGCAAAGCATCCCATGATCCAACAACCCTCTGTGTAAAGAAATTATTCTTAGGGCTCGATTTTAGCACCCGTGATCCTGGCGGGGGGGCTATGAAAATCGGGGATTCCTGGGACGGGTCGGGAGCCCCCGCCTGTGGGACTCCCGCCGGCAATTAAAGCCGGCGGGGTGCCACTTAAGATAGTTATTTAGGTATTTCACGTCGTTTAGAGACCTGATTAACATGATATTTTAGGAGGGGTGGGATTTTGCAAAGAACTGGGACTGTTTCCTGGACTGGGGGAACAATCACAGTTGAAATGGACGTGTTGCAGCCACCAGCCTGTGGCAGCTGCAAAGGTCCATTTGACAGGTGGGGGGGGGGCGGGGAGACCCTCACTCATTGCAGGAGGTCACTCTGTCACTTGGGACAAAGTTTGGCCTCCACCACCCTCCTCCTAACAATAAAACTCACCAACTTGCACACTTACCCCGCTGTCCAGAGACATGTACCTACCTTGCGGACCCCCTCAGATGTACATCTTCCGGAGATGGGGGCTGCCGTAGCTGCAGTCATGACCTCCTCGGAGGGCGAACAGCATCACCAGCCTCACCGTCCACGCCGTCCACCTCTGACACGTGGAGCTCCAGAACACAGTGCTGTGACACATCCACCTGCACAGCAGGAGGGAGGGCAACCGCAGAGAGAGATGCGTCACAGAGGGCACTACCCTCGCCACAGGGTCTACAGACCGAGGCTCAGCTTCCTGGACCTCTCTGAGCAGCAGTGCACACAGAGGCTCAGAGTCACTCGACATGTAGTCGTGGACATCTGCAGCCTCATTCATGCCGAGCTGTGGACTCGATGGGCTGAATGGCCTCCTTCCGTGCTGTAACCTTTCTATGATTCTATGAATATTCTCTACGAATTTTTTTTGCAGCGAGTATTACAAAATAGAATAAAAGAAACAAGGCGGACACACAAAATGTTTCCTTATTGTATTTCTTGCTGAAATAAAAGCCAATAACCTTGCATTATTCTTAATTTTCTTCAACAATATTCAACAAGGCCCTCAAATGATTGAGCAGAATGTCTTCAGTGGGACAACTAACTGTGCATTATTCACACTTAAAAGAACCTTATATTTTTTCCCTACAAATGCAGCACTAAAAAATCTGCAACAAAAGATTATTTTTTGGTATAAATCCCTAAAGCTGCTTTATGCTAGAAAACATTTTTTTCCAAAATGGCAGCTGATAGAATTCCAACTTACACATTCAAAGGTTGCCAGGCTGGCCACTGAGCTTTCGCCTTGATGACGGTCAAAACACTATCACCCTGAAAAAGAAAACAAGAAAAAAGAAATCAATGTGCTACACAAGAATAAGATTGCAGCAAACTTGGAAGAGAACACAAGGCAGAGATCAAATAGACACCAGAATAGGAGAAGGTAATTCATCCCATCATGCCTCTGCCAGCTCTACTTTGGAGCTATCTGTTACATAGAATTACATCGAGTTTACAGCACAGAAACAGGCCATTCGGCCCAATCAGTCTGTGCTGGTGTTTATGCTCCACACAAGCCTTCGCCTACCCTACTTCACCCAAACCTATCAGCATATCCTTCTATTCCTTTCTCCCCTCATGTACTTATCCAGCTTCCCCTTAAATGCATTTATGCTGGTCGCTTCAACTACTCCTTGTGGTAGCGAGTTCTACATTCCAACCACTCCCTGGGTAAAGAAGTTTCTCTTCAATTCCGTACTGGATTTATTAGTGACTATCTTATATTTATGGCCTCTAGTTTTGGTCTCCCCCGCAAGTGAAAACATATACCCATAAATACTTTTCCTCAAGTGCTCCTTTGATTGACTCAGCTTTTATAGCCAATTGTGATAAAGAATTCCATATTCTCATAATACTCTACGTGAAACCAATTCTTCTCGTCTCTCCTTTTTTAGCTTTATGTGCTACCACAATGACTTGCATTTATATAGCACTTTTAACAAAGTGCTCCACAGAAACCTGAGGGAAAACAGACACCATGCCAAAGGAGGGGAGATTGGGAGGCATGGCCAAAAGCATGGTGGGTTTAAAAAGCCTTAAGGAGGAGAGGGCAGGAGATGGAAGGGTTCAGGGATGGAATTCTGGAAAGTGGCATCTGGGCGGCTGAAGGCACAGCCGGCAATGGAAGGGCAGGTGTACCAGAGTCAGAGAATTCAGGGGTGAGGGGGCGCAGGGGGGGTTGTAAAGCGGCTGGAAGATCCAGACATAGGGAGTTCTAAATTTATCGGCCCTTGTTACTGATCTACTGTCTAATGGAAGTCTTCTCACTTTTTACCTCAACCACAACCATTTTTATTTCAACTGAGCCAACAACTCAGCTAAAATTGTTGACAGAGGATCACAACACAAATGCATTAAGGCTTTATTCATTAATATCACCAACAGTAATTTCTAGGTCGAAGTGCCAAAGAGAGACCAATACAGAGTTTGATGATAATTACTGGTAAAAATTAAAACCATTTCTCTCAGAAATTCCACCAAGCTTTAGTAAAATCATTTTACCCCTTTCTTAATGATTTCCTTCATTCCTGCTTTTAAGTCTCCCACCATGCAGGCCAAATGGGAACGCCATCACCTCTAAGTTCCCCTGTCACACACCTGACTATACATGTCCTGACTTGGACATATATCGGCCATTCCTTCATCATCACTGGGTCAAAATCCTGGAACTCCCTATCTAATAGCACGGGGGGAGAACCTTCACCTCACGGACTGCAGCGGTTCAAGAAGGTTGACCATCAGCTTCTCAAAGGGCAACGAGGGATGGGCAATAAATGCTGGCCTTGCCAGCGATGTACATAACCCGAGAATGAATTAAAAAAAAAACATTTCCTGGCCAGACGCGCAGACAGACAGGAGTCCTGCATGCAAGCCTCGGTCAATACTTTTCTGAACTAAAGTTTTCCACCTCGTTCTCTCTCTGAAGGTGTTGTCTCATTTAAGGGTACACGTCCACTGTTCTGGTACCTCACCTATCGGCCATTCGTTACGCGGAGACCTAGACGGGGAGTATCAGGAGGCAATTCATTCTTCGTGTTCACCCGATACCCACAAGTACTCACTTTCGATCAAAAGCCAATGGATAATCATCAGGACCGGGAATGCTGGCTGAGTTATTTTCCCTCCTTAAGGCACAATAAGGCAAACTGAAGTGCCCCCACCACCTTCTCAGGTGACAGCAGCTAGCGCAATGCAAACCAAGGATGAAAGCTGGAACTTACCTGGCATGTGTAGCTCAATACCATGATACAGGGTGTAGTTACCCATTGCGTCATTGGGAGGATCATAATCCCATTCTTGAGCTAACAACTAGAGAGTGTGCACAAGTATATCCTTCTCTCTTCTACATCACCCTTATATGACTAGGGATTCCAACAGAAAATTGTGGAAGTTTGCTAAACCTTCATCGTTTTTCAAAGGTTTTTTAAATTGAGAAACTCGAGCGACAGCCTAAGGCTGACAGTGTAGGACATCACCAAGATTGAAAGGAGTTGGGGAGAAGACAGCGTAAATCATGAAGCAGTGATTAGGTGACTCGCAAGATTGCACTTTAAATGCTTGTAGGATTGTCAGAGGGAGGAAAGACTGAGGGAGGTCCTGCTTGTCCGGCATCCAATACTGGATGAGCAAAAATTTCCTCCAACTAAATATTGGGAAGACCGAAGCCACTGTCTTTGGTGCCGGCCGCAAACTCAGTTCCCCGGCCACCGACTCGGCCCCTCTCCCAGGTCACTGTCTAAGATTGAACCAGACCGTTCACAACCTCTGTGTCTAATTTAACCCTCAGATGAGCTTCAGACCACATATCTGCTCCATTTTTTTTATTCATTCATGGGATGTGGGCGTCGCTGGAAAGGCCAGCATTTATTGCCCATCCCTAATTGCCCTTGAGAAGGTGGTGGTGAGCCACCTTCTTGAATCGCTGCAATCTCTGTGGTGAAGGTTCTCCCACACTGCTGTTAGGTAGGGAATTCCAGGATTTTGACCCAGCGATGATGAAGGGATGGCAATATATTTCCAAGTCAGGATGGTGTGTGACTTGGAGGGGAACGTGCAGGTGGTGTTGTTCCCATGCGCCTGCTGCTCTTGTACTTCTAGTGGTGGAGGTCGCGGGTTTGGGAGGTGCTGTCGAAGAAGCCTTGGCGAGTTGCTGCAGTGCATCCTGTGGATGGTGCACACTGCAGCCACAATGTTCCGGTAGTGAAGGGAGTGAATGTTTAGGGTGGTGGATGGGGTGCCAATCAAGCGGGCTGCTTTGTCCTGGATGGTGTCAAGCTTCTTGAGTGTTGTTGGAGCTGCACTCATCCAGGCAAGTGGAGAGTATTCCATCACACTCCTGACTTGTGCCTTGTAGATGGTGGAAAGGCTTTGGGGAGTCAGGAGGTGAGTCACTCGTCGCAGAATATCCAGTCTCTGACCTGCTCTTGTAGCCACAGTATTTATGTGGCTGGTCCAGTTAAGTTTCTGGTCAATGGTGACCCCCAGGATGTTGATGGTGGGGGTTTCAGCAATGGTAATACCGTTGAATGTCAAGGGGCGGTGGTTAGAATCTCTCTTGTTGGAGATGGTCATTGCCTGGCACTTGTCCGGTGCAAATGTTAATTGCCACTTATCAGCCCAAGCCTGGATGTTGTCCAGGTCTTGCTGCATGCGGGCTCGGACTGCTTCATTATCTGAAGGGTTGCAAATGGAACTGAACACTGTGCAATCATCAGCGAACATCCCCAAATCTGACCTTATGATGGAGGGAAGGTCATTGATGAAGCAGCTGAAGATGGTTGGGCCGAGGACACTGCCTTGAGGAACTCCTGCTGCAATGTCCTGGGGCTCAGATGAATGGCCTCCAACAACCACTACCATCTTCCTTTGTGCGAGGTATAACTCCAGCCACTGGAGATTTTTCCCCCTGATTCCCATTGACTTCAATTTTACTCGGGCTCCTTGGTGCCACACTCGGTCAAATGCTGCCTTGCTGTCAAGGGCAGTCACTCTCACCTCACCTCTGGAATTCAGCTCTTTTGTCCATGTTTGGACCAAGGTTGCAATGAGATCTGGAGCCGAGTGGTCCTGGCATAACCCAAACTGAGCATCAGTGAGCAGGTTATTGGTGAGTAAGTGCCGCTTGATAGCACTGTCGACGACACCTTCCATCACTTTGCTGATGATTGAGAGTAGACTGATGGGGCAGTAATTGGCCGGATTTTATTTGTCCTGTTTTTTTGTCGGGTAGATGCCAGTGTTGTAATTGTACTGAAACAGTTTGGCTAGAGGCGCGGCTAGTTCTGGAGCACAAGTCTTCAGCACTACAGCCGGGATGTTGTCTGGGCCCATAGCCGTTTTTGTATCCAGTGCACTCAGTCGTTTCTTGATATCACGTGGAGTGAATCGAATTGGCTGAAGATTGGCTTCTGTGCTGGTGGGGATATCGAGAGGAGACCGAGATGAATCATCCACTCGGCACTTCTGGCTGAAGATGGTTGCAAACGCTTCAGCATTGTCTTTGCACTCATGTGCTGGGCTCCGCCATCATTGAGGATGGGGATGTTTACAGACCCTCCTTCTCCCACTAGTTGTTTAACTGTCCCCCACCATTCACGACTGGATGTGGCGGGACTGCAGAGCTTTGATCTGATCCGCTGGTTGTGGAATCGCTTAGCTTTGTCTATAGAATGTTGCTTTTGCTGTTTAGTATGCATGTAGTCCCGTGTTGTAGCTTCACCAGGTTGGCACCTCATTTTTAGGTACGCCTGGCATGCTCTTCTACACTCCTCATTGAACCAGAGTTGATCCCCTGGCTTGTTGGTAATGGTAGAGTAAGTAATATGCTGGACCATGAGGTGACAGATTGTGCTGGAATACAATTCTGCTGCTGCTGATGGCCCACAGTGCCTCATGGATGCCCAGTTTTGAGCTGCTAGATCTGTTCTGAATCTATCCCATTTAGCACAGTGGTCGTGCCACACAACACGTTGGATGGTGTCCTCAGTGCGAAGACGGGACTTCGCCTCCACGAGGACTGTGCGGTGGTCACTCCTACCAATACTGTCATGGACAGATGCATCTGCGACAGGTAGATTGCTGAGGACGAGGTCAAGTAAGTTTTTCCCTCGTGTTGGTTCGCTCACCACCTGCCGCAGGCCCAGTCTGGCAGTTATGTCCTTCAGGACTCGGCCAGCTCGGTCAGTAGTGGTGCTACCGAGCCACTGTTTGTGATGGACATTGAAGTCCCCCACTCAGAGTGCATTCAGTGCCCTTGCTGCCCTCAGTACTTTCTCCAAGAGGTGCTCAACATGGAGGAGGACTGATTCATCAGCTGAGGGAGGGTGGTAGGTGGTAATCAGCAGGAGGTTTCCTTGCCCATGTTTGACCTGATGCCATGAGATCTCATGGGGTCTGGAGTCAATGTTGAGGACTCCCAGGGCCACTCCCTCCTGACTGTATATCACTGTACCGCCACCTCTGGTGAGTCTGTCCTGCTGGTGGGGACAGGACATACCCAGGGATAGTCATGGAAGAGTCTGGGACGTTGGCTGAAAGGTATGATTCTGTGCGTATGGCTATGTCAGGCTGGTGCTTGACTAGTCTGTGGGACAGCTCTCCCAATTTTGGCATAAGTCCCAAAGTGAGGAGGACTTTGCAGGGGCAACTGGGCTTGGTTTGCCTTTGTTGTGTCTGGTGCCTCGTGGTCCGCCCGGTTTTATTCATATTTTGACTTTTTGTAGCGAGATTGTACAACTGAATGGCTTGCTAGGCCATTTCAGAGGGCAATTAAGAATCGACCACATTGCTGTGGGTCTGGAGTTATGTATAGGCCAAACTGGGTAAGGACGGCAGGTTTCCTTCCCTGAAGGACATTAGTGAACTAGACTGATTTTTACTGCAATCCGATAGTTTTGTGGTCACCATTACTGACACTAGCTTTTTTTTATTCCAGATTTAATTAATTAATTGAATTTAAATTCTCCAGCTGCGATGGTGGAATTTGAACTCATGACTCTGGATTATTAGTCCAGGCCTCAGGATTACTAGTCCAGTAACATAACCACTATGCTACTGTACCCGTATCCATCACCAAGACTGCCTACTTCCACTTCTGTAACATCGCAAGTCTCTGCCCCGCCTCAGCTCATCTGCTGCTGAAACCCTCATCCATGCCTTTGTTACCTCTGACTATTCCAATGCTCTCCTGGCTGATCTCCCATCTTCTACCCTGCATAAACTTGAGCTCATCCAAAACTCTGCTGCCCATATCCTAACTCACACCAAGTCCCATACACCCATCACCCCTGTGTTCACTGATGTACATTGGCTCCCAGTCCAGGAACGCCTCAATTTTAAAATTCCCATCCTTGTTTTCAAATCCCTCCATGGCCCCTCCCCTCCCTTTCTCTGTAACCTCCTCCAGCCCTGCAACCCTCTGAGATCTCTGCGCTCCTCCAATTCTTGCCTCTTGCGCATCCCCGATTTTAATCGCTCCACCATTGGCGGCCGTGCCTTCAGCTGCCTAGGCCCTAAGCTCTGGAATGCCCTCCTTAAACTTCTCCGCCTCTCTACCTCTCTCTCCTCCTTTAAGACGCTCCTTAAAACCTACCTCTTTGACCAAGCTTTTGGTCATCTGTCCTAATATCTTCTTATGTGGCTCGGTGTCAAGTTTTATTTGATAATTGCTCCTGTGAAACGCCTCGGGACACTTTTGCTATGTTATCGGCGCTATATAAATGCAAGTTGTTGTTGCTGTCCTGGGAAGGAATGTATTAGGGTAGGCAACAGGGCAATGAGTCTTGATCTCCACACATGGAGGGTGCTGGGAGAAGGAAGGAAGTGTCAGGCATTGGATTTGGAGCTTCCTGTTAAAGAAAAAACTTGCATTTATGTAGCGTCTTTCAC
This sequence comes from Heptranchias perlo, assembly GCF_035084215.1. Taxonomy (NCBI): domain Eukaryota; kingdom Metazoa; phylum Chordata; class Chondrichthyes; order Hexanchiformes; family Hexanchidae; genus Heptranchias; species Heptranchias perlo. The sequence continues at coordinate 63,063,125 of NC_090336.1, read as the reverse complement.
AACCTCAGCACCTCCCAAAGTGTTTTACAGCCAATGAAGTACTTTTGAAGTGTAGTCACTGTTGTAATGTAGGAAACGCAGCAGCCACACTGCGCACAGCAAAACCCCACAAACAACAGTGTGATAATGACCAGATAATCTGTTTTTTTAGTGAATGTAGGTTGATCGATAATTATTGGCCAGGACACCGGGGAGAATTCCCCTTCTCTTTTTCAAAATAGTACCATGGAATCTTTTATGTCACTTTGAGAGAGGCAGACGGGGCCTCGGTTTAACGTCTCCTCCGAAAAGGTGGCAACTCCGACAGTGCAGCATTCCCTCTGAAATAACTGGAGTATCACCCCAGATTTCGCGTTCAAGTCTCTGGAGTGGGACTTGGACCCATGACCTTCTGACTCAGAGGTGAGAGAGCGAGCCATGGTTGACCGTGATCAGTCTTGATTTCAACACATGGAGGGTGGTAGGAGGAGGAAGGGAGTGCAGGACATTGGATTTGGATCTCCCTGTTGAGGTGATAGCTGAAAAGTATAACGCCAGATAGGAATTATGGCCTTTCTACTCTGGTAGAAATTAAGCAGATTTAGAATGCAGCAGAATTGCTTTCATTCTGCATTCCTAGTCACTGCGACAGTACAACACACACGGTGCTCCCAGTGACTCCCTGATCAATTTACACTGTGTAAAAATAAAAATGCATATAGCTGATGATAAAGTTTGTTTTCCAAACGAATGGTCCTGAGTCTTGTATCACGCAGTGCGGATGAAATTTAAAATTTAAAAAAATGAAAACTATTCTGTATTCACCAGCATAAGTGGGCTCGACACATAATAAAAGTGGTATCACACTGCAGGAGTTACTGCAATTTGGATTTACAAGGCATGCCATCACTCTCATTTGACAGTCCCTGTAAGCATCTGGTAGACTTTAAACGTAATCAGTTTCTCCTGAGAGACATTTCCTTCCATTTGCGGTGACGAGTCTCGTAAATTACTCACTGACGATGCAGTTCCATTAGTATGTTTGGGTGGAATTTAATAACAGCCTGGATTAGATAGAGTAGGCTGTAAGGGGCTAAGTTATGTTCTTGTTCCATTCAGGAACTCTGAATCAGACCACCAGAATTAATTGCCTGGCTTTGAAGTCTTCTGTGAGATTATTATGGCGTCCTTGTGCTTTCTGCTGAATTAGTTCTTCCAAGGAGAAATTAAATTCGGAGAATTTCCCGATTGAATGCTTTGATATTTGCGAGCTAGAATCTCATGGATGGTGCAAAATTCAGAGGACAACAGAAAATCAGCAAAGAATGTCCTTGGGAGAAGCTGCAAGGATAAAATGTCCTCAAAACTTTTCGGGCCAGATGGCTTACATCCCAGGAAACCTCAAGAGATTGAAGGAGGAAATTGGTGATGCGTTGGTTGAAATATTTTTTTTAAGAGCTCCAAGTGCCCAAGGATGGGAACTGTCATTTCAATATCCAAACAAGGACTAAGGTTCTTGGGATGTGACCAACACTGGCAAGGCAATATTTATTGCCCATTACCCTAGTTGATAATACAAGTGAGAACCAGGCTGAATATAGAAAGTACAGAGGAGAAGTGAAAAAGGAAATAAGAGGGGCAAAGAAAGAGTATGAGAATAGACTGGTGGCTAACATAAAAGGGAATCCAAAAGTCTTCTATAGGCATGTAAATAGTAAATGAGTACTAAATGAGTACTTTGCATCTGTTTTTACCAAGGAAGATGATGCTGCCAAAGTCACAGTGAAAGAGGAGGTAGTTGAGATACTGGATGGGCTAAAAATTGATAGAGGAGGTATGAGAAAGACGAGCAGTACTTAAAGTCGATATGCCACCTGGTCCGGATGCGGTGCATCCTAGGTTGCTGGGGGAAGTGAAGGTGGAAATTGCGGAGGCACTGGCCATAATTTTCCAATCCTCCTTAGATATGGGGATGGTGCTGGAGGACTGGAGAATTGCAAATGTTACACCCTTTTTCAAAAAAGGGTGTAAGGATAAACCCTGCAACTACAGGCCAGTCAGTTTATCCTCAGTGATAGGGAAGCTTTTAGAAATGATAATCCGGGACAAAATTAATAGTCACTTAGACAAGTGTGGATTAATGAAGGAAAGCCAGCATGGATTTGTTAAAGACAAATCGTGTTTAACTAACTTGATAGAGTTTTTTGATGAGGTAACATAGAGGATTGATGAGGGCAATGCGGTTGATGTTGTGTATATGGACTTTCAAAAGGCTTTTGTTAAAGTGCCACATAATAGGCTTATCAATAAAATTGAAGCCCATGGAATAAAAGGGGGCAGTAGCAGTGTGGATACGAAATTGGCTACAGAAACAGAGAGCAGTGGTGAACGGTTGTTTTTTGGACTGGAGGAACGTGTACAGTGGTGTTCCCCAGGGATCAGTTCTAGGACCACTGCTTTTTTTGATATATATTAATGACTTGGACTTGGGTGTACAGGGCACCATTTCAAAATTTACAGATGGCACAAAACTTGGAAGAGTAGTAAACAGTGAGGAGGATAGTGATAGACTTCAAGAGGACATAGATAGGCTGGTGGAATGGGCGGACACATGGCAGATGAAATTTAACACAGAGAAGTGCGAAGTGATACATTTTGGCAGGAAGAATGAGGAGGGGAAATATAAACTAAATGGTACAATTCTAAAGGGGGTGCAGGAACAGAGAGACCTGGGGGATATGTGCATGAATCTTTGAAGGTGGCAGAACAGGCTGAGAAAGCGGTTAAAAAAGCATACAGGATCCTGGGTTTTATAAATAGAGGCATAGATTACAAAAGCAAGGAAGTTATGTTGAACCTTTATAAAACATTGGTTTGGCCACAACTGCAGTATTGTGTTCAATTCTGAGCACCACACTTTAGGAAGGACGTGAAGGCCTCAGAGAAGGTTCAGAAAAGATTTGCTAGAATGGTTCCAGGGATGAGGGACTTCAGTTACGTGGATAGACTGGAGAAGCTGGGGTTGTTCCCCTTAGAGCAGAGAAGATTAAGAGGAGATTTGATAGAAGTATTCAAAATCATGACGGGTTTAGATAAAGTAAATAATAAAGTAAAGGCCTTCCCATTGGCGGAAAGATCAAAAACCAGAGGACACAGTTTTAAGGTCATTGGCAAAAGAACCAAAGGCGACATGAGGAAAAACTTTAAGCAGTGAATGGTTATGATCTGGAATGCACTGTCTGAAAGGGTGGTGGAAGCAGATTCAATCATGGCTTTCAAAAAAGAATTCGATAAAAATTTGAAGGGAAAAAATTTGTAGGGCTACGGGGAAAGAGCAGGGGAATGGGACTAATTGGATTGCTCTTACAAAGAGCCGGCACAGGCTCGATGGGCCGAATGGCCTCCTTCTGTGTTGTAACCATATGATGATTCTAATTAGGTATGCCTTATGTCCCCCTAGAATATCAAACACCTCTAACACATTGACTTCCAAATCCTCCAGGATACAGTGTAATAAAGGAAATGGATAGCAGGTTACTGATATCCTCTCTCATAAATACTTCTGGAAAATATTAATTTAATATTTCAACTGTCTTATCTTTAACCTCACTGTTATTTTTATAGAATCATAGAAATCTTTTATCTTCGAACTTCTTCTACAATATCTTTTTTACTGTTCTGACACTGGAAGAATGTTTGAGTTTTGTGCTTTACATCTTCAGCTAGACTTATCTCTGAGGCCCTCTTCACAATTCTAATATTCCCTTTAACCTGTTTTAGCCAATCCTACTCCGAGCGTTCTCTCCCTTCCTTATCCCTGCAGGCTTTGTACAGTTAGATATCTGTTTTTAACCCTATTTTGGAGAATGGTCCTTTATCTTACACTTACTTTTCATGGGTATGTGCTTATTTTGCATAGTCGGCTAAAAATGTCACCTTGGCTCGGTTGGTAGCAGTCCCGCTTCTAAGTCCCACTCCAAGACTTGAACACACAATCTAGGCTGACACTTCAGTAGAGTAATGTCGGAGTGCTGCATTACCAGAGGTGCTTATTTTTCAGATGGGACATTAAACCAAGACCTGTTCCCAAGGAACCATCTGCAGAAGAGAAGGAGGTTGTCCTGACTACCATTTTTCCCTCAACCACCACTGCCACCAAAAACAGATTAACCAGTTGTTCACTTCATTTACTGTTGATGGGATCTTGTTGTTAGCAATTTGGCAGCCACATTTCATGACATAACAGCAGCAATTTCACTTCAAAAGTACTTCATTGGACGTGAGATGCTTTAGGATGTGAAAAAATGCCATCTAAATGCAAGTCCTTTCTTTCCTTTCAACATTATATATAGTTTTTAAAACTGTTCTCTTTTTCCTCAACCTGTTCATTTCATTCCTATTAAAGTGTTTCTTTTTAAAATCATATAATTTCTCCTGGTCCTTGCTGTTGCCAATAATCTTAAATATAATCATATTGTGACCACCTGCCCTAGAAGTTCAATATTCTAGATATTATCTTCATCACTTATATAAACCAGGTCTAGATGGGAGTTATCCCTTAATGCTCCTCTATGTTCTTTTGAGCTTGGTTCAGTGGTACACTACAACCCCGGAAAGAAAGAAAGAACATTTTTTTCTTTTTGTTTTATTCGTTCATGGGATGTGGGCGTCACTGGCATGTATTTATATAGCGCCTTTCATGACTTCAGGATATCCCGAAGCGCTTCACAGCCAATGAGGTACTCTTGAAGTGTAGTCACTGTTGTAATGTAGGAAACGCGGCAGCCAATTTGCACACAGCAAGATCCCACAAACAGCAACGTGATAATGACCAGATGATTTGTTTTAGTGATGTTGGTTGTGACCAGGACACCGGGGACAACTCCCCTGCTCTCCTTCAAAATAGTACCAAGGGATGTTTGACCTTCATGAGAGGGCAGATGGGGCCTCGGTTTAATGTCTTATCTGAAAGGAGGCACCTCCGACAGTACAGCGCTCTCTCAGTGCTGCACTGGAGAGCTGCCCCAGGGGAACAGAAGCAGCATCAACTCAGATCACTCTTGCATTGCTAGAGCCCTGGAATGGGTCCAGGTTTTGTGGATAATGGAAATTCTTGCTCGATATGCAAAGTTAAAGAAAAAACTCTTTTACTCGATGGTCATGAGAAACCTTTCCAGTTTAGAAAAAGACTACTTCCAACTTTACTCACAGAGAAAAAATGTACCCCACCGAGCTGTGGTTAGAATGTGTGCTACTGGAGAATCTAACAGAGAGAGTAAGCAACTTATAAAACAGGGAAAAGTAAGGAAAGAATTGCATTCTTTAGCGGTTTATTAACGTTAGCAATTGCTACATTTTTTACTCAGACTATCTATTAACTCTGTGTTGATCCCATGGCTAGCGACCTCTTTATTGCTTATTTGAACATCCCTTGCAGTGATATTGGAACAATCACTTGCTGAAGTGAAGCCTTAAAATACTAGGTTCATGGAATCATATAAAATTATGGCACAGGAGGGGGGCATTCAGCCTATTGTGTCCGTACTGGCTGAGAAAGAGCTATCCAGCCTAATCCCACTTTCCAGCACTTGGTCCGTAGCCCTGTAGGTTACGGCACTTCAAGTGCACTTCCAGGTACTTTTTAAATGAGTTGAGGGTTTCTGCCTCTACCACCCTTTCAGGCAGTGAGTTCCAGATCCCCACCACCCTCAGGGTGAAAGAAATTCTCTTCAGCTCCCCTCTAATCCTTCTACCAATCACTTTAAACCTATGCCCCCAGTCACTGACCCCGCTGCTATGGGAAATAGGTCCTCCCTATCCACTCTATCTAGTCCTGTCATAATTTTATATATCTCAATTAAATCTCCCCTCAGCCTCCTTTGTTGCAAAGAAAACAACCCCAGCCTATCCAATCTTTTCTCATAGCTAAAATTCACCAGTCCTGGCAACATCCTCATAAATCTCCTCTGCACCCTCTCTAGTGCAATCACATCTTTACTGTAATGTGGTGACCAGAACTGTACGCAGTACTCAAGCTGTGGCGTAACCAATGTTTTGTACAGTTCTAGCATAACATCCCTTTCAGGCAGTTGGAGAAGGATTTTTAATTTCACCATCAGAACCAGGGCTCCCAGCAGCGAGCCGGGCTTGGAGGGAGCACGGATCAGAGAGTCGTCACTGTATTGTTGTGGCCCATCTCCAACCCACTTTCCTTTCAAGCACAGCTCCCCACTGCGCATGCAGGATCACTGACTTTGGCCTTGAGAGAGCAGGACGCTACGTTGTCAACGTGCTTCAATTTGTGAAAGACATTTAATACTTCAAAAGCAATCACAGCCGTGATTGACTTTTAACAAAAAAATTGTTCTTGAGATGTGCGCATCGCTGGCAATTCACTGCCCATCCCTAGTTGCCCTGAGAAGGTGTGGTGGGCATTCTTGAACCGCTGTGGTCCTTGTGGTGAAGGCGCTCCCACAATGGTGTAAGGTAGGTAATTCCAGCATATTCACTCAGTGATGATGGAGGAACGGCAACCTATGTCCAAGTCAGGATGGTGTGTGACGTGGAGTGGAACTTGGAGATGATGGTATCCCTACGATATTGCTACTCTTGTTCTTCTCAGTGGTCACAGGGGAGGGAGGTGGTATCGAAGTAATCTTGGAGAGTTGCTGAAGTGAATCCTGTAGATTATGATTTCAGTATGTACAATGTGCCAGTGATGGTGGGGATGGATATTGAATCCAGTGGCAGAAGCGCCAATCAAGCAAACTGCTCTATGCCAATGTTATTGGACAAAAGCTTAATACACTTGTGCCAAATTCCTCCCATGGGTTAACATCTCTCTTAAAATAAGAGAGGAAATTTGTATGAGTGCATTAAGAGATCATATGACAACATTGTCAGCTGCAATTGATACTGTGAGCAGTTCTGGGCACCGCACCTTCGGAAGGACATATTGGCCTTGGAGGGAGTGCAACGTAGGTTTACTAGAATGATACCCGGACTTCAAGGGTTAAGTTACGAGGAGAGATTACACAAATTGGGGTTGTATTCTCTAGAGTTTAGAAGGTTAAGGGGTGATCTGATCGAAGTTTATAAGATATTAAGGAGAATGGATAGGGTGGATAGAGAGAAACTATTTCCGCTGGTTGGGGATTTTAGGAGCAGGGGGCACAGTCTAAAAATTAGAGCCAGACCTTTCAGGAGCAAGATTAGAAAGGGTGGTAGAAGTTTGGAACTCTCTTCCGCAAACGGCAATTGATACTAGCTCAATTGCTAAATTTAAATCTGAGATAGAGAGCTTTTTGGCAACCAAAGGTATTAAGGGATATGGGCCAAAGGCAGGTATATGGAGTTAGATCACAGATCAGCCATGATCTTATCAAATGGTGGAGCAGGCTCGAGGGGCTGAATGGCCTACTCCTGTTCCTATGTTCCTATACCCTGTGCTTAGTTCCACATGCCCTCTGTTAAAACATATATTGTTCACTATTCAACCTTCTGCACAGATGAGGAGTACAACTTTACAAAAGTATTGTCCAGCGTTCATTCCCTGCGGTACAAAGAAGGCACAGGATCCAAATGTAGAATCATAGAAAGGTTACAGTATGGAAAGAGGCCATTTGGCCCATCGAGTCCGCGCCGGCTCTATGCAAGAGCAATCCAGCTAGTCCCACTCCCCCGCCTTATCCCCGTAGCCCTGCAAATTTTTTCCTTTCAAGTACTTATCCAGTTCCCTTTTGAAGGCCATGATTGAATCTGCCTCCACCGTCCCCTCAGGCAGTGCATTCCAGATCATAACCACTTGCTGTGTAAAAAAGTTTTTCCTCATGTCACCTTTGGTTGTTTTGCCAATCACCTTAATTCTATGTCCTCTGGTTCTTGAACCTTCCGCCAATGGGAACAGTTTCGCTCTATCTACTATATCTAGATCCTTCATGATTTTGAATACCTCTATCAAATCTCCTCACAACTGTCTCTGTTTTAAAACAGCTCAAAAACAGCAACATAGGAATTGCTAAACAAAGAAAGACCAAGGTCCATCTAGTTTGCCTTCTAACATCCTGGAACAATGATAATGGAGTTGTTGCCTAATCATTGCAATCAATCTCTATCAATTAGTCTACAACAGACCCAGACATGAGGTGAGGAAAGCCCCCAGTGGTGGAGAGCTTTGGGAACCATAGGTCCAAAGTCACCTGTTCCTCCCAAGCCTGTTACACTGACCACATGTCATGTCTCAAATTACTCATATACTGTGTCCAAAAATGTTACTTTCTGAAAGAAATGTATCTATTTTGCATTTGAATGAATCAATAGTAACTTCTGCCACTGTCTCCCTAAGGAGCCTGTTCCACAGACTGACCACTCACTCACTGAAACATTGATTCCGCAGATTAGTTTTGAATTTACCCCCTTTCAAGGGCAAGCCTTTTATTTCTTTCTTCAACAACAACAAATTGCATTTATATAGCGCCTTTAATGTAGTAAAAATGTCCCCAGGCTTTTCACAGGAGCATTATCAAAGGGAATTTGACACCGAGTCACATAAGGAGATAATAGGACAGCTGACCAAAAGCTTTGTCAAAGAGGTAGGTTTTAAGGAGCGTCTTAAAGGAGGAGAGAGAGGCGGAGAGGTTTAGGGAGGGAATTCCAGAGCTCAGGGCCTAGGCAGCTGAAGGCACGGCCGCCAATGGTGGAGGGATGAAAATTGGGGATGGGCAAGAATGAAAATCGTGTGGGTTCTACAAAAGGCAGACGATTCGCTCCTCCAGATTACCGACCAAACAGTGAAGATGAAAATGATCCCCCATGCCCATGTCCCTCAACACCTCTCGAGGTATGTTCCACTGTGTGTGAAACTCTTTTACGAAACTAGAGAGGTTTATAACATCGGGCTATGGGGTAAGAGTGGGACTTAATTGGATAGCTCTTTCAAAGGGCCGGTACAGGTGCAATGGGCCAAAAGGACTCGTTCTGCGCCATAAGATTCTATGGCAATGACAGTTTAGCACCTTTCATGACCTCAGGACTTCCAAAGCTAATGAAGCACTTCTGAAGTGTGATCACTGTTGTAATGTAGGAAACACAGCAGTCAATTTGCACATAGCAAGGTCCCACAAACAGAAATATAATGACCAGATAATCTATTTTTTTAATTGAATGTTGGTTGAGGGATAAATATTAGCCAGGACAATGGGGAGAACTCCTCTGCTCTTCTTTGAAATAGTGCAGTAAGTTCTTTTACGTCCACCTGAGAGGACAGACAGGGCCACTCCCTCAGTACTGCACTGGGAGTGTCAGCCTGGATTATACACTCAAGCCTCTGGGGTGGGACTTGAAACCTATGACCTTCTGACTCAGAGGCAAGAGTGCTACCCACTGAGCCAAGACTGAATAAGAACAGACATTAATATAATGGGGGTAAATTTTAACTCCCAAGAATGGGTGGGTTGGGGACAGGTGGGAAGGAAAAAATGTAAAACCCGACCCCAATTCCCCAACGTCCGGTTTTAATGGAGGCAGGTTGGGCAACCAATCCGCTCTCAGGAGGCAGGTAGGTCAGTAAAATCTTTTAAGGAGGTTGCGGCCCCCATTTTAATAGTTTTTTTATTTTTTAACTCCTGGGGGCCTGGATTCCTGGGGCTTCTGATTTTTTCCACATAAGAGGAGGTGAGAAGACCCAGATCAACAGATAAGTACCTTTATTGCACTGTTTGTGGGCCACAAGAAGCAGGAGTGCTTTCTCCAGGCCCTACAAGTCTACCTGCCACAATCCCACACGTGCAATCGGCCGACCCCCACCATATACAACCCCGATGTCCAACTCCCCTGATCTATCCACGGCCCTCCACTCATGTCTCTAACTCCGCTCCCCCATACTTCCGGGTTTCCTGTCCAGAAATCCTCCCCCCCCCCCCCACCTTGCCTCCCCCCCCCCCCCCCGCCCCTTCTCTCCAGGCCAATGTCTCCAGAATTTCCTGATCTGCAGGCTTCCTTTTTACTGTATTCTTTTGCTTCATTAAAACTGAGTGCAAATGACAGGTCACATTAGGAAAGACATATTAAGAATCTGAATCCTAAACACCATTAATTAGTTATTAAAAGTTTTGCAAAAAATCTCCATTGTTGCTTGGTGTCCCACTTTGGGTGGAATCAGTTTGAGCTGGGACAAATTGTAGGCAATATTTCTCTCAGATGTTATCCTTCAAGCTTCTTTTATCCTTCCAGACTGGATTTTAGCTCTAATCCCAAGATGATGTGGGTATCTTCACTCGCAAATACCAAAGTGTCAATTTGATCGAGTTGCTCCAGGGGGACTGTGCAGATATGAAGTTGATAAGGGGAGACAACTGAGAAAGCACGATGAAAGTAAGGCAGTGCGAAGGACTACAAACTCTGACAGTCTTCCTGAATATGATCACTGTCAAATGACTGTGCCTGGAGAAAGTGATTGTGTAGGGCATCAGGTGAACATTGGACTGCGGCTCAGGTGCAATGCACTGCAAGAATAACTAGCCTGTCAACACTCACTCACGAAGGACGGCCACTTAGAGCCGGTACAAGAGAGCTGCTAACATCTGCAGAGATTCTCACTGCGAGAGTCTGTACCTTCAGAGGAGGGAGGAGATATTTTTATATAAAAAGCAGTTCTTTTCTTTATTTCAACTCTGCTCAGTAGGTAGCACTCGCACCTCTGAGTCAGAAGGTCATGGGTTCAAGTCCCAATCTAGAGATTTGAGCACAAAATCCAGGCCGACACTCCCAGTGCAGTACTGAGGGGGTGCTGCACTGTCGAAGGTGCCGTCTTGGTTAAACCGAGGCCCCGTCTGCCCTCTCAGGTGGACATAAAAGATCCCATAACATTATTTTGAAGAAGAGCAGGGGAGTTCTCCCCGGTGTCCTGGGGCCAATATTTATCCCTCTGCCAACATCACTAAAGCAGATTATCTGGTCATTATCAAATTGCTGTTTGTGGGACCTTGCTGTGCACACATTGGTTGCTGCATTTCCTACAGTACAACAGTGACTACATTTCAAACGTACTTCACTGACTGTGAAGCGCTTTGGGATGTCCTGAGGTCTTTCTATTGTGATTTAAAGAGCTGTGTTGTCTTGCACAAAAATCTAACAAAATAGAACCGTTTACAGGGCTCATTCAGGCCTACTAAATATAGTCACAGTAGTATTGAAAATGTGATTTTAATCGCATATCCACAGCTCATCAGAAATACTGTGAATAAATACAGGTGAATCTATAGGGCATGACACTGTAGTGATTCTGGTACTAGCGTAACAAACCAATGGCTGTAAGTTTAAATCCCACCAGGGAGTGTTGTCAAACTATATTCAATAAATGTGGGCCGTTTAAAAACTCAACTGGTTCATGAATGACCTTCTGGGACAAGAACCTGCCCAGATGTGGTTGACTCCGAATCACCTCTTAAGTGGCGTTGCTCGGTTGTACATTGACTAAGGAGCGTTGGGTAATAAATGTGGTCTTGCTGGCATTTCCTGTATCCGGTGAACAAATAACAAAAATTACATTTATATCTTCAATTCTAGAAGATCACAAAACCCCTTTAAAAAAAAGGTCAAGAAAAGATTTAATAGAGGTGTTCAAATTTATGAAGGGTTTTGAAAGAGTAAATAAGGAGAAACTGTTTCCACTGGCAGTTAACCAGAGGACACAGATTTAAGATAATTGGCAAAAGAATCAAAGGGGAGAAGAGGAGAATTTTTTTTATGCAGCGAGCTGTTATGACCTGGAATGCACTGCCTGAAAGAGTGGTGGAAGCAGATTCAATAGTAACTTTCAGAAGGCAATTGGATAAATACTTGAAAAGGAGAGAATTTGAAGGGCTGTGGGGAAAGAGCAGGGGAATGGGACTAAATGGATAGCTCTTTCAAAGAGCCGGCACAGGCACAATGGGCCAAATGGCTTCCTTCTGTGCTGTATGATTCTGATATGATTCTATGAAAAGTCTGCTGGTGTCACTTTTAAAATCGGAGACTAACTGACTTTGTGCTTAAGACACTAGTCACCCGTAAAACGACAATGTATAACAAGTACTGGCCTCCATCTGAGCAGACTATCCTATGACATGACTAAATTAGTGACCCTTTGACTGTACTCCCTGCATTGCAGCCCACTGTTTTCCATCGCAAGCCATTCTTAAGCAAGTAAATCAATTATGCATGAATAAAAAAAACCATTAGACTGCCAAAAAATAAACAGCTTCATGTTCGGCAGTGTTTGTGCTGACTGAAGAGAATTTTCCGTTCTAATCGAATGAGTGACAAACTGGAACAGACTTTGGCTATGAAACAGCATAATGTAATCTGTTGTAATCAGGTGTCAGCCATGGCTCAGTGGGTAACACTCTCACCTCGGAGTCAGAATGTCATGGGTTTAAGTCCCACTCCAAAGACTCCAGCAGATATTCCAGGCTGACACTCCCATTGCAGTGCAGAGGGAGTGCTGCACTGTAGGAGGTACCGTCTGTCAGAAGAGATGTTAAATTGAGACCCCGTCTGCCCTCTGAGGTGGATGTAAAAGATCCCATGGCACTATTCGAAGAAGAGCCAGGGAGTTCTCCCTGGTGTCCTGGCCAATATTTATCCCTCAACCAAAATCACTAAAACAAATTATCTGCTCATTATCACATTGTTGTTTGTGGGACCTTGCTGTGCGCAAATTGGCTGCCACATTTCCTACATTGCAACAATGACTACACTTCAAAAAGTCTTTCATTGGCTGTGAGGCGTTTTGGGACATCCTGCGGTCGTGAAAGGCGCAATATAAATGCAAGTTCTTTCTTTTCTCCCCAGCACCTTTGTTCTGATCAGCTCACTTAACAGGCTTCGGCAACAGTCTTCCACAGGACTGAGACTGAAGAAGTTTTTATTTCCCTCAGACAGCTGGGACACGTTAAGGAGAGGAGTAGTTTCGAGGTCATCTTTGGCCAAATTTATGCGGGCCTGGGTGCTTTTGATAAGCAGTACCTGCAAAGGTGTTCTTGGCAAGTAGCCAGAGAACATTCACAGAGCTGTGTTCAGCAGTTACGCTCGAACGGAATTCACAGCGTCAGCAAATTGCGGGCCCACAGCTGGTAGCAGAATTGCACGAGCATATGCCACACTATTTTAACATTGCACTGGTACAACCCCCATCTATCTACTCCTTGCAAAGGCATGTTAATTTCTCCCAGAGACAGCTTGACAGATGCGACTGTTTATGGGAGTACAAAATCCTCTGTGTATTAGCATGCCCGTGATCAGAAATATTATATTTTTTCAATCTATTCCCTGTAAAATGGCATCATAAATTTTTGATAATCTGACAGTTCACAGTGTGCTTCCTTTCTCTGCTGACAGTTTCTGTGTTTGCTGCTCACCATTAAATATTTCCGATACCATACACAGTCTTTAATCCATAGATCTATGCCAAACATTTAGAGTGTAATGCATCAACTCGACAATTACTGAATAAATCTATTTCCAATAACCATTTAGGTGTTTAACTGGATCTCTCACAGATAGCTAGTGTCAGCCTTGGCTCAGCGGGTAGCACTCTCACCTTTGAGTCGGATGGTTGTGAGACCAAGTCCCACTCCAGAGATTTGAGCACATAATCCACACTGACACTCCCAGGAGGGAGTGCTGCCCTGTCAGAGGTGCTGTCTTTTGGATGAGATGTTAAATCGAGGCCCCGACTGCCTACTCAGGTCGACATAAAAGATCCCACAATACTATTTCAAAGAAGAGCAGGGGAGTTCTCCACGGTGTCCTGGCCAATCCCTCAACAAACGTCACTAAAAAAAAATTATCTGGTCATTATCTCATTGCTGTTTGTAGGAGCTTGGCTGCCACGTTTCCAACATTACAACTGTGTGACTACACTTCAAAAAGTACTTTATTGGTGGTAAAGCACTTTGGGACATCCTGAGGTCGTGAAAGTTTTTCCATCTTTTTATACCAAACTCATTTATTTGTTTCAGCTTTTACATAAGATGATGTGATTCCCCCAACAACCCCCCTCCCCCCACGCCACCACCCCCTCTCTCCCCCCACCAAAGAACATAGGAACAGGAGGAGGCCATTTAGCCCCTCGAGCTTGTTCCGCCATTCAATGAGATCATGGCTGATCTGTGACCTAACTCCATACACCCGCCTTAGCCCCGTATCCCTTATTACCTTTGGTTAACAAAAATCTATCAATCTCAGATTTAAAATTAATAATTGAGCTAGCATCAACTGCCGTTTGCGGAAGAGAATTCCAAACTTCTACCACCCTTTGCGTGTAGAAGTGTTTCCTAACTTCACTCCTGAAAGTGCTGCCTCTAATTTTTAGGCTGTGCCCCCTAGTCCTAGACTCCCCAACCAACGGAAATAGTTGACATGTGGTAAGTGCAGCATATTTGGGAGGAACAGATGACTTTGGACCTATGGTTCCCAAATCTCGCCACCACAGGGGGATTTCCTCACCTCATGTCTGGGTCTGTTGTAGACTCATTGATGGAGATTGTTTGCTGTGATTAGTCAACAACTCCATTATCATTGTGTCATACAATAACCAGGATGGCAGAAGGTGAACGAGATGGACCTTGGTCTTTTCTCATCTGGCAATTCCTGACACCCTATGTTCTCCATGAGGAATACTTGAGTAGTGTGATGAAGGGGACAGGCCTGGTGAAGCACAGCTCTGTTTTAGCAGCTGAACATCATAACTGTGCAGTTCAGAGGTCTCAGCCGAGGAGCGGTCAGAAGGAAGAGCGGACACTTGGCCTCAGTGCCCCTGGGTGAGGGAGGAGAAAAGTCAACTATTCCTGCTCTTAACTGACATCCAGTGACCCCTACTGGAGATAGGGGTGAGGATAAGATCAACATTAGTTCTGAGGTGTGCCCTGTGGTCAAGTACATAGAAACAGGAGGAGGCCATTCAGCCTGCTCCACCATTCAATTTGATCATGGCTGATCCGTAACTCAACTCTATTTACCTGCCTTGGTTCTGTAACCCTTAATACACTTAAGTGACAAAAATCTCTCAATCTCAGTTTTGAAATGTTCAATTGACCCCCAGCCTCAACAGCTTTTTGGGGGAGAGTTTTCCAGGTTTCCACTAGTCGTTGTGAGAAGAACTGTTTCCTGACATCACCCCTGAACGGTCTAGCTCTAATTTTAAGGTTATTCCCCCTTGTTCTGGACTCCCCCACCAGAGGAAACAGTTTCTCTCTATCTACCCTATCGGCTCCTTTAATCATTTTAATCACCTTAATTAGATCACCCTTTAATCTTCCATACTCGAGGGAATACAAGCCTAGTCCATGCAACCAGTCCTCATAATTTAACTCTTTTAGCCCCGGTATCATTCTAGTAAGTCTGCGCTATCCCCTCTCCAAGGCCAATTTGTAACCTGCCGATATTTGCTACTGAGGCACACATCTCGTCTAGGCATCTGGGTGAGGTGGAAACGGGATGCTGGGGAGCATGAAGCTAAATCCTAACATGAGTTAGGAGAGAAATCTCTGTGTGTGTTGGGGGGAAAACAAAAAAAAAAGCCACATTGGGAAAGCACAGAATTCCCTGGAGCTCCTGGTGATCCAAGGGTTAGAAGTTCATGAAGCGGAAATAACAAGAGAGAGAGATTACAAGCCGGTTGATCTGATTGAGGGGTTCAGATGACAACATAAACCCTGTGAAAGAAGCTTAACTGATTTATAACCGTAATGTGAAACAGGAGATGGGATTATAAACCAAAACCTCGCTCAAGGTTATATCTTTAGTAATAATACACTGTGAGCTGTGATTTGTGGGGGGAGGGAATTCATATCTGGACCTTCTTCTTTTCCTGGCAGTGCGCCTGTGTAGTGTGTATTGATTAATTGTAAACAATTTTACAACACCAAGTTATAGTCCAGCAATTTTATTTTAAATTCACAAGCTTTCGGAGGCTTCCCCCTTCGTCAGGTGAACGATGTGAAACACAGGGATTGTAACACGATACCTCACAGTGTATCACTTGTGATTCATTACCATTACACGAGCAGTACAAACTCTGGCCAGGGTACACTGCAGTTTCTAGCAGCCAAGAGGTCAGTTTCTGAGTTTATACAACTTGAAACCCTTGATGCGATTTTCTTATCATCGTTCTCCCACCACTTACTTTAATTTAAAGATTGCATCCCCAAAAATAGCCTTGGCATAAATATGTACATTATACCCCCCACTGTTAACCCGTACCCCAAATTAATGTGAAGCACGTGAGGGCGTAAATTAGGGTAGCCAACCCTCCCTGGATTGTTACCAAATCGCCCTGAAATTAAGAGGTGAAGCACCCGTGCATGTCAGTAAAACCATGCGATGGATAGAGCAGTTTCAGGGGATCTCAGGTATCCCAGCCACCATTATTGACCCTTTCACATGTCGGGCAACCAATGGCAGGAGTGTGGGGGTGGGGCGGTTGGAGGCTGGAGGTCATGTGACCAAACCTCCCGGAATACCTAACTGGATTGCTCTTACAAACAGCCGGCACAGGCTCGATGGGCCGAGTGGCCTGCTTCTGCACTGTAACGATTCAACGGGTCCAACCAGATTTGGCGAGCCTGGCGTGAATTACTATTGGTGATTTGTGCACGAGCAATTCGTGTACTTCAACCTCATTCCTCTCTCTGCTATTTTAACAAAGAGGTGAGCCCTTTAATTTATTTATGCCGATATTTCTCTTAAAATAGAGAGGGAAATTTGGAAAGGAAAGGGTTTGGGTGGTAACATCACTGACAAATAACTTCAACCCTGGTCATCTGGTCACTTCAGTGTGGCCACATTTCAGTCCAGTTACCAGGTCATAGAATCATGACCTTATTTCGTACAGCAAGCTAATAATATGAAGGAGAGAGAGAAAAAAATAAATAGCATTTCTTTCTAGACAGGTTGAAGGAATTTAGATTGCCTGTGTAATTAAAATTCTCATCCTTGTTTTCAAATTGCTCCATGGCCTCGCCCCTCCCTATCTCTGTAACCTCCTCCAACCCTAGAAACCTTCGGAATCTCTGCACTCCTCCAGTTCTGGCCTCTTGTGCGTCTCCGATTTTCGTCACTCCACCAATGACGGGCGTGCCTTCAGCTCTGGAATTCCATCTCTAAACCTCTCTGCCTCTCTACCTCTCTCTCCTCCTTTAAGACGCTCTTTAAAATCTGCTTCTTTGACCAAGCTTTTGGTCACCTGTCCTAACATCTCCTTTTGTTTGATAATTGCTCCTGTGAAGCGCCTTGGGATGTTTTACCACGTTAAAGGCGCTATATAAATGCAAGTTGTTGTGTTCATTCTGAAGTGGTTATTAGTGACCAGTCAGATACAATTTGGTTCCTTCCTTCAAGGACTGAGCAAATGAGCACTTGATGCATTAATAAGTTTTCAAAAAACTTGATTTGCAAAACTCATTTGTTCCCATTGTAAGAGGTAGGTCCTTTACAATGCACAACACTATTGCCAGTCTTATCCTTTACCATTCGAATTAACAAAAAGGAAATTGAATGGACGCCTTTCTTCCCTTAAAACAATTTTAAGCCTAGAAATGATAAGCGTTATTCATGAACAAAACATTTAGTGCCTTGGTACGACAATCTTCTGTCTGCTATCTTAACGTGGGTGCAACCCATTTATTTTAACTGGGTTAACTCATCTGTTTAAATAGCAAGGTAGAGGATTGGCATTAGAATGTGTTAAGCCTTTGTTTGCTATCATCAACATTAATGTCGAGGCTATAGTTCCTCAACTAATCGCAGTCAAGGTAATTGGAGATTACATTGTTTGTTTGGTAGATAATGCAGGTAACTATGGAAACAAATCCCCGTTTTTTTTTCCCAACTCACCCACAACAAAAATTGATAATGATTAGAAATCATCCACGGTTTCCTTTCATGTCTGTGCAGAGATACCCCAGGAGCTAAGAATACTGCAGCACTAAGTCTCACCTTCACGTTAAATCAATAAGGAGGATTTCAGACCGAAAACCAATATATGAATTTCCAACTACTTCATATATCTCGCATTAAAATGGATTCTATTTATAAACTGGATCGTCCCTGAATGACAGTGTGAAATGTGACCTTACCCTGGTCACAACTGTTCTGCTGAAGGGTCTCTCACTTTAACTCGCCCTTTGTCCTCATTTTGTTGCTGGCTATCCTAAGTTCATGCAGCATTTTCTGTTTTTATTACATTTGAACTGTTTTCAGTGGCGATCATGGATAAGAAGTGTACTTTCACTTCCTCATTATCACCTACCTTACCTCACCCCACTGATGCTGAAACCCTTGTACGTGACCTCCTCCCAAGCTTCACCCTACATTACAACAGGAAACTACACTTCAAAAGCACTTCATTTTCTGTAAACCACTTTGAGACTTCCTGAGGTTGTGAAAGGCGCTATACAAATGCAAGTTTTTCTTTTGACAGTCAAATGATGCACAGCAAGGTTCCATAAACAGTAATGGAATGAGTGCTGGTTAATCTGTTTGTTGCTGGTACTGGTTGAGGGATAAATGTTGGCCAGGAAACCGGGGAGAACTCCCCTGCTTTTGTTCGAAATGGAGCCATGGGATCTTTTACGTCCACCTGAGAGGGAAGACGGGGCCTCGGTTTAACGTCTCATCCAAAAGATGGTAAGCCAGCTTTTAAAAGAACAAACCAACGTCATCCAATGCAAATTGATATAAAAGAAAAGAATTCAAAATAGCCCAATTGTTGTTGATGGTCCTTGAGCTGATTTTGTTGCTCTGAGTTCAGAAAGAGCCATCTGGCATTATTCTGGGACCCAGGTATAGGAGCAGAATGCCAGAGGACATCTTTAATGGGAAATGAATCACGCAATGCTTCTAATTTGAAACACTCACTTAAAAAAAAATGAGATCTCACGAATGTGGAAAGTTGGGCTTGAATGCTATATAGCTCATTGTAATATATTAACATGCAATATAGCTCATTGTAATATATTAACCAGGTCAATTATCCCTCAGCCCTTGCCACACAAGGTCTATAAGCTTTCACTTTATACTGTTTCAATTTACATATGGGATTCTACAGAATTTTTCCAAATGCATGACAAATAATTTTACAGGCATTGGATGATGACGTTGTCAAAAGAATTCTCCAGAAACATAATGTGCAAATTCACATTAGCTTGCGACTGGGTAACAGCTTACAGCGTTATTCCCCCTTCTACTGACATATCTTGCCATTTACTTTCCTCGTAAATGCCGCAAACATGATAGTCAGCTGCAAATATAAAGATTTTCTCTCATGCACACAGCAGTACACGAGTGTCTGGATACTAGAAGATTAGATCCGACTAACCCCGGCTGGGATAATAACTTCATGTTACATGCTGCTGGAGGAGTGTTTTATAGCCCGGAGATTGAAACAGTTGGGAAATTGCTAACAGCTGCTTGTGTGCAGCGAAAATTATTTTCTGAGAAGCTTTTTTTTTCCTCCTAAACCACCCATCGTCTGCACATTTTGTTAAAAGCATCTTCCTATGACCAGACTAATAATAGCCAGCAGCCAAAGACTAGCCCTAATCTCTGCTTTATCTCCTCTTCTCTATTGTTGCCCTGAGAGAAGGAAGTGTTAAGAAGCGTCCTTGGTTTAAGAAAAACCTCTTCTCTCTTATCTTTCTCATTTGTTTTCTTTTGTCGACGCTGTTCTCCGTTTTGTCCTAATTTAAGGCATCTTTCATCACAGCTGTTGCTTGACCCTGTGCGATGACCTTGCAAGAAACCCCAGAATTCCTCGTATTTGGCCCCCTTTGTGGTGGTTTTTGATGTGGTGGTTTGTTGATAATTGATAGATCTCATAATGGTCTTTAGAATTTTAAAGAGATACGCCCAGATTTTTGCAGTAAAGTCCCATGTAGTTTGCAGCCTTTGGTATTCACTGCATTGCTCCAGTGTAAGGTAATGATTTTTTATCTGATAATTTTGGCAGGACTATCGTTAAATAAAGATCAAATCGGAATACTCTGATAATATATCAAGGACAGTAGGGAATAGCAAATAACAAAATTAATTAGATCGATTATTGTTAAAGTGAATCATTCATCAATCAACTTACAATTACATGGTATTACTTGGATGACATGGAATTTACAGCACAGAAACAGGCCATTCGGCCCAACTGGTCAGTGCTGGTGTTTATGCTTCACACGAGCCTCTTCTCACCCTACTTCATCTAACCATATCAGCATAACCTTCTATTCCTTTCTCCCTCATGTACTTATCTTGCTTCCCCTTAAATGCATCTATGCCTCAACTACTCCATGTGGTAGCAAGTTCCACATTCCAACCACTCTCTGGGTAAAGAAGTTTCTTCTGAATTCTTTATTGGATTTATTAGTAACTATCTTATATTTATGGCCTCTAATTTTGGACTCCCCCACAAGTAGAAACATCTTCTCTACGTCTACCCTATCAAACCCCTTCGTAATCTTAAAGACTTCTATCAGGTCACCCCTCACTCTTCTCTTTTCTAGAGAAAAGAACTGCAGCCTGTTCAGTCTTTCCTGATAGGTATAGGCTCTCAGTTCTGGTATCATCTAGAACTAGTTTAACAGCTCCTCATTGCGATGGACTATGTAATTACTCAAAACGCACAGCATAAATATTTTAATAATAAGGATTTTATATTTATGTACATAATATACCGACTCTCTCAGTAAATGCTACACCTTTGAAGCGTAAGTTTTGCTTGAGAGCAGATTTAATCCATTTATGGATTTTCTTCTTGTCCTTTTTTTGTTTATGGCACCAATTCTCTGCTCATAAACCAAGTTGCGCTTTCAGCTGTACAATTCCGCAGCGATCTAAGAGTGACCTTGTGCTCTTTTGTCCTGTATGCCACTCCATTAATCACCAATTAATGGCCCCCTAGTCATGTAACAAAAAGAATCACGATGTGTTAAATTTAAGAGCTCATTCCCCAGAAGGTGGGAACAAACTCATTTGTCAGTTCACTTCAGTCGGATAAACTGTTATGCCGGTCGTCCCATTTTTTAAAAACCTTCTCCTGCCCTGGCCTTCTTGTGATACTGTTCACAAGATAATTACGAATGAAGGCGGCCGTTCAGCCCACCTTAATGCATCCATCCAGAAAGACCCTTCACTCACCTGATTGCTGCTTTTGAATAATTCAAGGATTTTTGCCTCCACTACTCTGGGAGTCCATTCCATGTGTTGATCAATCTTTGAGTGAATAGGAACTACATAGAATCATATAGAATTTTTGGCACAGAAACAGGCCATTCAGCTCAACTGGTTCATGCTGGTGTTTATGCTCCACATGAGCCTCCTCCCTCCCGACTTCATCTAACCCTATCAGCGTATCCTTCTATTCCTTTCTCCCTCATGTGTTTATCCAGCTTCCCCTTAAATGCATCTATGCTATTTGCCTCAACTATTCCTTGTGGTAGCAAGTTCCTCATTCTAACCACTCTCTGAGTAAAGACATTTCTCGTGAATTCCTTATTGGATTTATTAGTGACTATCTTATATTTATAAGAACTTCCTGATATTACTCCAAAATTTCTTGTTTCCTAGTTTGAACCTGTGTACCCTAGTCCTACTTTTCGAATTCAGTTAGAAGTAAATAAAATTAGAAGGACATATTGGCCTTGGAGGGAGTGCAGCGTAGCTTTACTAGAATGATACCCAGATTTCAAGGGTTAAGTTACATAAATTGGGGTTGTATTCTCTGGAGTTCCGAAGGTTAAGGGGTGATCTGATCGAAGTTTATAAGATATTAAGGGGAACAGATAGGGTGGATAGAGAGAAACTATTTCCGCTGGTTGGGGATTTTAGGAGTGGGGGCACAGTCTAAAAATTAGAGCCAGACCTTTCAGGAGCGAGATTAGAAAACATTTCTACACACAAAGGGTGGTAGAAGTTTGGAACTCTCTTCCGCAAACGGCAATTGATACTAGCTCAATTGCTAAATTTAAATCTGAGATTGATAGCTTTTTGGCAACCAAAGGTATTAATGGATATGGGACAAAGGCCCATGGAGTTAGATCACAGATCAGCCATGATCTTATCAAATGGCGGAGCAGGCACGAGGGGCTGAATGGCCTACTCCTGTTCCTATGTTCCTAAAGTAGAAAGAAAGAAAGAAAGAACTTGCATTTATATAGCACCTTTCACGACCTCAGGACATCCCAAAGCACTTTACAACCAATGAAGTACTTCTGAAGTGTGGTCACTGTTGTAATGTAGGAAACGCAACAGCCAATTTGTGCACAGCAAGGTCCCACAAACAGCAATGACATAATGACTAGATAACCTATTTTTGTGATATTGGTTGTGGGATAAATATTGGCCAGGACAATGTGGAGAACTCCCCTTCTCTTCTTCAAAATAGTCATGGGATCTTTCACATCCACCTGAGAAGGCAGATGGGGGCCTCGGTTTAACATCTCATTCGAAAGACGGCACCTCCGACAGTGTAGCACTCAGTACTACGCCAGGAATGTCAGCCTAGATTTTCTTTGTGCTGTGTAGAAAATATCGTCACGATACAGACACCACACTCTGTATAAAACACCTTCAAATTGCAATTAAACTAACCTGTCAAGAGTATATGAAAAACCCACTTATTTCCTGCTGGTTGTTCTTACCCTGAGGGAATTTAGAGGGTTTGTTGAGATAACAGAGAGAGGAACCAAGCAGCTACCAAGATGAAGAAACTTCCTACTGCAAGGGTTAGCTTCTAATTTTGTATTTAATTCATTCTCGGGTGGGCATCACCGGCCAGGCTGGCAGTTATTGCCTCATCCGCAGTTGCCCTGACAAGGTGGTGGTGGGGCTTCTTCTTCAACATTCTTGCAGTGATTTTGATACAACTGAGTGGCTTGCTAGGCCACTTGAGAGGGCAGTTAAGAGTCAGCCATGTTGGTGTGGGACTGGAGTCACATATAGGCCAAACCGGGTAAGGGCAGCAGGTTTCCTTCCCTAAAGGGCCAATCCGAAAGCTTCATGTTCACTTTTACTGAGACCAGCTTTTAAATCCTACATTTTATGAATTCTCAAACTGCAATGGTGAGATTGGAACTCATGTTCTCTGGATTATTATTCCAAGCCTCTGGATTGCTAGTCCAGTAGTATAACCACTACACTGGCATACCATCAGTTAACCTTAGGATCTATTCAGACCACTTGCCCCTGGGGAGTACCTGAGTGCATTGGCCAAATTAACAGTTAAAACTTTACAACCATGCTTCAGAACCCAGACGACCCGCGAGCAATGCCACGGGAGATCGGCTAGTGTTGTATGTGAAAACTCTTCCCTGTGGAATACCGCAAATTCCAGTTGTGCAGTTAGTTGGTTGATCAGGTTATAAAACAGTGGCAAAGGAAGATGCAGCTCACCTTCTGCCCCAGGCTACTTTAAACAAAGTCAAGAGCTAAAGCGATGGATTATATTTCAATCGACCTCTTTCAGATGGCCTCTAATGTGTCAGTATGGCTTTTGACAACACTCTGTGTGTTGGCACATCCTTGCTATCTCTCTCAGTTCTTCCTACCGTCACACGGGATTTTGCAGGCAGAGGTTCTAAGTCCCCTTCTTGCATTAAGAACATAAGAAACAGGAGCAGGAGTAGGCCATACGGCCCCTCGAGCCTGCTCCGCCATTCAATAAGATCATGGCCGGTCTTCGACCTCAACTCCACTTTCCCATTGATCCCCAAATCCCTTGATTCCTTTAGCGTCCAAATATCCATCGATCTCAGCCTTGAAAATACTCAATGACTGAGCATCCACAGCCCTCTGGGATAGAGAATTCCAAAGATTCACAACCCTCTGAGTGAAGAAATTTTTCCTCATCTCGGTCCTAAATGGCCGAACCATTATTTTAAGTCTAAGACCTCCCAGTTCTAGACTCTCTAGCCAGGGGAAACAGCCTCTCAGCATCTACCCTGTCAAGCCCAATGTATTACTGGTAATTACAATCCAATTTTGCGAAGTAAAAAGACTGCACAGAGCCTGAATAGGTATTTATGGGAGCTAATGGGCTGTGTTATACACCCTGCCCAAAACCAAGTTGTAATCCCACTAATCTGATGCTTTATTAATGAAGAGATTCATTTTCTAAAACATGCGATTATACTTATTACAGATGCAGTGGAGTCCTCATCAGCTCAATTGTAATGAGATACTATTTGAGAGGAAACATTTTCAGCACGCAAAGTAATTTCCATTCACTATCAGGTAAAATGCTTAGGTTAGCTACATACATATATAAAAAATCCCAGATTTGATCCATCATTTTTATACGACCTCCACCACCTAGAAGGACAAGGGCAGCAGACACATGGGCCCCGATATTACCAGGGAGGCGGGATGGCAGCGGGGGGCGACTGGGCGTGTGGGTAACCCGCCCAGGGAAATCGGTCCATTCCCCACCCGATCGTGGGTAAATTGAAGGCACTTACCGTGGCTTTCGAGTTTCCCGTCGTCAACCTGCGCAGCGGGCGGACTACGCACCCACATCACAGGCTGTCAGCGGGAGGAACCCTATTTAAAGGGGCACTCCTCCAATGACTGATCCTGCATTAAACAATGACAGAGGACCATGGAGGAGCCCAGGGGAAAGGCTGCCCCCAAGTTTAATGATGCCTCACTCCAGATCTCACTGGATGGGGTGAGGAAGAGGAGGGAGATCTTCTACCCGGCGGACGGGAGGAAGTGGCCTGCCTCTGCCACCAAGAAGGCATGGCTTGAGGTGGCAGAGGAGGTCACCAGCAGCAGCAACGTCTCCCGCACCTGGATGCAGTGCAGGAAGCGCTTCAATGACCTAAGTAGGTCAGCCAAAGTGAGTACACTTACTCATTCTCCTACACTCCGTCTCCCACATCACCACCCCCACCCCACAACTCCTTCAGCACTGCCAACACTACTCTGTCACATCACTCCTCACACCCACTCAAATCTCATCCTCAACTTACCTGCACTTACTCACCTCCCCAGTACTCATCCCACCACTACAACTCAACCCAATCCTCATACAATGTCATGGCTCTGTCTCATACTCACCCTCTGATGCATCTCTTTCACGGTCAGCCTCACCCAAACCAATGCATTCAGTGGTTGGCCACGTCACCATCCCTCACTCACACTCTCTACTTTCTCCCCTTATGGGAGAAGACAGCCCAGAATGCACGGGAGAGAGCGAAGACCGGAGGGAGGCCGCAACATCAGGTCGTCCTCATGGACGTGGAGCAAGAGGCTCTTGAATTGAGCCGCACCCTCGAGTGCCTGTCCATCGGGGATGCCGAGACTGCCACCCGAAAAACGGCTGGTGACAGAACTTTAACATTCAGCACTCACAAGAGGAAATGAAGTTAACATGCCTTGCCATCTTCAGCACCTCAACATCTGTCATCATGCTTAATATTGCCTTCTGCTCTCTTACAGGGCCTTCAGTGACCGCCGTGACGGCAGAGGGCGATTCCTCAGAGGACCTGACGATCTCTGAGGGGGCAGCGTCACATCTGAGCGAGCCATCCACCAGCGCAGATACTCACACCTTGGTGGGTCCCCGTCCTCACTTAGTTGTGGTCACACATGGTGAGTCACTACACACGTGAGCACGAGCAGACACTGGTGGCAGGGGCAGCTGTAGAGAGACTGCGTCGGTGGGAGCAATCTTCTCCAGGCTCTGCTCAGCTGGACACAGATGCTGAACCCTGGGGGCCATCCTTTAAAAGGAGAATGATTGAGGGGCAGCAGTACATTTGCAAGGTGCTGGAATAGGTGCCACCGCGCTCTCCACAATCGCGCAGAGGATGGAGGAGTCCAACTCCTGTATGAGTGGAATGGTGGCACAGGTACAGGAGGGAATCTCCGAGATACTGTCACAGGGACATGAGAGCATCTCTGAGTTAGTGTCGCAGGTAAGTGCGGGAATGTCTGTGAGGGAGGGAAGGCGAGCCTCTATCGAGCTTCAAGCACAGCTCAACAATGAGTCCCTTGAGGCCCTAACAACAGCCCTTTGGACTCAGGGTGAGCAACTTTCTGCCGCCTTAAACAGGCAGGCAGATGCACTAGCACTGGCCTTACAAGGCTCCACACATGTCGTTCAAACTGTCGTCCAGCAGGGTGGAAGGGGTGATGTGGGCCTGGACCAGGAGAGGGATGATCGTAAAAGAGGACATGAAAGTGGGGACGCCACTCAAAGCGCTCCCACGTCTCACCTATTGCCCCTCCTCTCAACCAGTACCCGCAATGCTGCCTCCTCTCCAGGTGGTCGAGTCTGCCCCTGCACAGGTGCAGGTGGAGCAGTCTTTGGAGGGACACTCACAGGCACCCAAACCCAGAGGGCGTAGGTCCAAAGCATCTAATCGGTCAGGGCATGAACAAGAGCAACCTGCCATCTACCTCTGCTGCAGCCACAGGGGAAGCACCACATAGGAGTAGTCAGAAGTGTAAGGCAAAGATTTTGTGAGCAGAAAGGGAATGCATAAGGGTGTTTGACGCTTTGTCATGTTTTTTATTTATAGTTCATTTTTGTTCAACTCACATTAAATACTATTATTGTTACCACTACTACCACATCTTGGCCATTCTTGACTGGCTTGTGTATTAAGTCCCTTTTATGAGGTTCTCCATGAACACCCACACTTGATGCCACCCATTGGGTCACCCGACAGTGGGTGTATGTGTAGTTGCACGACTACTTTGTGCAGGTGCCTGTGGCGCAGCACTGTGTTGTGGAGCTCCACGTGGCGGAGGTGGACGGCGTGCCTGGCGAGGCTGGTGATGTGGTCGTCCTCGGATGAAGTGATGAATGCAGCAATGGTGCCTCCCCATCCTGACAGTGTGAGTTTGAGGGGGTCTGCAAAGTAGGTAAATGTGTTTGCACAGCAGAGTTTAGGGTATGAAGTAATAATTTTGAGTGGAAAGACAAAGATGTTGCAGCCAAAACTTTGTCTGAAGTGACAGAGCATCCTGCTGCGATAAATGAGGTTTTCCCCCCAACTGTCAAAAAATCGTTTGCATCTCCCACTGGCTGCTGACTGAAACACGTCTGATCCAACAGGGAGTGTTTCCCACAGCACGGGAAACACACTGAGGATCCATCAAAATTGCACCCCTGCCAAAATCTCCTGTCAATGAGGTCTGTCAAGTACCTCAACTAGCTATATAAGTATTTAAATTATCATCCCACCAGCTTTAATTGCCAGTGGGCGTCCCGCATGGGGGAGCTGCGCGCGCACCCAAATGCGTCATTGGGGGACCCGGAAGTGAGCGGGTTGGAGCCGGGCTCCGAATCCACTCCCGGATTCCGCCATTTTAGGAGCCCCCCCACCCCCAACGCACCCGCTCGGCCATCCTAAAATCGGCCCCATAGGAACACTATCACCTCCAAGCTACATACATCATCCTGACTTGGACATATATCGGCCGTTCCTTCATCGTCACTGGGTCAAAACCCTGGAACTCCCTACAACACTAAGGGAGCACCTTCATCACATGGACTGCACCAGTTCAAGGAGAAGACCTACCCAGGAAAAACATCTTGGGGCATTAAAAAAAATTGAGCATTTTAAAAATTTCTTTGAACATTTTCATTTATTAGTTATAAAAATATTGGAGAATGGAACAAAAACGGCTGTTTGACTGACAGTCAAGAATCATCCAATTGGGTAATGATGAGTCTTTTTGCTTTCCGATTGGCCGTGGGAATGCGGGGCGCTGCGAGGATGGACATGTCGGGCGACCAATGGCAGGAACCCCCAATGGGGGTGGGGTGGTTGGAGTCAGGAGGTCATGCGATTAAACCTCCAGAAGCATGTCCAATCAGAGTTGGCAACCATTTGTGCAACAGAAAGTTTTGAGTTGGAGCCCTATTCCAGTAAAGAAAGAAAGACTTGCATTTATATAGCGCCTTTCATGACCTCAGGATGCCCCAAAGCGCTTTACAGCCAATGAATTACTTTCAAAGTCACTGTTGTAATGTCGGAAACACGGCAACCAATTTGCGCACAGCAAGATCCCACAAACAGCAATGAGATAAATGAACAGATCATCTGCTTCAGTGTTGTCGCTTGAAGGATAAATTTTGGGCCAGAACACGGGGAGAACACCCCTGCTCTTCTTCGAAGTACATCTTTTACATCCACCTGAGAGGGCAGATGAGGCCTCGGTTTAACGTCTCGTCCGAAAGATACTTGAACATATGATCTGGGTTCATGCTCTCAAGCGCAGTACTGAGGGAGCGCTTCGTTGTCAGTGGTGCCATCATTCGAACGAGATGTTAAACCGGGCTGCCGCCTGCCAGTTCAAGTGGACATCAAAGATCCCATGGCACTATTCGAAGAACAGCAACAGTCATTGCCCAATCAGTAAAAAAAAACGAGTTCAACTGTTTTTACGTTCAGCTCATTGCAGTTCGTGGGATGTTACTGGTGGAGAATGGCTGCTGTGTTTACCCTACATGGTAACAGGCACTGCATTCTTTTAAAAGAAGGATCCATTGCTTGATAATTTGCAATATAAACGCAAGTACACTATTTCCTTTCAGTTTGGAGAATTTCACCAAAAAAAACGTGACCCATCTTAGTTTGGGCTCGACATTGACACAACGAACCAAACTCAGGAGTACAGAGGATTGTGGGCCAGCATTGTCCCCTTCCTCATTATTATGAGCAGGTTTTCTAAAAGAAATGGTCAGATCGAGCAGGGTACAGCTGTGTCTATGGCAACACCCTGGATTCCACCATTCATTCCGTTTCAATTTGGCCACCATTGTGGTCGCTACAGTGTGCACAGTGTACAGGCTAATATCTGCCATCCGGAGACGAATGTTCTCTATTCTATCCCAGGACATTTTGCTGATGACTTTCCCACCACGTTGCAGTGCAGTTTGTAAGAACTTTCATTAGGGAACAGGTCAGGAAAGGCTCCCATACAAATAAAAAAAAACGCGCACGCACACACACACACACACACACACACACACACAGCCACTGTGGAATGGGCAGTGGGTCAAACTCTCCACACAAAGTAGAACTAACAGAACCTCGAGAGCTTGAGCAGTCCAGGAATACAAAAAAACTCAGCAGGCAAATCTTCATCTAAATATGTCTCGGTTAATGGGACTCCTATCCTGTAGTGAAGGAAACTCTCGGGAAAGTCTGCACACTTGTAACTGCTCGCAATGGCACAGGCAGGAGGACAAGGACATGGCGGATGTTTTTGGCATATATACACATCAAGCTATATCCCGACGGCTCCACGCAAGCACATAATTCATCATAATATGTTGCTGGACAGCATGTTAATATTGGAGGGAAATGTTTTCATACTGCCTAATGAAGCTTAGACATCTAAAAAAAGAGCTTGCATTTATACAGCGTCTTTCATGACCTCGGGATGCTCCAAAGCGCTTTACAGCCAATAAAGTACCTTTGAAGTGTAGTAATATAGGAAAGTGAGTGTCAGTGTTGTAATATAGGAAATATGGCAGCCAATTTGCACACAGCAAGATCCTACCAACAGCAATGAAATAAATGACCAGATAATCTGCTTTTTAGAAATGTTGGTTGAGGGGTAAATATTGGCCAGGACACTTGGGAGGACTCCCAAACTCCTCTTTGAAATAGTGCCATGGGATTTTTTATGTCCACCTGTGAGGCATAGACAAGGCCTCGGTTTAACATCTCGTTGAAATGACAACACCTCCAACAGTGCAGCACTGGAGTATCAGCCTAGATTTTGTAGTTAAGTCTCTGGAGTGGGCCTTGAACCCACTACCTTCTGACTCACAGGCAAGAGTGCTACCCACTGAGCCAGAGCTGACACCTTTCTATAAGAAGGCCCATCACCACCTTCTCAGGGCAACTAGGGGTGGAATATCCCACACAGTCAGCACAATGGGTTAATGCTCAGTAAATCAGAGCTCAAACTGGCCTGTTGCTGGGAATCCCTACCCGTGAGTATTCTGTTTCAATGAAGTACAGCCAGCATAAATGACAGATGTTTTAAAAGGCCTCCAGTGCTGTTTTGTTCGCTGCTATCTTACTGAACATATCTGGGAGAAGGAGGGGGAAGTTTATCTTCGAGATGATTTCAGTTTTATTTTATCTCATCTCTCCAACCAAAGAGATTTATGAGAAAGACCTTATTTAGATATGTGGCTACACACAGGCCCCCAGGGGCCATAAATCTTGATAGGGCTCATAAAACCTCGAGTGTTGTCCTATACCATGCACATTCTGGGGTTTAAAATATCAACCCTCCTTCAATGCACAGGGAAAGTGAAGGGAACTTATTTGTGCATCAGTTTACACATCAAACCATTACAAATGAACCAGATAAATCCACCACTGTCCAATTAATTGTTACAGTGAGGCAAATAATTTAAATATTTACTTCTCTTCCCACGGGATATAGGTTACCTCCTAGTACGCTAAAAGTTACGAGCAACTCAGATACTTGGAGCAAATGGTCAGCGCAAAGATTGGCTGACGGATATGAGCACAATTAATTGTTAATAAAATATGGCCAAGAATTCCTGCAAGTAGATAAATATTAAAAAAAAGTGAAAATTCCCTTCTGCCCAAATGATTAAACTGACCATGTAGAAAATATGCTTGCTGGCAAAAAAAAATAACAAGAACTTAACACAATCTGGGATAATGTGAAACATTCCTTGAAAACAGTTTCTGCAGCTGAGATGTTTCAGTGGCTTAATTAGTCAAATTAACCAATTACCAGCATCTGCGGGAGCAATTTCTGAAAACCTCTTGTCACGTGTGTGTCTGTGCCATAGAAAGATGTGAAGAAAATAGTCGTATTGAGTGGGAGGTGGGAAAAACACAGCCAAGGACCCAGTTTGCTGCATGCTGATTTTAATTTTTTAAAACAACTTTGGGAGCCAAATGGAGGAATGTTGAATTAGCTCCAAATAAGCAAAAAATGACTCCCCCGCCCCCTCCATTCCTTCCCCAAGCCATGCTCATTTTAGTTCATAGGCAAAACAGCACTGAATGGTTCTCCCCTGAAACAGATTCCCTTTCTTCTGAGTGAGAGAGAAGGCACTAATAAACTCACGATATATTTTTTATTAATTTGTTCTTGGGATGTGCGGGAACATTATTTCAGTGAGCCAGTGGTCAATCTATGGAACAGGCTCCCTAGGGAGACAGTGGAAGCAGAGTGTTGATTCATTCAAATGAAAATTAGACAGATTTCGTTCAGGAAATAATATTTTGGGAGACAGTATATGAGTAATTTGAGACATGACATGTGGTCAGTGTAACAGGCTCGGGAGGAACAGGTGACTTTGGACCTATGGTTCCCACAGCTCTCCACCACTGGGGGTTTTCCTCGCCTCATGTCTGGGTCTGTTGGAGACTAATTGATGAGCATTGATTGCTTTGTCCAGTCAACAACTCCATTATTGTTGTATCATGTGACTACCAGGATGGTAGATGGCAAACTAGATGGACTTTGGTCTTTTCTCGTCCAGCAATTTCTATGTTTCTATGTGGGTGCCCCTGGCAAGGCTGCATGTGTATTGTCCATCGCTCGAGGGCATTCAGAGTCAAGTGTGGGCCAGGCTAGGGGTGGCAGGTTCCTTTCTCTGAAGGACTCCATTTGGGCTTTTTATGACAATCCAGTTGCTGTCATGGTCATTTTTTTTCGGTTCTAGCCCACAAATAGTTCAATTCACAATTTGCCATTGTGGGATTGGAACTCACGACCTCTGGACTGCTAGCCCAGTATCTAAACCAGTCGGAAATGCAGAAGCCAATTTGCACACAGCAATGCCCCACAAACAGCAATGTGATAATGACCAGATCATCTGTTTCAGTGATGTTGGTTGAGGGATAAATGTTGGCCAGGACATCAGGGAGAATTTTATGCTCATTATAGAACCCTAGAATCTTATAGAAGTCTATAAAATAATGAGGGGCATAGATAAGGTCGATAGTCAAAATCTTTTCCCAAAGGTAGGGGAGTCTATAATGAGGGGGCATAGATTTAAGGTGAGAGGGGAGAGATACAAAAGGGTCCAGAGGGGCAATTTTGTCACTCAAAGGGTGGTGAGTGTCTGGAACGAGCTGCCAGAGGCAGTAGTAGAGGCGGGTACAATTTTGTCTTTTAAAAAGCATTTGGACAGTTACATGGGTAAGATGGGTATAGAGGGATATGGGCCAAGTGCAGGCAATTGGGACTAGCTTAGTGGTATAAACTGGGCGACATGGACATGTTGGGCCGAAGGGCCTGTTTCCATGTTGTAAACTTCTATGATTCTATGATTCTAGAAGGCTACAGCACAAATGGAGGCCATTCGGCTCATCGTGTCAGTGCCAGCTCTTTGCAAGACCAATAAAAATCTGATCCCACTGCCCCGAGTTCTCCCCAGAGCCTTGCATCTTACTATGCTTCAAATATTTATTCAATTTTCCCTTAAAAGACGCAATGGTGTCCACCTCAACCACTCTGGCAAAGTGTTCCATGCTCCAACAACCTCGATGTAAAGACAATTCTTCCAATCTCTCTCCTCTTTCTCACTATCAATCAAATATAAGCACCAAAACATAAGGCCTTATCATTGCAGGAAACGGGAGAATACTTGAAGCTAAGAAGTGAAGACAATTCACTATGTAGCATCTGTATAATTCATTGTGATGCAAAACTCTCTTTGCTTCCAGCTGTGGTCGAGTTTACCTACTGCAGTGTTGAGGTGTGAGTGAAAATAGGTGATTAACTTCAAAAAGAGGATTTTGTTTTCATAGAATGGTAGAAGGTGAACCAAATGGAACTTGGTCTTTTTTCATCCAGCAATTTGAAATTGTACAATTCTAAAGGGGTTGCAGGAGCAGAGATACCTGGGGGTATTTGTGCACAAATCTTTGAAGGTGGTAGGACAGGTTGAGAAAGTGGTTAAAAAAGCATACGGGATCCTGGGCTTTATAAATAGAAGCATAAAGTACAAAAGCAAGGAAGTTAGGTTGAACCTTTATAAAACACTGGTTCTGGCCGAATATTGGGCTCGATATTAGCAGGGCGGCGGGTTCTCAGCAGGGGGGTCGACTGGGCGCGTGGGTAACGTGCCCGGTGAAATCAGTGTGCTTTGCACGCAATCGCAGGCTAATTGGAGCCACTTACCTGTGCTTCCGGGTTCCCCGCTGTTAAGCTGCGCAGCGGGCCGATTGCGCATGCGCAGTAAGGTCTGTCAGCTGGAGGATCTCTATTTAAAGGGGCAGTCCTCCACTGACAGATGTTGCAGATAATAGGAAAAATTACAGCATGTACATCTGAGGGGGTCCGCAAGGTAGGTACATGTGTCTGGACACCGGGGTAAGTGTGCAAGTTGGTGAATTTTATTGTTAGGAGGAGGGTGGTGGAGGCCAAACTTTGTCCAAAGTGACAGAGTAGCCTCCTGCAATGAGTGAGGGTCTCCCCCACCACCTGTCAAATGGACCTTTGCATTACAGCGGCCACAGGCTGATGGCTGCAACACGTCCATTTGAATTGGGAGCGCTTCCCCCAGTACGGGAAACAGTCTCAGTTCATTGCAAAATCCCACCCCTCCTAAAATATGAGGTCAATCAGGTCTGTGAACAACCTGATGTACCTGTTCAATTACTTTAAGTGGCACCCACCAGCTTTAATTGCCGGCGGGAGTCCCACATTCGGGGGCTGCGCGCGCATATCCGCGCGTCACTGGGGAACCAGGAAGCGGGCAGGTTGGAGCCGGGCTCCAGACCCGCCCCGGGAATCCCCGATTTACGCATCCCCCCCGCCACGAAGGCACCCGATCGCGGGTGCTAAAATCGAGCCCACTGTGTCCAATTTTGGACACTGCACTTTAGGAAGGATGTGAAGGCCTTAGAGAGGGTGCAGAAAAGATTTACTAGAATGGTTCCAGGGATGAGGGACTTCAGTTACGTGGATAGACTGGAGAAGCTGGGGTTGTTTTCCTTACAGCAGAGAAGATTGAGAGGAGATTAGATAGAAGTGTTCAAAATCATGATCAGTTTAGATCAAGTAAATAAAGAGAGACTGTTCCTATTGGCAGAAGGGTCGAGAACCAGAGGACACAGATTTAAGGTGATTGACAAAAGAACCAAAGGCGACGTGAGGAAAATTTTTTCTATGCAGCGAGTTGTTTTGATCTGGAAAGCGCTGCCTGAAAGGGCGGTGGAAGCAGATTCAATCATGGCTTTCAAAAAGGAATTGGATAAAGATTTGAAAGGAAAAAAATTACAGGGCTACGGGGAAAGAGCGGGGGAATGGGACTAACTGGATTGCTCTTATAAAGAGCTGGCACAGGCTCGATGAGCCAAATGGCCTCCTTCTGTGCTGTAACGATTCTATGGTCCTTTGAATCATAGAATGATACAGCACAGAAGGAGGCCATTTGGCCCATCGTGCCTGTGCCGGCTTGAAAGAGCTATCCAATTAGTCCCATTCCCTAGCTCTTTCCCCGTAGCCTTGCAATTTTTTTCCCCTTCAAGTGTTTACCCAATTCCCTTTTGAAAGTTATTATTGAATCTGCTTCCACCGCCCTTTCAGGCAGTGCATTCCAGATCGTTACAACTCACTGCATAAACATTTTTTTCCTTATGTCACCTCTCGTTCTTTTGTGAATTACCTTAAGTCTGTGTTCTCTGGTTACCGACCCTTCTGCCACTGGAAACAGTTTCTCCTTATTTATTCTGTCAAAACCCTTCATGATTTTGAACAGCTCCATCAAATCTCCCCTTAACTTTCTCTGCTGTAAGGAAAACAACCCCAGATTATCTCGTCTCTCTACGAAACTAAAGTCTTTCATCCCTGGTACCATTCTAGTAAATCTCCTCTGTACCCTCTCTAAGGCCTTGACATCCCTCCTAAAGTGAGGTGCTCAGAATTGGACACACAACTCTAGCTGGGGCCTAACCAGTGTTTTATAAAGGTTTTGCATATCTTCCTTGCTTTTGTACTCTATGCCTCTATTAATAAAGCCCAGGATCCCATATGCTTTTTTAACTGCCTTCTCAACTTGTCCTGCCATCTTCAAAAACTCATGCACATACACCCCCAGGTCACTCTGTTCCTGCACCTCTTTAAAATTGTATAATTTAGTTTATTTTGCCTCACCTCATTCTTCTTCCCAAAATACATCACTTCACACTTCTCTGCATTAAATTTCATCTGCCATGTATCTGCCCGTTTCACCAGTCTGCCTATGTCCTCCTGAAGTCTGTTACTATCCTCCTCACTATTTACTACATTTCTGAGTTTCGTGTCATCTGCAGACATTTAAATTATGCCCTGTAAAATTTTCATCCTTGTGTTCAAATCCCTCCATGGCCTCACCCCTTCCCTATCTCTGTAACCTCCTCCAGCCCTAAAACCCTCCGAGATCTCTGATCTCCTCCAATTCTGATCTCTTGCGCATCCCCCAATTTTAATCTCTCTACCACTGGTGACCGTGCCTTCAGCTGCCTAGACCCTAAGCTTTGGAATTCCCTCCCTAAACCTCTCCACCTCCCTCTCTCCTCCTTTAAGATGCTCCTTAAAACCTACCTCTTTGACCAAGCTTTTGGTCACCTGTCCTAATACCTCCTTATGTGACTCGGCGTCAAATGTTGTTTGATAATCGCTCCTGTGAAGTGCCTTGGGACGTTTTACTACATTAAAGGCACTATATTAATGCAAGTTGTTGTTGTGGTTGTATATCTAAGTCCAGACCATTCATATATATTTTTATAACAATATAAATGTTCGGCAAGCATTCCTCTACAAGCACCAGTCAAAACTCAGTTAAGCTCTTTGGTAGTGCAACAAGTGGTAGAGGGCGTTCTCAGGCAAGTTGTCTTCAGTTACGAAATTTGGGATCTGGAACCTAGGCAGGTAGATGGAGTTAAGATACAGATTAGCCATGGTCTAACAGTACAGTGGAACAGGCTTGAGGGGCTGAATGACCTACTTCTGTTCCTATGTTCAGAGGTGTAGCTTGAAACATGACCTTACTAGTCAATACAGCAACAATAACACTCAATGACTTAATACTGACCTGATGACTAGAATATGGACTGCAACAATTATTGGAAGTTGCCCAAAACATTTCCCTTGTGGTTCAGATAGAAACTCTAGGGCTTTCTGCTTACCTATTAATCTCTGAAGTCAAAATATATGAAGTGGTTGAAACCTCATCAGCATATTTTCCAATAATCTTGTCACTAGAATTAACATATTATGCAGCAACAATTCCCTGAACCTTTAGACTTTGTGTTTTGATTAACATATTGTACATTCTGTACCTTCCTCCCAGTTTAGCAGTTTACAGTTAATTGGAACATTACATAACATCAGTCTATTGTTCCCAGGCAAAGTCAGCCTGAAGCATATTCAAGAAACCGTTGAGAAAGGTCCCATGGACTGACAAACATTGTAATTAAAACCAAAATACTGCGGATGCTGAAAATCTGAAACAAAAACAGAAAATGCTGGAAACACTCAGCAAGTTAGGCAGCGTCTGTGGAGAGAGAAACAGGGGAAAGAACAGAAACTGTAATGTATGGTTGAAGAAAATCTCGAGTCAGTCGCATGTACCAAAGGGGAAAAAAAACTTACAACAGACTTAAAAAGGAAAGAACTTGTATTTCATAGTAACTTATCCTGACTCTCAACAAAAATGTTGTCCCAAAGCACTTCACCTACAATCAATTAATTTGAAGTACAGTACCAGCAGCCAATTTGCACAATACAAGGCCCTTCAAACAACAATTGGATGATTAGACTGCCTCTGCTATTTTTGGTGGTGTTGGCTAAGGGAGAGATATTGTCCAGAGCCCCAAACACCTTGCTCTTCCACAAACTGTGCCAGGGGATCTTCAACTGTCACTTGAAGAGAACTTCAGCTTAATGTCTTATCCAGAGGGCAGCACTGCCAGCCATCCAGTACTCCCTTAAGCTTTGAATTGGAGGGCCAACCTAGCTTATGTGCTCAAATTCCAGAGTGTGGATTGAAATCATGAACTTCTGACACAGAGCCATGAATGTGACTAACTGAGCCAAGCTGACACATGCCTACGTAGGATTGGACAGCCCAGAAATTAAACATAATGGTCAAAAGAAATTCAAGGGAATGACTAAAAAGACTACTCCAGATTTGCTTAAATAATACTTAGAAAAAATTGTACATAGGTATTAATATCCAATTTTTTTTGTAATGTTATTGCAGTATAAAGCAAGACTCATAACTTTGCAAATATGTGTTTTCTGTATTTGGGAAACCCAAAAGAAGGGTTAAAATCAAATGGTTAGCTGATGATAAGCTTGGGTTGCAAAAGCTTTAAGACTGCAGGAGGATAGGGAGACTGAGAAAAGTAAGGAATTCTACAGGAGAGTTCCTGGGGTGATGGGGAGGGGGATGGATATTGGATTAGGAGATGATGCAATGATTCTTTACTTTAGCACAGAGAGGTTGCAGGTGGGGTGCGGGAAGGGAGGAGACTTTAGCACAGTGTGTTCGGAGCATCAGAGGAATGAGAGAAGAACGTTCACAGAAACAATGACCAAGTCTCCACTGCTTTTGGAAGTCATGATTAAACCTGCCTTGACTTAACAAGACTTGACTTGGGGAGAAGGTCAACATGGCATTTGTCTAGGGTAAATACCAGCCGTTTTTTTCTAATTTTTCATTTTTCTAAATCCCATTCTTTGAACTTTCTACAAAACAGTAAACACCTATTTTCAATTTAGGTGCTTTGAAAAGCAAGCGAGTAGAACATTTGAAATTAGCCATGTAAATGCTATCGCCCCAATGGCTCACTGAATATATACACTACATGGTGTGTCACTGGTTCATACACAGCAAGGAAGTCTAAGATTTGACACTATGATCAATGGGCAACAGTGACCACAACATTATACAGTTTCAATTGGCTGGTAGAACCAAAGGTGCTGAAAATCTACAACTCATACCAGGGCAAACTTTGCTAAAGTGGCAGACGATTTGGGACAGGTTAATTGGCTAACCCGACTGGGTGGTGAAGAGGCCGATGTAAAATACAACAGAAAGTTTTTAAGAACAAGATAAAAACAAAAATGGGGAAGATAAATATGTACCCAAAGTCAAAAGAAGGGAGTGTAGTAAGAAATAGCCCCGGTGGCTGACTGGTCACAAACAAAGACAAAATAAGATGTAAACAAAAATGTTTCCTGCACAAAGACAAAATAAGACGTAAACAAGAATTAGCTCATCTCAGCTGAGATGGTAGTGAAATCATAAGGGGGGAATTTGTATATAAACATAGAAGATATAGGAAGAGAGGGCAGTGGGGTTAGTTTTGGATTGTTGTGGCAAAGAGCCGGCACAGACTCAATGGGATGAATGGCCACCTTCAGTGCTGTAAACTTCTATGGTCCTCTATTCCCATACTCTCAATTTTCTCCAGTGTGCTGAAGCAGTCAACGCCAATAAATGTATCATACATTTACATAGGAGGACGTGTTTGCAATTGGAACTGTGAGGCTTCACTATGTATGTGCAAGTTTAAGCGTTCTGATTCAGAAAGAGACAGTTCCTGTTGTAAAACTGGAACATAGAGAGAAACAGGTCAAGATGAAACCTGATGTGATATGGTCCTGCCACTAGACTCGATATCTACCCCCTCCACCACTGGTACACTGTGGCTGCAGTATGCACCGTCTACTGCAGCAATGCACCAAAGTTACGTCGACAGAAATTCCCTTCCCTGAGATCTCCACCACTGAGAAGGATAAGAGCAGCGATGTCGTTTGAACACCATCACCTCCAAGTTCCTCCGCGCATTCCATCCTGATTTGGACATATATTGCCGTTCCTTCATCGTCGTTGAATTCCCTGCCTAACACCATCATGGGGGTGTTTTCATCACAAGGACTGCAACGATTCAAGGAGAAGGCCCAACACTACCATCTCAGGGTGACTAGGGATGGAGCAATAAACGAGGCCTTGTCAACACTGCTCACATCCCGAGAACAAAGTAAACAAAAAGTCACGCCCAGGCCAGTAACAGGCACAGACAAAGTGCTTGGGTGTCGCTGCAACTGCATTTGTTGGCTCATGACCTCAGTTTCCTCATCTAATTCATGCAGTGTGTTCAGGACCCTATAAAGGAATTCCCATCGGCATCATTTTATGTTGTGCAAGATAAGTGCTAGCAACAATCAAGGGTAATGAAAAGAAAACACTGAACTGAATAATGCTAAAATGACAGATTAGCCAGTTAAACATTTAATTCATGGAGCAAAATACAACAACATACTTGCATTTATATAGCGTCCCTAATGTAGTAAAATGTCCCAAGGAGTTTCACAGGGGTGTAATCAGACAGAAATTGACATCGAGCCACATAAGGAGATATTTGGACAATGACCAAAAGCTTGGCCAACGAGGTACGTTTTAAGGAGGGTCTTAAAGGAGGTGAGGGAGGGAGAGTGGCGGAGAGGTTTAGTGAGGGAATTCCAGATCTTTGGGCCCAGGCAGCTGAAGGCACGGCTGCCAATGGTGGGACGAAGAAAGTGGGGGATGCACATTAGCCAGAATTGGAGGAGCGCAGAGTTCTCGGAGGGCTGTAGGAGGTTACAGAGATAGGGAGGGCGTGAGGCCATGAAGAGATTTGAACACAAGGATGACTAAAACAACGGGCTAGATTTTCAACTTGCTGCATGGGCATAAAACCGGCGGTGCAGATCGGCCGCCCACTATAGAAACCACCCGATTTTCCAATCCAGCGTATTTGGTGACCAATCCTCAACGCAAGTTTTACGCCTGGGGCGGCAACTTGACAATCTACCCCAAAGGCTTTGACCACCAAATGAAACTACCAATTCCCTTCAAGAAGCCTATTTGAGTGAGTGAGTTCCCAGGACTCTCATGTGCCCAGTTGATACAGCGCATGATGGACGGAGCCTCACTCAAAGGCAGAACATTCTGAGATCAACCTCATTGTGCAAATATTAATATTGGAATGAAGTCCGCACGTTAGGTCGCCAAACCACTGTTGGAAAATTGAGCACCCCCGAAAATTAACTCATCGAGGTCTGGTATCCGATGTCCCTGCTCTAGTGAGGCCCACCTCAGTGGTTGAGGAATCGGAAAATCGGCCTTCGTTCTTTTGTTGGCTGAGATTTTCTTTTGTTTGTCTTTCCTACTGTTTCTTCCCCCCACCCCCCCCCACCCCCCCACCACCCCCTTCATTCTTTTTTTTTCTGAGCTTACTTTATATTTCTGAAAATAAATGGTGTTGTGTTGAAGGCTGGAAGCTGGAAGGTTGACAGGTTATGGAGAGAATGCTTTCGGGGACAATTAAGTGAGAGCAACTTTTGTTTCCTTATTGATTAATGACCTGAGACTAGATGGTGAAACACTGAATGCAGTTTGGGATGTCACGGTGTCTGAATGAAACAATCATTTACAGATGCAAAACCCCAGGAAACTGTGGTGAATGGGTAGAATTGTCAGAAACCAAAGGCACAGCTCCAGATATAAAATAAGTGTATAACTTTTGATTTTATTTATAGAACAGGTAATTAGACTATTTCTGGAAATGTCCTTGACATTTCTATTCAGTGCTTAGGACGTCCAGTCAGCTGCAGTCTGAGGGGCATATAAATTATAAAAACAACTTGCATTGATACAGCACCTTTCATAGTATCATGGTATCACAGTAGGTGCAGCACAGGAGAAGGCCATTTGGCCCATCATGCCTCTGCCAGCTCTATGAAAGAACTATCCAATTAGTCCCATTCCCCTGCTCTTCCCCATAGTCCTGTAAATTTTTTCCCTTCAAGCATTTGTCCAATTCCCTTTTGAAAGTTACTATTGAATCTGCTTCTACTGCCCTTTCAGGCAGTGCATTCCAGATGATAACAACTCGCTACTAAAAAAATGTTTCCTCATGTTGCCTCTCGCTCTTTTGCTGCTCACTTTAAATCTGTGTCCTCTGGTTACTGACCATTCTGCCACTGGAAACAGTTTCTCCATATTTACTCCATCAAAATCGTTCATGATTTTGAACACATCTATCAAATCTCCCCTTAACCTTCTCTGTCCCAAGGAGAACCATCCCAGCTTCTCCTGTCTCTCCACTCTCCCTCATCCCTGGTACCATTCCAGGAAATCTCTTCTGCACCCTCTCAAAGGCCTTGACATGCTTCCTAAAGTGTGGTGCTCAGAATTGAACACAATACTCCAGTTGAAGCCTAACCAATGTTTTTTAATGGTTTAGCATAACTTCCTTGCTTTTGTACTCTATGCCTGTTAATAAAGTCCAAGATCCCATATGATTTTTTAACAGCCTTTTCAACTTCTCCTGCCACCTTCAACATAGTAAACATCCCAAGGTGCTTCACAGGAGCAATTATCAGACAAGATTTGACACCGAACCACAGAAGGAAGTATTAGGACAGGTGACCAAACGGTTGGTCAAAGAGGTAGGTTTTAAGGAGCGTCTTAAAGGAGGAGAGAGAGGTAGAGAGGCGGAGAGGTTTAGGGAGGGAATTCCAGAGCTTAGGGCCTAGGCATCTGAAGGCCTGACTGCTGATGATGGAGTGATGAAAATTGGGGATGCGCAAGAGGCAAGAATTGGAGGAGCGCAGAGATCTCGGAGGGTTGTAGGGCTGGAGGAGGTTACAGAGATAGGGAGGGGAGAGGACATGGAGGGATTTGAAAACATGGATTAGAATTTTTAAATGGAGGCGTGGCCGGACCGGGATCCAATGCAGGTCAGCGAGCACGGGGGTGGTTACAATAGAGTTCTCAAGATTCACACCTTTGAAGAATTAATAAAGAGGGGTTGGAGCAGATCGGGGAAAAAACAAAAACTATAGGGTCTC
Organism: Heptranchias perlo; assembly: GCF_035084215.1. Classification (NCBI taxonomy): domain Eukaryota; kingdom Metazoa; phylum Chordata; class Chondrichthyes; order Hexanchiformes; family Hexanchidae; genus Heptranchias; species Heptranchias perlo. Next base: position 63,021,272 of record NC_090336.1, on the reverse strand, counting down.
GTGTGGCGTTGCTTTTGGCATGTCAGGTGATTTGCAGGTTTATAGCAACAGGAATGTTATACTCAAAAAACACACAATGAAATATTCTGCTGCAAAGTTGGCTGTGTCTAAATCAACCTGGCCCCTTCAAGGGCACAAATTCTAATTCTGGGTGAACAGTCAGGTCAAGCAGAACTCAGCTGTTGTAATGGTGAAGGAAGTTTGCAGTTGGAAATTTCCGGCTCCAGGTCAGTAGAAAAACAAATGTGAAATGTCTGGGTTTCTTTCTCTTTCTTTAAACATCTGACACTTTGAAGTGTCACATCCGTACTGTGACGGAAGCACACAGAACTTTTATGTATGTTAATGTTTGATTTGTTTGATAACGCTCCTGTGAAGCGCCTCGAGATGTTTTACTATGTTAAAGGCGCTATATAAATGCAAATTGTTGGTGTTAATGTGCGACCGAGAAAATATGGAAATGGTGCATGACGCAACGTTTAGTGAGAATTTGCCTTCCCTGTCCTTCCAAAGTGAGTAAATGTAATGTTATGGGGGAGAGGGGGTAGGGGGAGAGGGGATTGATGTTAATTTATCACCCTCTTTGTGAACCAATATACTGAGTTAGCACCACCTTTCATGACCTCAAGACATCCCAAAGCACTTTACAGCCAATGAAGTACTTTTGAAGTGTAGTCACTGTGTAATGTCAGAAACTCGGCAGCCAATTCTCACACAGCAAGCTCCCACAAACAGCAATGAGATAATGACCAGATAATTTAGTGTTGTCAGTGGAGGACTCCCCTCCCCTGCCCTTCTTCGAAATAGTGGCCATGGGATCTTTTACTTCCACCTGAGAGGGCAGACAGTGTCTTGGTTTAACATCTCATCTGAAAGACAACAGTGCAGCACTCCCTCAGTGGTGCACTGAGAGTGTCAGCCTGGATTATGTGCATAAGTCTCTGGAGTGGGACTTGAACCCATTACCTTCTGACTCAGAGGCGAGGATGTTACCCACTGAGACATGGCTGACACTATACAACAAGATCCTTACTTGCGGATTAGCACCATGTGTGATCGTTTATGTTTTCCCAAAGTTTTACTTGAAAGTTATTTTGTAATCAGAAGCTCTGCGAAGTCAGAAGCTATCAATGTCTCAATTGGACATATGACTGATTGTGTTGCAAAGAGCTGGGGAACAGCAGGCAACATCCCAAACATCTGGAAACACACTGGCCAACACAAATGAGAACAAAAATGAGCAAAAATGCTGGATTCCATTAACATTCCACACATTTCTACAAAGGGCTGTTATCAGCAAAAATATGGAGAAAATGTTATTTGCTGTCTGTATTTAATGCAAGAGCTGATTTGTTGACCGAATGCAAAGTACAAATCTTCCTTGTGGTCTGGGATGTAATCAATAATGACCATTATTGACAGCTAACAAGCTAATTCCAAAAAGGTGAAAAGGCTTTTTGCCGTTTTTACATTGGATTTGCTCCCTTGTATTCACTCCAAATGCAGATCAATTCAATGTCACTTTACAGCAACAACGACAATTTGCATTCATATCATGTCTTCAGTGGAAACATCCCAAGGCGCTTCACAGATGCGTAAACAGATAAAAATGGAAGCTGGGCCAAAGAAAGAGATATTGAGAGGGGTGACTAAAAGCTTGGCCAGACAGGTAGGTTTAAGGAGTGTCTTAAAGAAGGAGAGGGAGGTAGAGAGGCGGAGAGGTTTAGGGAGGGAATTCCAATGTATGAGGCCTAGGCAGCTGAAGGCACGGTTGCCATTGATGGGGCGAAGGGAGCAGTGGATGCACAAGAGGCCAGAGTCAGAGAAATGGAGAGTTCTTTGTGGGGAGAGGGGGGGAATTGTAAGGCTGCAGGAAGTTACAGAGATGGGATGGGGCGATGTTCTGGGAGGGATTAAAACACGAGAATGAGAATTTTAAATTTCAGGCGCTGGGGGGACTGGGAGCCAACGCAGGCCAGCAAGAACAGGAGTGATGGTTGAGCAGGAATTTGTGTAGGATAGGATGTGGGCAGCAGAGTTTTGGATGAGTTGAAGTTTATGCAGGATGGAGGAGAGGCCAGCCACGAGAACACTGGAGTCCTTCCATAACAGTGTATGGAACCTTCACTGGATGTACTTCCCTGGTGAGGTATGGGCCTGGTCCAAGGGAGACATAATTACAGACTTTCTGACTCAGCGGGACCAGCTTTCTGGACCTAGAGCCGCACACAGTACAGCCAAGCTTGAAACGGGCCCAACAGAGTGTGCCTCCCATTGGCAGTTCACATTCAGGAAGTGCTTGCTATTAGTCAGGTTCTCTGTCAATCATGGTCCGGTGGCTGTGATGTGCCGCAGGATATCATATGGCAATCTGGGAGCATGTGGTCACTTTCAATTAGAACCTGTGAGCCCCCAAAGCCAGGGGGTGCAGAGATGATGCGGCAAACTAATAAACACATGGGAAGGGGGTAGAGAGAGAGAAAAAGAAAGGACTTTCTATAGCACCTTTCACAACCTCAGGACTTCCCAAAACAGTTTACAGTCAATGAAATACTTTTGAAGTGTAGTCACTGTTGTAATGTAGGAAACACAGCAGCCAATTTACACACAGCAAGATCCCACAAACAGCAATGTGATAAATGACCAGATAATCTGTTTTAGTATTGTTGGTTGAGGGATACTGGGAGAACTCTCCTGATCTTCTTTAAATAATGCTGTGGGATCTTTTATGCCCACCTGAGAGGGAAGACGGGGCCTCAGTTTAACGTCTCATCTGAAAGAGGGCACCTCCGACAGTGCTGCACTCACTCAGTACTGCACTGGAATATCAGCCTAGATTTTGTGCTCAAGTCTCTGGAATGAGGGTGTGAACCCACGATCTTCTGACTCACAGACAAGAGTGCTATTCACTGAGCCACAGCTGACACCCAATACATAAATAATAACAAGGGAATAAGTATCAAAGGAATATAAGTAATAAATAATATTAAGGGAAGATAAGTAATGCAGCAGCAAAGGATCAGATAACTGTTACTTAACAAAAAGACACTAAGAAATCTCCGATGGCACTACAAGTGTGTGTCCCTTTCAAGATGCTGAATGTAATAGGTCTGTGTTCCTGAAATGAATGGTGGGGTCAGTTACAGGTCAGATTGCAGATACCAACTCCGGCTTTGTTTGATTGACAGGTCAATTAAAATTTGTGAAGCAGGTATGTTCTTGGAGAGAGGAGGCAGAAACACGCAGCATTTAAAGATTGTTTCACCTTGGTAAGAAGGCGAGCTGAGTGTCAGTCGTGGCTCAGTGGGTAGCACTCTCACCTCTGAAACAGAATGATTGTGGGTCCACAATCCCACTCTAGAGACCTGGAGCACATAAATCCACTTCAGTGTCGTTCTGAGGGAGTGCTGCACTGTAAGAGGTCCCGCTGCCCTCTCAGGTGGATGTAAAAGATCCCTTGGACACTATTGCTAGAAGAGGGGAGTACTTCCAGTGTCCTGGGCCAATATTTATCCCTCAACCAACACCATTAAAAACAGATTATCTGATCATTACCTCAATGCTGCCGTCTCTCCTACAATACAATAATGACCATACTTCAAAAGAACTTCATTGGCTGCAAAGTGCTTTGGAATGAAAGGTGCGATATAATTACAAGTTCTTTTTCTCAGAAGGCAAGATATGCAAATTTTCCTAATTGTAAGGCGTGTTGTTCTAAGACTCCTATCTTTCCTAATTCTGCATTTAGATTGGAGCTGCCCAATTGTTTTTCCTATACCTTAACTTACTTCTCCATTCTGCTGCTACTCTTGAGACAGTGAAAGTCTGGGCTGGGAGCCAATCACATGGGAAGAATGGCCCCAATCAGATGGGGTGGAATAAATTTGTCTATGAATAAGAGAGGTATTGCAGGAAGTACAGAAAGTATTACAGGGTACACCCGATCGTGTATTTTTAATATATATCAAAGGGAGATAGAAGAGCAAATATGTAGGCTGATTTCTGAGAAGTGCAAAAAATAACAGGCAGTAATAGTGGGGGATTTCAACTCCCCTAATATTAACTGGGATACAATCAGTGCAAAGGGTATAGAGGGCTCAGAATTCTTAAATTTCATTCAGGAGAACTTTTTTTAGCCAGTACGTAGCAAGCCCAACAAGAGCAGTTTTGGATTTAATTTTAGGGAATGAAGCTGGGCAGGTGGAAGGAGTATCAGTGGGAGAGCATTTTGATGGTAGTGATCATAATTCAGTTAGATATAGTATAGTTATGGAAAAGGGCAAAGATAGAACAGGAGTAAAATTTCTCAATTGGGGAAAGGCCAATTTTACTAAGCTGAGAAGTGATTTGGCAAAAGTGGACTGGAAACAGCTACTTGAAGGTAAATCAATGTCAGAGCAGTGGGAGGCATTCAAGGGGGAGATTCAAGGGATTCAGAGTAAACATGGTACCACAAAGAAAAAGGGTGGGACTCCCAAATCTAGAGTCTCCTGGATGAGCAAGGAGCATACAGGGTAAGATAAGGCAAAAAAGGGAAGCTTATGTCAGACACTGGGAGCTCAATAATGCAGAAAGCCTAGAGGAGTGTAGAAAGTGCAGGGGTGAAATTAAAAAAGGAAATTAGGAAAGCAAAGAGAGGGCATGAAAAAATACTGGCAAGTAAAATTAAGGAAAACCCAAAGATGTTTTATAAATACAAAAAGAGCAAGAGAATAACTAAGGAAAAAGTAGGGCCTATTAGAGACCAAAAAGGTAACCGATGTGTAGAGGCGGAAGATGTGGGTATGGTTCTTAATGAATACTTTGTGTCCGTTTTCAGAAAAGAGGGAGACGACGCAGAAATTGTAGTTAAGGAGGAGGAGTGTGAAATATTGGATGGGATAAAAATAGTGAGGGAGGAAATATTAAGGAGTTTAGCATCTTTGAAAGTAGATAAATCACCAGGGCCGGATGAAATGTATCCCAGGCTGTTAAGAGAAGCAAGGGAGGAAATATCGGAAGCTCTGACCATCATTTTCTGATCCTCCCTGGCTACAAGCGTAGTGCTGGAGGATTGGAGGACTGCTAACGTTGTACCATTGTTTAAAAAGGGAGAAAGAGATAGACCGAGTAATTATAGGCTAGTCAGTCTAACCTCAGTGGTGGGCAAATTATTGGAATCAATTCTCAGGGATAGCTTAAATCATCACTTTGAAAGGCACGGGTTAATAAAGGACAGTCAGCATCGATTTGTTAAGGGAAGGTCGTGTCTGACTAACTCGATTGTATTTTTTGAAGAGGTAACAAGGTGGGGTCGCTGAGGGTCGTGCATTTGATGTAGTGTACATGGATCTTAGCATGGCTTTTGACAAGATCCCACATGGCAGACTGGTCAAAAAAGTAAAAGCCCATGGGATCCAAGGGAAAGTGGCAACTTGGATCCAAAATTGGTTCAGTGGCAGGAAGCAAAGGGTAATGGTTGACGGTTGTTTTTGCGACTGAAAGGCTGTTTCCAGTAGAGTTCTGCAAGGCTCAGTACTGGGTCCCTTGCTTTCTGTGGTGTTTATTAATGATTTGGGCTTGAATGCGGGGGGGCTTGATCAAGAAGTTTGCAGATGATACAAAAATTGGCCGTGTGGCTGATGGTGAGGAGGAGAGCTGTAGACTGCAGGAAGATATCAATGGACTGGTCAGATGGGCAAAAAAGTGACAAGTGGAATTCAATCCAGAGAAGTGTGAGGTAATGCATTTGGGGAGGGCAAACAAGGCAAGGGAGTACACAATAAACGGGAGGATACTCCCGAGAGAGGTGTAGAGGAATAAAGGGACCTTGGAGTGCATGTCCACAAATCCCTGAAGGTAGCAGTACAGGTAGATAAGGTGGTTAAAAAGGCATACGGGATACTTTCCTTTATTAGCCAAGGCATAGAATATAAGAGCACGGAGATTATGCTAGAACTGTATAAAACATTGGTTAGGCCACAGCTTGAGTACTGTGTACAGTTCTGGTCACCACATTACAGGAAAGATGTGATTGCACCAGAGAGGGTGCAGAGGAGATTTCTGAGGATGTTGCCAGGAGTGGTGAATTTTAGCTATGAGAAAAGATTGGATAGGCTGGGGTTGTTTTCTTTGGAACAAAAGAGGCTGAGGGGAGATTTAATTGAGGTATATAAAATTATGACAGGACTAGATAGAATGGATAGGGAGGACCTATTTCTCTTAGTAGAGGGGTCAGTGACCAGGGGGCATAGATTTAAAGTAATTGGTAGAAGGATTAGAGGGGAGCTGAAGAGAAATTTTTTCACCCAGAGGGAGGTGGGGGTCTAGAACTCACTGCCTGAAAGGGTGGTAGAGGCAGAAACCCTCAACTCATTTAAAAAGTACTTGGATGTGTACCTAAAATGCCGTAACCTACAAGGCTATGGACCAAGTGCTGGATAGTGGGATTAAGCTGGATAGCTCTTTCTGGGCCGTCACAGACACTATGGGCCGAATGGCCTCCTTTTGTGCCGGAACTTTCTATGATTCTTTGATATATGGGTTATTTAAGATGACGCTAATGTAGAGCAACAGGAGGCTGATCTTGAGTGGAGATCCTTAGGCAGTAGTTACAGGCAGTGTTAGGCCTAGGTGGCTGAAGGCACGGCCGCCAATGGCCAGGCAAAGGAAGTGGAGGATGGACAAAAGGCCAGATTTGGAGGAACGCAGAGTTCTTGGAGGGTTGTAAGGCTGGTTGGAAGTAACAGAGATAGGGAGGGGCGAGGCCATGGAGAAATCGGTACACGAGGATGAGAATTTTACATTCGGCATATTGGTGGGATCCAACATAGGCCAGTGAGCATAGGGGTGATGAGCGAGCGCTTTATGTCACGTACCTATCTGCATGAATCAGATTTCCTCCAAGATTTATGTGCATTTTAGCACGATAATGCAGTTGCAGATAATTCTTAACGTAGGAGGATACATCAACTTAGATTACAGTTAGTCAAAGTGCAGCTGTGAAAGTCGATTGATTGTTCCTGCTGTGCATTGTGCAGTGTCTCTTAGTCAAATTCCAACTAGACTATGCATTACTCTGCCTGTGGATGTAGTGGGTGTAATGGGATATAATTGCGAGTAAGGAGTCGGAATAGTTCCAAAGCCATCAAATATTAATAAACTACTTCTCTTTCCAGCGATCCTGACCAATCAAGTGACAAGGAAACCAAAATGAGTGAGGCCATTTTGTTTGGGATCAATCAGCAAACGGATCAGGGCATTAATATCAAATATTTTAAGTCATACTGGGTGTTGATTAGGCAGTATTTTATTGTCCAAAAATGTTTGGTGTGTCCGTTTGTCTTTATGGTTGTCAACAAAACCAGAATGACTCTATTCCCTTTGAAAGGCTGTCTCACTGGGCCTGAATTTGCTGAAAACTTGCGCCGTAGGAAGGGCATACCTACAGCGTACACTGTTATTATGGCGCAGAATTTCCAGCGAATTATGGCATGAGTGACTTACGCCATTACTTACGCCAAGCCATAATTTCCTGGGCGTTTTGCACTGCTCCACAGAGATCCTTGCCAAAAAAAATGAGCAGCTAATTACCATAGCTTCGCCCCCCCCCCCACCTCATTAAAATCAACGGCGAGATCGAGATTGCTGAATTAAGGCCACTGCGATCGGCACAGACACTTTAGACCGACACAGAATGGCGCTGGAGGCCTTGGGATTAGTGACGTATTCAATCGCTCAGCACTTGCCCGAGGGGAACATCTTTACTGACTTGTTCTAGGAACTTCAATGAAATCTTAAGCCTCAATTAAGCAATAAAATAAGTGTTTTGCTAGACATGTCCTGATTTCCCCTGACTGGTATTACTTTTTTATGACGATTTATTGAGCTTGCGCGCCAAGCATGGATTTGCAACCAATAAAATGGCTAGGGATCGCAGGCCATTCGAGAAACAGTCCTGTGCACACTGGCTCCCTTCTTAACGCTGATGTATATATTTATACTGTTTCAGTACAAACTCATCGATCAAATTAAACCAGACCCTGGACATTCTGTTCATAAAGGCTGCCACCCATCCCCACGTTATCATATCGGAGCCAAATGCTCCTAAACAGGGCCTGTTCAAAAACCTGTTCTTCCGTCCTGTGTCAGGACCTTGGACGTGTATCAGACATTGCCCTCACCGCTCACGATCCATCACAGTTCTCACTGTCACATATTCTAATTATAAGTCCAGCAAATCATGGCGTGTATTCGCACTGGAGGATTCGGGGAGCACAACGGTCTAATTTATGCCGCTGGTCACCAACTTCCACCTCCGTAACATCGCCCGTCTCCGCACCGGCCTCAGCTCATCTGCTGCTGAAACCCTCATCCGTGCCTTTGTTACCTCCAGACTCGACTATTCCAATGCTCTCCTGGCCGGCATCCAACCTTGCACCTTCCATAAACCTGAGCTCATCCAAAACTCTGCTGCCCGTATCCTAACTCGCACCGAGTCCCGTTCACTCATCACCCCTGTGCTCGCTGACCTACACTGGTCTCGATTTTAAAATTCTCATCCTTGTTTTCAAATCCCTTCATTGCCTCGCCCCTCCCTATTTCTGTAACCTCCTGCAGCCCTACAGCCCTCCGAGATCTCTGTGCTCCTCCAATTCTGGCCTCTTGTGCATCGCCGATTTTAATCATTCCACCATTGATGGCCGTGACTTCAGTTGCCTCAGCCCGAAATCATTTATTTCATTGTCATTAGGAATTCCCTCCCTAACCCTCTCCACCTCTCCTTTAAGAAGCTCCTTAAAACCTACCTCTTTGACAAAGCTTTTGGTCACCTGTCCTAAAAACTCCTTATGGCTCGGTGTCAAATTTTGTTTGATAACGTTCCTGTGAAGTGCCTTGGGACGTTTTACGATGTTAAAGGTGCAATATAAATGCAAGTTGTTGTTTTTGTTGTTGACATCCAGACGATTATCTTTTTCTTCAAAACTTGTCCCGTGAGGGATTAGATGGTGTGTGCAATGCATAGGAAACATAGGAACAAAGGAACAGGAGGAGACCATTCAGCCCCTCGAGCCTGCTCCTCCATTTGATAAGATCATGGCTGATCTGTGATCGAACTCCATATACCTGCCTTTGGCCCATGTCCCTTAATACCTTTGGTTGCCAAAAAGCTATCTATCTCAGATTTAAATTTAGCAATTGAGCTAGTATCAATTGCCGTTTGCGGAAGAGAGTTCCAAACTTCTACCACCCTTTGTGTGTAGAAATGTTTTCTAATCTCACTCCTGAAAGGTCTGGCTCTAATTTTTAGACTGTGCCCCCTACTCCTAAAATCCCCAACCAGCGGAAATAGTTTTTCTCTATCCACCCTATCCGTTCCCCTTAATATCTTATAAACTTCGATCAGATCACCCCTTAACTTTCGAAACTCCAGAGAATACAACCCCAATTTGTGTAACCTCGCCTCATAACTTAACCCTTGAAGTCCGGGTATCATTCTAGTAAACCTACGCTGAACTCCCTCCAAGGCCAATATGTCCTTCCGAAGGTGCGGTGCCCAGAACTGCTCACAGTACTCCAGGTGCGGTCTAACCAGGGTTTTGTATAGCTGCAGCATAACTTCTGCCCCCTTGTGCTCTGGTCCTCTAGATATAAAGGCCAGCATTCCATTAGCCTTATTGATTATTTTCTGCACCTGTTCATGACACTTCAATGATCTATGTACCTGAACCCCAAGGTCCCTTTGGATATCCACTGTTTTTAACTTTTTACCATTTAGAAAGTACCCTGTTCTATCCTATTTTGATCCAAAGTGGATGACCTCACGTTTGTCTACATTGAACTCCATTTGCCACAGTTTTGTCCATTCACCTAATCTATCAATATCGCTTTGTAATTTTATGTTTTCATCTACACTGCTTACAATGCCACCAATCTTTGTGTCATCGGCAAACTTAGATATGAGACTTTCTATGCCTTCATCTAAGTCGTTAAGAAATATTGCGTTGACCAGTTAGAAGTGAGCGCTGACTGATCGGTTAGAATCGAGCGACGATTGACCGATTAGAATCGAGCGACGATTGACCGGTTAGATTCGAGCGACGATTGACCGGTTAGAATCGAGTGACGATTGAACGGTTAGAATCGAGCGACGATTGACCGGTTAGAATCGAGCGACGATTGACCGGTTAGAATCGAGCGACGATTGACCGGTTAGAATCGAGCGATGATTGACCGATTAGAATCAAGCGACGATTGACCGATTAGAATCGAGAGACGATTGACCGGTTAGAATCGAGCGACGATTGACCGGTTAGAAGTGAGCGATGATTGACCGGTTAGAGGTGAGCGATGATTGACCGGTTAGAATCGAGCGATGATTGACCGGTTAGAATCGAGCGATGATTCACCGGTTAGAATCGAGCGATGATTGACCGGTTCGAATCGAGCGATGATTGACCGGTTAGAATCGAGCGACGACAGACCGGTTAGAATCAAGCGATGATTGACCGGTTAGAATCGAGCGATGGTTGAACGGTTAGATGTGAGCGATGATTGACCGGTTAGAATCGAGCGATGATAGACCGGTTAGAATCGAGCGATGATAGACCGGCTAGAATCGAGAGACGATTGACCGGTTAGAATCGAGCGATGGTTGACCGGTTAGAATCGAGCGATGATTGACCGGTTAGAATCGAGCGATGATAGACCGGTTAGAATCGAGAGACGATTGACCGGTTAGAATCGAGCGATGATTGACCGGTTAGAATCGACCGATGATTGACCGGTTAGAATCGAGCGATGATTGACCGGTTAGAATCGAGCGATTGTTGACCGGTTAGAAGTGAGCGATGATTGGCCGGTTAGAATCGAGCGATGGTTGACCGGTTAGAAGGGAGCGATGATTGACGGGATAGAATCGAGCGATGATTGACTGGTTAGAATCGAGCGATGATTGACCGGTTAGAATCGAGCGATGATTGACCGGTTAGATTCGAGCGATGGTTGACCGGTTAGAATCGAGCGATGATTGACCGGTTAGAATCGAGCGATGATTCACCGGTTAGAATCGAGCGATGATTGACCGGTTAGAATCGAGCGATGATTGACCGGTTCGAATCGAGAGATGGTTGACAGGTTAGAATCGAGCGATGATTGACCGGTTAGAATCGAGCGATGATTGACCGGTTAGAATCGAGCGATGTTTGACCGGTTAGAATCGAGCGATGATTGACCGGTTAGAATCGAGCGATGATTGACCGGTTAGAATCGAGCGATGATTGACCGGTTAGAATCGAGCGATGATTCACCGGTTAGAATCGAGCGATGATTGACCGGTTAGAATCGAGCGATGATTGACCGGTTAGAATCGAGCGATGATTGGCCGGTTAGAATCGAGAGATGATTGACCGGTTAGAATCGAGAGATGATTGACCGGTTAGAATCGAGCGATGATTGACCGGTTAGAATCGAGCGATGATTGACCGGTTAGAATCGAGCGATGATTGACCGGTTAGAATCGAGCGATGATTGACCGGTTAGAATCGAGCGATGATTGACCGGTTAGAATCGAGCGCTGATTCACCGGTTAGAATCGAGCGATGATTGACCGGTTAGAATCGAGCGATGATTCACCGGTTCGAATCGAGAGATGGTTGACCGGTTAGAATCGAGCGATGATTGACCGGTTAGAATCGAGCGATGATTGGCCGGTTAGAATCGAGAGATGATTGACCGGTTAGAATCGAGCGATGATTGACCGGTTAGAATCGAGCGATGATTGACCGGTTAGAATCGAGCGATGATTGACCGGTTAGAATCGAGCGATGATTGACCGGTTAGAATCGAGCGATGATTGACCGGTTAGAATCGAGCGCTGATTCACCGGTTAGAATCGAGCGATGATTGACCGGTTAGAATCGAGCGATGATTCACCGGTTAGAATCGAGAGATGATTGACCGGTTAGAATCAAGCAATGATTCACCGGTTAGAATCGACCAATGATTGACCGGTTAGAATCGAGAGATGATTGACCGGTTAGAATCGAGAGATGATTGACCGGTTAGAATCGAGCGATGATTGACCGGTTAGAATCGAGCGATGATTGACCGGTTAGAATCGAGCGATGATTGACCGGTTAGAATCGAGCGATGATTGACCGGTTAGAATCGAGCGATGATTGACCGGTTAGAATCGAGCGATGATTGACCGGTTAGAATCGACCGATGATTGACCGGTTAGAATCGATCGATGATTGACCGGTTAGAATCGAGCGATGATTGACCGGTTAGAATCGAGCGACGATTGACCAGTTAGAATCGAGCGATGGTTGACCGGTTAGAATTGAGCGATGATTGACCGGTTAGAAGTGAGCGATGATTGACCGGTAAGAAGTGCGCGATGATTGACCGGTTAGAATCGAGCGATGGTTGGCCGGTTATAATCGAGCGATGGTTGACCAGTTAGAATCGAGCGATGATTCATCGGTTAGAATCGAGCGATGATTGACCGGTTAGAATCGAGCGATGATTGACCGGTTATAATCGAGCGATGATTGACCGATTAGAATCGAGCGATGATTGACCGGTTAGAATCGAGCGATGATTGACCGGTTGGAAGTGAGCGATGATTCACCGGTTAGAATCGAGCGATGATTCACCGGTTAGAATCGAGCGATGATTGACCGGTTAGAATCGAGCGATGATTGACCGGTTAGAATTGAGAGATGATTGACCGGTTAGAATCGAGCGATGATTGACCGGTTAGAATCGAGCGATGATTGACCGGTTAGATTCGAGCGATGATTGACCGGTTAGAATCGAGCGATGATTGACCGGTTATAATCGAGCGATGATTCACCGGTTAGAATCGAGCGATGATTGACCGGTTAGAATCGAGCGATGATTGACCGGTTAGAATCGAGAGATGGTTGACCGGTTAGAAACGAGCGATGATTGACCGGTTAGATTCGAGCGTTGATTGACCGGTTAGATTCGAGCGATGATTGACCGGTTAGAATCGAAAGATGATTGACCGGTTAGAATCGAGTGACGATTGACCGGTTAGAATCGAGCGACGATTGACCGGTGAGAATCGAGCGATGATTGACCGGTTAGAATCGAGCGATGATTGACAGGTTAGAATCGAGCGATGATTGACCGGTTAGAATCGAGAGATGATTGACAGGTTAGAATCGAGCGATGATTGACCGGTTAGAATAGAGCGATGATTGACCGGTTAGAATAGAGCGATGGTTGACCGGTTAGAATCGAGCGATGATTGACCGGTTAGAATCGAGCGATGGTTGACCGGTTAGAAGTGAGCGATGATTGGCCGGTTAGAATCGAGCGATGGTTGACCGGTTAGAATCGAGCGATGATTCACCGGTTAGAATCGAGCGACGATTGACCGGTTAGAATCGAGCGACGATTGACCGGTTAGAATAGAGCGATGATTGACCGGTTAGAATCGAGCGATGATTGACCGGTTAGAATCGAGCGATGATTGACCGGTTAGAATCGAGCGATGATTGACCGGTTAGAATCGAGCGATGATTGACCGGTTAGAATCGAGCGATGATTGACCGGTTAGAATCGACCGATGATTGACCGGTTAGAATCGATCGATGATTGACCGGTTAGAATCGAGCGATGATTGACCGGTTAGAATCGAGCGACGATTGACCGGTTAGAATCGAGCGATGGTTGACCGGTTAGAATCGAGCGATGATTGACCGGTTAGAAGTGAGCGATGATTGACCGGTTAGAATCGAGCGATGATTGACCGGTTAGAATCGAGCGATGGTTAACCGGTTAGAATTGAGCGATGATTGACCGGTTAGAAGTGAGCGATGATTGACCGGTTAGAATCGAGCGATGGTTGGCCGGTTATAATCGAGTGATGGTTGACCGGTAAGAAGTGCGCGATGATTGACCGGTTAGAATCGAGCGATGGTTGGCCGGTTATAATCGAGCGATGGTTGACCAGTTAGAATCGAGCGATGATTCATCGGTTAGAATCGAGCGATGATTGACCGGTTAGAATCGAGCGATGATTGACCGGTTATAATCGAGCGATGATTGACCGGTTAGAATCGAGCGATGATTGACCGGTTAGAATCGAGCGATGATTGACCGGTTGGAACTGAGCGATGATTCACCGGTTAGAATCAAGCGATGATTCACCGGTTAGAATCGAGCGATGATTGACCGGTTAGAATCGAGCGATGATTGACCGGTTAGAATTGAGAGATGATTGACCGGTTAGAATCGAGCGATGATTGACCGGTTAGAATCGAGCGATGATTGACCGGTTAGAATCGAGCGATGATTCACCGGTTAGAATCGAGCGATGATTGACCGGTTAGAATCGAGCGATGATTGACCGGTTAGATTCGAGCGATGATTGACCGGTTAGAATCGAGCGATGATTGACCGGTTAGAATCGAGCGATGATTGACCGGTTAGAATCGAGCGATGATTGACCGGTTAGAATCGAGCGATGATTGACCGGTTAGAATCGAGCGATGATTGACCGGTTAGAATCGAGAGATGGTTGACCGGTTAGAAACGAGCGATGATTGACCGGTTAGATTCGAGCGATGATTGACCGGTTAGATTCGAGCGATGATTGACCGGTGAGAATCGAGAGATGATTGACCGGTTAGAATCGAGCGACAATTGACCGGTTAGAATCGAGCGACGATTGACCGGTGAGAATCGAGCGATGATTGACCGGTTAGAATCGAGCGATGATTGACAGGTTAGAATCGAGCGATGATTGACCGGTTAGAATCGAGCGATGATTGACAGGTTAGAATCGAGCGATGATTGACCGGTTAGAATAGAGCGATGGTTGACCGGTTAGAATCGAGCGATGATTGACCGGTTAGAATCGAGCGATGGTTGACCGGTTAGAAGTGAGCGATGATTGGCCGGTTCGAATCGAGCGATGGTTGACCGGTTAGAATCGAGCGACGATTCACCAGTTAGAATCGAGCGACGATTGACCGGTTAGAATCGAGCGACGATTGACCGGTTAGAATAGAGCGATGATTGACCGGTTAGAATCGAGCGATGATTGACCGGTTAGAATCGAGCGATGATTGACATGTTAGATTCGAGCGATGGTTGACCGGTTAGAATCGAGCGATGATTGACCGGTTAGAATCGAGCGATGATTCACCGGTTAGAATCGAGCGATGATTGACCGGTTAGAATCGAGCGATGGTTGACCGGTTAGAATCGAGCGATGGTTGACCGGTTAGAATCGAGCGAAGGTTGACCGGTTAGAATCGAGCGACGGTTGACCGGTTAGAATCGAGCGACGATTGACTGGTTAGAATCGAGCGACGGTTGACCGGTTAGAATCGAGCGACGATTGACCGGTTAGAATCGAGCGATGATTGACCGGTTAAAATCGAACGACGGTTGACCGGTTAGAATCGAGCGATGATTGCCCGGTTAGAATCGAGCGATGATTGACCGGTTAGAATCGAGCGATGGTTGACCGGTTAGAATCGAGCGATGGTTGACCGGTTAGAATCGAGCGATGATTGACCGGTTAGAATCGAGAGATGATTGACCGGTTAGAATCGAGCGATGATTGACCGGTTAGAATCGAGCGATGAATGACCGGTTAGAATCGAGCGATGATTGACCGGTTAGAATCGAGCGATGATTGACCGGTTAGAATCGAGCGATGATTGACCGGTTAGAATCGAGCGATGATTGACCGGTTTGATTCGAGCGATGGTTGACCGGTTAGAATCGAGCGATGATTGACCGGTTAGAATCGAGCGATGATTCACCGGTTAGAATCGAGCGATGATTGACCGGTTAGAATCGAGCGATGGTTGACCGGTTAGAATCGAGCGATGGTTGACCTGTTAGAATCGAGCGATGGTTGACCGGTTATAATCGAGCGATGATTGACCGGTTAGAATCGAGCGACGATTGACCGGTTAGAATCGAGCGACGGTTGACCGGTTAGAATCGAGCGACGATTGACCGGTTAGAATCGAGCGATGATTGACCGGTTAGAATCGAGCGATGGTTGACCGGTTAGAAGTGAGCGATGGTTGGCCGGTTAGAATCGAGCGATGGTTGACCGGTTAGAATCGAGCGATGGTTGACCGGTTAGAATCGAGCGATGATTGACCGGTTAGAATCGAGCGATGATTCACCGGTTAGAATCGAGCGATGATTGACCAGTTGGAATCGAGCGATGATTGGCCGGTTAGAATCGAGCGATGATTGACCGGTTAGAATCGAGCGATGATTGACCGGTAAGAATCGAGCGATGATTGACCGGTTAGAATCGACCGATGATTGACCGGTTCGAATCGATCGATGATTGACCGGTTAGAATCGAGAGATGATTGACCGGTTAGAATCGAGCGAAGATTGACCGGTTAGAATCGAGCGACCATTGACCGGTTAGAATCGAGCGATGGTTGACCGGTTAGAATTGAGCGATGATTGACCGGTTAGAAGTGAGCGATAATTGACCGGTTAAAATCGAGCGATGGTTGACCGGTTAGAATCGAGCGATGGTTGACCGATTAGAATCGAGCGATGGTTGACCGGTTAGAATCGACCGGTGATTGACCTGTTAGAATCGAGCGATGATTGACTGGTTAGAATCGAGCGATGATTCACCGGTTAGAATCGAGCGACGATTGACCGGTTAGAATCGAGCGATGATTGACCGGTTAGAATCGAGCGATGATTGACCGGTTAGAATCGAGCGATGATTGACCGGTTAGAATCGAGCGATGATTGACCGGTTAGAATCGAGCGATGATTGACCGGTTGGAAGTGAGCGATGATTCACCGGTTAGAATCGATCGATGATTCACCGGTTAGAATCGAGCGATGATTGACCGGTTAGAATCGAGCGATGATTGACCGGTTAGAATTGAGAGATGATTGACCGGTTAGAATCGAGCGATGATTGACCGGTTAGAATCGAGCGATGATTGACCGGTTAGATTCGAGCGATGATTGACCGGTTAGAATCGAGCGATGATTGACCGGTTAGAATCGAGCGATGATTCACCGGTAAGAATCGAGCGATGATTGACCGGTTAGAATCGAGCGATGATTGACCGGTTAGAATCGAGCGATGATTGACCGGTTAGAATCGAGAGATGGTTGACCGGTTAGAAACGAGCGATGATTGACCGGTTAGATTCGAGCGATGATTGACCGGTTAGATTCGAGCGATGATTGACCGGTTAGAATCGAGAGATGATTGACCGGTTAGAATCGAGCGACGATTGACCGGTTAGAATCGAGCGACGATTGACCGGTGAGAATCGAGCGATGATTGACCGGTTAGAATCGAGCGATGATTGACAGGTTAGAATCGAGCGATGATTGACCGGTTAGAATCGAGCGATGATTGACAGGTTAGAATCGAGCGATGATTGACCGGTTAGAATAGAGCGATGGTTGACCGGTTAGAATCGAGCGATGATTGACCGGTTAGAATCGAGCGATGGTTGACCGGTTAGAAGTGAGCGATGATTGGCCGGTTAGAATCGAGCGATGGTTGACCGGGTTAGAATCGAGCGATGATTCACCGGTTAGAATCGAGCGACGATTGACCGGTTAGAATCGAGCGACGATTGACCGGTTAGAATAGAGCGATGATTGACCGGTTAGAATCGAGCGATGATTGACCGGTTAGAATCGAGCGATGATTGACATGTTAGATTCGAGCGATGGTTGACCGGTTAGAATCGAGCGATGATTGACCGGTTAGAATCGAGCGATGATTCACCGGTTAGAATCGAGCGATGATTGACCGGTTAGAATCGAGCGATGGTTGACCGGTTAGAATCGAGCGATGGTTGACCGGTTAGAATCGAGCGAAGGTTGACCGGTTAGAATCGAGCGACGATTGACCGGTTAGAATCGAGCGACGATTGACCGGTTAGAATCGAGCGACGGTTGACCGGTTAGAATCGAGCGACGATTGACCGGTTAGAATCGAGCGATGATTGACCGGTTAGAATCGAGCGACGGTTGACCGGTTAGAATCGAGCGATGATTGCCCGGTTAGAATCGAGCGATGATTGACCGGTTAGAATCGAGCGATGGTTGACCGGTTAGAATCGAGCGATGATTGACCGGTTAGAATCGAGAGATGGTTGACCGGTTAGAATCGAGCGATGATTGACCGGTTAGAATCGAGAGATGATTGACCGGTTAGAATCGAGCGATGATTCACCGGTTAGAATCGAGCGATGATTGACCGGTTAGAATCGAGCGATGAATGACCGGTTAGAATCGAGCGATGATTGACCGGTTAGAATCGAGCGATGATTGACCGGTTAGAATCGAGCGATGATTGACCGGTTAGAATCGAGCGATGATTGACCGGTTAGATTCGAGCGATGGTTGACCGGTTAGAATCGAGCGATGATTGACCGGTTAGAATCGAGCGATGATTCACCGGTTAGAATCGAGCGATGATTGACCGGTTAGAATCGAGCGATGGTTGACCGGTTAGAATCGAGCGATGGTTGACCTGTTAGAATCGAGCGATGGTTGACCGGTTAGAATCGAGCGATGATTGACCGGTTAGAATCGAGCGATGATTGACCGGTTAGAATCGAGCGACGGTTGACCGGTTAGAATCGAGCGACGATTGACCGGTTAGAATCGAGCGATGATTGACCGGTTAGAATCGAGCGATGGTTGACCGGTTAGAAGTGAGCGATGATTGGCCGGTTAGAATCGAGCGATGGTTGACCGGTTAGAAGGGAGCGATGATTGACCGGTTAGAATCGAGCGATGATTGACCGGTTAGAATCGAGCGATGTTTGACCGGTTAGAATCGAGCGATGATTGACCGGTTAGAATCGAGCGATGATTCACCGGTTAGAATCGAGCGATGATTGACCGGTTAGAATCGAGCGATGGTTGACCGGTTAGAATCGAGCGATGGTTGACCGGTTAGAATCGAGCGATGATTGACCGGTTCGAATCGAGCGATGATTGACCGGTTAGAATCGAGCGATGATTCACCGGTTAGAATCGAGCGATGATTGACCGGTTGGAATCGAGCGATGATTGGCCGGTTAGAATCGAGCGATGATTGACCGGTTAGAATCGAGCGATGATTGACCGGTAAGAATCGAGCGATGATTGACCGGTTAGAATCGACCGATGATTGACCGGTTCGAATCGATCGATGATTGACCGGTTAGAATCGAGAGATGATTGACCGGTTAGAATCGAGCGACCATTGACCGGTTAGAATCGAGCGATGGTTGACCGGTTAGAATTGAGCGATGATTGACCGGTTAGAAGTGAGCGATAATTGACCGGTTAAAATCGAGCGATGGTTGACCGGTTAGAATCGAGCGATGGTTGACCGATTAGAATCGAGCGATGGTTGACCGGTTAGAATCGAGCGATGATTGACCGGTTAGAATCGAGCGATGATTGACCGGTTAGAATCGAGCGATGATTCACCGGTTAGAATCGAGCGATGATTGGCAGGTTAGAATCGAGCGATGATTGACCGGTTAGAATCGAGCGATGATTGGCCGGTTAGAATCGAGCAATGATTGACCGGTTAGAATCGAGTGATGATTGACCGGTAAGAATCGAGCGATGATTGACCGGTTAGAATCGACCGATGATTGACCGGTTCGAATCGATCGATGATTGACCGGTTAGAATCGAGAGATGATTGACCGGTTAGAATCGAGCGATGATTGACCGGTTAGAATCGAGCGACGATTGACCGGTTCGAATCGAGCGATGGTTGGCCGGTTAGAATCGAGAGATGATTGACCGGTTAGAATCGAGCGATGATTGACCGGTTAGAATCGAGCGATGATTGACCGGTTAGAATCGAGCGATGATTGACCGGTTAGAATCGAGCGATGATTGACCGGTTAGAATCGAGCGATGGTTGGCCGGTTATAATCGAGCGATGGTTGACCAGTTAGAATCGAGCGATGATTGACCGGTTAGAATCGAGCGATGATTGACCGGTTAGAATCGAGCGATGATTGACCGGTTAGAATCGAGCGATGATTCACCGGTTAGAATCGAGCGATGATTGACAGGTTAGAATCGAGCGATGATTGACCGGTTCGAATCGAGCGATGATTCACCGGTTAGAATCGAGCGATGATTGGCCGGTTAGATTCGAGCGACGATTGACCGGTTAGAATCGAGCGATGATTGACCGGTTAGAATCGAACGATGATTGACCGGTTAGAAGTGAGCGATGATTGACCGGTTCGAATCGAGAGATGATTGACCGGTTCGAATCGAGAGATGATTGACCGGTTAGAATCGAGCGATGATTGACCGGTTAGAATCGAGCGATGATTGACCGGTTAGAATCGAGCGATGATTGACCGGTTAGAATCGAGCGAGGATTGACCGGTTAGAATCGAGCGACGATTGACCGGTTAGAATCGAGCGATGATTGACCGGTTAGAAATGAACGATGATTGACCGGTTAGAAGTGAGCGATGATTGACCGGTTAGAATCGAGCGATGATTGACCGGTTAGAATCGAGCGATGATTGACCGGTTAGAATCGAGCGATGATTGACCGGTTAGAATCGAGCGATGATTGACCGGTTAGAATCGAGCGATGATTGACCGGTTAGAATCGAGCGATGATTGACCGGTTAGAATCGAGCGATGATTGACCGGTTAGAATCGAGCGCCGATTCACTGGTTAGAATCGAGAGATGATTGACCGGTTAGAATCGAGCGACGATTGACCGGTTAGAATCGAGAGACGATTGACCGGTTAGAATCGAGCGACGATTGACCGGTTAGAATCGAGCGATGATTGATCGGTTAGAATCGAGCGACGATTGACCGGTTAGAATCGAGCGATGATTCACCGGTTAGAATCGAGAGATGATTGACCGGTTAGAATCGAGCGATGATTGACCGGTTAGAATCGAGCGATGATTCACCGGTTAGAATCGAGAGATGATTGACCGGTTAGAATCGACCGGTGATTGACCAGTTAGAATCGAGCGAGGATTGACCGGTTAGAATCGAGCGACGATTGACCGGTTGGAATCGAGCGACGATTGACCGGTTAGAATCGACCGATGATTGACCGGTTAGAATCGATCGATGATTGACCGGTTAGAATCGAGCGACGATTGACCGGTTAGAATCGAGCGACGATTGACCATTTAGAATCGAGCGATGGTTGACCGGTTAGAATTGAGCGATGATTGACCGGTTAGAAGTGAGCGATGATTGACCGGTTAGAATCGAGAGTTGATTGACCGGTTAGAATCGAGAGATGATTGACCGGTTAGAATCGAGCGATGATTGACCGGTTAGAATCGACCGGTGATTGACCTGTTAGAATCGAGCGATGATTGACCAGTTAGAATCGAGCGACGATTGACCGGTTAGAATCGAGCGACAATTGACCGGTTAGAATCGACCGATGATTGACCGGGTAGAATCGATCGACGATTGACCGGTTAGAATCGAGCGACGATTGACCGGTTAGAATCGAGCGACGATTGACCGGTTAGAATCGAGCGATGGTTGACCGGTTAGAATTTAGCGATGATTGACCGGTTAGAAGTGAGCGATGATTGACCGGTTAGAATCGAGAGATGATTGACCGGTTAGAATCGAGAGATGATTGACCGGTTAGAATCGAGCGATGATTGACCGGTTAGAATCGAGCGATGATTGACCGGTTAGAATCGAGCGATGATTGACCGGTTAGAATCGAGCGATTATTGACCGGTTATAATCGAGCGATGATTGACCGGTTAGAATCGAGCGATGATTGACCGGTTAGAATCGAGCGATGATTCACCGGTTAGAATCGAGCGATGATTGACCGGTTAGAATCGAGCGATGATTGACCGGTTAGAATCGAGCGATGATTGACCGGTTAGAATCGAGAGATGGTTGACCGGTTAGAATCGAGCGATGATTGACCGGTTAGATTCGAGCGATGATTGACCGGTTAGAATCGAGCGATGATTGACCGGTTAGAATCGAGCGATGATTGACCGGTTAGAATCGAGCGATGATTGACCGGTTAGAATCGAGAGATGATTGGCCGGTTAGAATCGAGCGATGATTGACCGGTTAGAATCGACCGATGATTGACCGGTTAGAATCGAACGATGATTGACCGGTTAGAATCGAACGATGATTGACCGGTTAGATTCGAGCGATGATTGACCGGTTAGAATCGAGCGATGATTGACCGGTTAGAATCGAGAGATGATTGACCGGTTAGAATCGAGCGATGATTGACCGGTTAGAATCGAGCGATGGTTGACCGGTTAGAATCGAGCGATGATTGACCGGTTAGAATCGAGAGATGGTTGACCGGTTATAATCGAGCGATGATTGACGGGTTAGAATCGAGCGATGATTGACCGGTTAGAATCGAGAGATGATTGACCGGTTAGAATCGAGCGATGATTGACCGGTTAGAATCGAGAGATGGTTGACCGGTTAGAATCGAGAGATGATTGACCAGTTGGAAACGGAAGAATTTCACAGCGAGGACTAAAGCTCCCAATTACTAAAATACTATTTGCATCTAATTTGCACACATCTGAGTTAGTGACAGTCGGTATAACTGAATTAGCTTATCTTGGTAGTTTTTCAACTGTAGGAACAATTTCGAGCTTCTCTTTTTGTGGGTGTAAATAAATTTCCAGCATGGAAGGAACACGGTTTTTGAAATATTAATACAAGAACCTTAACAGGTATCGAACATGAAATGCAAAGGACTGGACCCAACCCTCAATCAGATTGACGTCTGAGGTAAGTGGACCTTGGGTGAATATAATGAATATGATTGGAGGCCCCTGGGATACAGTGTTGATTTTAATCTTTACAAATTATAAATCAAGTTGGAATAAATGAATAATATTCAGAACAAACAACAAATTATTTACTGGTTTCGTGAGTTAAGTAAAAACAAATCTTCCCTTTGACCTGTCCTGAAAGCAGAGCCATCTCATGTGCCCACAATAAACTCTCCCTGATCATGTAATGCAAGGTGTGAGGCAACTATTTCAGTGCTTTATTGTTTCATCGCAAGTTACTGTTTGTAATTATATACAGGCAAACGGTGTCTTTAAATCTTTCCAACATTCCTTGCTTTTTTACCTTTTCCTATTCAATGTGTTTCAATTTATGAATCTTTTCGCCATGTGTGTATGGGTATGCGTTTGTGTGAGGTGTGTGTGTATGAGTGGTGTGTTTGACTGTCTATGTGAGATGTTTGTGTATGAGTTGTGTGTCTGTCTGTGTGAGGTGTGTGTATGAGTGATATGTGTGTGTCTAGGTGAGAGGTGTGTGTGTGTCTGTCTGTGTGAGGTGTGTGTGTGTGTGTGTGTGTGTCTGTGCAAGGTGTGTGTGTCTGGGTGAGGTGTGTGTGTCTGGGTGAGGTGTGTGTTTGTGTGTGTGTGTGAGGTGTGTGTGTCTGGGTGAGGTGTGTGTTTGTGTGTGTGTGTGAGGTGTGTGTGTCTGGGTGAGGTGTGTGTTTGTGTGTGTGTGTGTGTGAGGTGTGTGTGTCTGGGTGAGGTATGTGTTTGTGTGTGTGTGTGTGAGGTGTGTATGTCTGGGTGAGGTGTGTGTTTGTGTGTGTGTGTGAGGTGTGTGTGTATCTATGAGGTGTGTGTGTCTGGGTGAGGTGTGTGTGTGTCTGGGTGAGGTGTGTGTGTCTGGGTGAGGTGTGTGTTTGTGTGTGTGTGTGTGTGTGAGGTGTGTGTGTCTGGGTGAGGTGTTTGTTTGTGTGTGTGTGTGTGAGGTGTGTGTGTCTGGGTGAGGTGTGTGTTTGTGTGTGTGTGTGAGGTGTGTGTGTCTGGGTGAGGTGTGTGTTTGTGTGTGTGTGTGAGGTGTGTATGTCTGGGTGAGGTGTGTGTTTGTGTGTGTGTGTGAGGTGTGTATGTCTGGGTGAGGTGTGTGTTTGTGTGTGTGTGTGAGGTGTGTATGTCTGGGTGAGGTGTGTGTTTGTGTGTCTGGGTGAGGTGTGTGTTTGTGTGTGTGTGTGTGTGTGAGGTGTGTGTGTCTGGGTGAGGTGTGTGTTTGTGTGTGTGTGTGAGGTGTGTATGTCTGGGTGAGGTGTGTGTTTGTGTGTGTGTGTGAGGTGTGTGTGTCTGGGTGAGGTGTGTGTTTGTGTGTGTGTGTGTGTGAGGTGTGTGTGTCTGGGTGAGGTGTGTGTTTGTGTGTGTGTGTGTGTGAGGTGTGTGTGTCTGGGTGAGGTGTGTGTTTGTGTGTGTGTGAGGTGTGTGTGTCTGGGTGAGGTGTGTGTTTGTGTGTGTGTGTGAGGTGTGTGTGTCTGGGTGAGGTGTGTGTTTGTGTGTGTGTGTGAGGTGTGTGTGTCTGGGTGAGGTGTGTGTTTGTGTGTGTGTGTGTGTGAGGTGTGTGTGTGTATCTGTGAGGTGTGTGTGTCTGGGTGAGGTGTGTGTTTGTGTGTGTGTGTGAGGTGTGTGTGTCTGGGTGAGGTGTGTGTTTGTGTGTGTGTGAGGTGTGTGTCTGTGTGAGTTTTGTGTTTGTGTCTGTGTGAGAGGTGTGTGTGTGTGTGTGAGAGGTTTGTGTTTGTGTCTGTGTCTTTTTTTATTCGTTCATGGGATGTGGGCGTCGCTGGTGAGGCTGGCATTTATTGCCCATCCCTAATCGCCCTTGAGAAGGTGGTGATGAGCCGCCTTCTTGCTGTTAGGAAGGGACTTCCAGGATTTTGACCCAGCGACGATGAAGGAACGGCGATATATTTCGAAGTCTGGATGGTGTGTGATTTGGAGGAGAACGTGCAGGTGGTGTTGTTCCCATGCGCCTGCTGCTCTTGTCCTTCTCGGTGGTAGAGGTCGCGAGTTTGGGAGGTGCTGTCGAAGAAGCCTTGGCGAGTTGCTGCAGTGCATCCTGTGGATGGTACACACTGCAGCCACGGTGCGCCGGTGGTGAAGGGAGTGAATGTTTAGGGTGGTGGATGGGGTGCCAATCAAGCGGGTTGCTTTGTCCTGGATGGTATCGAGCTTCTTGAGTGTTGTTGGTGTGCTGTTGGAGTGTGAGGTGTGTGTGTGAGGTGCATGAGGTGTGTGTGTGTGTCTGTGCAAGGTGTGTGTGTCTGGGTGAGGTGTGTGTGTGTGTCTGTGTGAGGTGTGTGTGTGTGTGTCTGTGTGAGGTGTGTGTGTGTGTGTGTGTGTGAGGTGTGTGTGTGTCTGTGTGAGGTGTGTGTGTGTGTCTGTGTGAGGTGTGTGTTTGTGTGTGTGTGAGGTGTGTGTGTGTCTGTGTGAGGTGTGTGTGTGTGTGTGTGTGTGAGGTGTGTGTTTGTGTGTGTGTGAGGTGTGTGTGTGTGTGTGTGAGGTGTGTGTGTCTGTGTGAGGTGTGTGTGTCTGTATGAGGTGTGTGTGTGTCTGTGTGTGAGGTGTGTGTGTGTCTGTGTGAGGTGTGTGTGTGTGTGTGTGAGGTGTGTGTGTCTGTGTGAGGTGTGTGTGTGTCTGTGTGTGAGGTGTGTGTGTGTCTGTGTGAGGTGTGTGTGTGTGTGTGTCTGTGTGAGGTGTGTGTGTGTGTGTGTGAGGTGTGTGTTTGTGTGTGTGTGAGGTGTGTGTGTGTCTGTGTGAGGTGTGTGTGTGTGTGTGTGAGGTGTGTGTTTGTGTGTGTGTGAGGTGTGTGTGTGTGTGTGTGTGAGGTGTGTGTTTGTGTGTGTGTGAGGTGTGTGTGTGTGTGAGGTGTGTGTGTGTGTGTGTGAGGTGTGTGTTTGTGTGTGTGTGAGGTGTGTGTGTGTCTGTGTGTGTGTGTGTGTGTGTCTGTGTGAGGTGTGTGTTTGTGTGTGTGTGTGTCTGTGTGAGGTGTGTGTGTGTGTGTGAGGTGTGTGTTTGTGTGTGTGTGAGGTGTGTGTGTGTCTGTGTGTGTGTGTGCGTGTGTGTGTGTTTGTGTGTGTGTGAGGTGTGTTTGTCTGTGCTTCTGTCTGTGTCTGTGAGAGCTAGGGGTGTGTGTGTGTGTGTGTGTGTGTATCTGTCTGTGTGAGTTGAATGTATGTGCTAACCCTCTCTTGTTGTCTCCCTCTAATCATTTTAGACATATCTTTACTATCCCGTCTGTGTCTCACTATCTCTTGGCTCTAATCTCCCACCTCCAGTCTCACTATTATCCAGTTTTACCCTGACTCTGCCTTGCTATCTCCTTGCTTGGGTCTGTTATTTCCTGGCCTGGATCTTTCAAAACAGTGAATACTGATAAGAAGGGACTCATTTATAATCACCAAAAAACTGAAAGGCAAGCCTTTGCATCTGAACCTTTTATCAAAGTAAAGGGGAGAGAGAAAACATTTAAAATAGAAGTCACACCAGCTGCTCATTTGACTGCACTGGAAGACAAGTGTTGGTGCACCAGCATATCTGTGGCATGGCTTAGAAAAAGACTGTGGGGTAATCCGGAGCAACAGATCGCAGGAGCTTTATAAAAACCGCCCGATTTTCATTTAGTTGATTTCAGGTAGGTTCTGCAAAAGGTGGGCGTTCCGCTCTGCTAGGTTACCATCCCCCCACCTCAGCAGTGAAGACAAAACTCTACCCCCAAGGATTAAATATTAAATCAAAAATGTACCTAGATTATTCATACCAGGTTCAATCATCAGAAAGTAGGAAAATAGGATCATGGATAGAGACCGTCTCTGCACCCCCCCCCCACCCCACCCATGAGTCCTGTATAGTCCTAAAGAAAGAAAGAATGAACTTTGAGGCGGAGGTGAACGTAAGTGGTCTTGATGACGGTTAGGACATGAGGTTTGAAGCTCAGCTCTGGGTTGAACAGGATTCCAAGGTTTAGTACAGTCTGATTCAGCCCGGGAAAATGGCCAAACAGAGGGATAGCGTTAGTGGCAAGGGAGCAGAGTTCACGGCAGGGGTCCAAAACGATACGTTCTGATGTTCAGTTTGGAGAAAGTTGTGACTCATCCACGACTTGACTCCATCACTACGTAGAGGAACCAGATAAATTCTTACTCCATAGTATCTTATGCTTTTGTGCTCATTATATATAAATGAAGGCACATGAAAGGAGACAGCTTGAATTTATAGAGCACCTTATCATAATCTCAGAAATGGCCTAAAGCACTTCACTTACAATGAATTGCTTCCTAGTGTTATTTAATCAAACAAGGCAACCATTCTTCCCAAAGCAATATCCCACAAATAGCAATCAGATGAATAATGATGAGTTAATTTCTTTTTGGTTGTATTGGTTGAGGGAAATTTGAGGAACTGATATACTTTATGACTTACAAGTTGCTTCTAGTGAAGCATTAAGGACTCACTACTGCAGTGCAGTGAAATGTGTGTGTCCATAATGAATGCTTTTATTGCTGAAATACCCCCAAATTTTCTTTTTACTTCATTCCTTCCTTAAAAAAATAAAGAACTTGCATTTATATAGCGTCTTTCACGACCTTAGGATGTCCCGAAGCGCTTTACAGCCAATGAAGTACTTTTGAAGTGTAGTCACTATTGTAATGTAGGAAACGTGGCAGCCAATTTGCACACAGCAAGGTCCCACAAACAGCAATGTGATAATGACCAGATATTCTATTTTTAGTGATGGTGGTTGAGGGATAAATATTGGCCAGGACACCAGGGATATCTCCCCTGCTCGTCTTCAAAACAGTGCCATGGGATCTTTTCCATCCACCTGAGAGGTCGGTTTAATGTCTCATCTGAAAGGCAGCACCTCTGACACTGCAGCACTCCCTCAGTAGTGCACTGGGAGTGTCAGCTTAAATTTCATGCTCAAGTCTCTGGAGCGGGTCTTGAACCCACAACCTTCTGACTCAGCAGGCAAGCGTGCTACCCACTGAGTCACGGATGACTCTATAATATATTAAAAATGGTACACACAAATATTAACTTCGGGTGTCGGGCTCCAGCTGTCGCACATGCAAAGCAGCCTTAAAATACAGAACGCTTCTTAGCATCAACATGGAACTGTCAAGCACCTTCCAATCTGCAAAATTTGTTGGCCAAAGAACAATTGAACTCTTAATGACCTCACCATGTGCATACCTAATGACAATTAGATTTTGTGGCCTTAAAGGGGCACACTCTACATTTGCACAATAATAAATTATGCATTACGGGGTATAATGATCTCTTCCTTATTAAACAAAGCATCAACTGACTTACCATAACAAAAGCCCAGGAGATTGACTTTCAATAACAAAAGAGATCAAACAAAATGCATCTACTGTGTGAGTACTAAAAAAAACAAGGGGTATATTTTCTACTGTTTGCTAATGATGGCAAAAAAGTCAGCATGGGTGTAAAGCAAATGAAGGAAAATATTAGGCGAAAAATAGTACTTTCTCCTGGAGGAACCCTCTTAGCATATCTGAGGGCTGTAAGTTTTATCGTTCATTCTCTGAACTTTCCGGATAAAATTACAAAGATGAAAATGTGTTCTGAATCTGCTGAACGACATATTTTAGTACACAAATTATAGTTTGCTTCAGGTATTAAATGTGGCATAACTCAAGAGCGCATTTAGTTACAATCTAAATGTAGGCAGTGTGCCTCTTATACTGCCGCTGGGAATCTGGGCACACCCCTAACAAATGAGTTATGCTCTCCCCTTTTTTACCAATTGGTTCCCAACAAAACAACAAAATGCATTTATATAGCGCCTTTAACGTAGTAAAACACCCCAAGGCGCTTCACAGGAGCGATTATCAAATAAAATTTGACACCGAGCCACATAAGGAGATATTAGGACAGGTGACCAAATGCTGGGTCAAAGAGGTAGGTTTTAAGGTGCGTCTTAAAGGAGAGAGAGGTAGAGAGGTGGAGAGGTTTAGGGAGAGGATTCCAGAGCTTAGGGCCTAGGCAGCTGAAGGCACGGCCACCAATGGTGGAGTGATAACAATCGGGGTTGTGCAAGAGGCCAGAATTGGAGGAGCGCAGAGATCTTGGAGGGTTGTAGGGCTGGAGGAGGTTACAGAGATAGGGAAAGGGTGAGGCCATGGAGGGATTTGTAAACAAGGATGAGAATTTTAAAATTGAAGCGTTGCTGGACTGAGAGCCAATGTAGGTCAGCGAGCACAGGGGTGAAGGGTGAACTGGGCTTGGTGCAGAGCTTTTGACGAGCTCGTGTGTACAGAAGGTGCAAGGTGGGAGACCGGCCAGGAGAGTACTGGAATAGTCGAGTCTAGTGGTAACAAAGCCATGGATGAGGGTTTCAGCCGCAGATGGGCTGAGGTAGGGGCAGAAATTCCAAGGTGCTTCACAAGGATGGGACACAAGGGGAAGTGATGCTCCAGTTATACAAAGTCTTGGTCAGGCCCCATCTGGAGTACTGTGTTTACTTTTGGGCACCGCACCACAGGGAGGATATATTGGCCTTGGAGGCCATAAAACAGATGGTGAGTGTTAATTGTGTGGTCACTGGTAACTTCTTGTTTTCAGATTCTCTTTGCATCATGTAACTTGCTGACTTCACTTGGTTCAATGCTTTCCCTCAAGCCATTCAACGAGCAAAAACCTTTGACAAATGATCAATTTTCAAGTGCATGTAACCCTTCAAATAGGGGGTAGATTTTCAACATCCCACCCTGCAATTAATCTGGTGTCGTGGATCAGCCGCCATTTATAGAAAGCACTCGATTTTCATTCCCACCGAAATCAATACACTTTAATAATACTCAGTCGGATGACTGTATAGAACTTAGTTCCTTCAATTCTGCTCGAAAATCTCCTTTTCCAGTTGACACAATTTCCCAACCAGATTTAGGATGCGCAGGACGCTGTGATACTCAAGTATTTTATAAAAGTATATCAGCTTAAAAGGACAGAAACGGAACAAGCAAACCCCAGGGGACACAGACTGAGGATTATCACCAGAAGAATGAAAGGGAAAGTTAAAAGAAACCTTTCCACACAGAGGGGTTATTAGAACAGGGAATACTTTACCCACAAGGGGCTATTGAGGCCAAGACTGTGACATCATTTAAAGGGAATTGGATAAGTATTTGAAAAGGAAAAATATAAAAGAGAATGGAGAAAGGACGGGGGAATTGGATTAGACTACATAATGTCTACTCCAGTTAAATTCAAAATCAGATTAGCTCGGAAGAAAAAATTATCCAGTACGAATTTAGCAATGTTAATAAAACAACACAAGATGCATTTTTTTGCACTATTTTTATTCGAATTAAACAACTTTGAATTAAAAGTAGAGTGTAGTATCAAACAAAATTCTAGCACCTGCACAACTTGCATTTTAAATTCAGGTAGTACTGGTTGAGTCTTTGAATTAAAAGTGTAAACTTGAACATATGGACCTAGTGAATCTCTTGTGGCCTTGTTCGTGGGTAATCTTGGGCCTAAGGCCTGACTGTGATGTCTAACTGCTAAGCTGGCCTGTCCCTGTCCTGCTGGGAGAGTATACTTTGTACCATTTTTTTCAATTGACGTTACAGCATGAGAATCTGACAAGAGCAGTGCAATGACAGATGCTGAAATTACTCTTTGAGAGATGCAGCTATGGATTTAGCAGAACATTCTTTATGATCCAAAATATTTCTTTGCTTCTACTTTGTAACATTCAGCACTGCCTGCATTTTGGTGCAAAAAAGTATTCAGCACTCAACGGGTTAAGCGAAAAGGCTTACATTTTAGCAATTACCGGATAGTCTGTATGATTTCATCAGGACATGTAAAGGCATATCTGACCCATGTGGGCTCGGTCGGATATAATCATTGAGCCTTTTGAAGTAAAGCAGGGATATGCCATCTCTAAATATTTTCACCAGTATCACAAAGCCCGTAGGTTTCTATCACCACAGGAAGAACACAGTAATAGGCATTGTTAATCTCTGAATATAAAGAGTGCTAAAGAGCAGTGAGTTTGCTAAGTCTTTGGGTTCCTTGTTTCTGGGTAGAACACCCAGAATATTGCCAATCACGGGTTAGAAAAGGCCCCTCATTATGTGCTCAAGACCCACTCCAGGACTTGAGCCCATAATCTGCGCTGGCACTTGAAAACATAGCAAATATAAGCAGGAGTAGGCCATACGACCCCTCGAGCCTGCTCTGCCATTCATCAAGATCATGGCCGATCTCCGACCTCAACCCCGCTTTCCCACCCGATCCCCATATCCTTAGTGTTCAAAATAAAAAGTGCAGTGCTGAGGGAACGTTGCATCGTTGGAGGTGTCGTCTTTCAGATGAAGATGTTCAATTGAGTCCCCTTCTGCTGGGGCAGGTGAAGATAAAAGAACCCTTGGCACTATTCACAAAAGAGCAGGGGAGTTCTCCTGGTATCCTGGCCAACAGTTATCCCTCAATCAACGCGATAAAAGCAGACTGACTGGACATTTATCTCATTTGCTGTTTCTTGATGTGCGCAAACTGGCAACCGTCTTTGCCGATATAACAGCAGGGATTACACTTCAAAAAAGAAACTGACAAGTACTTCACAGCCAATGGATTAATGTTGGTGAAGAAACCACTAGATTCTGTGATAAATTTTCATGAATGGGAAGTCATGCCTTGGCTCAGTGGTAACACTTTTATCTCTGAGTCAGAAGGTCATGGTTTCAAGCCCCACTCCAGAGACTTCAACACATAATCTAGGCTGACACTCCAGTGCAGTACTGAGGGAGTGCTGCACTGTTGGAGGTGCTGTCATTCAGATGCGATGTTAAACCGAGGCCTCGTCTGCCCTCTCAGATTGATGTAAAAGATCCCATGACGCTATTCGAAGAAGAGCAGGAGAGTTCTCCCCAGTGTCCTGGCCGATATTTATCCTTCCACCAAATATTTATCTGTTGCTGTTTCTGGTGCAGAAGTTCACACTCTGGGAGCGCATGCCAGCAATTTCAGCACATAAAGAAAGAACTTGCATTTATATAGCACCTTGTAGTTTCCGACATTGACTACACTTCAAAAGTTCCTCAAAGACTGCAAAGTGCTTTGGGATGTCCTGAGGTTGTGAAAAGCACTGTATAAATGCAAGGCTTGCTTTCTTTCGTTTAGTCACTGTTGTAATGTAGGAAACGCGACAGCCAATGTGCGCACAGCAAGGCCTCACAAACAGCAATGAGATAAATAACCAGATAAACTGCTTTAATGATGTTGATTGAGGGATAAATATTGTCCAGGACACCGTGGAGAACTACCTTGCTCTACTTTGAAATAGTGCTGTGGGATCTTTTACATCCACCTGAGGGGGCAGATGGGGCCTCGGTTTTACTTCTCATCCAAAAGACGGCACCTTCGACTGTGCAGCACTCCCTCAGTAATGCACTGGAATGTCAGCCTGATTTATGTACTTGAAGAAGAAACAGGGTGTGAATAACTAATGTCCAATCAACATGGTAGCAAAATTTTTTTTTCCCTCAACCAACATCAAAAACAGATGGTCATCACCTCATTGCCGATTGTGGGACCTTGCTGTGCGCAAATTGGCTGCCGCGTTTCCTACATTGCAACAGTGACCACACTTCAAAAGTACTTCATTGGCTGTGAAGCACTTTGGGACGTCCTGAGGTCATAAAAGGCACTATATAAATGCAAGTCTTTCTTTCTACAACGGCATGAATAGTGCATTAATCATCATGCAAGTAGCTCATTCACTGTAATTCATGGGAGTGTTACCGGGATTATAATACAGCAAAGGCCACTTAACAACAGGAACTAGATTGGAGCTGATTTGTTCAGTATGTCCTAATTGCGAACAACCAAAATAGTGGAGGTTTATTTAATCAATTATATGGTCCATTATGCATAATATAAAAGGACCATCAGTATATTTTACTCAGTAAACAACATGTTTAATTGCTTCCATTTAAATATCAATAATATGATTTAAATTAGTATTCTAAATTATTACACAATCATATTTGACTGACAGGTGCTGCCATTCTTCAACAGAAAATTAATTTCACAACTGCAATCTTATCTGATCTAAACGCAAATGCACAAACCTCTTTGGCTGTGATTTTTATTCATTGTAATTAGTGGGATGCTAATGAAGGCACATAATGCTACACTTACATTCCGTTCTTTAGGTATTTAGACCAACATTACTGTGTGCTCAGCTCAGTTGCACTCTCACCTCTGAATCAAAGGTGTATGCTGAACAACAACTTGCATTTATCATAGAATCATACAGAGCTGAAGGAGGCCATTTGGCCCATTGTGCCTGTGCTGGCACTTTGAAAGAACTATCATAATTAGTCCCACTCCCCTGCTCTTTCCACATAGCCATGAAAATTTTTCATTTTCAAGTATTTATCCAATTCCCTTTTGAAAGTTACTATTGAATCTGCTCCCACCGTCCTTTCAAGCCGTGCATTCCGGATTGGAAAAACACGCCGTGTAAAATAAATTCTCCTCATCTCCCCTCTGGTTCTTTTGCCAATTATCTTAAATCTGTGTCCTTTGGTTACCGACCCTCCTGCCAGTGGAAACAGTTTCTCCCTATCTGTTCTAGCAAAACCCGTCATAATTTTGAACATCTCTATTAAATTCCCCTTGAATCTTCTCTGCTCTAAGGAGAACAACCCCAGCTTCTCCAGTCTCTCCACATAACTGAAGTCCCTCATCACTGGCACTCGCCTTAAACTGTAAAAAAAATCCCAAGATATGTCATAGAGGCATAATCAGAACAAAATGGATGTTGAGCCAAAGAAGGAGACATTAGGAGGGGTGAGGTGGGTTTATAAGGAGGATTTTAAAGGAGGAGAGGGAGTTGGAGAGGCAGAGGGGTTTAGGGACGGAATTTCAGACCGTGGGGCCTATCAAGGACATTTGCATTTTCGCTACTTACCAGGCCTATCCTTTTCACGCCACTGCTCCGCTACACTTCCCTATGGGGAAGTTGTCTAAATTGGGTTATTGAGGTCACAAAAGGCTAATTATTATCGTTGGAAGTTCCTCTGCATTGGCAGCTGCTCTCCCCATTATCTCAACATCTCCTCCAGGTTATCTCGGCATCAGGACAATCAGCAGGAAATCATGTGTTTCTTTCTCTCTCTTATTGTGTGCTATTTTTAACTCTGTTCAGCTGTGACTTGTTGGTGATGTTTGAAGTGCAACTAGCATTCTCATCACCATATCAATCAATTTTTCTCTCAGATGTTTGGTGACATGCAGCTGTTGTTCACCCATCACACGTATGATCCATATTCAATCTGAGTTCGACTGATTAGAAATTATTGTGGAATATTTGAATTGTGTCGCAATCAGGATGGGAGGGGGCCATTGCTTTGAGGAACGGGCAGTGGGAATTTATCATTTGTTGGTTCATTCTGTGCATTTATCACAACACATTGACCGTAATGCACCAATCATGTTCCATGTCTTTTACATCTCAGCAACTAAAAAGGTTCTAGTGAGCTTAGAAGGAAGGAAAGAAAGAACTTGCATTTCTATAGCGCCTTTCACGACCTCTGGACATCCCAAAGTGCTCTACAACCAATGAAGTACTTTGAAGTGTATTCACTGTTGTAATGTAGGAAACACAGTGGCCAATTTGCGCACAGCAAGATCCCACAAACAGCAAGAGATAAATGACCAAATAATCTGTTTTTTAGTGATGTCAATTGAGGGATAAATATTGGCAAGGACACTGGGGAGGACTCCCTTGCTCTTCTTCAAAATAATGCCGTGGGATCTTTTACATCCACCTGAGTATTGTCGTTGAAACAGGGAATAAGGGTCGACTTAATTTGAACATTTAAATGCAACACCCAAACAGGAAGGTTAACTCTAATTTTGTCCCATGTGGTTAGCCCATGGATAAGTAAGGAATTTACAGACAGAAAATATATACAAAAGCTGGGACCTAATTATCTCCCATTCATAGTCATTGGCCAGAAAACGTGACCCCTCATCTCCTGTTATCAGTTCTCAAGATTTATGTTTTGATATTGGGCCAGTAATCGCACAGAGTGGTGAGGCAATGCTCACAGCAGCTCCTGCAAATTAAATTAACAAAAGTACTTACAGCGGGCTCTGTGGCATCGAAATGCTTGATTTTGAACTTTTAAAAAAATTCATGCTTCATCTACCCAGCCTCTGAGCAGCGTGAGTTGACAGGCACGGAACAGTCTGAGAGAATAGAAGACACGCCCACAAAATCTATCAGGACGAGAAGCCACGCCCACAGATTCAGGCTACATTGGTCCAGCAGACAAGCAGACTTCATTCATTGGAAGTTAGTATTCTGGATGTCATTGTAAATAAAAATTTATTTTTTTTTTAATAAAAGGCCAAAGAAATAATTGAATTAAATTAAAGAGACAGAAGGGAAAAAAAATTTTTAAATAATTTTTTTAATGACCAAAAACAATTAAAATAAGGAGTAATATCACAGTCCACATTTTTAAGATTTAATTTTTCGTTGTTTGGCAGTCATTACGATTAAACTGCGCACATAAAACTCCATTTAGACCTGGTATTTTTAAGCGTACCTGTTTGGTGGCATAATTAGTTATTTTCCAGCTGGGCGGATGAGCAAGTTTGCGATTTTTCAGTGATTTCTCTGATTGCAGCATGCGATGGCCCTTTAATTCGAAGCTTTCAAATCGCTGGCGAACCAATAGGAGCAAGTTCACGATTTCCGCATTTTAGTGCGCATGTGCAAACGCGGGAACTTGCTCCTTCAATTCACCATTAAAAACGGAGAGCGCTGCTGAGCTCCTCCATTATTTAGGGAGCAATTTCTGGCCCATTGTTTCTAGCACGCAGCCTCTGATTGTTGAAAGGCCTTTGATTTAAAACTTGCAAAGGAGTGCAAATCTATCCTAATTCCCGAAAGTCCTCTATCTTGCTTCCTTTCTCCCCACTTTCAAAAGATTTCTCAAAGCCTAGTTTTTTGGCCAACCCTTCCCCCAACTCTTCTCCATCTATTGTTCAATGTCTCTTTCTCCTTTGTGAAGCTTTCTGGAATGTTCAGTCCTTGAAATATACCACAAATTGCTGTTGTTATGTTCTTTTCTGACTGAAACATCCTATGGCCGCACTGAAAGATTCAGCTTTGAAAAAAAAATGTTGCACAAAAGTGCTTGTGGGGAAACATTACCCTGTTAATACAGAAAGTAACTTTACAACAACATCTTGCATTTATATAGAGCCTTCAACATAGTAGAACGTCTCAAGGCACTTCACAGGAGCGATTATCAAACAAAATTTGACATCGAGCCACATAAGGAAATATTAGGACAAGTGACCAAAAGCTTGGTCAAATAGGTAGGTTTTAAGAAGCATCTTAAAGGAGGAGAGAGAGGTAGAGAGGCGAAAAGGTTCAGGGATGGAATTCCAAAGTTTAGGGCCTAGATAATTGAAGACACAGCCGCCAATGGTGGAACCATTAAAATTGGGAATGCGCAAGAGGCCAGAATTGGAGGACCACAGAGATCTCGGAGAGTTGCAGGGCTGGAGGAGGTTACAGAGATAGGGAGGGGCAAGGCCATGGAAGGATTTGAAAACAAGGATGAGGATTTTGAAATCGAGGCATTGCTGGACCGGGAGCCAATGTAGGCCGTGAGCACTGCAAAGAAATTTGTGAAGTACATCTCAATTGCTAGTCTCACAGAGGCAATGTACCAAACAAAAAGTCTCTATGAAGCGATTGAGTGGTTATGTAATAGTGGTGAATGTTATAGGATAGTGTATGATATAATAGTAGAAATAGCTTAGCAATACAAAAGTCAATGTTAATATATTTGTATTATGAGAATGTATTCTGTGTGATAGAGGCTAAAACATGGTTTGGATTAGGCCATTCGGATTCTGCAAGGGAATACTAAGTAAGCAGGAGGCGTCAGGTTAATGCAATTTAAGATGTATCAAAGTGCAGGGGTGAAATTATAAAGGAAATTAGGAAAGAAAAGAGAGAGCATGAAAAAATATTGACAAGTAAAATCAAGGAAAACCCAAAGATGTTTTATAAATACATAAAGAGCAAGAGGATAACTAAGGAAAGAGTAGGGCCTATTAGAGACCAAAAAAGGTAACCTGTGTGTGGAGACATAAGTTGTTGATACGGTTCTTAATGAATACTTTGAGTCTGTCTTCATAAAAGAGAGGGACGATGCAGACACTGTAGTTAAGGAGGAGGAGTGTGAAATATTGGATGGGATAAACTTAGTGAGAGAGGAAGTATTAAGTGGATTAGCATCTTTGAAAGTAGATAAATCACCAGGGCCGGATGAAATGTATCCCAGACTGTTAAAAGAAGCAAGGGAGGAAATAACGGAAGCTCTGACCATCATTTTCCAATCCTCACTGGATACATGCGTGGTGCCGGAGGATTGGAGGATTGCTAACGTTGTACCATTGTTTAAAAATGGAGCGAGGGACAGACCGAGTAATTACAAGCAAGTCAGTCTAACCTTGGTGGTGGGCAAATTATTGGAATCAATTCTGAGGGATAGGATAAACCATCAGTTAGAAAGGCACGGACTAATCAAGGGCAGTCAGCATGGATTTGTTAAGGGATTGTCGTGTCTGACTAACTTGATTGATTTTTTTGAGGAGGTAACAAGGAGGGTCGATGAGGGTAGTGCACTTGATATAGTCTACATGGATTTTAGCATGGCTTTTGACAAGGTCCCACTTGGCAGACTGGTCAAAAAGCTGTAGACTGCAGGAAGATACCAGTGGACTGGTCAGATGAGCAGAAAAGTGGCAAATGGAATTCAATCCAGAGAGGTGTGAGGTAATGTATTTGGGGAGGGCAAACAAGGTAAGGGAGTACACAATAATTGGGAGAATACTGAGAGGTGTAGAGGAAGAAAGGCACCTTGGAGTGCATGTCCACAGATCCCTGAAGGTAGCAGGACAGATAGATAAGGTGTTAAGAAGGCATATGGAACACTTTCCTTTATTAGTCGTGACATAGAATATAAGAGCAGGGAGGTTATGCTGGAACTGTATGAAACACTGATTAGGCCACAGCTTGAGTACTTTGTACAGTTCTGGTCACCACATTACAGGAAGGATGTAATTGCACTAGAGAGGGTACAGAGGAGATTTACAAGGATGAGGGGCCTAGATAGATTGGATAGGAAGGAACTATTTCCCTTTGCAGAGCGGTAAATAACCAGGGGGCATAGATTTTAAGTGATTGGTAGAGGATTAGAGGGGAGCTGAGGAAAAACTTTTTCACCCAGAGATTGGTGGAGGTCTAGAACTCACAGCCTGAAAGGGTGGTAGAGGCAGAAACCCTCAACTCATTTAAAAAGTACCCTGGATGTGCACCTGAAATGCCTTAACCTACAGGGCTACGGACCAAGTGCTGGAAAGTGGGATTAGGCGGGTGGCTCGTTTTCAGCCGGTGCGGACAGGATGGGCGGAATTGCCTCCTTCTGTGCCGTGAATTTTCTATGATTCTTCTATGATGCTAAAGGGTTTGTGTAAAGAATTATATCTAGTTTGGAGACAACATGTATAGGTTTCAGTTGTTATTATTCTGGTAAGGTGTGATGTTTATAACCGTGCAAAACTGTCTTATCTGCTATGGATAAAAAATGAACACCAGTCACTTTCCAGTGAAAATGGAATGTATTTGGTGTGACATTTTCACAGAGGTTCCATTGACATCACTGTGTCAGCCAATCAGTTGGAGGCGGGGCGGGACTCACAGCAAACAGTCTGTTTTACAGCAAACAAGGTCTATTTACACTGGTCACCACATTACAGGAAAGATGTGATTGCACCAGAGAGGGTAGAACGGAGATTTACGAGGATGTTGTCAGGACTGGAGAATTTAACGATGGAAATTGATTGGATAGGCTGGGGTTGTTTTCATTGGAACAAAGGCGGCTGAGGGGAGATTTAATTGAGGTATATAAGATTATGAGGGGCCTAGATAGAGTGGATAGGGAGGACTTATTTCCCTTAGCAGAGAGATCAATAACCAGGGGGCATAGATTTAAAGTAATTGATAGAAGGATTAGAGAGGAGCTGAGGAGAAATTTTTTCACCCAGAGGATGGTAGGGGTCTGGAACTCACTGCCTGAAAGGGTGGTAGAGGCAGAAACCCTCAACTCATTTAAAAAGTACTTGGATATGCATTTGAAGTGCCGTAACCTACAAGGCTATGGATCAAGTGCTGGAAAGTGGCATTAGGCATGATAGCTCTTTTTCGGCTGGCACAGACACGATGGGCCAAATGGCCTCCTTCTGGGTCATAAATTTCTATGATTCTATGCAAACAGAGTCTATATAAAAAGCGGACTACAGCAAACAGACTATATACTCAGCAAACAAAGTCTATTTAAAAAGAGTCTCTACAAACTACAGCAAACAGAACACATGACTAAAACTACAGCAAAGTTTGCAGATAAATGCAGAATAATACAAATTGATTATTTTTCCAACAAAATGCTTTGAGTGGAGAATAGTTACATAATACAAATTATGTGCTTAAAATCAACCCCATTCACTTATAGGCAGAATTGACGGGGGAATTACCCATGATCTCCATTTGGCCCAGGAATAGTAGTGTCACTGTATGCAGCCATATTTTCATCTACTGGTGTAGTAGCATCTGGTACATAAAGATCACATGACAATACTCTCAGGTAGAAGATCAGCCATGATCTTATTAAATGGCGGAGCAGGCTTAAGGGGCTGAATGGCCTACTCCTGCTCCTATTTCTTATGTTCTTAATTGATTGGTTCAGAGCGGTTCAGAGCCAGTCATCTGACATTGCCGTCTAGGTGTATAAATAGGCTCACATTTACTAATTCTTTTGTGTTCTGTGCTGAGAACTAGCCCGGAATGGTTAGTAATTTGCAGACCCCGATGGAAATCCTACTTGTAAGAAAGAAAGACTCGCTGTTATATAGCGACTTCCAAGGCCTCAGGACGTCCCAAAGTGCTTTAAAGCCAATGAAGTATTTTTTTGAAGTGTAGTCACTGTTGTAATGTAGGAAATGTACAAACTTAGACTTGCATATAGATATAGGCATCTAGGCCTGCTTGTACTTTCTGTTGATATTAATAAAACCAACAAGCTGATTTATCTCTGGTGTCTGAACCTGTATAATTTGTATTAATCTTCTCAGCTGACCTAACATGTGTGAATATGGTAATGAGACTAAAATTTGACCATTTTTAATGCTGTTTCCCAATTGAATTGGCTACAGTGTTTTTTCATGCTAACGGTGCTATATATATGCAAGTTGTATGTTGAACATAAGCCACTGAAAGTGGCTGCGGAAAGCCATGGGATAGATATCAAATTTTATTTTTTAAATGGCATTTTTCATCTTGTGGGTTATCTCCAATCTTCAGCCTGCCTGACTTTGACACCACAACTCCCAAGAGTATGACTGGCCAACTGCCAACTGGCTCTCAGACTTGAACTTGTAGCCCATGTATTAGTATTACTCTGGTCGGTAACCAAAGGACACAGATTTAAGATATTTGGCAAAAGGTCCAGGAGAAGTATTTATTCGCAGCAAGTCGTTATGACCTGGAATGCACCGCTTGAAAGGGTGGTGGAAACAGATTCAATAATAACTTTGAAAAGGGAATTGGATAAATACTTGAAAAGGAGAAATTTACAGGGCTATGGGGAAAGAGCAGGGGAGTGGGACTAATTGGAGAGCTCTTTCAAAGAGCCGGCACAGGCACGATGGACCGATTTTTGTTAGGCAAGGGTGTTAAGGGTTATAGAGCCATGGCGGATAAATGATGTTAAGATACAGATCAGCCACGATCTTACTGAATGGTGGAACAGGCTCGAGGGGCTGAATGGCCTCCTTCTGTTCCTATGAGTGGAACGGGGATCAAATTTACATTCATGTCTGCTCTGTTGGTCTGAACGTTATTGCTATAATGTGCAGCACCACTGCATAAGTCCAAAATCAAACAATGTTCAATACTCCCATCTATCAGGTTTGGTTTCATTCTCTTTTGATGGTAAAAGCCCAGAAATTACAGTTATTCATTTGTCTGTTGTTTTAATGCAGATATTAATCTAGATGATGGGCAGTTAAGATACTAATGAACTAGCTTTGATGATTTTTCCCCATGGAATTTGGATAATGGGCAGTTCGTTAGCTTGTCTCGGTGGTCAATAAATGACTCATGTCCAGAAGCAAAGTGTCTGGCAGGACTTCCCTTTCTGGCTATGAACAGGAAGAGATAAAAGACAGAGACAGACAAAGGCAGATTGGCTTTCTGAAACAGGAAGGCTGCGAATGCAGTCAAGTTTGTTACAAGTTTTTACTGAGGTGAAGAGGTTAGAAATGCTGGCGGTTAGTTAGAAACCATATTATTTAAGTCAAGTAAGCTGACTGACTGTTGTGGGGTAACGTGGCGTGTTCTTTGTTTTGTATTATTGTGTGAAGATAAGTTGTATGGATTGATCATAATGGCTGTTCTGTATCTTCGCCTTGTTGTGAAATAAAGCCGCTTAATAATTTGTATATATAGCCTCATCTCACCAAGTATTCCCTTGGTCTACTATTGGGGAGATTAAAGAAGGATAGGTGTGAATGACATGAATATTCAGCCGAGATCGCAAGGGGATGCTGTTGTTATGTCCCTGGGTTGTTCTTTCTTACAAGTAGTTATAGGAGGATATAAATCAACTCCCACAAAAGTAAGACACTCGGGCAACTTAAGGGAGCAACAGAAATCATTGAACCCAAGAAGTTATCTACAGAGATCTGGAACGCTCTCCCCCGCTCCCCACAAAAGGCTGTAGATACTGGGGGTCAATTGAAATTTTCAGGTTTGAGATCAACAGATTTTTGTTAGGTAAGGGCATCAAGAGATTATGGGGCAAAGGAGGGTAAATGGAATTGCTACAAATCTAATTGAATAACGGAACAAGTTTGAGGGGCTGAATGGCCTACTGCTGTTCCTATGAATTTGTAATATGTAGATATATGATGGAGGTGTTAGTATATTAATGCAGATGAAGGTATGTTGGTGAAACATCAGTATATCGGTGGAACGTTAGCGTATTGGTGGAGGTGCTGGTATATTGGTGGAAGTGCTGGTATATTGATGGAAGTGCTGGTATATTGGTGGAAGTGCTGGTATATTGGTGGAGGTGCTGGTATATTGGTGGAAGTGCTGGTATATTGGTGGAAGTGCTGGTATATTGGTGGAAGTGCTGGTATATTGGTGGAGGTGCTGGTATATTGGTGGAGGTGCTGGTATATTGGTGGAGGTGCTGGTGTATTGACGGAGGTGCTGGTATATTGGTGGAGGTGCTGGTATATTGGTGGAGGTGCTGGTATATTGGTGGAGGTGCTGGTATATTGGTGGAGGTGCTGGTGTATTGACGGAGGTGCTGGTATATTGGTGGAGGTGCTGGTATATTGATGGAGGTGCTGGTATATTGACGGAGGTGCTGGTATATTGGTGGAGGTGCTGGTATATTGATGGAGGTGCTGGTATATTGGTGGAGGTGCTGGTATATTGGTGGAGGTGCTGGTATATTGACGGAGGTGCTGGTATATTGGTGGAGGTGCTGGTATATTGATGGAGGTGCTGTTATATTGATGGAGGTGCTGTTATATTGATGGAGGTGCTGGTATATTGATGGAGGTGCTGGTATATTGATGGAGGTGCTGGTATATTGGTGGAGGTGCTGGTATATTGATGGAGGTGCTGGTATATTGGTGGAGGTGCTGGTATATTGGTGGAGGTGCTGGTATATTGACGGAGGTGCTGGTATATTGATGGAGGTGCTGGTATATTGGTGGAGGTGCTGGTATATTGATGGAGGTGCTGGTATATTGATGGAGGTGCTGGTATATTGACGGAGGTGCTGGTATATTGGTGGAGGTGCTGGTATATTGGTGGAGGTGCTGGTATATTGGTGGAGGTGCTGGTATATTGGTGGAGGTGCTGGTATATTGACGGAGGTGCTGGTATATTGGTGGAGGTGCTGGTATATTGGTGGAGGTGCTGGTATATTGGTGGAGGTGCTGGTATATTGGTGGAGGTGCTGGTATATTGACGGAGTTGCTGGTATATTGGTGGAGGTGCTGGTATATTGGTGGAGGTGCTGGTATATTAGTCGAGATTCTGGCATACTGGTGAATAAATGAATCCAAGAAAACCCACATGTCACTGCAATACGCTGGGCTGACAACCACTATGGCTGGCTTTATTATTAGGTTAATC
This sequence comes from Heptranchias perlo, assembly GCF_035084215.1. Classification (NCBI taxonomy): domain Eukaryota; kingdom Metazoa; phylum Chordata; class Chondrichthyes; order Hexanchiformes; family Hexanchidae; genus Heptranchias; species Heptranchias perlo. Next base: position 62,978,159 of record NC_090336.1, on the reverse strand, counting down.
ATTTGGGAGTTAATATAGCAGCAATAAACAATAAGTGACACTGGGGGCCACAACATGAAATAATCTACAGAAGCAATGCTAAATTGCTTGTAATTGCAGAATCCATTAAATTGACTAAAAGTCGCTTAAGGACGTGTCCTTTGAAGTCCTTTTATGTGATTCCATTCAAGGGTTAACATTCTGCTTCGCCTGGTGCAATCTGTGTTTGACATTTAAAGTAATCGTACTGATAAGTGATATCATTCCTTTTCGTCCAATTTACTGTGTACACAGGACAGGGGCAATGCAATGTTGGGAGTGAGTTCAAATCCAAACCATCTGCGATGCCTGGTACACACAGGATTTCTAACTTTCCCAATCACGGAATCATAGAATGATTACAGCACACAAGGAAGCCATTCGGCCCATTAAGCCTGTGCCAGCTCATTGTAAGAGCAATCCAGTTAGTCCCATTCCCCCGCTCTTTCCCCGTAGCCCTGCAAATTTTTTCCCTTCAAGGATTTATCCAATTCCTTTTTGAAAGCTACAACTGAATTTGCTTCCACCACCCATTCAGGCAGCGCATTCCAGATCATAACTACTCGCTGCATAAAAAAGTTTTTCCTCATGTAAGCTTTGGTTCTTTTGCCAATCTCTTTAAATCTGTGTCCTTGACTCTTCCGCCAATGGGAACAGTTTCTCTTTACATACTTTATCTAAACCCTTAATGGTTTGCACTGTGATTGGCATCACGTGTGCATTAAAATGACACGGTGGGATATTACCGGTAATATAGTTTATCTGAAACGCCTCCCTCCGTTATATTGGTTGAGGTGTTGATCCATTTATAGTGGAGAGAGAATCCATGGCATAACTTGGATTGTGCTCGAGTTATCATCAACTTGATTTTGGCTCACTTGTACTAAAATGAATCATCAAGAGAATAGAAATTATTTGATAATTCACTGTAGAAATATTAAGCAACAAGTGCCCACACTGGGCCATCTCCCACAGTTGCCATGGGGGTATGATGTATGGAGGCTGCTTCATATGGTTCCTCTACAAATGTGAGAGTTGTAACCCTTCGAAAACCATAATTCTCCACACCCCTCTTTGACTGTGACTTCAGTTCCCCAGCCTAACTCCAGGGACTTAAGCACATGTTCTAGGCTGGCACTCCAGTGCAGTACTGAGGGAGTGCTGAACTGTCAGAGGTGCCGTCTTTTGGATGTGGCATTAAACCGAGACCCCATCTGCTCTGTCAGGTGAATGTAAAAGATCCTATGGCACTATTTTGAAGAGGAGCAGGGGAGTTGGCTAACATTTATCCCTCAACCAACATTACTAAGACAGGTTATCTGGTCATTTATCTAAATGATGTTTGTAGGATGTTGCTGTGCACAAATTGGCTGCTGTGTTTGCCTACCTTACAGCAGTGACTACACTTCAGAAGTATTTTGTTGGTTGTGAAGTGAGATGTCATGGTTTTGGGTGGGGTGCGGAGTGTATATATAGTGATACACAAGGTTGTACACATTTCAAGGTTCTACACAATTGTGTGGGACAGACTGGATGGACCAGTGGGTCTTTTCTTGACCTTCATTGTTAATATGTTTGTATGAAAGGTGCTTTATAAACATAGGATCTTTCTTAACATCTCCACTTTATCCCCTCTCTTCAAGCTTGGTGCCCATTGTATCCTTTCCTTCTTAATGTACAACACCCAGAGATATCTTTCTGCAAGTGAACAGCACTATATTAATGCAAGTTATTGTTATAATGTAATGGCTGATACAATGCAATATGATCTCTGTGAGGTTAACGACTCAATAGAAACCACAGTTTGTTTTCTTTGCATATGAATCTCCAGAAACAAACCCTGTATTTAGTGGCTAGCTCAGAAAGGAGTTACTAAATCTACACTGTTAGCAACTTGCAGCGAAAAAGGGGCTAGAATGGTTAAATTATGAGGACAGGCTCCATAGATTTGTATTCCTCAAGTATAGAAGATTAAGGGGTGATCTAATTGAGGTGTTTAAGATGATTAAAGGATTTAATAAGGTAAATGGTGAGAAGCTTTTTCCTGTGGTGGGGGAGTCCAGAACAAGGGGGACATAACCTTATAATTAGAGCTGGACCATTCAGGGGTGATGTCAGGAAGCATTTCTTCACACTAAGGGTAGTGGAAATCTGGAACTCTCTCCCCCCAAAAAGCTAAAGAATCTTACAACACCAGGTTATAGTGCAACAGTTTTATTTGAAAATCACAAGCTTTCGGAGCTTACCTCCTTCGTCAGGTGAGTGAGTGAAGGGTTTTAAAATTGCATATCATATATTAGGCTGGGAGACAATCATAGCAATCAAAGGTGTCGTTGGTGTTCAGACAGGTTAGCCACGGAAAACATTACATCCCAGTATACTGAATACACAGTGGGTCAGATTACACAGACAGAGAGAGAATGAGACCCGAAAGGCAGAGAGAGAGAAGAGAGAGAGAGAGAGAGAGAATGTCCAGTTGTATTAAAAACAGATAACTTTTTTTTCCCGCTGGTGAGGTTACGTGTAGCGTGACATGAACCCAAGATCCCGGTTACCCACAGATCCGACCAAAGAACACACCCACCAGCTCAACAAACTGATCAAGGCCTTCGATCCAGACCTTCAAAGCATCCTATGCACTCTCATCCCACGTATTCCCCACGTGGGAGACTTCTACTGCCTCCCAAAGATACACAAAGCCAACACACCCGGACATCCTATCGTATCAGGCAACGGAACCCTTTTGTGAGAACCTCTCTGGATGCGTCGAGGGCATCCTGAAACCCATCGTACAGGGAACCCCCAGCTTCTGTCACGACACTACAGACTTCCTACAAAAACTCAGCACCCACGGACCAGTTGAACCAGGAACACTTCTCACCACGATGGACGTCTCAGCACTCTACACCAGTATCCCCCACGATGACGGCATCGCTGCAACAGCCTCAGTACTCAACACCAACAACAGCCAATCTCCAGACGCCATCCTACAACTCATCCACTTCATCCTGGATCACAATGTCTTCACCTTCGATAACCAGTTCTTTACCCAAACACACGGAACAGCCATGGGGACCAAATTCGCACCCCAATACACCAACATTTTCATGCACAAGTTCGAGCAGGACTTCTTCACTGCACAGGACCTCCAACCAACGCTATACACCAGATACATCAACAACATTTTCTTCCTATGGACCCACAGCGAAGAATCACTGAAGAGACTACACGATAACATCAACAAGTTCCATCCCACCATCAAACTCACCATGGACTACTCCTCAGAATCGGTTTCTTTCTTGGACACACGAATCTCCATCAAAGACGGGCACCTCAGCACCTCACTCTACCGCAAGCCCACGGACAACCTCACGATGCTCCACTTTTCCAGCTTCCACCCTAACCACGTCAAAGAGGCCATCCCCTATGGACAGGCCCTGCGAATACACAGGGTCTGCTCAGACGAGGAGGAACACGATGGACACCTACAGACGCTGAAAGACGCCCTCGTAAGAACGGGATATGACGCTCGACTCGTCGATCGACAGTTCCGACGGGCCACAGCGAAGAATCGCATAGACCTCCTCAGAAGACAAACACGGGACGCAACCAACAGAGTACCCTTCGTCGTCCAGTACTTCCCCGGAGCGGAGAAACTACGCCATGTTCTCCACAGCCTTCAACATGTCATCAATGACGACGAACACCTTGCTATGGCCATCCCCACACCTCCACTACTCGCCTTCAAACAGCCGCCCAACCTCAAGCAGACCATCGTTCGCAGTAAATTACCCAGCTTTCAGGAGAACAGCGTCCACGACACCACACAACCCTGCCACGGCAACCTCTGCAAGACATGCCAGATCATCGACACAGATACCACCATCACACGAGAGGACACCACCCACCAGGTACATGGTTCATACTCCTGTGACTCGGCCAAGGTTGTCTACCTCATACGTTGCAGGAAAGGATGCCCCGGAGCAAGGTACATTGGCGAGACCATGCAGACACTGCGACAATGGAAGAACGGACACCGCGCAACAATCGCCAGACAGGAGGGTTCCCTCCCAGTCGGGGAACACTTCAGCAGTCAAGGATATTCAGCCACCGACCTTCGGGTAAGCGTTCTCCAAGGCGGCCTTCGAGACACACGACAACGCAAAATCGTCGAGCAGAAATTGATAGCCAAGTTCCGGACCCATGAGGACGGCCTCAACCGGGATCTTGGGTTCATGTCACGCTACACGTTACCTCACCAGCAGGAAAAAAACGTTATCTGTTTTTAATACAACTGGACATTCTCTCTCTCTCTGCCTTTCGGGTCTCATTCTCTCTCTGTCTGTGTAATCTGACCCACTGTGTATTCAGTATACTGGATGTAATGTTTTCCGTGGCTAACCTGTCTGAACACCAACGACACCTTTGATTGCTATGATTGTCTCCCAGCCGAATATATGATATGCAATTTTAAAACCCTTCACTCACTCACCTGACGAAGGAGGTAAGCTCCGAAAGCTTGTGATTTTCAAATAAAATTGTTGGACTATAACCTGGTGTTGTAAGATTCTTTACATTTGTCCACCCCAGTCCATCACCGGCATCTCCACATCATGTCCCCAAAAAGCTGTTGAGGCTGGGAGTCAATTGAAAATTTCAAAACGTAGATTGATAGTTTTTTTTTAGGCAAGGGTATTAAGGGTTATGGAACTAAGACAGGTAAATGGAGTTTAGTTACAAACCAGACATGATCTAATAGAATGGTGGAACAGGCTCGAGGGGCTGAATGGCCTACTCCTGTTCCAATGTTCCTTTCTTGCAGTAAGACACTGAAAATAAACTATAAGCCAACTGCTTGGGAAAGATCACATCTTTGGGAATTAGCACAAGCAAACTTCCAGTTATTAAAAGATTATAAAGCAGTCCTGTTTTACGTTGGACTATTCTGGATTTTCGGGCCTACATTTCAACAGTGACTACATTGGCTGTAAAGCGCTTTAGGATGTCCTGAGGTCGTGAATGGCACGATAGAAATGCAAATCTTTCTTTCTTTTTCTTTCAAGGTGGGTAAAAAAAAATCTATCCGCTTAGGGCCAAAATAAACTGCAGCAGCAAGGAAAGCAAACAGCAGACTGCTGACTAAGAGAAGGGCAGATATAAACAGGCCACTTGGAGCTGCGTTGTCTCTTGAGCTCCAAGGACCATTAATTCCTGCATCTGTCCTCACTGCCCATTGATGCCCTTCTGAAGTTCTATCACTCAGTGCTCAATAAAGCCTCGCTGTGGCCATCCATTCCCATGACAGGGAGCAATAACGGCAGATCAGCGCCTGTTGGGTTTCGTAAGCACAGGGCAGTGAGTTGAGAAGTGATGTGATATGCCTTCAACGTGATGGATGAAAACAGGAACGCCAGTTCTCTCACCGACACCTGATGCCAGTGATGGATGGCCATATACTTGGTCCTGGCAGTCACTGGGGAGAAGCCGATTTATTAAATTGATGCGGGGAATAAAGGCAATCCCTAGGAGGAGGGGAAGCGGCTTTTTATTTCTCCTTTTACCCTTGAATCAGGAGCTGCTGGGTTTTTATTTGGTTAATATCTGTCGAAACGTCTCATTAAAGTTCTACACTGTCCAAACTCAGAAACCAATTGGTGCTAGGACAAGCCATCCTATCTAGGAACTTGTGAGACCTTAACAACTACAATGCGGAGCAATTGGATTCAGGTCAGAGTGTGCGATACCCCACCAGTGATGTGGTTTCCCATCTGCCGGTCTGTATAGACCTACCCCTGCCACAACTGAAGGTCAGAAACCCTGACCATCGAATAACTGGCAATATGCACACCATGAACTGAACACGAGGGAGTGCGGAATAAAGAAAGAACTCGCATTTATATAGTGCCTTTAATGACCTCAGGACATCCCAAAGCACTTTACAGTAAATGAAGTAATTTTTTGAAGCAATCAATGTTGCAATGTAAGAAACATTATTTGCGCACAGCAAGGTCTCACAAACTGCAATGAAGTAAATGACCAGATAATCTGTTTTTTCAGTTATTTTTGTTGAGGTATAAATATTGGCCAGGAAGACCAGGGAGAACTCCTCTGCTCCTCTTCGAAATAGTGCCATAGAATCTTTTACATCCACTTGAGAGGGCAGACGGGGCCTCAGTTTAACATCTCATCCAGAAGATGGCATCTCCGACAGTGCAACAGTACTGCACTGGAGTGTCAACCTGGATTACGTACTCAAGTCTCTGGAGTAGGGCATGAGCCCACCACCTTCTGGCTCAGAGGCGAGAGTGCTATCCACTGAGCCAAGGCAGACACCAGTGCAGTACAGAAAGAGTGCAGCACTGTTTGCGATCACATCCTCTATTTGAGATGTTAAACCAATTTAACCCCTGTTCCAGTGGATCTGAAAGATGCCATGACATTTTTTGAAAAAGAGCAGGGAGTTCACCCACTGTCAAGGCCAACAATCTTCCCTCAACCAACACTACCAAAAACTCATTACATAGAATTACATAGAATTTACAGCACATGAAACAGGCCATTCGGTCCTACTGGTCTGACCCAATGTTCATGCTCCACACAAGCCTCCTCCCACCCTACTTCATCTAACCCTATCAGCATATCCTTCTATTCCTTTCTCCCTCATGTACTCATCTAGCTTCCCCTTGAATTCATTAATTTGTTGTTGTTGGTTGTTATGCTTTGTTGTGTGGTAAAAGGTGGCTATGTTCACCTACATAGCAAAATAATTCATTGAATGTGAAGCCCTTTGGCACATTTCTAAGAAATGGCAAGGTGCTACATATATAAATTCAAGTTTGTTCCTTTACCTGCAGAGATCTATCATTCCCCATCATCAGTATGACATAACCTGTGACCCAATTACAGTCTTGCCTCACTCCTTGATTCCAGAGTGACATTATCTCTACCTCTTGACATCCTCGTGACAACTTTCATGATCACAGGCTTGCCATTCTCTCTCGCCTCTTCTTAGACAATCAGAGAATGCCATTATCGGTCTGTCGATGCTGCAATTACAGCTCATCCTGGATGATCCATGACACGTCTGCTCTGCCCCACCTACAATCACGCCCCCAAGGTGACATCCAGTCTGTCCCAGTACAAGCGCACATGGTCATTTTAAATGTAGACGGTTGGAGGCACTTGAAAAAAAATTGCACAGATGCACAAAATCTCCAAAGCAGCCCCATCACATTTGATTTTAATTAGTTCCGAAAGTGCATACTTTATATTCATTATGATTGGTTTCTTTGGGAGTACAATAAGCAAAATCATGCCAAACATAATGAGCACAATAACAAACAACCTGTCAGGAATAAAACTGGAAAGAGAATAGATCAGGTGAAGCACTCGGTGGAATTTGCAAAATTACTCTTGCAAAAAAACTGTGCACTATTTTCTGTTAATATAAGTGTCTTTGAACCCAAGTGAAACAGGTGCAATGTTACAATCCTCACCCATTCTTAAGGAATCCTATTGCCTGTAGACTTCCTCAGTTCAACATTATGTACAGTCTGAGAATACACACCACAGATGGGTGATGAATAACATGCACTTATGAAAAGTTCTACATCTTGGAGTAGAGAGACTGGAGAAGCTGGGATTGTTCTCCTTAGAGTAGAGAAGGTTAAGGGAAGATTTAGTAGAGGCATTCAAAATCATGAAGGGTTTTGACAGAGTCAATAAGGAGAAATTGTTTCCACTGACAGGAGGGCAGGTAACCAGAGGACACAGGTTTAAGATAACTGGATAAAGAGCCAGAGATAAGACGTGGAGAATTTTTTTTTATGCAGTGAGTTATTATGATTTGGAATGCAATGTCTGAAAGGGTGGTGGAAACAGATTCAATAGTAACTTTCAAAAGGGAATACTTAAAGGGAAAAAAATTATAGGACTATGAGGAAAGAGCAGGGGAGTGGGACTAATTGGATTGCTCTTTCAAAAAATCGGCACAGGCATGATGGGCTGAATGGCCCCTCCTCCTGTACTGTAACATACAATGACTTCAAGTGCCCATATCAAATTCCTCTCTTCCGCTATTAATGGAGGCACTAATCATTTAAAAGGGCAGAGAAAGAACTTTGGTACAAGCCCGTTAAATGTTTGTAGAATCACATCAGCTCTACGCAGTAATGAGTTCTACTTCCTTCACTGAGGCGGCTGTAATTTTACCTCATCAATTATCATCAGTTTTTGAAACCACTGCCAATATCAGCATGTTCCAAAGTGCGTGAACCAATACAAACATGCACGCAGACACACGCACAGACACATACTTACGCACTAGGGTTGCCAACTCTGGTTGGATGTATTCCTGGAGTTTTCATGACAAGACGTCCCGCCTCCCACTGCCCTGCCCGCACACTCCCGCCATTGGTCGCCTAACTCGTCAATCCTCGCAGCACACGGCCTTCCCACGGCCAATTGGAAAGCGAACTGACCCTTGATGATTCAATTGGATGATTCTTGACTGTCAAACAGCCTTTATTCCCATCTCCATCAATTTTATATGTAGGAATCAAAATTGTTCAAAGAAAATGAAAAGGAAAGCATAATTTTGTTTAATGCTCCTATGATTTTTCTCCTGGGTTTGCTCGCAGCAATATCCTGGAGATTAACTTTCATTTTCTGGAGACTTGGGGACAATCCTGGAGTGTAGGTAACCCTAGAACACACACATACACACGCACAGATAGGGATACTCATACACACAGGCAATTACACACGCACATGCACATGCACACACAGCCATAAATATTTCTTGAAAAGTTCAGGGAATTGGAAGTGTCTAACTGAGTGGAGGCATTAATAGATTTAGTCAATAAATATTTTTGGTACTGTGTCTTCCTTAAGTATACAATATATATTGTAATGACCATAATGACCATCTTTATATTTATGGTTATTGTTTTAGCTTGAAGTTATTTTTATGTATTAAAGCAAAATGCAAGTAATACCCTAAGCAAATCACTCAACATTAAAAGCAGGATAACACCAAATGAAAACATCTGGTGCAGAGGTGCACCTCTTGCTAAATGGCACATTACAGAACTATTATGCTAATTGCATGTTAATTATTATGCTAATAGGATCATTAGCAAATATTAGTATGTAAATGGATAAATTAATTATTTATTCTATCCATTAAACTGTGGCGTGCGATTTGCGAGCATATGTTTAACGGCCAATCTAAATGGTTAAATAAACATTTTTCTCTGGCCTGGTCCTTAAAGTCAGCCTCTAATTGAAACGGTAATCACATTTGCCTAAATTAAAATGATACAAAGTTGAATGATAACCCAAGAATACTTGCAAACAGTAAACGGGGTTAGAAATCAACTGAACTTCAAGTCAGTTCGATGCATCATGATTTATCAGCCTACCAGAAGCCAGCATGAGAATTGCAATATTGTACATTTAAAATATGAAGGACGTCAACGGGGGAGGGGAAGAGGGGAAGCAAAATTTTTAGGTAAATAATCTCTCAACACAATTCAGCCAACAGAAGTTGAAGAGAGGTGATGATTCACTTCGCCTACTTTGAATGAAACTTGATCTGAGGTATATCTTAACAAGAAACATAGAAACATAGAAAATAGGAGCAAGAGCCGGTCATTCGGCCCTTCGGGCCTGCTCCGCCATTCAAAATGATCATGCCTGATCGTCTAACTCAGTAATCTGTTCCCGCTTTTTCCCCATATCCCTTGATCCCTTTAGCATTAAGAAATGTATCTATCTCCTTCTTGAATACATCTAATGACTTGGCCTCCACTGCCTTCTGTGGTAGAGAATTCCACAGGTTCACCACCCTCTGAGTGAAGAAATTTCTCCTCATCTCGGTTCTAAATGGCATACCCCGTATCCTGAGAATGTGACCCCTGGTTCTGGACTCCCCAGCCATCGGGAACATCCTCCCTGCATCTAGTCTGTCTAGTCTTGTTAGAATTCTATATGTTTCAATTAGATCACCTCTCATTCTTCTAAACTCTAGTGAATATAGGCCAAGTCGACCCAATCTCTCCTCATACGTCAGTCCTGCCATCCCAGGAATCAGTCTGGTAAACCTTCGTTGCACTCCCTCCATGACAAGGATATCCTTCCTCAGATAATGGGACCAAAACTGCACACAATACTCCAGATGTGGTCTCACCAAGGCCCCGTACAACTGCAGTAAGACATCCCTACTCATGTACTCAAATCCTCTTGCAATGAAGGCCAACATACCATTCACCTTCCTAACTGCTTGCTGCACTTGAATGCTCGCTTTCAGCGAATGGTGTACAAGGACACCCAGGTCTCGTTGCACCTCCCCTTTTCCCAATTTATCACCATTCAGATAATAATCTGCCTTTCTGTTTTTACAACCAAAGTGGATAACCTCACATTTATCCACGTTATACTACATCTGCCATGTTCTTGCCCACTCACCCAACTTGTCTAAATCACATTGGAGCCTCTTTGCATCCTCCTCACAGCACACATTCCACCCCAGCTTTGTGTCGTCTGCAAACTTGGAAATGTTACATTCCGTTCCCTCATCCAAATCATTGATATATATTGTGAATAGCTGGGGCCCAAGCACTGATCCCTGTGGTACCCCACTAGTCACTGCCTGCCACTCGGAAAAAGACCCGTTTATTCCTACTCTCTGTTTCCTGTCTGTCAACCAATTCTAAATCCATGTCAGTATATTCCCCCCAATCCCAGGTGCTTTAATTTTGCACACTAACCTCTTGTGTGGGACCTTATCAAAAGCCTTCTGAAAATCCAAATACACCACATCCACTGGTTCTCCCCTATCTAAGAAGTGTGGGTTACTGGCCATTGGGTTTCTCACAAAGCCTTTCGCCAAATACAGCACTGCAAATGCTGAATTAATTCTGCAGCTTCAGGTTATTGCAGCCAAAAATAAATAAATAAAATGCTCATTATCTGGATGTCTGGTGTCTCCACGGTGCTTTTGTGTCTGAAATGATGACAGATTGGGAGGTAGGAAATGGCCTCATGGAGTGCAGGAAACTTTAAAAGACCATTTACTTCCCAGGTGTGAAACTCAACCAAAAAAAACCCCACCTCAGCTTTATGGCAGAAGGAACACCAGCGAGAACCAGCGGCACATCTGTCTCATTAACTAATTGCTAGTGATTTTTTTTATCCTCGTGCTCTCTCACCATGAGGAATCCCGAGTGAAGGGTAGAATTTCAACCTTTAATGTGATGCTTTCTCACACTTCCAGAGCTGCATTGACACTGTTAGCCACCCTTTCATAGCAGTGACCTGCAAAAACCTCTTTGATGTTGGGCAAAAGGTAAAAACAGTGACTTGAATCACAAATGCGAACTTAGCTTTGTTAAGCTTAAACCAACTCACAGACAAGAAACAGAACAATCCCTCCGATGGCTTTGTTGGTACATACTTTGACGGAGGACGAAAGTCCCACGTTCGATCCCCAGCTTGTGCTGAGGTGGCGATAACAATACTGCAGCTCAGCTCAGTGATCCCAGAGCTACGATATCCCCTCACCTGCCCTTTTCCAAATAGCCTACCATTGAGTGTCAGCTTGGCTTAGTTGGTAGTGCTCTTGCCCCTGTGTTAGAAGGTTAGGGGTTCAATCCCCACTCTTAAGATTTGAGCACATAATCTAGGCTGACACTACAGTACAATACTGAGGGAGCACTGTGGTGCCATCTTTCAGAGGAGATGTTGAACCAAGGCCTCTCTTCAATGGATGCAAATGATTCCACGGCACTACTCAAAGATTCTAAGGAACCAGACGAATCCTTAGCATCCTCACTAGGAGCCATCTGAGGTTTTATCACCCAGCGTAGGTCTTGGAGTAAATGATGGCTAATTTGGCTCGTCGAACTACCTTGCTACAATTGTACCGGGTGCTGGTGAGACCACACCTAGAGTACTGCGTATGGTTTTGGTCCCCATATTTAAGGACGGATATACTTCCAATGGAGGCGATTCAGAGAAGGTTCACTAGGTTGATTCCGGGTATGGAAGTGTTTTCTTATGAGGAAAGATTGAGTAGGTTGGGCCGATACTCACCGGAGTTCAGAAGAATGAGAGGAGATCTCATTGAAATATTAAAGATTCTGAGGGGGCTTGACAGGGTAAATGCTGAGAGGATGTTTCCCCTCATAGGGGAATCTAGAACTAGGGGGGGCATAATCTCAGAATAAGGGGTCGCCCATTTAAGACGGAGATGAGGAGAAATTTCTTCTCTGAGAGGGTTGTGAACCTTTGGAATTCTTTGCCCCAAAAAGCAGTGGAGGCTGAGTCACTGAATATATCCAAGACTGAGTGGGTGTAATTCCAGGATAAGGCCATTTAAGACTGAGATGAGGAGGAATTTCTTCACACAGAGGGTTGTGAATCTTTGGAATTCTCTAGCCCGGAGGGCTGTGGATGCTGTGTCGTTGAATATGTTAAAGGCTGAGATAGACAGATTTTTGGACTCTACGGGAATCAATATGGGGATTGCGCAGGAAAGGAGTTGAGGTTGAAGATCAGCCATGATCTGATTGAATGGTGGAGCAGGCTCGAGGGGCCGAATGGCCTACTCCTGCTCCTAAATCTTATGTTCTTAACACTCCTGTGAAGCACCTTGGGATGTTTTACTGTGTCAAAGGTGCTATATAAATGCAAGTTGTTGTTGTGATTAGCAAGGTTCCAGAGCTTATAAGGACCTTGACTTTATGAGCGCCATGCTTGAGCTGATCTCCTTCCTTCCCTGGAATGCAGATGTTAGTTGCTGGAGCGTTGAGTTGATGAACCCTTTTTGGTGGCGGGGTTGTCTGTTCCATGTGGGTCTTCGGTTCCGGCTGAACCTTGCTTAGACACAAGCTACAATATCAGAGCTAGCTGGCTTGCCTCTCGCCTTTTTTTGATCTCAGGCACTTGTTAATTGACACTCTTTTCACTGCCCGAAACTGACTCGCGAAACCACTATATAACTTCGAACCTCTGACTCTCTGTCCTTAAAGGGACTTTGTATGGGTAAGAGTACCTTTTACACATTGCTCAGCAGAGATTCGTGCAGATAGAGACAAAGAGAACCTTCTTCTATCTACCAAGAGAGGCTAAGAGAGTGTAAGACAAAGAAAGATTCTGCTTCTCTTACTACCAATTATTACTGTTCAAAGACAAAGAATATCTGCTGGAGGTGTGTTAAAACTTTTTTACATATATCTCAATTACAAAGAGGAACATCTTACAGTTAATTAACCAATGAGAGTGACAGATGACCCTGAAACATGTTAAGTTCCTGTGAATGTCATTGAGCCATTAAAACAAGGCCTTCCCCAAGCATGACAGACCCTTCAGTCTACAGTTTAAGATCTCTCTTCCCATCCATCTTGCATTTCTTGAGGTTTTTTTCCATACGGGGGAGGGGGGGCGGTGGAGGGTGGATGTGTTATTCTAAATGGTTTGTGTCCAGGGATAGTAGCTTCTCACAATAGTAAGGAATACATTGTTTGTGCAAACAAGCCTTCATGGTGGAATTAATTTAGAAGCTTCATGATCTGACCAGCTGAGCAAACTTGGGTTAGCTAAAAACCTTTATGGTTTGATAGTTTGAAGCAGCCTGCATTCCAGCCATTTCCCAGCATTCAGTTCAACAGCTGAACTCCATTTTGTATGCGCATCGTTCAAACTGAACTCCAGTTTGAACGCATTTCAGGCAATTTACTGGGCATTTTTCAGATGAATTTTGAAGGCATCCTTCGTGCAATTTACAGGGCACTGTTCCTGCAAAGAAGAGTGCAGATATTTTGCAGCATTGGGGCCAACATTCCCCCTCAACCAACACCACAAAAGAATGACTTAAATGATCAATCTCCTCACATTTGCTGTTTATGGGACTTTATTGAGCAATGTTTGCCTGCATGACAACAATACTTACACTTAAATAGAATTACATAGAATCTTACAGCAAAGAAACAGGCCATTCGACCCAAATGGCCCATGCCTTACTTCATCCAGCCCGATCAGCATATCTTTCTATTCCTCTCTCCCTCGTGTGTTTATCAAGCATCCCCTTAGATGCATCTATGCTATTCACCTCAACCATTCCCATGTGGTCGCAAATTCCACATTCTCAACACTTTCTGAGTAAAGAAGTTTCTCCAGAATTTTTTATTGGAATTATTAGCGACTAGCTTATATTTATGGCCCCTGGTTTTGGACTCCCCACGAGTGGAACCATTTACTCTACATCTACCCTATTAAACCCTTTCATAATTTTAAAGACTTCTATCAGATCACCCATCAACCTTCTCTTTTGTAGAGAAAGTAGCCCCAGCTTGTTCAGTCTTTCCTGATAGTTATGACCTCTCAGTTCTGGTATCACCCTTGTAAATAGGAACATAGGAACAGGAATAGGCCATTCAGCCCCTCGTGCCTGCTCCGCCATTTGATAAGATCATGGCTGATCTGTTATCTAACTCCATATACCTGCCTTTGGCCCATATCCCTTAATACCTTTGATTGCCAAAAAGCTATCGATCTCAGATTTAAATCTTCAGATCCTTTTTATGCCATGGAGACCAGAACTATACAGAGTACTCCAAGTGTGGTTTAACCAAGGTTCAATACATGTTTAATATAACTTATTTGCTTTTCAATTCTATTCCTCTAGAAATGAACTCCAATGCTTGGTTTGCATTTTGTATGGCCATGTTAACCCGTGCTGCTACTTTTAATGATTTGTGGATCTGTAACCCTAGATCCCTTTGCCTCTCTATCCCATATAGACTCTTTCAAACGTGAATTTTTATTCACACAGAGTATAGATACAGTGCCATTTTTAGCTTAGGACAAGACTATGGGATATCACATTGAGACCCTGTTACAATATTCGCCTGCACAGTGGGTGTGATAGACTTGTGAAATATAATCTGAGCTGCATTTAACAACTTTGAAACGACGGATTTAAAAAAAGTAAGTGGAGGAGATGACGAGTTTGCTTCAGAGTAAGTTGCTCCCTCGTGCTGATTATGGCAGGGCCAGCTTCAGCTTTAAAGTGGGGCACTTCCATGACAGTCTAATCATTTTGTCAAATGTCACCACTGCTCGAGAGATGCAGCAGATGTCACCAGATTTTGGTCTCGGGAGATAAGAGTTATAGATGGGCAGGAACTCACTCCAGGATTCACGATGTGTCAAACAAAACTCCACACTAATTAGAAGTGAGTGTTGTGCTCAAAAGCTTCTTAGAATCATAGAATCTTACAGCACAAAAGGAGGCGATTCGGCCCATCGTTCCTGTGCCGGTTCTTTGAAACACTCATCTAATTAGTCCCACTCCCCCTGTTCTTTCCCCCGTACCCCTGCAATTTTTTTCATTTTCACGTATATATCCAATTCCCCTTTGAAAGTTACTATTGAATCGGCTTCCAGGCAGTGCATTCCAGATCGTAACAACTCGCTGCGTAAAAATAATTCTCCTCAGGTGGACGTAAAAGATCCCATGGCACTATTTCGAAGAAAAGCAGGGAAGTTCTCCCCAATGTCCTGGCCGATATTTATCCCTCAACCAACATCACCAAAAAAAAAATCAGATTTTCTGGTCATTATCTCATTGCTGTTTGTGGGATCTTGCTGTGCGCAAATTGGCTGCTGCCTTTCCTACATTACAACAGTGACTACACCTCAAAAATACTTCATTGGCTGTAATCACCAACAACGTTAATGAGTTTCACAATAATACTGTGGTATTTGTCATGTAATTCAAACGGGCTGATCAGTTTATAGGGTCAGTGGGGGGGCAGGCGGAACAGATTAATCTTTTTTTCATTCGTTCATGGGATGTGGGCGTCGCTGGCGAGGCCGGCATTTATTGCCCATCCCTAATTGCCCTTGAGAAGGTGGTGGTGAGCCACCTTCTTGAACCGCTGCAGTCCGTGTGGTGAAGGTTCTCCCACTGTTAGGAAGGGAGTTCCAGGATTTTGACCCAGCGACGATGAAGGAATGGTGCTATATTTCCAAGTCGGGATGGTGTATGACTTGGAGGGGAATGTGCAGGTTGTGTTGCTCCCATGTGCCTGCTATCCTTGTCCTTCTAGGTGGTAGAGGTCGTGGGTCTGCGAGGTGTTGTCGAAGAAGCCTTGGCGAGTTGCTGCAGTGCATCCTGTGGATGGTACACACTGCAGCCACAGTGCGCCGGTGGTGAAGGGAGTGAATGTTTGTGGTGGTGGATGGGGTGCCAATCAAGCGGGCTGCTTTGTCCTGGATGGCGTCGAGGTTCTTGAGTGTTATTGGAGCTGCACTCATCCAGGCAAGTGGAGAGTATTCCATCACACTCCTGACTTGTGCCTTGTAGATGGTGGAAAGTCTTTGGGGAGTCAGGAGGTGAGTCACTCGCCGCAGAATACCCAGCCTCTGACCTGCTCTTGTAGCCAGAGTATTTATGTGGCTGGTCCAGTTAAGTTTCTGGTCAACAATGACCCCCAGGATGTTGATGGTGGGGGATTCGGCGATGGTAATGCCGTTGAATGTCAAGGGGAGGTGGCTAGACTCTCTCTTGTGGGAGATGGTCATTGCCTGGCACTTGTCTGGCGCAAATGTTACTTGCCACTTGTCAGCCCAAGCCTGGATGTTGTCTGGGTCTTGCTGTATGCGGGAATGGACTGCTTCATTATCTCAGGGGTTGCGAATGGAACTGAACACTGTGCAATCATCAGCGAACATCCCCATTTCTGACCTGACGATGGAGGGAAGGTCATTGATGAAGCAGCTGAAGATGGTTGGGCCTAGGACACTGCCCTGAGGAACTCCTGCAGCAATGTCCTGTGGCTGAGATGATTGGCCTCCAACAGCCACTACCATCTTTCTTTGTGCTAGGTATAACTCCAGCCACTGGAGAGTTTTCCCCTTGATTCCCATTGACTTCAATTTTACTCGGGCTCCTTGGTACCACATTCAGTCAAATGCTGCCGTGATGTCAAGGGCAGTCACTCTCACCTCACCTCTGGAATTCAGCTCTTTTGTCCATGTTTGGACCAAGGCTGTAATGAGGTTTGGAGCCGAGTGGTCCTGTCAGAACCCAAACTGAGCATCGGTGAGCAGGTTATTGGTGAGTAAGTGCCGCTTGATAGCCCTGATGATGACACCTTCGATTTTTTTGCTGATGATTGAGAGTAGACTGATGGGGCGGTAATTGGCTGGATTGGATTTGTCCTGCTTTATGTGGCCAGGACATACCTGGGCAATTTTCAACATTGTCAGGTAGATGCCAGTTTTGTAGCTGTACTGGAACAGCTTGGCTAGAGGCGCAGCTAGTTCTGGAGCACAAGTCTTCAGCACTCTATATCGTGACAGCTTCTCTAGAAAAGAGAAGGCTGAGGGGTGACCTGATAGCGGTCTTTAAAATAATGATCGGGTTTGAACGGGTAGATGTCGTGAAAATGATTCCATTTGTGGGGGAGTCCAAAACTAGAGGTCATAAATATAAAATAGTCACTAATAAAATTCAACAGGGAATTCAGGAGAAACGTCTTTACCCAAAGAGTGGTGAGAATATGGTACTCGCTACCACAAGGAGTGTTTGAGACAAATACCATAGATGCATTTAAGGGGAAACTAGATAAGCACATGAGGGAGAAAGGAATAGAAGGGTATCCTGATAAGGTGAGATGTGGTCGGGAGGGAGGAGACTCGCCTGGAGCATAAACGCCGGCATGGACCAGTTGGGCCGAATGGCCTGTTTCAATGTATATCAAGTATCTTTGTTACTGAAAAGGAAGCAAGTTTTTTGAGACAATGGATTCAGGCTTCTTATTGGTTATAGCGCACAATAAGAGGAGTGACTGAGTATAACGATGTGGAACAGTTTTGATCAAATATTCCAAACTTTACAGTGTCATCATCAATTTTCCTCATTAAAACAGGCAACAATGGTAGTTGAGACTAAACAAGGAAACATCACAACCTCAAAGTCACAATTGGCGACACCAGCGGGCGAACACCTAATGTCATTCGTACATTGTCCCTAATTTAACGTAAGTGTCAACCGACTGCAGAGACACGAAGCTGCGTCAAAATGGCAAAAGAAGGCATGTCATACGAAGGCATTAAGTGTTCAGCTACTAACAATTAGCAATAGTTATTTCGAGGTTCACATCTCATCCAGCCCTGAGAACCCAGTGACGAGAGCAACCTTCATCAAGAGGCAAGTCACCTTGTGATACATTAAAATAAAAATTAACATAGGAACAGGAGGAGGCCATTCAGTCCCTCAAGCCTGTTCCGCCCTTCAATTAGGTCATTGTCTGATCCATATCTTAACTCCATCTACCCGCCTTGGGTCCATAACCCTTAATACCCTTGCCTAACAGATCTATATTTTCCAGGTGAATATACTCGGATTAATGCCATTATGGAGTCTTATCCTGAAGTATTCTGTAAAAGCAACCTCTAGGATGGGGCCTCAATTTGTGGTTTGCAGTTTGCAACCCTTAATTCACTATCAATCAATCCTGCCCTAAAACCCATGCATGGGCCTGCTTTCACATGAAATAGACAAATACTCCATGCTCACACCAGCACAATAGTCTCCAAAGCAAAGCAAGGAGCCTCAAGTCCAATCTCCAGATTTTGGTTAGAACATAAAACTAGACAGATCGAGACCCCAATTTATAGTCTTTTACCATCAGATTAGGCTTCTCTTTGTTAGTAGATTCAGCAATGGTGATATATGTATTGGCACCAACTGAAAATACATTTGGATGTGTTGTTACTGTTTCTGGCTGGGGCAAAGAGCACCTCGTACTAAAGGTAGTACTGCATAAATTTATCAGGGCCAGAATGATCTCCTCGACTAGTTTTGATGGCCTTGGGGGGGGGGGGCGGGGAGCGGGGGCAGGGGGGTGGTGGTCAGAGAGGAATTTCCCAGATTTTCTTCCACAAAAAAATTGGCCTGGGTTTTCAATTTGGTTTTTCGCCTCTCCCAGGTGATCACATGGTCTCGGTTGGGGTGGGGAATGAATATATTGTGATGCAAAAGGCATCACAATTGTTTGGGATAGGCCAGATGGACCAGAGGGTCTTTTCCTGTCCGTCATTGTTTGTATGCCTGTAAGACTTGTTCCTCATCAATAGGCATAGGATAGATGTTGGGCGGTCCTTCTTTTCCCAGAGATTAGTGAGTCTCTGGAATACACTGCTGGCTGGTGTGGTGGGTGCTGACTCTCTGCTCACCTTCAAGAGGGAGCTGGACCATTTCCTGACTGGGGCAGAGATCGCATCATATAGAAGGTAATCAGATTAACAATTAACATACACATGGTCCATGTGATCTCCTGGACTGGTTTCGATCGCCTGAAGGGGTCGGAAAGGAATTTTCCAGAGTATTTCTTTCCTTTATTGGTTTGTTTTTCTGGATTTTTGCCTCTCCCAGGAGACTACATGCCTGCAAGGGGTGGGGGGAGGAGTGGGGGCGGCAGTAGGAAATGTTTAGTCAGGATGCTCCAGGCTTCATGAGTATGGGGCAGGCTTGATGGGCCAGCTGGTCTTTTCCTGCCTGTTATTTTCATACATCGTGTGTATCTTGTTCAGCACATTTCTCAGTCTCAGTTTTTTGGTAGACCGCTGAGGTGAAACTGATTGGATTTGTGGGGACTTTTCTCTTCAATGCCCCAGCAAGGTCAACCTTCCATTCAACTGCTGTATTTTCATCATCTTTCTTTCAGCTCAATAGTTTGAACCACCAGCCTCTGATAAACAGGGCATTCTATCGAAAGGACAATTCAAACAGGAGAAAAACTCACCAGCTGACTGCGGGTTTAAACCGTGAAGGAGGAAAACCAGCTGGAAAAAAGATCAGAATTTCAAAGCCGTTGATTTTAATGAAATTTTGTGCTACTGATGTTGGATCTCAGTCGGGTAATTAAACGTGGGGCAGATTTTCTCCTGTTTTTGGGCAAGAACAGGGCGAATTGGAGCACAGGACGTACTGCCCCGTTCCCGCCAACACCTGGGCCATCTTGAAATGGAGGCCAAGACACCCGCTGAGAACATACAGGCACCCCACTAGCCCAGGCAAATCGGGGTCCTCGAACCCTGACGCAATTTTTAGGTACCAATGGGGCGGAACCTGCACCATATTCGTTTCACCTGTTGCAACTTCAGATGAGACGTTAAACCAAGGCCCCATTCGCCCTCTCAGATGGATGTAAAAGATCCCAATGCCACTATTCGAAGAAAAGCAGGGGAGTTCTCCCCGTGTCCTGTCCAATATTTATCTCTCAACCAATCACTAAAAAAAGATTATCTGGTCATCATCACACCGTGTTTATGGGAGCTTGCTGTGTGCAAATTGGCTACCGCGTTTCCTACATTAGAACAGTGACTACCCTTCAAAAGTACTTCATTGATTGTAAAGCACTTTGGGATATCCTGAGGTCTGTCTGTCTTTCTTTCTTGTGTTGAACTTTGAAACTGATCTTTTTGGCATCATGGGGAGGATTAATGGTCCTACTGAGCCTCCACAAAAAATAATCACCCCCTTCCCGTGATGTCCGCCCCTCTCCAGGGATCGCCGCACCACCCCACCTTTAACGTGCCTGCATCGGATGATCTTGCGCTGGAATTTCTGGCCCTCTCTGGACCCTGTGAGCAGCTCGCCAAACAACATGGAAAATTGGTCACGTCTCCGAGCTATTGCCCAGTCTCAGTTGACAAGAGGACATTAAAGGTCAACCACAACCATTGAGCTTTATAATTAATCAAAGGACAATCACTGAGGTTCAAAATCGATCAAAGGACAATCACTAGGCTTCATAATTAATTAAAGGACAATCACTGGGGTTTATAATTAATCAAAGGACAATCACTGGGGTTCATATTTAATCAAAGGACAATCACTGAGGTTCAAAATCGATCAAAGGACAATCACTGGGGTTTCATAATCAATCAAAGGACAATCACTGAGGTTCATAATTAATCAAAGGACAATCACTGAGGTTCATAATCGATCAAAGGACAATGACTGAGGTTCATAATCGATCAAAGGACAATCACTGGGGTTGATAATTAATCAAAGGACAATCACTGGGGTTTCATAATCGATCAAAGGACAATCACTGGGGTTTATAATTAATCAAAGGACAATCACTGGGGTTGATAATTAATCAAGGGAAAATCACTGGGGTTTCATAATCAATCAAAGGACAATCACTGGGGTTTATAATTAATCAAAGGACAATCACTGGGGTTTATAATTAATCAAAGGACAATCACTGGGGTTGATAATTAATCAAGGGACAATCACTGGGGTTTCATAATCGATCAAAGGACAATCACTGAGGTTCATAATTAATCAAAGGACAATCACTGGGGTTGATAATTAATCAAAGGACAATCACTGGGGTTTCATAATCGATCAAAGGACAATCACTGGGCTTCATAATTAATCAAAGGACAATCACTGGGGTTCACAATCGATCAAAGGACAATCAGCGGGCTTCATAATTAATTAAAGGACAATCACTGGGCTTCATAATCAATCAAAGGACAATCACTGGGCTTCATAATTAATCAAAGGACAATCACTGGGGTTGATAATTAATCAAAGGACAATCACTGGGGTTTCATAATTAATCAAAGGACAATCACTGGGCTTCATAATCAATCAAAGGACAATCGCTGGGCTTCATAATTAATCAAAGGACAATCACTGGGGTTTCATAATTAATCAAAGGACGATCACTGGGGTTTATAATCAATCAAAGGACAATCACTGGGCTTCATAATCAATCAAAGGACAATCACTGGGCTTCATAATCGATCAAAGGACAATCACTGGGCTTCGTAATTAATCAAAGGACAATCACTGGGCTTCATAATCAATCAAAGGACAATCACTGGGCTTCATAATTAATCAAAGGACAATCACTGGGGTTTAAAAACAATCAAAGGACAATCACTGGGGTTTACAATCAATCAAAGGACAATCACTGGGGTTTACAATCAATCAAAGGACAATCACTGGGGTTTATAATTGATCAAAGGACAATCACTGGTGTCTATAATCAAAGTACAATCACAAGGGTTTATAATTAATCAAAGGACAATCACTGGGGTTTATAACCATCAAAGGACGATCACTGGGGTTTATAGTCAATCAAAGGACAATCACTGGGGTTTATAATTGATCAAAGGACAATCACTGGGGTTTATAATCGATCAAAGGACAATCACTGGGGTTTATAATCGATCAAAGGACAATCACTGGGGTTTACAATCAATCAAAGGACAATCACTGGGCTTCATAATCAATCAAAGGACAATCACTGGGCTTCATAATCCATCAAAGGACAATCACTGGGCTTCGTAATTAATCAAAGGACAATCACTGGGCTTCATAATTAATCAAAAGACAATCACTGGGCTTCATAAACAATCAAAGGACAATCGCTGGGCATCATAATCAATCAAAGGACAATCACTGGGCTTCAGAATCAATCAAAGGACAATCACTGGGCTTCATAATTAATCAAAGGACAATCACTGGGGTTTAAAAACAATCAAAGGACAATCACTGGGGTTTACAATCAATCAAAGGACAATCACTGGGGTTTACAATCAATCAAAGGACAATCACTGGGGTTTATAATTGATCAAAGGACAATCACTGGTGTCTATAATCAAAGTACAATCATAAGGGTTTATAATTAATCAAAGGACAATCACTGGGGTTTATAACCATCAAAGGACGATCACTGGGGTTTATAGTCAATCAAAGGACAATCACTGGGGTTTATAATCGATCAAAGGACAATCACTGGGGTTTATAATCGATCAAAGGACAATCACTGGGGTTTATAATCGATCAAAGGACAATCACTGGGGTTTACAATCAATCAAAGGACAATCACTGGGCTTCATAATCAATCAAAGGACAATCACTGGGCTTCATAATCGATCAAAGGACAATCACTGGGCTTCGTAATTAATCAAAGGACAATCACTGGGCTTCATAATCAATCAAAGGACAATCGCTGGGCTTCATAATCAATCAATGGACAATCACTGGGCTTCATAATTAATCAAAAGACAATCACTGGGGTTTATAATAAATCAAAGGACAATCATTGGGGATTCATAATTAATCAATGGACAATCACTGGGGTTTCATAATTAATCAAAGGACAATCACTGGGGTTTATAATTAATCAAAGGACAATCACTGGGGTTTATAATTCATCAAAGGACAATCACTGGGGTTGATAATTAATCAAGGGACAATCACTGGGGTTTCATAATCGATCAAAGGACAATCACTGAGGTTCATAATTAATCAAAGGACAATCACTGGGGTTGATAATTAATCAAAGGACAATCACTGGGGTTTCATAATCGATCAAAGGACAATCACTGGGCTTCATAATTAATCAAAGGACAATCACTGGGGTTCACAATCGATCAAAGGACAATCAGCGGGCTTCATAATTAATTAAAGGACAATCACTGGGCTTCATAATCAATCAAAGGACAATCACTGGGCTTCATAATTAATCAAAGGACAATCACTGGGGTTGATAATTAATCAAAGGACAATCACTGGGGTTTCATAATTAATCAAAGGACAATCACTGGGCTTCATAATCAATCAAAGGACAATCGCTGGGCTTCATAATTAATCAAAGGACAATCACTGGGGTTTCATAATTAATCAAAGGACGATCACTGGGGTTTATAATCAATCAAAGGACAATCACTGGGCTTCATAATCAATCAAAGGACAATCACTGGGCTTCATAATCGATCAAAGGACAATCACTGGGCTTCGTAATTAATCAAAGGACAATCACTGGGCTTCATAATCAATCAAAGGACAATCACTGGGCTTCATAATTAATCAAAGGACAATCACTGGGGTTTAAAAACAATCAAAGGACAATCACTGGGGTTTACAATCAATCAAAGGACAATCACTGGGGTTTACAATCAATCAAAGGACAATCACTGGGGTTTATAATTGATCAAAGGACAATCACTGGTGTCTATAATCAAAGTACAATCACAAGGGTTTATAATTAATCAAAGGACAATCACTGGGGTTTATAACCATCAAAGGACGATCACTGGGGTTTATAGTCAATCAAAGGACAATCACTGGGGTTTATAATTGATCAAAGGACAATCACTGGGGTTTATAATCGATCAAAGGACAATCACTGGGGTTTATAATCGATCAAAGGACAATCACTGGGGTTTACAATCAATCAAAGGACAATCACTGGGCTTCATAATCAATCAAAGGACAATCACTGGGCTTCATAATCCATCAAAGGACAATCACTGGGCTTCGTAATTAATCAAAGGACAATCACTGGGCTTCATAATTAATCAAAAGACAATCACTGGGCTTCATAAACAATCAAAGGACAATCGCTGGGCATCATAATCAATCAAAGGACAATCACTGGGCTTCAGAATCAATCAAAGGACAATCACTGGGCTTCATAATTAATCAAAGGACAATCACTGGGGTTTAAAAACAATCAAAGGACAATCACTGGGGTTTACAATCAATCAAAGGACAATCACTGGGGTTTACAATCAATCAAAGGACAATCACTGGGGTTTATAATTGATCAAAGGACAATCACTGGTGTCTATAATCAAAGTACAATCATAAGGGTTTATAATTAATCAAAGGACAATCACTGGGGTTTATAACCATCAAAGGACGATCACTGGGGTTTATAGTCAATCAAAGGACAATCACTGGGGTTTATAATCGATCAAAGGACAATCACTGGGGTTTATAATCGATCAAAGAACAATCACTGGGGTTTATAATCGATCAAAGGACAATCACTGGGGTTTACAATCAATCAAAGGACAATCACTGGGCTTCATAATCAATCAAAGGACAATCACTGGGCTTCATAATCGATCAAAGGACAATCACTGGGCTTCGTAATTAATCAAAGGACAATCACTGGGCTTCATAATCAATCAAAGGACAATCGCTGGGCTTCATAATCAATCAATGGACAATCACTGGGCTTCATAATTAATCAAAAGACAATCACTGGGGTTTATAATAAATCAAAGGACAATCATTGGGGATTCATAATTAATCAATGGACAATCACTGGGGTTTCATAATTAATCAAAGGACAATCACTGGGGTTTATAAACAATCAAAGGACAATCACTGGGGTTTATAATCAATCAAAGGACAATCACTGGGGTTGATAATCAATCAAAGGACAATCACTGGGGTTTATAATTAATCAAAGGACAATCACTGGGGTTTCATAATCGATCAAAGGACAATCATTGGGGTTTATAATCAATCAAAGGACAATCACTGGGGTTCATAATCAATCAAAGGACAATCACTGGGGTTTACAATCAATCAAAGGACAATCAATGGGGTTTATAATTGATCAAAGGACAATCACTGGTGTTTATAATCAAAGTACAATCAAAAGGGTTTATAATTAATCAAAGGACAATCACTGGGGTTTATAACCATCAAAGGACGATCACTGGGGTTTATAATCAATCAAAGGACAATCACTGGGGTTTATAATTGATCAAAGGACAATCACTGGGGTTTATAATCGATCAAAGGACAATCATTGGGGTTTATAATCAATCAAAGGGCAATCACTGGGCTTCATAATCAATCAAAGGACAATCACTGGGGTTTATAATTAATCAAAAGACAATCACTGGGGTTTATAATCGATCAAAGGACAATCATTGGGGTTTATAATCGATCAAAGGACAATCACTGGGGTTTATAATCGATCAAAGGACAATCACTGGGGTTTATAATCGATCAAAGGACAATCATTGGGGTTTATAATCGATCAAAGGACAATCACTGGGGTTTATAATCAAAGGACAATCACTGCGGATTATAATCGATCAAAGGGCAATCACTGGGGTTTATAATTAATCAAAAGACAATCACTGGGGTTTATAATCGATCAAAGGACAATCACTGGTGTTTATAATCGATCAAAGGAAAATCATTGTCGTTTATAATCGATCAAAGGACAATCACTGGGGTTTATAATCAAAGGACAATCACTGCGGATTATAATCGATCAAAGGGCAATCACTGGGGTTTATAATTAATCAAAAGACAATCGCTGGTGTTTATAATCAATCAAAGCACAATCGCTGGGGTTTATAATCAAAGGACAATCACTGGGGATTATAATTAATCAAAGGACAATCGCTGGGGTTTATAATTAATCAAAAGACAATCGCTGGTGTTTATAATCAATCAAAGGACAATCGCTGGGGTTTATAATCAAAGGACAATCACTGGGGTTTATAATCAATCAAAGGACAATCGCTGGGGTTTATAATCAATCAAAGGACAATCACTGGGGTTTATAATCGATAAAAGGACAATCATTGGCGTTTATAATCGATCAAAGGACAATCGCTGGTGTTTCTAATGAATCAAAGGACAATCGCTGGGGTTTATAATCAAAGGACAATCACTGGGGTTTATAATCAATCAAAGGACAATCGCTGGGGTTTGTAATCAAAGGACAATCACTGGGCTTCATAATTAATTAAAGGACAATCACTGGGCTTCATAATTAATCAAAGGACAATCACTGGGCTTCATAATCGATCAAAGGACAATCACTGGGCTTCATAATTAATTAAAGGACAATCACTGAGCTTCATAATCAATCAAAGGACAATCACTGGGCTTCATAATTAATCAAAGGACAATCACTGGGGTTTCATAATTAATCAAAAGACAATCACTGGGGTTTATAATCAATCAAAGGACAATCACTGGGCTTCATAATCGATCAAAGGACAATCACTGGGCTTCGTAATTAATCAAAGGACAATCACTGGGCTTCATAATCAATCAAAGGACAATCGCTGGGCTTCATAATCAATAAAAGGACAATCACTGGGCTTCATAATCAATCAAAGGACAATCACTGGGCTTCATAATCAATCAAAGGACAATCGCTGGGCTTCATAATTAATCAAAGGACAATCACTGGGGTTTCATAATTAATCAAAAGACAATCACTGGGGTTTATAATCAATCAAAGGACAATCACTGGGCTTCATAATCGATCAAAGGACAATCACTGTGCTTCGTAATTAATCAAAGGACAATCACTGGGCTTCATAATCAATCAAAGGACAATCGCTGGGCTTCATAATCAATCAAAGGACAATCACTGGGCTTCATCATCAATCAAAGGACAATCACTGGGCTTCATAATTAATCAAAGGACAATCACTGGGGTTTAAAAACAATCAAAGGACAATCACTGGGGTTTACAATCAATCAAAGGACAATCACTGGGGTTTACAATCAATCAAAGGACAATCACTGGGGTTTATAATTGATCAAAGGACAATCACTGGTGTCTATAATCAAAGTACAATCACAAGGGTTTATAATTAATCAAAGGACAATCACTGGGGTTTATAACCATCAAAGGACGATCACTGGGGTTTATAGTCAATCAAAGGACAATCACTGGGGTTTATAATTGATCAAAGGACAATCACTGGGGTTTATAATCGATCAAAGGACAATCACTGGGGTTTATAATCGATCAAAGGACAATCACTGGGGTTTACAATCAATCAAAGGACAATCACTGGGCTTCATAATCAATCAAAGGACAATCACTGGGCTTCATAATCCATCAAAGGACAATCACTGGGCTTCGTAATTAATCAAAGGACAATCACTGGGCTTCATAATCAATCAAAGGACAATCGCTGGGCTTCATAATCAATCAATGGACAATCACTGGGCTTCATAATTAATCAAAAGACAATCACTGGGCTTCATAAACAATCAAAGGACAATCGCTGGGCTTCATAATCAATCAAAGGACAATCACTGGGCTTCATAATCAATCAAAGGACAATCACTGGGCTTCATAATTAATCAAAGGACAATCACTGGGCTTCATAATTAATCAAAGGACAATCACTGGGGTTTAAAAACAATCAAAGGACAATCACTGGGGTTTACAATCAATCAAAGGACAATCACTGGGGTTTATAATTGATCAAAGGACAATCACTGGTGTCTATAATCAAAGTACAATCACAAGGGTTTATAATTGATCAAAGGACAATCACTGGGGTTTATAACCATCAAAGGACGATCACTGGGGTTTATAGTCAATCAAAGGACAATCACTGGGGTTTATAATTGATCAAAGGGCAATCACTGGGGTTTATAATTAATCAAAAGACAATCACTGGGGTTTATAATCGATCAAAGGACAATCACTGGGGTTTATAATCGATCAAAGGACAATCATTGGCGTTTATAATCGATCAAAGGACAATCGCTGGTGTTTATAATCAATCAAAGGACAATCGCTGGGGTTTATAATCAAAGGACAATCACTGGGGTTTATAATCAATCAAAGGACAATCGCTGGGGTTTATAATCAATCAAAGGACAATCACTGGGGTTTATAATCGATAAAAGGACAATCATTGGCGTTTATAATCGATCAAAGGACAATCGCTGGTGTTTATAATCAATCAAAGGACAATCGCTGGGGTTTATAATCAAAGGACAATCACTGGGGTTTATAATCAATCAAAGGACAATCGCTGGGGTTTGTAATCAAAGGACAATCACTGGGCTTCATAATTAATTAAAGGACAATCACTGGGCTTCATAATCAATCAAAGGACAATCACTGGGCTTCATAATTAATCAAAGGACAATCATTGGGGTTGATAATCAATCAAAGGACAATCGCTGGGCTTCATAATTAATCAAAGGACAATCACTGGGGTTTCATAATTAATCAAAGGACGATCACTGGGGTTTATAATCAATCAAAGGACAATCACTGGGGTTTATAATCAATCAAAGGACAATCACTGGGCTTCATAATCGATCAAAGGACAATCACTGTGCTTCGTAATTAATCAAAGGACAATCACTGGGCTTCATAATCAATCAAAGGACAATCACTGGGCTTCAGAATCAATCAAAGGACAATCAATGGGATTCATAATTAATCAAAGGACAATCACTGGGGTTTAAAAACAATCAAAGGACAATCACTGGGGTTTACAATCAATCAAAGGACAATCACTGGGGTTTACAATCAATCAAAGGACAATCACTGGGGTTTAAAATTGATCAAAGGACAATCACTGGTGTCTATAATCAAAGTACAATCACAAGGGTTTATAATTGATCAAAGGACAATCCCTGGGGTTTATAACTGTCAAAGGACGATCACTGGGGTTTATAGTCAATCAAAGGACAATCACTGGGGTTTATAATCGATCAAAGGACAATCACTGGGGTTTATAATCGATCAAAGGACAATCACTGGGGTTTACAATCAATCAAAGGACAATCACTGGGCTTCATAATCAATCAAAGGACAATCACTGGGCTTCATAATCCATCAAAGGACAATCACTGGGCTTCGTAATTAATCAAAGGACAATCACTGGGCTTCATAATCAATCAAAGGACAATCGCTGGGCTTCATAATCAATCAATGGACAATCACTGGGCTTCATAATTAATCAAAAGACAATCACTGGGCTTCATAAACAATCAAAGGACAATCGCTGGGCTTCATAATCAATCAAAGGACAATCACTGGGCTTCATAATCAATCAAAGGACAATCACTGGGCTTCATAATTAATCAAAGGACAATCACTGGGGTTTAAAAACAATCAAAGGACAATCACTGGGGTTTACAATCAATCAAAGGACAATCACTGGGGTTTACAATCAATCAAAGGACAATCACTGGGGTTTATAATTGATCAAAGGACAATCACTGGTGTCTATAATCAAAGTACAATCACAAGGGTTTATAATTAATCAAAGGACAATCACTGGGGTTTATAACCATCAAAGGACGATCACTGGGGTTTATAGTCAATCAAAGGACAATCACTGGGGTTTATAATTGATCAAAGTACAATCACTGGGGTTTATAATCGATCAAAGGACAATCACTGGGGTTTATAATCGATCAAAGGACAATCACTGGGGTTTATAATCGATCAAAGGACAATCACTGGGGTTTACAATCAATCAAAGGACAATCACTGGGCTTTATAATTAATCAAAGGACAATCACTGGGCTTCATAATCCATCAAAGGACAATCACTGGGCTTCGTAATTAATCAAAGGACAATCACTGGGCTTCATAATCAATCAAAGGACAATCGCTGGACTTCATAATCAATCAATGGACAATCACTGGGCTTCATAATTAATCAAAAGACAATCACTGGGGTTTATAATAAATCAAAGGACAATCATTGGGGATTCATAATTAATCAATGGACAATCACTGGGGTTTCATAATTAATCAAAGGACAATCACTGGGGTTCATAATCAATCAAAGGACAATCACTGGGGTTTACAATCAATCAAAGGACAATCAATGGGGTTTATAATTGATCAAAGGACAATCACTGGTGTTTATAATCAAAGTACAATCAAAAGGGTTTATAATTAATGAAAGGACAATCACTGGGGTTTATAACCATCAAAGGACGATCACTGGGGTTTATAATCAATCAAAGGACAATCACTGGGGTTTATAATTGATCAAAGGACAATCACTGGGGTTTATAATCGATCAAAGGACAATCATTGGGGTTTATAATCAATCAAAGGGCAATCACTGGGCTTCATAATCAATCAAAGGACAATCACTGGGGTTTATAATTAATCAAAAGACAATCACTGGGGTTTATAATCGATCAAAGGACAATCATTGGGGTTTATAATCGATCAAAGGACAATCACTGGGGTTTATAATCGATCAAAGGACAATCACTGGGGTTTATAATCGATCAAAGGACAATCATTGGGGTTTATAATCGATCAAAGGACAATCACTGGGGTTTATAATCAAAGGACAATCACTGTGGATTATAATCGATCAAAGGGCAATCACTGGGGTTTATAATTAATCAAAAGACAATCACGGTGGTTTATAATCGATCAAAGGACAATCACTGGTGTTTATAATCGATCAAAGGAAAATCATTGTCGTTTATAATCGATCAAAGGACAATCACTGGGGTTTATAATCAAAGGACAATCACTGCGGATTATAATCGATCAAAGGGCAATCACTGGGGTTTATAATTAATCAAAAGACAATCGCTGGTGTTTATAATCAATCAAAGGACAATCGCTGGGGTTTATAATCAAAGGACAATCACTGGGGTTTATAATCAATCAAAGGACAATCGCTGGGGTTTATAATCAATCAAAGGACAATCACTGGGGTTTATAATCGATAAAAGGACAATCATTGGCGTTTATAATCGATCAAAGGACAATCGCTGGTGTTTCTAATGAATCAAAGGACAATCGCTGGGGTTTATAATCAAAGGACAATCACTGGGGTTTATAATCAATCAAAGGACAATCGCTGGGGTTTGTAATCAAAGGACAATCACTGGGCTTCATAATTAATTAAAGGACAATCACTGGGCTTCATAATTAATCAAAGGACAATCACTGGGCTTCATAATCGATCAAAGGACAATCACTGGGCTTCATAATTAATTAAAGGACAATCACTGAGCTTCATAATCAATCAAAGGACAATCACTGGGCTTCATAATTAATCAAAGGACAATCACTGGGGTTTCATAATTAATCAAAAGACAATCACTGGGGTTTATAATCAATCAAAGGACAATCACTGGGCTTCATAATCGATCAAAGGACAATCACTGGGCTTCGTAATTCATCAAAGGACAATCACTGGGCTTCATAATC
The DNA here is from genome assembly GCF_035084215.1 of Heptranchias perlo. Taxonomy (NCBI): domain Eukaryota; kingdom Metazoa; phylum Chordata; class Chondrichthyes; order Hexanchiformes; family Hexanchidae; genus Heptranchias; species Heptranchias perlo. The sequence continues at coordinate 62,946,327 of NC_090336.1, read as the reverse complement.
AATCAAACGACAATCGCTGGGCTTCATAATCAATCAAAGGACAATCACTGGGCTTCATAATCAATCAAAGGACAATCACTGGGCTTCATAATCAATCAAAGGACAATCGCTGGGCTTCATAATTAATCAAAGGACAATCACTGGGGTTTCATAATTAATCAAAAGACAATCACTGGGGTTTATAATCAATCAAAGGACAATCACTGGGCTTCATAATCGATCAAAGGACAATCACTGGGCTTCGTAATTAATCAAAGGACAATCACTGGGCTTCATAATCAATCAAAGGACAATCGCTGGGCTTCATAATCAATCAAAGGACAATCACTGGGCTTCATCATCAATCAAAGGACAATCACTGGGCTTCATAATTAATCAAAGGACAATCACTGGGGTTTAAAAACAATCAAAGGACAATCACTGGGGTTTACAATCAATCAAAGGACAATCACTGGGGTTTACAATCAATCAAAGGACAATCACTGGGGTTTATAATTGATCAAAGGACAATCACTGGTGTCTATAATCAAAGTACAATCACAAGGGTTTATAATTAATCAAAGGACAATCACTGGGGTTTATAACCATCAAAGGACGATCACTGGGGTTTATAGTCAATCAAAGGACAATCACTGGGGTTTATAATTGATCAAAGGACAATCACTGGGGTTTATAATCGATCAAAGGACAATCACTGGGGTTTATAATCGATCAAAGGACAATCACTGGGGTTTACAATCAATCAAAGGACAATCACTGGGCTTCATAATCAATCAAAGGACAATCACTGGGCTTCATAATCCATCAAAGGACAATCACTGGGCTTCGTAATTAATCAAAGGACAATCACTGGGCTTCATAATCAATCAAAGGACAATCGCTGGGCTTCATAATCAATCAATGGACAATCACTGGGCTTCATAATTAATCAAAAGACAATCACTGGGCTTCATAAACAATCAAAGGACAATCGCTGGGCTTCATAATCAATCAAAGGACAATCACTGGGCTTCATAATCAATCAAAGGACAATCACTGGGCTTCATAATTAATCAAAGGACAATCACTGGGCTTCATAATTAATCAAAGGACAATCACTGGGGTTTAAAAACAATCAAAGGACAATCACTGGGGTTTACAATCAATCAAAGGACAATCACTGGGGTTTACAATCAATCAAAGGACAATCACTGGGGTTTATAATTGATCAAAGGACAATCACTGGTGTCTATAATCAAAGTACAATCACAAGGGTTTATAATTAATCAAAGGACAATCACTGGGGTTTATAACCATCAAAGGACGATCACTGGGGTTTATAGTCAATCAAAGGACAATCACTGGGGTTTATAATTGATCAAAGGGCAATCACTGGGGTTTATAATTAATCAAAAGACAATCACTGGGGTTTATAATCGATCAAAGGACAATCACTGGGGTTTATAATCGATCAAAGGACAATCATTGGCGTTTATAATCGATCAAAGGACAATCGCTGGTGTTTATAATCAATCAAAGGACAATCGCTGGGGTTTATAATCAAAGGACAATCACTGGGGTTTATAGTCAATCAAAGGACAATCGCTGGGGTTTGTACTCAAAGGACAATCACTGGGCTTCATAATTAATTAAAGGACAATCACTGGGCTTCATAATTAATCAAAGGACAATCACTGGGGTTCATAATCGATCAAAGGACAATCACTGGGCTTCATAATTAATTAAAGGACAATCACTGGGCTTCATAATCAATCAAAGGACAATCACTGGGCTTCATAATTAATCAAAGGACAATCATTGGGGTTGATAATCAATCAAAGGACAATCGCTGGGCTTCATAATTAATCAAAGGACAATCACTGGGGTTTCATAATTAATCAAAGGACGATCACTGGGGTTTATAATCAATCAAAGGACAATCACTGGGGTTTATAATCAATCAAAGGACAATCACTGGGCTTCATAATCGATCAAAGGACAATCACTGTGCTTCGTAATTAATCAAAGGACAATCACTGGGCTTCATAATCAATCAAAGGACAATCACTGGGCTTCAGAATCAATCAAAGGACAATCAATGGGCTTCATAATTAATCAAAGGACAATCACTGGGGTTTAAAAACAATCAAAGGACAATCACTGGGGTTTACAATCAATCAAAGGACAATCACTGGGGTTTACAATCAATCAAAGGACAATCACTGGGGTTTATAATTGATCAAAGGACAATCACTGGTGTCTATAATCAAAGTACAATCACAAGGGTTTATAATTAATCAAAGGACAATCCCTGGGGTTTATAACTGTCAAAGGACGATCACTGGGGTTTATAGTCAATCAAAGGACAATCACTGGGGTTTATAATCGATCAAAGGACAATCACTGGGGTTTATAATCGATCAAAGGACAATCACTGGGGTTTACAATCAATCAAAGGACAATCACTGGGCTTCATTATCAATCAAAGGACAATCACTGGGCTTCATAATCCATCAAAGGACAATCACTGGGCTTCGTAATTAATCAAAGGACAATCACTGGGCTTCATAATCAATCAAAGGACAATCGCTGGGCTTCATAATCAATCAATGGACAATCACTGGGCTTCATAATTAATCAAAAGACAATCACTGGGCTTCATAAACAATCAAAGGACAATCGCTGGGCTTCATAATCAATCAAAGGACAATCACTGGGCTTCATAATCAATCAAAGGACAATCACTGGGCTTCATAATTAATCAAAGGACAATCACTGGGGTTTAAAAACAATCAAAGGACAATCACTGGGGTTTACAATCAATCAAAGGACAATCACTGGGGTTTACAATCAATCAAAGGACAATCACTGGGGTTTATAATTGATCAAAGGACAATCACTGGTGTCTATAATCAAAGTACAATCACAAGGGTTTATAATTAATCAAAGGACGATCACTGGGGTTTATAGTCAATCAAAGGACAATCACTGGGGTTTATAATTGATCAAAGTACAATCACTGGGGTTTATAATCGATCAAAGGACAATCACTGGGGTTTATAATCGATCAAAGGACAATCACTGGGGTTTATAATCGATCAAAGGACAATCACTGGGGTTTACAATCAATCAAAGGACAATCACTGGGCTTCATAATTAATCAAAGGACAATCACTGGGCTTCATAATCCATCAAATGACAATCACTGGGCTTCGTAATTAATCAAAGGACAATCACTGGGCTTCATAATCAATCAAAGGACAATCGCTGGGCTTCATAATCAATCAATGGACAATCACTGGGCTTCATAATTAATCAAAAGACAATCACTGGGGTTTATAATAAATCAAAGGACAATCATTGGGGATTCATAATTAATCAATGGACAATCACTGGGGTTTCATAATTAATCAAAGGACAATCACTGGGGTTTATAAACAATCAAAGGACAATCACTGGGGTTTATAATCGATCAAAGGACAATCACTGGGGTTTATAATTGATCAAAGGATAATCACTGGGGTTTATAATCAAAGGACAATCACTGGGGTTCATTTGTAATTGTGTAGAGTTCTTTAACATACGGCATGACCTTTAACTAAGGTTTACACCCACTTCAGTTGTCACGCTTATACCAGACCCAAGCTCAACCTCAATTGGAAAGAAATGGACCTGTTTATGCAGGGTCAGTGCCCACCTAACCCTTTGGACAGCGATCGCTTGTACGGTGAATAACTATGAGTTAGTTTAGCGCAGACAGGCAGACAGACAGAAACACCTCTTTTGTTCGCAATTCGGCCCTTGTATTTGTTTTGTTCTTATTATCTGTTCTCAGAATTTGGGCCTTGCTGGCATGGCCACATTTATTGCCCAGTCTCAGTTGCCCTCAGGGCATTATGGGTCAACTACATTAGTGGTTTTTACGACAATCCAGCAGCTTCCATGGTCATTTTATCTGGTGTCAGCCCACATACCACAGAATTCCATTTCCCAATTTGCTGTGGTGGGATTATGAACTCACAACCTCTGGGTTGCTCGTCCACTGCCATAACCATTAGGCTACTCTACCACCTATTAAGGGTAATATTTGAAAATTGACCGCAGTGCAGAATTTACATTTTTTTTTAAATCTTAATTTTCTCAGAACTGCCATTCTCTGTGTAGATCATGAAATGAAATTTGATTTGCAAATTTTTAATCAAGTCAATTAAATTAGGTAACACCCAGCCGCTGTTGAAAATGAAGAATGCAAAAAGAAGTGTTGAAAATCTAATCATAGCAAAGCCGTTCTCGCTAATAAGAAAAGGAACTTTAATGAGTTACATTTTCTTTGATCCCATTGTACTAAAGAAGAGACGGGATTTACTGAAAAGGCCTTTGACAAACCAATGACGAGCACGACAACAGCTAATTATCACGGAAAAAGTCTATTGGAAGTAAAATGAACCCATTACTGAGACCTGCTCTTTCATATCTCAGGCTACACAAGTTTCGTTAATTAATTTTTTAGGTGATTGTTATGCTGTCTGTTAGGCTTCTATTTTGTAATTAAAAATAAAATGACAAAATCAATTTATCAGAGGAGTGTGTGTGTGTGTGTGTGTGTGTGTGTGAGAGAGAGAGATACTTTCTCCGCCTCCCTTCAATGGAAAACTGCCTCCGTTCACCTTGTCTATTCACCCCGATGGCTCACAGGTTTCCCAACCCTTCAGGGTTGTCCTGGAGTCTCCGGCAATTAAGGATTAATCTCATAGACACTGCTTCAAACAAAACCCAGGAGAAAAATTCATAGGGGCATTAAAATAAATGGTGTTTTTACTTCTACTTTCTTTGAACACATTAGTTATAAAAAATATTGGAGATGGGAATAAAGGCTGTTTGAGCGACAGTCAAGATTCATCCAATTGGGTAACAAAGAGGTTATTTGCTTTCCAATTGACCGTGGGAAGGTCATGCACCGTGAGGATGGACGTGTCGGGCGATCAATGGCGGGAGCGTGGGGGTGGGGTGGTTGACGGTGAGTAGTCATCTGATGAAACCTCCTAGAACACGTCCAAACAGAGTCGGTGACACTTATGGCTCAGCCAGAATTAAAAGAGACCATCGTAAATGTGATTATATGGAACTGCTTTACAATTCCGCTGGAATGGTGCACAGGGGAACTCTGCTGTGCCCCAATATAGGGAATTGCAGGTGTGAACTCATGGTTCAACATCTTTTGCGATCCAGAGTTAGCTTGGCTCAGTGCTAGCATTCTTGCCTTCTGACTCAGAGGTTGTGTGTTCAAACTGCAGTGATAGACTTAAGCCCATTAAAAAGTTGGCTAAAGCTTCACTGAGGTACTATGGGAGTGCTGTGGCCTTTGGATATTAAACCAAGGCTTAACATCAAAGGATTTGATAGTAGATAGAGAGAAACTATTTCCTCTGGTGGGGGGAGTCCAGAACAAGGGGGCATAAACTTAAAATTACAGCTAGGCCGTTCAGGGATGATGTCAGGAACATAAGAACATAAGAACATAAGAAATTGGAGCAGGAGTAGGCCAATCGGCCCCTCGAGCCCTGCTCCGCCATTCAATAAGATCATGGCTGATCTGATCCCAACCACAAATCTAAAGAACACAAGAAGTCGGAGCAGGACCCGGCCACATAGCCCCTGGGCCCTCTCTGCCACCCACAGGGCATTGACCGATCCGAACTCAGCTTCATGTCCAATTTCCTGCCCGCTCCCCATAACCCCTAATTCCCTTTACTTCTAGGAAACTGTCTATTTCTGTTTTAAATTTATCTAATGATGTAGCTTCCACAGCTTCCTGGGGCAGCAAATTCCACAGACCTACCACCCTCTGAGTGAAGAAGTTTCTCCTCATCTCAGTTTTGAAAGAGCAGCCCCTTATTCTAAGATTATGCCCTCTAGTTCTAGTTTCACCCATCTTTGGGAACATCCTTACTGCATCCACCCGATCAAGACCCTTCACAATCTTATATGTTTCAATAAGATCGCCTCTCATTCTTCTGAACTCCAATGAGTAGAGTCCCAATCTACTCAACCTCTCCTCATATGTCCACCCCCTCATCCCCGGGATTAACCGAGTGAACCTTCTTTGTACTGCCTCGAGAGCAAGTATGTCTTTTCTTAAGTATGGAGACCAAAACTGTATGCAGTATTCCAGGTGCGGTCTCACCAATACCTTATATAACTGCAGCAATACCTCCTTGTTTTTATATTCTATCCCCCTAGCAATAAAAGCCAACATTCCGTTGGCTTTCTTGATCACCTGCTGCACCTGCATACCAACTTTTTGATTTTCTTGCACTAGGACCCCCAGATCCCTTTGTACTGCAGTACTTTCCAGTCTCTCGCCATTAAGAAAATAACTTGCTCTCTGATTTTTCCTGCCAAAGTGCATAACCTCACATTTTCCAATATTATATTGCATCTGCCAAATCTCCGCCCACTCACCCAGCCTGTCTATATCCCCTTGCAGGTTTTTTATGTCCTCCTCACTCTCTACTTTCCCTCCCATCTTTGTATCATCTGCAAATTTTGATATGTTGCACTCGGTCCCCTCCTCCAAATCGTTAATATAGATTGTAAAGAGTTGGGGACCCAGCACCGACCCCTGTGGAACACCACTGGTTACTGGTTGCCAGTCCGAAAATGAACCATTTATCCCAACTCTCTGCTTCCTGTTCGATAACCAATCCTCCACCCATGCCAGAATATTACCCCCAATCCCGTGATTTTTTATCTTAAGTAATAATCTTTTATGTGGCACCTTGTCGAATGCCTTCTGGAAGTCTAAATACACTATGTCCACTGGTTCCCCTTTATCCACCCTATACGTTATATCCTCGAAGAACTCAAGCAAATTTGTCAGACATGACTTCCCCTTCATAAAGCCATGCTGACTTTGTCCTATTAAATTATGCTTATCTAAATGTTCCGTTACTGTCTCCTTAATAATAGACTCCAAAATTTTACCCACCACAGATGTTAAGCTAACTGGCCTATAATTTCCAGCCTTCTGCCTACTACCCTTTTTAAATAAGGGTGTTACATTAGCAGTTTTCCAATCTGCCGGGACCTCTCCTGAGTCCAGGGAATTTTGGAAAACTATCACCAAAGCATCCACAATCCCTACTGCCACTTCCCTCAAGACCCTAGGATGGAAGCCATCAGGTCCAGGGGATTTATCCGCCTTAAGTCCCATTATTTTACTGAGTACCATCTCCTGAGTGATTTTAATCGTATTTAGCTCCTCCTGCTTCACATAAAGGGTAGTGGAAATCTAGAACTCTCTCCCCCAATTGGGGGTCAATTGAAAATATCAAAACTGAGATTGATAGATTTTTGGATAGATTTACGGAACCAGGGCGGGTAAATGGAATTAAGATACAGATCAGCCATGATCTAATTGAATGGTGGAGAACAGGCTCGAGGGGCAGAATGCCCTACTCCCATGTTCTTCAGGCTCTGTCTGCCTGTTCACGTGAACAGCAAAGATCCCATAACACTATTTAAAGAAAAGAGAATTGTCCTGGCCTAAATTTCTCTTTCAACACCACCAAACTTAAAAAAGATGGTAATTTAGTTCTCTACATATCTTCAGTTACGTGGAGAGACTAGAGAAACTGGAATTACTCTCCTTGGAGTGAGAAGGTTAAGGGGAGATTTAATAAAGGTGTTCAAAATTATGAGAGGTTTTAATAGAGTGAATAAAGAGAAATTGTTTCCACTGGCAGGAGGGTCAGTCACCAAAGGACACAGATTTAAGACAATTGACAAAAAAAGAGGGAAGATGATGATTTTTTTTTTCCGCAGTGAATTGTTATGATCTGGAATGCACTGCCTGAAAGAGTGGTGGAAGCAGATTCAATAGTAGCTTTCGAAAGAGAATTGGATAAATACTTGAAAAGAAAACATTTCCGGAGCTATGGGGAAAGAGGAAGGGGGAATGGGACTAATTAGACAGCTCTTTCAAAGAGCCGGCACAGGCACGATGAACCGAATGGCTTCCTTCTGTGCTGTAAGATTCTATGATTTACCACATTGCTGTCTATAGGATCGCGCTGTGTACAAAAATGGTTGCTTTCTTACAGAACAACTCATTGTGTGAAGTGCTGACACAAATGATAAGGCACAACGTAAATGCAAGTGTTTATTTTCTTCCTCTCCTGTCTTCTAGCTCTTCAAACAATGGAACTGTTGTGTAGGTAATTGTGCACAAATGTTAGAATATATGGTTGCATACTGCACTTAACTCTATGTCGTTAAATGTAAGCCTTTAGCTGGATGGTGTTAACCTGCAAAATAGAGTCATGGTTTTATGTTTTGTTGCTTGCAGTAATAAATTAGCTTTCTCCGATAATAAAGTGCCAATAATGCAGTACAACCATGAGCAACTGAGTAAGAGGGTCTGGTCATGTCCGGTGAGCTGATCCATGGACCTCCAGATCGATGACTAGGCCAACACCCCAGTACAGTACTGAGGGAGTGCTGCACTGTCGGAGGTGCTGTCTTTTGGATGAGACGTTAAACCGAGGCCCTTGTCTGCCCTCTCAGGTGGATATAAAACATCACATACACTATTTCGAAGAACAGCAGGGGAGTTTCCCCCGGTGTCTTGGCCAATATTTATTCTTCAACCAACATCACGAAAAAAAAATACACAGATTATCTGGTCATTTATTTTATTGCTGTTTGTGTGCAAATTGGCTGCCGCATTTCCTACATTACAACAGTGACTACACTTCAAAAAGTACTTCATTGGCTGTAAAGCGCTTTGGGACGTGACAGGCGCTAAATAAATGCAAGTCTTTCTTTATTTCTTGTACCTTCAGTACAGGTGCTTGTATAATGCATTCATTTTTTTCCCATAATTTACACCACCAGATAAATCAAGAGAGATTAGAGTAGCAGCTATTAATATAAGCAGTGCCTTTAACTTGACAGTACAGGGACAAGCCTGAGGTATTAAAGAGCACTTGCTTGGATGATTATTAGAATTCAGAACAAGTTGGCAATGCGAGATACCAATCCTCCAAAAATCCTCAACTGGAACACACATCACTGTTGGAGTTTCCCAAGGTGATGTCCTTGATCTCCATTAACAACCTAGTTCCAGATCGATCTCTGCGCAGATGTTAGCACTCATCAAGCTATTGCATTATGAAGTTATTATGAAGTCCATTGGATTCAGTGCAACTTAGATAAATATCAATCTTCCGCAGTCATGCATTGAATGGACAAACTGAATGCTCTTCAATAAAGATAGAATACAGCTGCGTTTAAAAAAAGAATGACTAGCATTTATATAGTGCCTTTTACGACCTTAAGATGTGCCAAAGTGTTTTACAGCCAATGAAGTACTTTTTGAAGTGTTGTCACTGTTGTAATGTAGGAAACACGACAGCCAATTTGTGCACAGCAAGATCCCACAAACAGCAATGTGATAAATGACCAGATAACCTGTTTTTTTTTAGTGATGTTAATTGAGGGATAAATATTGGCCAAGAGACCAGGGAAAACTCCGCTGCTCTTCTTTGAAATCGTGCCTTGGCATCTTTTACATCCACCTGAGGGGGCAGACGGGGCCACAGTTTAACATCTCATCCAAAAGACAGTACGTCACTCCCTCAGTACTGCACTGGAGCACCAGCCTAGATTTTGAGCCCAAGTGTCTGGAGTAGGACTTGAACCCACAGCCTTCTAACACAGAGACAAAGGTGCAGTGGGAGCTTGACATCCCATCCAATTGCCCACTACAAAGGCTTATAGATCTGAGTGGTATTCAGTGAAATTCTTTTGGGAATAATTAACACCAAAAAACTGACTTTGTTTCGTCTAATCAAATTAGGCTGAAAGGAGAACCAAATCCCATTGAAGATTCAATTTTCAGTCACACTAGGAGGGGGAAATATTCATTTCTATGCATTTATCTATGCATTTTATTCCATGGCTATTTGGCAACAGTGTGCAAATGAAACCATCAATTCTGCATTGTGATAATATTCAGAGGTAAACAGATACAAAGGGTTAAATTATGGTTTGCATTGACTCGGCTTGTATTCCCTTGAGTATAGAAGATTAAGGGGTGATCTAATTGAGGTGTTTAAGATGATTAAAGGATTTGGTAGGGTAGATAGAGAGAAACGATTCCCTCTGGTGGGGGAGTCCAGAACAAGGGGGCATAACCTTAAAATTAAAGCTAGGCCATTCGGGGGTGATGTCAGAAAGCACTTCTTCACACAAAGGGGAGTGGAAATCTGGAACTCTCTCCCCCAAAAAGCTGTTGAGGCTGGGGGTCATTTGAAAATTTCAAATAATGAGATTGATAAAGTTTTTTTTTAGGCAATGGTATTAAGGGACATGGAACTAAGGTAGGTAGAAGGAATTAAGGTACAGATTAGCCGTGATCTAATTGAATGTCGGAACAGGTTCGACGGGCTGAATGGCCTTCTCCTGTACCTATGTTGCTATGTTCCTAGATACACAATACTGTAAAAGAATGACATGGTACAAAATAAGGGCTCAACCTTACAGTCTGATATTGGGAATTGCATCACTCAGTTTCCTGTACTGCACCATCCTCTCCAATGGAACTTGCCTTCCCCCCACCGCCGCCCGCGCCCCCCTCCTCGGCAAGGGCCGTAAGGGTGGTGGAAGCAGATTCAATCGTGGCTTTGAAAAAGGAATTGGATAAATATTATGGAATCATAGAAATTTACGGCACAGAAGGGGGCCATTCGGCCCATCGCATCTGTGCCAACCGAAAAAGAGCGATCCAGTCTAATCCCACTTTCCAGCACTTGGTCCGTCGCCTTGTAAGTTACAGCACTTCGAGTGCATATCCAAGTACTTTTTAAATGAGTTGAGGGTTTCTGCCTCTACCACCCTTTCAGGCAGTGAGTTCCAGACCCCCACCAACCTCTGGATGAAAAAAAATGTCCTCAGCTCCCTTCTAATCCTTCTATCAATTACTTTAAATCTATGCCCCCGTTTATTGACTTCTCTGCCAAGGGAAATAGGTCCTTCCTATCCACTCTATCTAGGCCCCTCATAATTTTATACACCTCAATTAAATCACCCCTCAGCCTCCTCTGTTCCAAAGAAAACAACCCCAGCCTATCCAATCTTTTCTCATAGCTAAAATTTTCCAGTCCTGGCCACATCCTCTTAAATCGCCCCTGCACTCTCTCTCGTGCAATCACATCTTTCTTGTAACGTGGTACTCAAGCTGTGGCCTAACTCGTGTTTTATACAGTTTTAGCAAAACCTCCAATAAAGGAAAGTATCCCATATGCCTTCTTAACCACCTTATCTATCTGTCCTGCTACCTTCAGGGATCTGTGGACATGCACTCCAAGGTCCCTTTGTTCCTCTACATCTCGCAGTATCCTACCATTTATTGTGTGCTCCCTTGCCTTGTTTGCCCTCCCCAAATACATTACCTCACACTTCTTCGGATCGAATTCCATTTGCCACTTTTCTGTCCACCTGACCAGTCCATTGATATCTTCCTGCAGTCCACGGCTTTCCTCCTCACTATCAACCACATGGCCAATTTTTGTATCATCTGCAAACTTCTTGATCATGCCCCCTACATTTAAGTCCAAATCATTAATATATACCACAAAAAGCAAGGGACCAAGTACTGAGCCCTGTGGAACCCCATTGGAAACAGCCTTCCAGTCACAAAAACATCCATTGACCATTACCTTTCGCTTCCTGCCACTGAACCAGTTTTGGATCCAACTTGTCACTTTCCCTTGGATCCCATGGGCTTTTACTTTTTTGACCAGTCTGTCAGGTGGGACCATGTCAAAGTCTTGCTAAAATGCATGTAGACTACATCAAACACACTGTCCTCATCGATCCTCCTGGTTACCTCCTCAAAAAATTCAAACAAGTTAGTCAGACATGACCTTCCCTTAACAAATCCATGTTGACTTGAAGGGAAAAAATTTGCAGGGCTATGGGGAAAGAACGGGGGAATGGGGCAAACTGGATTGCTCTTACAAATAGCCGGCACGAGCTTGATGGGCCAAATGGCCTCCTTCTGTGTTATAACCATTCTATGATTCAATAACTCCCCCTTCAATCACACCTGGAAGTGATTGGGATTGATTTTACGCACATAATTTGTATTATGTAACTATCCTCTACTCACTGCATTTTGTTGGAGAAATCACTTTGCTTTTAGTGGGAGAAGTTGCTGTAGTTTCGGTCACGAGTTCTGTTTGCTGTAGTTTATCGAGGTTCGGTTTAAATAGACTCTGTTTGCTGAGTGAGTAGAATTTGTTTGCTGTAAAATAGACTGTTTGCCGTGAATCCTGCCGTAAGACCCACCCCGTCTCCAACTCACTGGCTGACACAGTGGTGTCAATAGCTAAAAGTTTGCATGCAGTGCGCATGCTCAGCCAGGCCCCTGCTTACCATCCTCATTTAGTAGCTGTGGAAAGCAAACAACAAATGTCCATTCACGTTGTTTGGAACAGATGTCCGTCAGCAGGTGTCCTTTCTTGTGATGGAAACTGCAGTCTGAAAACTGGCTGGTTCCCCCAAATATGAAGGATTCACCAACAAATTTACTGGTGTTAACAGGCACCCATTATAAATCACTGGTTAGGCCTCAGCTGGAGTACTGTGCCCAATTCTGGACACCATACTTTAGGAAAGATGTCAAGGCCTTAGAGAGGGTTATACAGAGGAGATTTACTAGAATAGTACCAGGGATGAGGGACTTCAGTTATGTGGAGAGACTGGAGAAGTTGGGATTGTTCTCCTTAGAGCAGAGAAGGTTAAGGGGAGATTTACTAGAGGTGTTCAAAATTATGAAGGGGTTTTATAGAGTAGATAAGGAGACACTGTTTCCACTGGCAAGAGAGTTGGTAACCAGGGGACACAGATTGAAGGTAATTGGCAAAAGAGCCAGAGGGGAGATGAGGAGAATTTTTTTTACGCAGCGAGTTGTTATGATCTGGAATGCTCTGCCTGAAAGGATGGTGGAAGCAGATTCAATAATAACTTTCAAAAGGGAATTGGATAAATACTTGATGGGGAAACATCTACAGGGCTTTGGGGAAAGTGTGGATGAGTGGGACTTATTGGATAGCTCTTTCAAAGAGGCAATTTGGGCCAAATGGCCTCTTTCTGTGCTGTATGATGCTGTGATTCTATGGTTGATCATTTTATAACTGTTGTCGCAACCGAATGCAGGGTGTAAGCAAGCCCACTATATGATTCATGTGACAAAGGGTTTATAATATTGTTAAATGCTCTTATGGCTCTCTCCATTTCGAAACCCTCTTGTAATTGTTTTAGAAGAGATCAAAGCAGTGCTAAGCTATTAGGTCACATATCCATGCTTTGGCAAAAAGCAGAGCAAATTAAAGCAACAACACTTGAGGGGGAGATCTGAGAGAGCAGTGAGTCATCATTCGAGAAAATGTCTATTGGAGTAACGAAAGAAAACCGACTGAATTGCAAATTTGTTCCATAAAGGCAAAAATAAAACTGGAGCTCAGTGGTTAGCACTCTCCCCTCTGAGTCAGAAGGTCGCAGGTTCAAGTTCCAATCCAGAGACTTCAGCAGTAGGCTGACCCTCCAGTGCAGTACTGAGAGAGTGTTGCACTAACGGAGGTGCCGTCTTTCAGATGAGACGTTAAACCGAGGCCTCGTCTGCCCTCTCAGGTGGACGTAAAAGATCCCATGACAGTATTCAAAGAATAGAAGTAGAGTTCTCCCCAGTGTCCTGGCCAATATTTATTTCTCAACTAACATTACTAAAAAAAACTCTGGTCATTTATCTCATTGCTGTCTGTGGGAGCTTGCTGTGCACAAATTGGCTGCCGCATTCCAACAGTGACCACGCTTCAAAAGTACCTCCTTGGCTGTAAAGCACGCTGGGACATCCTGATGTCGTGAAAGGCACTATATAAATGCAAGTTCTTTAATTCTTTTATTTGGTGGTAGAGCATTACTTGTCTAATCAAATGCACAGATTCACATCACACACGGTCTAATTTCTGGAAGAACTGCCACAATTTTATTAACATTGAATGAAACAATAAAAAACAACCATTTGAACCCTAGATACGTCCTTGAAGTTGAAGTATCAACTTGGCTCAGCTGGTAGCACTCAGCTCTGAATCAATAGTTTCTGGGTACAAGCCCCATTAATCTAGGCTAACCTGTCAGTGCAGTATTGACGGTGTGCAGCATTGTCTGAGGTGCTATCCTTCATATCAGATGTTAAACCAAGACGCTATCTCTTTAGAAGGACATAAAAGATCCCATGGCACTATTTGAAGAACCGCAGGAGTTCTCCTGGTGTCCTGGCCAACCTTTCTCTCATTATTAATACCAACTAAGAACAGGTCATTTACCTCTTTGCTGTTTGTGGGACCTTGCTGTCTGCAAACTGGCTGTCATATTTGCCTACATAATAAGTGATTGCACTTCAAAGAGTAATTCATTGGCTGTGAAGCATTTTGGGGAGTGAAGGCACTAAATGAATGTAAGTGCTTTAATACTGCTTCTTCCTGATTATAGAGTAAAGCAATCTCTACCTCCCAGCGTAGTGTGTGTGTTCTAATGATGCATAAGTCTGTTCCATAAATAGAGGAACAGTCATTGAAGTCCAGATTTTGCTACTTTTCGAGAGACCTTGGGCATGATTTTGACCCCGAACCGGGAAGGGGGTGGGAGGGTCAAATTGTGGACCGGAAACTCAGAAGTACGGGTTTCCCGGACGTCCTTATGATTTTGACGTAAAGACGTCTTTTTTTTTGGCAGTTTGCCATCCGACTGACCGGCCTGATGGACAGGCTAGTCTCAGTCGGGCAGGAGAGCAGCCCGGAAGAGGATGTGTTCAGGTAAATCTTCAGGTACGTCTTTGTTTGTATGGATGGAGGTGGGGGGGGGGGGTGAGTTGGGGGGGGGGGCATGGAGACATGGGTGGGCACGGATGCATGAGGGGCACGGGTGCGGGGGGAGTCAGTCATGGGGGGAGGGATCGGGGTTCAGTCACGGTGGGGTGTGGGGATCGGGGGTCAGTCACAGTGGGGTGTCGGGATTGGGGGTCATCGCGGGGGTCCTCGATCGTTTGGGGGGTCGGAGGTCGGGGGGTGGTCTGCGATCATTGGGGGGGGAGTCAGAGATTGGAGGGGGGGTCCATGATCATTGGTGGGGGGGGGGTCGGACATTGGGGGTGGGGTGTGATCGTTGGGGGCGGGTTGCTGCAGGTCGGCTTGTTGGGCCTGGGGGAAGCACTCCTGCTCCTCAGGGCCCAAAACCTGTGCCAGAAAGGCACTTAACTGTTAGTTTCAGGGCTTCTCACCTACTTTCACATGGTGTAAAAGAGAAGGCTCAGGAATCCCGGCCTCCAGGGGTTGAAATTGGAAACTCTGGAACAATGGAGGCCCGCAGCCTTCTTGAAAGGTTTTAATCACCAACCCGCCTCCTGGGAGCGGGTTGGTTGCCCACACCTCGTCCTGCCCCAGTGAAAACCGGAAGTGGGCGTGTTGGAGGCAGGTTGGGCGCGGGTCCAAAATGGTTGAAATCTTAAATGCCGTCCCACCCCCAACCAACCTGTTTTTCCCTTTTAAAATTGGGCCCCTTGAATCAATTAACTTTTTTGCACTCATTCTCGAATAATTGGAGCTTTCAAGACTGAGATCGATAGATTTTTTGGGGGGTAAGGGTTTCAAAGGATATGGAGCAAAAGGGGGAAAATGGAGTTGAGATTTAGATAAGCCAGGATCTAATTGATTGGTGGAACAGGCTCAAGGGGCTGAATGGCCTCCTCCTGTTCCTAATGTTCCTATGTTCCTTTTTTCACAATTACATAACTTAAAAAAAGTCCTTTCTCAAGCTCCTAATCATGCGACATATTGACTGTGCCTCGTACACAAAAACACATCCTATAATTCTTAGAATTCATCTAGAACAGCTCATTATCCAGATATACCTGGAGCACCAGTAGGATCAGCCCCTATTGTTAGATCTGGCAGAGTTGGGCTACACTCAAATACATTAAAACTACTTAAGAAGCTAACAAGCTGCATAGTCTTTGTAATTCTCATCCTTGTGTTCAACTCCCTCCATGGCATGGCCTCGCCCCTCTCCAACTCTGTGCCCCTCCCAGATCTCTGTGCTCCTCCCAGATCTCTGCGCTCCTCCAATTCTGGCCACTTGAGCATCCCTGGTTTTCATCACTCACCATTGGCGGCTCTGCCTTCAGCTGCCTAGATCCTAAGCTCTGGAATTCCCTCCCTGAACCTCTTCGCCTCTCTCCTCCTTTAAGATGCTTCTTACAACCTACCTCTTTGACCACGCCTTTCATCACCTGTCCTCATATCTCCTTACGTGGCTCGGTCTCAAATTTTGTTTGATAATCACTTCTGTGAAGCACCTTGGGAAGTTTTACTACATTAAGGGTGCTATGTAAATGCAAGTTGTTGTTGTTGGTGTTGATGTTGTAATAGGGCTGAGCTCAGAATTAGAAGTGAAGTTTGTATGAATTCAAATTTTGAAGAAAAAACATCAGTTCAATTTGAATTCATGTGGGCTCGCCTTTTAAGAGAAATTAGATCACAAATAGGCAATTTGAGAGTCCATGCACAACTCTATATTAACGGTCTATCAAAACTTTGGACATCTTCATGATTCTGGTCTCAGGTATTGGATGGAACCACTTAAAAGATCGAATGGCATAAATATTGGATAGTGTTCATTTTCTGATTTTCAATTTTATTTCTCTTCACCGTCGGCATTTGTTCCATCCAATTTCTGTGGTGCTTCAAGACCCAAGTGCCCAAGATATCAGTTCGTCTTGTGATGGGACAGCATGTTAATTCACAGAGTGTTCATTTCCTTTCTGCTTTAATTCAAAGCTGTTTTTTTTGAGTGTGTGTGTGTGTGTGTGTGTGTGTGTTTGGCCAGGGATGAGGGGCTTTGAAAACTAGACCAGACTTGGGGCGGGGGGATGGGGGGTAGAGAAAGGAATCAGTGCAATTCTGAATTCAAAGCCAAGGCTTCAATTAATCAAAGCACTTATCCATGCTTAACACATATGTGGGAATAACCACTGGCACTTAATGCACTTGTAACGCATTCCTCTCTCTGCTATTTTAATGAGGGTGTTAACCCATTTCATTTAAATAAATGAGTGCCACCAGCTATTTAAGGAAGTTTGGTACAGATGCACTAAACATTCATATAATAATTTCAGTCATGTCTACCCTATTAACAATAAATATTAGATGTTAGGTTTTGACCAAAGACCAAGTGATCTTCTGTCTGATTCTAAATTGAAGCAACTTTCTCTGCTCACAAGATACAAACTCTAGCTCCATGATCATTATGATGTTAGTGTTATTATTCTAGTGCTTCGTTCTTCTTACTTTACATTGATTCTTTTAATAATAACTAATGGGGCTTTGTGTAATAATTCTCTGCGGTATCCTGCTTGCTAGACAACCATCTTCGTGGTGCTTTATTGGACTGTTCCATTCTGTAATACTTTATTTTTATAATTTGTTGTTCTTCTCTGAATCCAATAGTCTTGTCATCTCTATTGGAAAGACAAATCATGCACTAGAGTTTCTAGATCAATTTAAATAAGTTAATTGAAGAACAATAGTGTTCGAGAGATGATTGTGTCGACTGAAACCTGAAAATTATGGTGCTGATATTAGGGGAGAAATGCTTCACACATTTGTTCCTCTACATTATAACAGTGACTACACTTCAAAAGCATTTCATTGGCTGTAAAGCGCTTTGGGACGTCCTAAGGTTGTGAAAGGCACTATATAAATGCAAGTCTTTCCTTTTTCAATGGAGGAGATTTCAAGGCCTCCTGCTTGGCAGAAGTGGGAGGGTGGGAGGTGTCCCAAAATGGTGGGGGATGACTTACCACTGTATTCTCACCATCGCTGTTGTCGCCACAATCTTGCCCCTGGGCTTCCCGTTAGGCAGCCGGAGAGCCCGCCTGAGTCAGGCGGTGGGCCCTTTTAATATGCGAGTTAAGACCCAATTACATATGCAAGACCCAGCTTGCCATGTTACGACAGTGCTGGGCGGAACTCCATCAGCTGGCCGTCCAGCCAAAGAGAAGCACTTTGGTAAGTTTTACTGTCATTTTCGTGGGACCGGGAGTGCGCCTCCGTGCTCTGCGAAACCAGCCTGGGCCGCTGGCATTCCCCACAAACCCCCCACCCCCACGCCATTACAAAATGGGACCCAGGGCCCGTTGGCCAACTGGGCCTCCTGATACTGTGGTGGAGCCGGAGCCAGAGCCGGAGCCGGAGCTGGAGGGCTCCTCAGGGGCGCTCGTTTTCCACCTACTAACAAAGCCACGGGCGGCGGGCAGGCTCGCTCTGCGAGCTGGTCATAGAAAATCGCAGAAATAGAAAATTTACGGCACAGAATGAGGTCATTCACCCTCCTTCAGTCGTCTGAAATCCCCACCGGGGGGTAGGGGGGCAGAAAATCTACCCCAATAGGTCCAATCCCAGCACAGCAGCAATCCAATAAAGCAAGTTATTGTGGAGTACAAGTTAGAAGATATCATGGTGTCTCATTACTGTGTCCAGTTTTGGTCACCAAGACACAAGGTGCACATTCAAGGACTATTACATCGAGTTACTGGAGTCTACAACACAGGAACAGGCCGTTAAGCCCAACTGACTTATGCTGGCGTTTATGTTCCACACGTGCCTCCTCCAACTCTATCAGCATAACCCGCTATTCCTTTCTCCCTTATGTGTTTATCTAGCTTCCCCTTAAATGTGTCAGTGCTAGTCACCTCAACTACTCCTTGTGGTAGCGAGCTCTACATTCTCACCACTCTCTGGGTAAAGAAGTTACTCCTGAATTTCCCATTGGATTCATTGGGAACTATCTTATATTTATGCTCCCTGGTTTTGGTCTCCCCCACTGGAGGCAGTGTAGAGCCACCAGACTGATCCCCAATGTCATGGAATTCAAACTGGAGAAATGTAGGTTTTTCAAGGCTTGAAAGAGGCAACTGAGAGGTGATCTGATGGAGGTATGTAAGATAACAAATGTTACAGACAAAACGGCTATAGGCAGAGAGTGGGACAATGGGATCAGTTTTGGATTGATACAGAACTATGGGAAGAACAAGGAACAGTGGGATTCTTTTTGGATTACTTTAGCAAAGAGTCAGCACCAGAATAATGGGCCAAATGGCTTCTTTCTGTGCTGTAAGATTCTTTGGTTCAAAATTTCCACTAAAAGGTTAATAGATGGAAAATTGTGGTGGAGCCTTGCTGCTATATCCCAATATTCTCTCCTAATGGATGAGACTCTAGGCCAGGTGAACATATTCATTAAATTTACTCCAATTGGCTTTCATTTTCCCCTCTATCCAGCAACTCCGTCTATTTGTACTGAGAACATCAAAGACTGAATGATTGAATCCAAGTAATCAGCCCATGTCAGATATAGCACTTATATCTTAGAATTGTCAGAGAGATCGATCTTACATCCTTTTTCACTTGGATTGTAGTCCTAACTATTTGGGTGCAGTAGAAGGATAGGTTTGACATGACACAACTGTTGAATATTAAGACTAATGAGAGACTACCGGTGATGCAATCTTAAAAAGGAATAAAACCTTCATTGCTTTCCACTTATTACTTCAGAAAGTATGAGATAAGTGAGACATTTTGCAGATAAAAACATGCTTTTCAGAACAGACACTGGCAGGAACAGGAAACCAAACCACACTTAAACACAGCTCGATGCCAAAATAGTAACAGAGTGGACAAATGATTCTGGGGAGAACTGAGTCACATTTGGCTGTACCCCTCTATATTCATCATTTAGTTGCACAACACGTCAATAAACTTCTCTAAACCAAACACAGCAGGGTTCTTGAAGTTAATTCCTCAGTCACTGGCAGCAAACTTTAAACACCGACGCCCCAAAATTACTTCGAACTGAATTGCAAGAGTAGGACAAGGACCCACAGGTTCAAACTAGCAAGAGTCAAATTTAGGACTGATATCAGGAATCATAGAATCTTACAGCACAGAAGGAGGCTCCTCGGCCCATCGTGCCTGTGCCGGCTCTTTGAAAGAGCTATCCAATTAGTTGTCATAGCCCTGCAAAAATTTTCCCCTTCAAGGTTTTATCCAGATACCCTTTTGAAAATTACAATTGAATCTGCTTCCACCACCCTTTCAGGCAGTGCATTCTGGATCATAAAAACTCGCTGTTTAAAAAGAATTCTTCTCATCTCCCCCCTGGTTCTTTTGCCAATTAAAATAAATCTGTGTTGTCTGGTTACCAACCCTCCTGCCACTGGAAACAGTTTCTCTTTATCTACTCCATCAAAACCCCTCATAACTTTGAACATTCCGATTAAATCCCTCTTTAATCTTCTCTGCTCTAAGGAGAACAACCCCAGTTTCTCGAGTCTTTCCACATAACTGACATTCCTCATCCCTGGTATAATTCTGATAAATCTCTTCCGCACCCTCTCCAAGGCCTTGACATCCTTCCTAAAGTGCGGTGCCCAGAATTGGACACAATGCTCCAGATGAGGCCTAACCAGTGATTTATAGAGGTTTAGCATAACGTCCTTGCTTTTGTACTCTATGCCTCTATTTATAAAGCCAAGGATGCCGTACGCTTTTTTACCAGCCTTATCAACTGGAAGAAGGATTTTGAACACTGCGATGTAATTAATGAGCTGTGGCTGTAATCATTTTAGGCCGGACACATTCGATATACACTGAATGTGATCCAAGCCCAAGAGCAACACGCAAACCTACGACAATATTCTGCAGACCTACTAGATGGAAATTTTCATGAAACAATACCTCTAACTCGGCAAATTTATTCCCAGTATCAATCTGTAATATATCTGTAATATAAACCAAATGTGATGATAGTGGCTAAGAACCTTGAAGAAGGTAATTTGTAATCTCAGAAACACCGAATATATACCGTTGTTTAGATATTTGAAAAACATTTATCGACATAGCATTGGGGATGCTTAACTAAATATGTCTAATTAAATCAGGATACTAATTACTTGGGAATCTAGATATTTTTGGGTACCTTTTAATTTTTGGCTGAAGTGTGATTTTCTTTGGAATATTATCTCTTTTTTGGAGTGATAAATCTCCATATTGTCTTAATAGGAAGTCTCATCATGCTGGCAAAGAATTGAGACTCTTGTCTGCATAACTCACTCAATTTAATTCATATTGTAGTAAATTGACTAGTTTCCCTTTACGCTGAGCCTGAGGGCTTCGCAGCTGTTATTAGGCAGCTGTGGCCAAATACAAAATAACGAGAATCAAACCATCCCCAATATCTCAGGTCTCGGTTCAGTTCACCGAGCCCAGTAGTCTTTCAGCCTCTCTCTTTGCTTTTAAATTCTCAATAAGTTAACAGCAACAGTAACTTGCATTTATATAGCGCCTTTAACATAGTAAAACGTCCCATGGTGCTTCAAAGGAACGATTATCAAACAAAATTTGACACCAAGCCACATGAGGAGATATTAGGACAGGTGAAGATATTTGGACAGGTGACCAAAAAGCCTGGTCAAAGAGGTAGGTTTTAAGGAGCGTCTTAAAGGAGGAGAGAGAGGTAGAGAGGCTTAGGGAGGGAATTCCAGAGCTTAGGGCCTAGGCATCTGAAGGCACAGCCGCCAATGATGGAGCGATGGAAATCCGGGTTGCGCAAGAGGCCAGAATTGGAAGAGCGCAGAGATCTCGAAGGGTTGTAGGGCTGGAGGAGGTTACAGAGATAGGGAGAGGCGAGGCCCTGGAGGGAGTTGAAAACAAGGATGAGGATTGTAAAATTGAGGCGTTGCCGGACTGGGAGCCAACGTAGGTCAGGGATGATGGGTGAATGGGACTTGGCGCAAGTTAGGATACAGGCAGCAGAGTTTTGAATGAGCTCAAGTTTATGGAGGGTGCAAGGTGGCAGAGCGGCCAGGAGAGTACGTGACTTGTTAATGGCTACTGTCTTGTAACCAAAAATCTAGAAAGCCGGAATATTAGAATTCCTTAATTAGCTCGAAGAAACTCTCATGAAGAACCCATCGACTTCAGTGAGTGGAATCTATGTTCTGCAGTGGAGGATTACACACGTGATCAAAAATGTATTCAGTGCTCGGTTGTGAATCAAATACTCACCATACAATTATTGCCTTTCCAGCATGTGGTGGTTCTGTTTGGTCCACTTTGATTCCACAGGAAGACGCAGGTGTCTTTGCTATAATGAGCTTCTGTTATTCATTCAATGGTTCCACTTTAGTTGAAGTGGTGGTGTGAAAATGAAAAGGCTTCAAATGAATCCTGCTCACTGTGAACCTTTTAACTGTGCGACATGTCATACTCTTTCCGCAGTAATGTGTCCTTTCCTGCCCTTTACATCCGAGAGAGCAACAGGCCAATCGGTCTAAAGAAAGACTTGCATTTATACAGTGCCTTGAACGACCTCGGGATATTAAAAAATGCTTTACAGCCAATGAAGTAGTTTTAAAGTATAGTCACTGTTGTAATGTAGGAAACGTGACTGACAATTTTGCGCACAGTGAGGTCCCACAAACAGCAATGTGATAAATGACCAGATCATCTGTTTAGTGATGTTGGTTGAGGGATAAATATTGGCCCAGGACACCAGGGAGAGCTCCCCTGCACTTCATGCCATGGGATCGTTTACATCCATAGACAAGGGGCATCATTTTAGCACCCGTTATCGGGTGCGTTCCTGGCGGGGGGGCTCCAAAAATTGGAGAATCCCGGAGCGGGACCGGAGCCTGGCTCGAACCCGCCCACTTCCGGGTTCCCCACTGACGCGCCGGTGTGCACGTGCAGCCCCCGCTGGTGGGAATCCCGCAGGCAATGAAAGCCAGTGGGATGCCACTTAAAAGTATTTATTTTGCTTGTTCAGGACATTAACTGAACTGATTATGGGATTATGTGAGGAGGGGTGGGATTTTATAGAAAACTGGGACTGTTTCCCATACTAGCTGCAAAGGTCCATTTGACAGTTGTGGTGGGGGAGGGGGGGGGAGACCCTCACTCATTGCAGGAGGCCACTCTGTCACTTGGGACAAAGTTTGGCCTCCACCACCCTCCTCCTGACAATCAAATTCACCAACTTGCACACTTACCCCGGGGTCCAGAGACATGTACCTACCTTGCGGACCCCCTCAGATGTACATCTTCCGGATGGGGGCCACCGTAGCTGCAGTCATGACCTCCTCAGAGGACGAACAGCCTCACCAGCCTCGCCGGCCACGCCGTCCACCTCTGACACGTGGAGCTCCACAACACAGTGCTGTGACACATCCACCTGCACAGCAGGAGGGAGGGCAACCGCAGAGAGAGATGCGTCGCAGAGGGCACTACCCTCGCCACAGGGTCCACAGACCGAGGCTCAGCTTCCTGGACCTCTCTGAGCAGCAGTGCACACGGAGGCTCAGAGTCACTCGACATGTAGTCGTGGACATCTGCAGCCTCCATCATGCCGAGCTGCTCCCGGCTGGCCCGAGCACCATCTTCTTACCTGTTGCTGTCAAAGTCACCACTGCCCTCAACAACTTCTCCTCCGCATCCTTCCAGGGTGCCACCGGGGACATCGCCAGCGTCTCTCAGTTGTCTGCACAAAAGAGCCCTGCAAATACACCTACACCCACTCTGCAGTGACACAGTGGGTGGCATCAGGTGTGGGTCTTCATTGTGATCCTCAGGAAAGGGCATTATTGCACAAACCAGACAAGATTCGCAAAGATGTGGCAGTAGTGGTGCCAATATAATATGTAATGTGAGTTGGTCAGAAATTCAATATAAGTAACAACCATGACAGACCCTCAAACACCCTTGTGCATCCCCTTCATGCTCACAACACGTTTGCCTTACGCTGCCTACTGCACATATGTGATGCATGCCCTGTGGCTGCAGCACAGGTAGTGGCAGGTTGAGTGAGGCTGGCCGTGAAAGAGATGCATGAGAGGGTGAGTATGAGATAGAGCCATGAGATTGTATGAGGATTGGGTTGAGTGGTAGTGGCGGGATGAGTACTGGCGAGGTGAGTAAGTGCAGGTAAGATGAGGATGAGGTTTGAGTGGGTATGAGGGGTGATGTGACAGTGTTGGCAGTGCAGAAGGAGATGTGGGGTGGGGGCGGTGATGTGGCAGATGGAGTGTAGGGGAATGAGTAAGTGTACTCACTTTGGCTGACCTACTGAGGTCATTGGAGCGCCTCCTGCACTGTATGCAGGTGGGCGATATGTTGGTGGTGCAGGTGACCTCCTCTGCCACCTCGAGCCAGGCCTTCCTGGTGGCAGAGGCAGGCCGCTTCCTCCCGCCCGCCGGGGGGAAGATCTCTGTCCTCCCCCTCCTCCTCACCCCATGTATTGATACCTGCAGTGAGGCATCATTAAACTGGGAGCAGCCTCCCCCCTGGGCTGCTCCATGCTGTAATTTTTCCTATTTGTTGCAGCATCAGTCAGTGGAGGACTGCCCCTTTAAATAGAGCTCCTCCAGCTGACAGATCTTACTGCGCATGCGCAGCCCGCCCGACGCGCAGATCAGCAGTGGGGAACCCGGAAGAACAGGTAAGTGGATCCAATTGGGCTGCGATCGCGCGGGTGACTGACTAATTTTACCAGGCGCGTTACCCACGCGCCCAATAGCCCCCCCGCCGTGAACCCGCAGCCCTGGTAACATCGAGCCCAAGGCTTTGGTTTAACATCTCATCCGATAGACAACACCTCCGACAGTGCAGCACTCCCTCAGGACTGGGCTGGGAGTGTCAGCCTGGGTTTTGTGCTTCAGTCTCTGGAGTGGGACTTGAACCCAGAGCCCTCTGACATCAGAGGTAAGAGTGATACCCACTGCG
Organism: Heptranchias perlo; assembly: GCF_035084215.1. Taxonomy (NCBI): domain Eukaryota; kingdom Metazoa; phylum Chordata; class Chondrichthyes; order Hexanchiformes; family Hexanchidae; genus Heptranchias; species Heptranchias perlo. The sequence goes on along the minus strand of NC_090336.1, from coordinate 62,921,452 downwards.
CCACAGCTGATAATGGCATCTATCGTACCCACAATCCTCCATGCTGCAGAAACCGCTTATGTCTATCGCGTGGTTTTTAATGGACCAGTGGCGAGAGTGGGGGGTGGGGGGGGGGGCGGGGCGGGCGGTCATGTGATGAACCAAGCAGAGTTGGCTAACCCACTTGTCGGTTGGGAGGGTGGGAAATCTTGCAGGGCAGCCGATCTCGATGGGCCTGCAGCAGCACCTTAAAGGGGAGGGGTGGAAGCATCAGAAGTCAAAGGAAGCAGCAATAGCAGTGGAGCAGGAATGACTCCAAGGAAATTCCAGGTTATAATGCATATACAGCGAACAAATATTAAATTCCAAATGCAGATCAAGTCCTTGTCGATAGTTTGAGTATCACAGCTGCCTACTGTGAACAGTTCTGGTCTCCATATTAAAAAAAAGGATATAGAGGCACTGGAGAATGTGCAAAAAAGATTTACTTGGATGATACCAGAACTGCGAGCTTATACCCATCAGGAAAGATTGAACAGGCTGGGGCTCTTTTCTCTCACCTTTAAGATTATGAAAGGGTTTGATAGGGTAGACATAGAGAAGATGTTTCCACTGGCGGGGAGAGACCAGAACTAGGGACCATAAATCTCAGATAGTCATTAATAAATCCAATGGGGAATTCAGGAGAAACTTCTTTACCAGAGAGTGGTTAGAATATGGAACTCACTACCACATGGAGTAGTTGAGGCAATTTTTTTTTTATTCGTTCATGGGATGTGGGCGTCGCTGGCGAGGCTGGCATTTATTGCCCATCCCTAATTGCCCTTGAGAAGATGGTGGTGAGCTGGCTTCATGAACCACTGCAGTCCGTGTGGTGACGGTTCTCCCACAGTGCTGTTAGGAAGGGAGTTCCAGGATTTTGATCCAGCGACGATGAAGGAACAGCGATATATTTCCAAGTCAATAGTTTAAAAGCATAGATGCATTTAAGGGGAAGCTGGATAAGCACATGAGAGAGAAAGGAATAGAAGGATATGCTGATAGGGTGAGATGAAGTAGGGAGGGAGGAGGCTCGTGTGGAACATAAACACCAACATGGACCTGTTGGGCTGAATGGCCTGTTTCTGTGCTGTACATTCTATGTAATATAACACACCAAAGGAATGGATTTTCACACACATTTCAAAATACATTTTGCACTTACTCCCTCCCCTAAATGAAATGTAGTAGTATTTTAATAACACAAACACATTGTTTACGATTCTGTATCTAAGAACAGAGGGTTATTAAATTAGGGATAAATGATATCAGAGATAAAATTGATGCAGGTTGTGAGTTAACTGATCTCAGGAAGGATAGTCGTTTTCAGTGTTATAATTGGTCTCTGACCTAGGAAAGGTGGGAGGGAAGAGAAGGGAAAAGTAATCAGCTAGAGTTCCCTCTCCTGGTCCCTATCCGGTGGCTTGTGCTCTGGGTAGGATCGAGCTTGGTTGCAAAGCTAGCTCTTCATGGTAATAATCTTTATTCTTGGGATGTGGGCGTCGCTGGCAAGGCCAGCATTTATCATCCACCCCTAGTTGCCCTGATAAGATGGTGGTGGGCCGTCTTCTTTAAGCAATTTTTTTTTTTAACAGCTGAGTGGCTTGCTAGGCCAGTTCAGAGGGCAACGTAATAGAATCATAGAAAGATTACAGCACGGAAGGAGGCCATTTGGCCCATCGAGTCCGCACCGGCTCTATGCAAGAGCAATCCAGCTAGTCCCAATCCCCCACCCTTTCCCCGTTTTCCTGCATTTTTTTTACTTTCAAGTACTTATCCAGTTCCCTTTTGAAGCCCATGATTGAATCTGCCTCCACCACCCCCTCGGGCTGTGCATTCCAGATCCTAACCACTCACTGTGTGAAAAAGTTCTTCCTCATGTCACCTTTGGTTCTTTTGCCAACAACCTTAGATCTATGTCCTCTGGGTCTTGACCCTTCCACCAATGGGAACAGTTTCTCTCTATCTACTCTGTCTAGACCCTTTGTGATTTTGAATACCTCTATCAAATCTCCTCTCAACCGTCTCTGTTCCAAAGAGAACAACCCCAGCTTCTCCAGTCTATCCACGTAACTAAAGTCCCTCATCCCTGGAATCATTCTAGTAAATCTCTTCTGCACCCTCTCTAAGGCCTTCACATCTTTCCTGAAGTGTGGTGCCCAGAACTGGACACAATATTCCAGTTGTGGCCGAACCAGTGTTTTATAAAGGTTCATCATGACTTCCTTGCTTTTGTACTCTATGCATCTATTTATAAAGCCCAGGATCCCGTATACTTTTTTAACTGCTTTCTCAACCTGCCCAGCCACCTTCAATGATTTGTGCACATATACCCCCCAGATCTCTCTGTTCCTGTACCCCTTTAGAGTCATGCCCTCTAGTTTATATTGCCTCTCCTTGATCTTCCTACTGAAATGTATCACTTTGCATTTTTCTGCATTAAATTTTATCTGCCACGTGTCCGCTCATGCCACCAGCCTGTCCATATCCTCTTGAAGTCTCTTAATGTAGGACTGAAGTGACTTTTGGACCAGACCGGGTAAGGACGGCAGGTTCCCTTCCTTGAAGGACATTAGAGAATGAGTTGGGTTTTTACAACAATCCAGCAGCTTTCGTGGTCATTTTATCTGGTGCCAGCCCACAGATTACCATATTTACTGAATTCAGTTTCACAACATGCCACGGTGAGATTTGAACTTGCTATCTTTGGGTCAATAGCATGCCAACACTCACTGTCCAGGTCACATGGCAAGGTCATTTAGGTGAAGTAGTGGAGGGTTTATGGCAATGGGAACAGTAATCTGGAGATAGCCCTTTCAGGTGAGCACACTCCAAGTTTCCCTCCAAGTCACACTTCATCCTGACTTGGACATATATCATCACTCCTTCATCGTTGCTGGTGGAAGGTTCTGGAATTTCTGACAGTACCACTGTGGGAGCACCATCAGCATGAGGACAGCAACGGTGCATGGAGAAGGCCCACCACTGCAGACTCAGGGCAATGAAGGATGGGCAATAAATGCCAGCCTTGCCAGTCTGACTCACATCCCGCGAACCCATTAATTAAAGACCTCTCTCAAATATTGTATTCATGATCGAAGAGTCGGTAACCAGAAAACACAAATTTAAGGTCATTGGCAAAGGAGCCAGAAGTGAAATGAGGAGAAACGTTTTTACGCAGCGAGTTGTTATGATCTGGAATGCAGATTCAAACAGTAACTTTCAAAGGGGAATTGGATACATACTTGAAGGGGAGAAATTCGTAGAGCAATGGGGAAAGAACAGGGTGAGTGGGACTAATTGGACAGCTCTTTCAAAGAGCCGGCACAGGCATGATGGGCTGAGTGGCCTCCTTCTGTGCTGTAAGATTCTATGATTTGACATCTAACTCAAAGAGTACTCTGAGGACACATGTATATTCTGTTCTTGTCCATGCTATAACCACTGTTTGTATATCAATGTCAAGGAGCTGTTTGACGGAAAGTAAAAAATATTGAAGAACTCTTTTTCAGTGTTTACTTTCCATTCATCTCCCGCAGTGATAGAGGAGCCAAATTAAATGATGCTGAATTTGGAACCTTTCCTGCCTTTTATGTTTGCCCTCAATTACATTGCATTACATCTCAAGCACATCCGAATGTCTGGTGTTATGAAATTATTTTCTTTTGTAAACCCCCTGCCTGTAGTCACATAAACTTTACAACGACCACATCGGAATTTAGGCATAAAGGTCAGCAATAATGAGAGTCATTTATGTTCACAAATACAACAGGATAGTAGCAGTGCATGTTGGCTCAAGAACCTTCTTTGATTCTTGGAAAGACAATGAAGCATTAAACGTATGTCTAGTGTAATGTGTGCTGACACCAATAATTGCACAAGCACTCCCGATAAATTTTTGCATTACGTTTTTAGCTGTGCGCTAAATCTTCTGGGCTTGAAGTGACAGCCCCTAGTTCTTTTGTCCTATCTGTTTATTATGCATGCAGTAACTACTTTGATTAGAACTGATCTCTCCTTCCACCTCCCCCGTACCTCCTATTGCTAGCATTAACAGTGCAGCAATAAAATTAAGTTCTTGCTTGAGGGAGTCAAAGCTTGACTATTTTCCTTGTATTCATTAACTCATCTGATACAGTTTTCTCAGCAATGTGCAATTATTTTTTTTAATAGGTCCACTTTAAGAAACATTTTCTTTTAAAATCATCTTGACCATAAAATGCATGTTACAGCACACCAGCCACTCACTTTAAACATCTCAGATCAGCTAAAACGTGCAATGTTTGTGTTCCCGGACCGACACGGAACCTATATGAAAAGATGCTCCTTGTAATCGTGCAGTTGCAAGGTGCATTGGAGCGTCAATGCCAGATACCTTGTCAGCTTGGCTCAGTTGGTAGCGCTCTCGCCTCAGAGATAGATGGTTGTGGGTTCAAAGGGCCTGACCACATAATCTGGGCTCAGAGTTCAGTGCAGAACTGAGGGGCTGTTGCATTGTTAGAGGTGAGATGAGCTGTTAAACTATGGGGCTCTTACCTTCTTAGGTGGAAGTAAAAGATCCCATGGCACTATCTGAAGAGGAATAGGGAATTCTGCCAATATTCCTCCCTCAGCCAACACCACTAAAAACAGATGATCTGGTCACTTGTTTATTTGCTGCTCGTGGGATCTTGATGTGCACAAATTGGCTGTTACATTTCCCTACATAACAGTGACATTTCCTACATTACAACAGTGATTGCACTTCAAAAATACTTCATTGGCTGTAAAGTCTTTTGAGGTGTCCAGAGGTCATGAAAGGCACCATAGAAATGTGAGTCTTTCTTTTCTTTCAGTGACTACACTTCAAAAAGAAATCCATTGTTCCCGGACCGACACGGAACCTATATGAAAAGATGCTCCTTGTAGTCGTGCTAAGTGCTGTGTGAATGCAATTCTTTCTTCCTTGGGGTGAATAGACATGGGATCTATCTCTTACCCCACCCTCCTCCCCAAGAGTTGATATCACCCCTGCACAGGCCCAGGAGAGCCCAGTTTTATTCTCACAGAAAGGGGCGGAAATTGGAGGGTGAGTCATCACCACTCGATTGAGGCCTTCTTAGAAGCAGTATTAGTGGAAGCCCCCATGGGAGGAGGGGTTTCAGGTACAATACAAATGGAGAGAAAAAAAATTACACAAACAACTAGTCCACAAAGCATGGAAGACATGGGATAGGAGGCAAGATTCAGAAGTTTGCTGAAAATCGGCCAAACCCGCGAAAGCAGAGAATCTTCGTGAGTGGAACTGTGTTGACACGGCAAGGGGGTCACTAGTGGGTGCCACAGGGGTCAATGCTGAGCCGTTGCTGTTTACAGGCTATATAAAAAACTATATAAAAGCTGGCCTCTTGCGCATCCCCGATTTTCATTGCTCCACTATTAGTGGCCGTGCCTTCAGCTACCGAGGCCCTAAGATCTGGATTTCCCTCCCAAAACCTCTCCGCCTATTTCTCTCTCTCCTCCTTTAAGATGCTCCTTAAAACCTACCTCTTCAACCAAGCTTTTGGTCACCTGTCCTAATATCTCCTTATGTGGCTTGGTGTCAAATTTTGTTTCATAATGCTCCTGTGAACGCTTTTCTAAGTTAAAATCACTGTATAAATGTAAGCTGTCATTGTTGTAGATGGGGACCGAACTAAGATGTTGAAGTTTGCAGTTGACACGATATTGACAGTAGGGGATGAAAGGACTGGGAAGAGTCAAACCAAATACAAAAGGGATCAGGACGCATTGGGAAGGTGGACTCACGAGGGGCAAATGGCATTTAATGTGGTCAAATGCAAGCTAATGAGACCAGAGGAGGGAAATAAGCAGTGGGAGTGGAAATTAAATGATTCTAAGGCAGAGGAACAATACAGGAGAGGGATAGGAACATAGGAAAAGGAGTAGGCCATTCAGCTCCTCGAGCCTGTTCTGCCATTCAATGAGATCACGGCTGATCTGTGACCTAACTCCATATACCTGCCTTAGTCCCATATCCCTTAATACCTTTGGTTAACAAAAATCTATCAATCTCAGATTTAAAATTAACAATTGAGCTAGCGTCAACTGCCATTTGGGGAAGAGAATTCCAAACTTCTACCACCCTTTGCGTGTAGATGTGTTTCCTAACTTCACTCATGAAAGTCCAGGCTCTAATTTTTAGGCTGTGTCCCCTAGTCCTAGACTCCCCAACCAGTGGAAATATCTCACTATCTACCCTATCAGTTCCCCTTAATATCTTGAAAACTTCGCTCAAATCACCCTTTAATCTTCTAAATTCCAGGGAATACAACCCTAGTAATCATTCCTCGTAATTTAACCCTTGGAGTCTGGGTATCATTCGAGTGAACCTACGCTGCACTCCCTCCTAATCTGTGGGTAGTAGCAGATAGCTCACTGAAATGAGTGGCATTGGACAGGAAAATCGGGCCGCACGTAAAGCGAGCTGTCATTTCGCTGTCGTCTACTTTGCGCCACCGCCCGAGGTGAATTTATACCCCACCGAATACAAATGCAGAATGAATCAGCCCCATTTTGGAGCAAAAATCCTGGTCCAACTTCAAACTTAATGGAGCATTTTCTACGATTTATCACTCCAGGCATATAGCTTTGTGTGACAGGAACGCACGTCAGATATTCAAGCACAGAGCTCAGTGTGTCAGCAATCCTGCAAAGCTTCGTGCTGGAAGCATCAGCTCGAGAAAAGGACAAGAGGAATGGCAAGGAATGGATAGCTCTCTGCAGAGTGCCGGCAGGGGCAAGATGGGTTGAGTGGCCTCCTTCTGTGCTGTAAATCCAGACGCTCCGCACTGATTTTGTAAGATTCTATGATCTGCGTTGTTTATTGAACACGACTTTACTGGAAACTTTAGCAGATTCTGCAAAATTTCCTGCAATAATTTCTGGTAAAAAAGTGAATTGGCAAACGCATGGTATTTGCTCAAATCACATTGGAAGAGAACTTACTGGGCTGTGGAATCTTTGATGAATCTTGTCTTTACCATTCACTCGGCAATGTCTCCCACTACCCCCCCTCCAACCGCCCGCCGCCACAACAGATTAGCATGCATGTAGAATCACAAAAGCTTCATAGACCAGCAAAATGGCAATTAGTCCAAAATCAAATTCTAAGAGCCTCCAGCTCCTGCCAATTATCTGTGGACATTTTGAAACCGCACAGCAGTAGTGCTGATTATATTTATGACGATATACCTGGTGAGGATAAGTCTACAAAAGTTGGACGTTTTTCCCGAGAGCGAGACTCTTTTTTTCTTGCCTCCAAGTCAGAAGATTCAAGCCCCTGTCCAACATTTGAGTGCCTAAAAGAGGCTAGCACTTCAGTGCAGCCCTAAGGGAGTGCTGCATTGTTGACGGTGCTGCATTTCAGATCAGACCTTAAGCTGATACCCTGCCTGTCTGTTCATGTGGATGTCAAGATCCCACTGCACTATTCAAAGAAGAGAACGGAGCTCTCCTGGTCTGCTGGCCAAACTCCTCAATCAATACCACCAAAAGTTAAGTTGCCCGGTCATTCATGTTATTGCTGCTTGAGGGATGGTGTGCGCAAAATGGCTGCTGTGTTTACCTACATAAAAAGAAAAAAAAGAAACACTTGCATCTATATCGTGCCTTTCACGACCTCAGGATGTCCCAAAGCACTTTACAGCCAACGAAGTACTTTTTGAAATGTAGTCACTATCGAAATGTAGGCAAGGCTGCAGCCAATCTGTGCAGCAATGTGATAATAACCAGATAATCTGTTTTTTTTAGTGATGTTGGTTGACGAATAAATATTGGCCCAGGGCACCGGGGAGAAGACAAAGACTGCACTTCAAAAGTAATTCCTTGTATCTTGAAGCACCTTGGGACATTTCTGAGAGATGTGATAAGACATTATAGAAATGCCTCTTTCTTCTTTAGAATAGGGGCGGAAACAGATAATTTGCTTGAACGCTAAGATCATTTACCTCCAGATCAGATACAGCAATGGGGTTGGTTATCTCTTAACAGGTTATCTACCTGTCCAACTTTGTTCAAAGTGGATTCTGAGCATTGTGCTGAACACGGACGATAGATTGTCTGTTTCCATGCCATTCCTTTGCAGATTTCTCAGGTGTCACTTGCACGGCAATTAATAGTGTCAGAGTGATGTAGTTTCACTTTGCACTGCCACTGAAGATGTCCTGTAACTTCGAAGCGGAGGCCCCCATTCAGACTCCAAAGCGAACTGGGGCGAGATTCCCTAAAGAAAGGAGTCTCACTACTCCACTTTGCTTTTGCAGCGATCTGGAATCAAACCGGGTCTCGAATCTAGATTTACAATACAGTTTGTTAAGTGTCGGTGGGAAGAGAAACCACCACACGCTGACACTACCGGGGCTGTAGTGCAAGCTCGGGCTCTGAGTCTCGTGAAAATGCATTTCAGTCAATGCAACTGTGGACAGGTCACAATCCCACAGTTTCACAATCCCACCAACTGTCTAGTCAGCTGTGGCTCAGTGGGTAGCACTCTTGCCTCTAAGTCATCAAGAGTTGTAGGTTCAAGCTCAAACCCACTCCAGAGACTTGAGCACAAAAATCTAGGCTGATACTCCCAGCACAGTACTGAGGGAGTGCTGCACTGTCAGAGGTGCTGCCTTTCAGTTGAAATGTTAAACTAGGGCCCTCTCAGGTAGATGTAAAAGATCCCTTGGTGTTATTTGCAGAAGAGATAGGGAGTTCTCCATGGTGTCCTGATCAATAATTATCCCTCAACCAACACCTAAAAACAGGTGATCTGCTCATTATCACATTGTTATTTGTGGGACCTTACTGTGTGCAAAATTGGCTGCCGTGTTTCCTATATTATAACAGTAACTGCATTTCAAAGGTACTTCATTGGCTGTAAAGCACTTTGAGATGTCCTGAGGTCATGCAAGGCGCTATATAAATGCAAGCCTTTTTTTTAAGTGGGTAAAAGAAAAGAGGTTGAAGGAATAATGGGAACAGGAATGGGTAAATGTAATCAGAACATGGAGGGTAAATGCCAACATGGGCTGGCTGGGCTGAATGGCCTCTCTCTATGTTGTAACGTCCACATACAGCAACACTGTTGTGCGAGAGGATTAATTGGACCTACCGGCATAGAATATTGAAACTATCTCATTTTTCAGTCCATACGCACAACATGCAGTCAGCACAGAGTAATGGCCCAAATTCGTTAAGCTGTCCTAAACACCCTATTATATTGAACAATAAAACAGCGCGCCTCAAAATAAATTACTTTGTTTACTACGGGAAGAAGAGTAATCTCATTCGAGTTGTATAGTTTAACAATCTATAACCACTTAAGGAGTGGATAAATTATAGTCCTACTGCTATCAATAAATTGCCAATGTTATTTGAGCTTTTGAACAGGTAATTATAACCCTCAGCAGACTCTGGCTAGACTCTAGTAGTTAGTGTTATCTGGGGACCAAAAGAGATTTCAACTTCTACATATATATATGTATATATATACACACTGATGTTTTTTTCTCATGTAGCCTAGAAATTACTATCGGTGATATTAGCAAATGAATAATTAATATTAGAGCATTGCTCGTCCTGCTATTTTAACACATTTGCTATTATTATTATGATAGGTTTTGGTGAGCAGACTTATTCAAGACTGGGGAGATTTCCTCTCTGTGTCATATACGGCCAAGTCGTTCAGGTTTTTTTATATAAATAAGGTGCCGTGACTCAGTGGTAGCACTCTCACCTCGGAGTCAGAAGGTTCTGGGTTCAAGCCCCACTCCAGAGATTTGAGCACAAAATCTAGGCTGACACTTCGAAGTAGTACTGAGGGAGTGCTACCTGTTGGAGGTGCCGTCTTTTGGATGACTCATTAAAGGCTCTGTCGGCCCTTTCAGATGGACATAATAGACAGCTAGTGGAAGAAGAGCAGGGGAGTTCTCCCCAGTGTCCTGGCCAATATTTATCCCTCAACCAAAATCATTAGAAACAGATTATCTGGTCATTATCTCATTGCTGTTTGTGGGACCTTGCAGTGTGCAAATTGGCTGCCGCATTTCCTACATTACAACAGTGAGTACACTCAAAAAGTATTTCATTTTCTGTGAAGCCCTTTGGGACGTCGCGAATTGCAAGTTCCTTTCTAAATGAATCGAATATTTCTCTACAAATAGCACCTTGAGGAAACTTTCAAGCGCTGCGAATGTTGACTCATCAAAGTAAATCATCGGCGATGAGCAATTCCGTGCTTGGCATGATCTTCAAGGCCAAGATTGAAAATGCCAGCAACTGTGATGTAAACTTCCCAACCTTCAGGAACTGAACTTTTCATTGGATGGAAAGAAAGCCATTAAAGTTGGTTTTCAGCCAGTCAAGAGTCTTTCTTCTGAAATAAAGGCTTCACCATCAAAAAGGGGTGGCGGCAGCAGGGAAAGGAAAAGGGTAAGCAATTTAAACCTTCATTAAGAAAAAATTGGACATGTTAAATGTTGTCGTAGGTAGAAAAAGAGTAAAATTAAAAGTCACTAACAAGTTGTGTGGAGGCACCGAACAATTGTTTGAGCACAGGTTAAATGTTTAGTTTTTAATTTTATGTAAAATTGTGTTCCACATGTTTAGTGTGGTAGTTTGTGGTCAATATTCCAGCAACAGAGCAATGCCTGATGCTTGAGTCACTTTATTACTGTAATATTAATATTTATTTCTGTGTCACAGTGCATGAGTTGAAAGCAAATAAACTCAGTCAGCCCAGGGTGGCAAGACAGTCTAACACCCTATTTATATTAAACTAATTTTCCCAGCTGTTGAATCTGCTTCATTTATACTAAGGGGTAGACCAGGCAAAGCAGGGTATCTGTGCATCTGTGAGATTCACACCTTGCTCCGATTTCATAAAGGCTACTTAAGAACCTAGTATAGTGGTTATTTTATTAGTGTAGCGGTCACTAATGAATCCAGTAAGGAATTCAGGAGAAACTTCTTTACCCAGAGAGTGGTTAGAATGTGGAACTCACTACCACATGGAGTGGTTGAGACGAATAACATAGATGCATTTAAGGGGAAGCTCGATAAGCACATGAGGGAGAAAGGAATAGAAGGGTATGCTGATAGGATTAGATGAAGTAGGGAGGGAGGAGGCTCGTGTGGAGTATAAACACCAGCATGGACCAGTTGGACCGAATGGCCTGTTGCTGTGCTGTAAATTCCACATAATTCTATGTGTATAAGACTGTGATTCTGAATTTGACCTTTTGATACATGTGGGTTTGCACCAGGTACTGGAAGCTGACTGGTGGCTTATTGTCCTCCAATTAAGCAGTTTGAAAACAGAACCTTTTTTTTAAGGGGGATCAATTCGGGTTGCCAACCCTCCAGGATTGCCTTGGAGTCTCCAAGAATTAAAGACTAATCTCCAGGACACTGCTGCAAGTAAAACCGAGGAGAAAAATCATAGGGGCAATAAATAATTGTGGTTTTTAAAAAAAATTCTTTGAACGCTTTTGTTTACTGGTTACATCAAAGCTACAGCACAGAAACAGGCCATTCAGCCCTACTGGTGTATGCTGGCATTTATGCTCCGCATGAGCCTCCTCCCACTCTACTCCATCTAACCCTATCAGCATATCCTTCTATTCCTTTCTTCCTCATGTGTTCATCTAGCTTCCCCTTAAATGCACATAAGCTATTCACCTCAACTACTCCTTGTGGTAGTGAGTTCCACATTCTAACCACTCTCTGGGTAAAGAAGTTTCTCCTGAATTCCCTATTGGATTTATTAGTGACTATCTTATATTTATGATCTCTAGTTTTGGACTACCCCACAAGTGGAAACATTTTCTCCATGTCTTCCCTATCATACCTTTTCATTATCTTAAAGATCTCTATCAGGTCACCTCTAGAGAAAAGAGCCCCAGCCTGTTTAGTCTTTCCTGAGCAGTATAAGCTCTCAGTTCTGGTATCATCCCTGTGAATTTTTTTTGCACCTTCTCCAGTGCCCCTATATTCTTTCTACAACATGGAATTGTTATAAAAGTATTGGGCGTGGTTGGGGTGGGGGGAAGGCTGTTTGACTGCCAGTCAAAAATCATTCAATCGAATAATGAAGAGTCAATTCGCTTTCCAATTCATGTGACCACACCTCCACGAATAGGTCCAACCCTCGGAACAATGAAATCAAACCTCAAAATAAAAATGTCCGTTCATTGGGAAGCGAGAAAGGAGGTGTAGTTAACTGGTGAGGGTAGACTCTTTTAATGTTTTAAACAAAAACATGGCAGTTTAGAAGCTCACGTTGTAAGTAGCAAGGCAATGCTGATCTGAGGAACCAGTGAACAGAGGCTTTTTACCTTCTGAGCTACTTAGCTGAAAATCGCAGACGCCGGCAGTCTCATATAAACAATACAATCACCCACCAACCATCACTGTCACATTAAAAACACATTTTGCATCATTAAATTCACATAAAAGCAACCCCCCAACCCCCTGCCCGCAAGCCAAATTACAGATGGATTTAGAAAACATTAAACCAATGAGGTTTTGTGGCTGAGGACAGACTTTTTCAAACTGCCAGAAATTCTAAGAGGCGAATTTAAGAAATAGAAGAGCAAATGGAAACCATTTCAACAGGGGTTAATGGGCCAGCTTGTGTGGGCCTGCAGACCAAATAATCTACAGGCCTTAGTTTTGAGTCGGGATTGCTAACCTTCCAAGATTGTCCTGGAGTCTCCAGAAATTGAAGATTAATCTCCCGGACACTGCGATGGGCAAAACCTGGGAGAAAAATCATGGAATGATAGAAAGGTTACAGCAGCGAAGGTGGCTGTTCGGCCCATCGAGTCCATGCCGGCTCTATGCAAGAGCAATCCAGCTAGTCCCAATCCCCCACCCTTTCCCCATAGCCCTGCAAGTTTTGTCCTTTCAAGTACTTATCTAGTTCCCTCTTGAAGGCCACAATTGAATCTGCCTCCACCGCCCCCTCAGACAGTGCATTCCAGATCCTAACCACTCACTGTGTAAAAAAGTTTTTCCTCATGTCACCTTTGGTTCTTTTGCCAATCACCTTAAATCTATGTCCTCTGGTCCTTGACCCTTCCACCAATGGGAACAGCTTCTCCCTATCTACTCTGCCTAGACTCTTCATGATTTTGAATACCTCTATCAAATCTCCTTTCAATCTTCTCTGTTCCAAGGAGAACAACCCCAGCTTCTCCAGTCTATCCACATAACTAAAGTTCCTTATCCCTGGAATCAATAGGGGGCATTAAAAACAATTACATGTGTTTTTCATTTTCTTTGAACACTTTCATTTATTACTCCTAAAAATTTTGAAGATGGGAAACAAAAGGCTGTTTGACCGAGCGGGGAGATCATGTGATGAAACCTCCAGGGATACGCCCAAGCAGAGTTGGCAACCCTAATTCTGAGCCACCAGCTGCCTTACAGATTCCCCAGACAGCACCATCTGGTGTACAGGGTGAGCAATTACCCATCTCCATGAATCGCATCAGTCATCCCAAGAGCTGAGTGCAAGTGCCTGAGACAGCAAGGAGTTGATGCTGTAAATAAAGCTGTCATTTTTTTGGAACTACTGCCTCTGACTGTTCTTTGATAACATAAAGTGCCAAAAAGATAAATCAATGTCTATTTCAGCTCTCAAATTCATCAAAAAAATGATATGGAAAGAACACCCAGCTTTCGTAAGGAGAGAGTTTCTGTTCATAAAACTCTTTTCCTATCTGGAGTAAATCTTTTTGTCAGCTACATGCTCACCGATAAGGATCTTACTCTCCTCATTTTCATCCACTGCATTGTCCCACAACAGCCTTGAACCTGTTATTTAACCTCCCAAACCCGCAACCTCCACCACATCGAAGAACGAGGGCAACAGGCGCACGGGAACACCACCACCTCCAAGTTTCCATCCCAAGTCACACACGATCCCGACTTGGACATATATCAGTCGTTCCTTCACAGTCACTGGGTCAAAATCTTGGAACTCCCTACCCAACAGCACTGTGGGAGAACCTTCACCACAAGGACTGCAGCGGTTCAAGAAGAAGGCCCACCACCACCTTCTCAAGGGGCAATTGGGGATGAGCAATAAATGCCGGACTTGCCAGCGACGCCCACATCCCGAGAATGAATTTTTAAAAATTGCCAGTTTGTCCAGCAACACCTTGCATTTACGTCTTAAAGTAAAGAAACATTCCAAGGCTCTTCACAGAAGCGTGTAGAAATGGATGTCAAGCTAGGATGAGAGATTAGGAGGGCTGGCCAAGAGCTTGGTTGAAGAGGTAGGTTTATCTTGTACCTTTGATATTTGTGAATGGGTTTTCAAATATTCATTTCACTTAAGTTTCCTTTTAAAATCCTGCTGTGATGTAGTTCCTTCTTAATTACACTCAGGCCTTGAAATTACACTTTGGGATATTATTGCATGATTGCTTAATGCATTCACCTGAAATTCATGGCATTCATCTCTATCCTGCTCCTCTCAAGGCTGTAAATGAGTTACAAGCTTAATCTTAGATTTTTGTTGTTGTTGAAATTGTTTTTTTTTCTTTCTCGTATTCCAATCAGCTCCACATAACTTTCTATTATTTACTGCCTCAGAGATTCCTTTGTCTTTGATGCCTTTAATATTTCGTTCAGGAGATCTGATAAATTGGAATTACTTCTTTCATAAGGTCTCAGTTATTTTTTTCACTCTAACTTTTCATTAAATAAAATCGTTTTGCTCTTTCATTTCTGAGAGCTGAATTGAAGCCTTGAAATATCACAATTAGTAATCTGATATCTAAGTGGACAACTTTGCTATCAAAACACATTATAATTTTTGTTGTTTGTTTTGAGCTGCATGAAACAGAGAAATTTTTAGTTACTGCAACTAAGGAACATTAGGAACAGGAGTAGGCCACTCAGCCCCTTGATCCTGTTCCGCCATCCTATTAGATCATGGTTGATCCATACCTCAACTCCATTTACCCATATTTGCTCCTTATCCCTTGATACTGTTACCCAACAAAAATCTATCAAACTCATTCTTGAAAATTTCAATTGACGCACAATCCACAGCCTTTTGGGAGAGAGAGTTCCAGATTTCCACTACCTTTTGCATGAAAAAGTGCTTCCCGATTTCAATCCTAAATAGCCTAGCTCTAATTTTAAGATTGTGCCCTTGTGTTCTGGATTCTCCCATCATTTGTATCTATCCCATTGAATCCCTTTATAATTTTAAACACCTCAATAAGATCATCCCTTAAAATTCTAAACTCAAGGGAATACAAGCCAATTTAGCAACCTGTCCTCATAATTTAACTTTTGAGCCCTGGTGAATCTGCGCTGTAACTCCACTGAGGCCAATACCTTTCCTGAGATTCAGTGCCCAAAGCTGAACGCAGTACTCCAAATAGGGTCTGACCAAGGCTCAGTATAACTGAAGCATCAAGATAGGAACAAACCAATGTTAACATATTGGATATGTAACTGTATATAGGTGTTTAGCTAGTAGTGGAAAATGAAAACAATGGAGATAATTTGTGCCTTCATTAGTTGGGCAATAATGTGGTGATTGGATTGCTCACCCTTTATATGACTCGTCCGGTATTCATTATATTGATTTCAACAGGATGAAAATTGGGCAGGTTCTATAATAAGAAGAAAGCACTTGCATTTATAAAGCGTCTTTCACGACCTCAGGACGTCCCAAAGCGATTTACAGCCAATGAAGTACTTTTGAAGTGGTCACTGTCATAATGATGGAAACGTGGCAGCCAATTTGTGTACAGCAATGTGATAATGACCAGATAATCTGTTTTGGGTGCTGGTTGTGGGATAAATAATGACCAGGACACTGGGGAGAACTTCCCTGCTCTTCATTTAAATAATGCTGTGGAATCTTTTACAGTAGACAGGGCCTTGGTTTGATGTCTCATCCAAAAGACAGCATCTTCAACAGTGCAACACTCCCTCAGTACTGTACTGAAGAGCCAGCCTAGATTTTAACTCAGAGGCAAGAGTGTTACCAACTGAGCCACAGCTAATACCTCAATAATGAGAGGCAATGCACTCTTACCATATTATTTTCCAAGCAGTGATGATGAAAATTAATCCCATTGTGAATGCTTCACCATAATGGGATCATGGCATCCAACTACAGACATTTATTTCATAGGTTATTAAATACATTTACATGATATGGAAAATCCATGTCATTACTTAGGATGGATCAAATTGTAATAAAAAAATTATATCTGGACACATTCTGTCAACGTTTTCCATCATAAATTCCCATGCTCACACTTATAATGAAAACTGCTTATATAAACTTGTCACACAGTAATTACACTCTGCAACTCAACCACTGGTGGGGGAGTGTTACATGTTTACATGGGAAGTTTCCATTATAAATGTGGACATGGGAATTTCTAATAGAAACTTAAAAATAAGGACAGAATGTATGGCTTTAAAATGGGGACTAAATTACATGTGCATGCCCCAGTCCAATGATTTCCCACCGTCACACTTCCCCCCTTCACCTGAAGACTACACTCGATCTTGGATTCCTCTGTGCAATGCCATATGTATAATGTCTAACAACATCTATCACACTCCAAACGTTACATTTCAAAGCATCACACTGTTACAAGTTTCGGGTCTCCCTTACATATTCTTTTCGTTGCAGTGGTGCTGATCATTTCCATAAGTGGTCTAAGCATCTTATGTTCAGGAGTGTGCCTGTACAGCCCCATTTCTAATTATACAACAACATAACCAAGGGATGTAACAATAGAATCCCGTAGTGGTCAGGACTGGATATCACGTCTTTCACATGTTCCCTCAGGTGTGCTTTCCCAATCTTTTCGAAGCTGGACTGAAACAAATAGTAAGACATGGCCAGAAACAAATCATTGAGCTATTTTTTTTCACAGGCAGAAAGTGAAGAAACTGATTAACAGTCAAAGCAAATTCCACTAACTTAATTCAATCTCACTTCTCCCTTCAAAAATGGAAAAATAATGATTAACCACGCACACTGATCCTTTCGTAAGCCGACTGATTTGCTTTTGGCATCACCTTTCTTTCAAACTACTTCTAACTGCAAAAACTGACCTCATGCATTTCTTGATTCTAACTCCAGGCCTCAGGCCTCACAGTCTTTTGCTTAAATTCTGACTGTCGGTGTGTCCCTTTGTCCCTTTTCTTTTGTGTGTTCCCAGCCAAGGGGGAGGGTTGTGACACCAGGCTTCCTCCCTGGTCAGTGAATCACTAGTAGGCCTGCCAATAAAACCGATGACCTCTTCTCCTCCTGTGCATTTAAAGAGTGTATTTGCTGTTTTTTAAATGAACACAGGCTATCCTGATTAATGGGCTTGGGATGCCACAAATGACCCGCATTACATCATATGAGATACCCCACAAACTGGCCCATCTGGCTTCAATGTACATTTTCAATTCCAGCAGCTTGCGGCTTCTTTTTAAAAACAAATGTACAAATTCACTTTGTTTTAAAACACAACATAAGTCAATGCCAAAATCCTTTCAATGGGAAAAAAAAATCAAAAATCCTAAAACATGGCATGCACTTTGTTACAGGCAAAAAAAACAAGTTAGAAGATAAAAGTGGCAGTGGAGTTAAAGATAAGACAGTTGAAATATTAAATGAATATTTTCTAGAAGTATTCACGAGAGAGCATAATAATATCTTGCCATCCATTTTCTGTATTACACTCTGTACCCTGGAGGATTTTGAAGTCGGTGCAACAGAGGTGTTTGATAATCTAAGGAGGACTTACGGCAAACCCAATTACAGCTTGTACGTACCTTAATTACACAAGGAGGAAATTTCTGAGGGTTTGCTTATTTACAGAGGAATTGATAAGCCTGGTGAGATTCTTCAGAACTGAAAGCAACCAGGAGTATTTAAAAACAGTGGCAATGGAACCTAGGCAACTACAGTCTCTAGTCTAACATCAATAAAATAGGAATAATAGAATCTATCCTAAGGGAAAGGCTGGAGGAATCGACTGCAATACCAATAACTTAATAAGAAACGGCAAGTATGCATGTAGAAGGGGAATATCCTGCTGTGACAAATCTCCTTGTCTTCTTTAAGAATGTTACAGATACCGTAGATAATGGTTTATGCAGACTTTCAGAAAGCTGTTGGAAAAGTTCCACATGAAAGACGTCTAAATATACTAAAAGCCACAGGAACTCGGGATAAAGCATGTGACTAGTCAAGAAGCAAGTTTTAAAAAATGGGTAACTCGTGAGAGTGTCAGATGGGGAGTGGGGGGGGCGATGGGGTCAGTTAGAGGTGCATATCTGAGCATTGCTTCCACTCCTGTTGCTCCTAGCCTGAGTAAATAACCTAGGATACCCAATCCATCTATAAATTGGTCAGAGTTGCTGGTAACACAGAAACAGAAAATGCAGTCAAGGCAGAGGATGCAGAAAATGATTTGCGAAAAGGATTTTAAGGCCTAACAAGGCAAGTTAAGTTTAACGCTCATAAGGGTACAGTATTGCTCATAGCTGTGGCTCAGTGGGCAGCACTCTTGCCTCTGAATCTAAAGGGTTGTGGTTCAAGTCCCAATCCAGGGACTTGAGCACAAAATCTAGGATGATGCTTCCACTGAGGTGCTGTCTTTCAGATGAGATGTTAAATCCAAGGCCCTGTCTTCCCTCTCAGGTGGATATAAAAGATCCTTCGGCACTCTCTCAAAGAAGACCAAGGGGAGTTCTTCCTGGTCAATATTTATCCGTCAACCAACATCACTAATAAACAGATTATCTGGTCATTATCACATTGCTGTTTCTTTGGGATCTTGCTGTGTGCAAATTGGCTGCCTCATTTCCCACATCACAATGGTACAAAAGTACTTCAATGGCTATAAAGCACTTTGGGACATCCTGTGGTTGTGAAAGGCGCTATATAAATGCAAGTTCTTTCTTTAAGGAAGGAATACGGTAAAAAGAAAAAAAATAGGTATTTCAGTAATAAAAGCATTCATTATGGAGACACACATTTCACTGTAGTGAGTCCTTAATGCTTCACTGGAATCAAATTGTAAGTCATAAAGTATATCAGTTCCTCAAATTTCCCTCAACCAATACAACCAAAACGAGATTAACTCATCATTATTCATCTGATTGCTATTTGTGGGATATTGCTTTGGGAAGAATGGTTGCCTTGTTTGATTAAATAACACTAGGAAGCAATTCATTGTAAGTGAAGTGCTTTAGGCCATTTCTGAGATTATGATAAGGTGCTCTATAAATTCAAGCTGTCTCCTTTCATGTGCCTTCATTTATATATAATGAGCACAAAAGCATAAGATACTATGGAGTAAGAATTTATCTGGTTACTCTGCGTGGTGATGGAGTCAAGTCATCGATGAGTTGCAACTTTCTCCAAACTGAAGGACCAAAGCTATTGTCCTTCATGAACTCTGCTCCCTACCACTAACGCTAACCCTCTGCTTGGCCATTTTCCCGGGCTGAATCAGACTGTACTAAACCTTGGAATCCTGTACAACCCAGAGCTGAGCTTCAAACCTCACATCCTAACCATCATCAAGACCACTTACGTTCACCTCCGCCTCACTGCCTGCCTCACCCCACATAGCCACTAGAACTCTTATCCATGCCTATGTCTACTCTATACTCGACATCTCCAATTCCCTCCTTGCTGGCCTCCCAACTTCCAATTTGTCCAAAACACTCAGTGTCCTGTCCTGCAACTGAGGCCGTCTCACCCATCACCCCCTCCTCACGGGCCTACACTTGGTTCCAGTCCCCAACACATTAAAATTCAAAATCCTTGTCTTCAGGTCGGTCCATGGCCTCATCCCACCTCTACCTCGACAACCTGCTCCAGTCCTATATCTCCTCCTGCATCCTTCAGTCCCCTAGTTGTGGCCTTTTGTGCATCCAGCCCTCCCTTCACCCCAACATTGGTGGCAGAGTCTTCAGCTGTCACAGCCCCACTCTCAGGAACTCCCTGCCTACCTTTATAAACCTTCTCAAAAAACCATCTTTTTGACCAAGCTGTCAGTCACCCCTCTGGACCTCTTCCTTCATGGCTGGAGGTTCGGTCCTTATCTCTTGTTTATGAAGCACCTTGGGGTGTCTTTTTACGTTCAGGATGCTCAATGAATGCAAGTTGTTGTTAAATTCTCACTGGTGAAACTTTCCTCTGATATTTCCAGCAAAACCATAAATGTGCTTTGTTCAGAAGGCATTCACATTTGCACTAAAAATATTTAACCAAAGAGATCTTCAAAAACACGCTTACAATGTTGTTACATGTGGTGTAGAGGAAGTTGTTTATTCCTCATCCAAGTGATTGCTCTCCCACATTGTACAATTTGAGACTTGCAACTTGCCAATAAATACGGAATAAAACAATCATGGTCATTAAGGCTCTGACTTGTAGCTCACTGAGATCTAGGATTACCGAGAGATTATATTGCTTAATCCTGAGTTTAGCACGGAACACCGTTAACAGAACACTGTTCCAACTCTGGATCTTATCCACACACACAACTGCATTTCAAATGAAAATTCCACCAGCAGAGACTTCACTGTCCTTTCGTTGTTGAACTTTTGTTGACCGGTGTAGAACAGCTGGCTCCTGAATTACTCAGTGAGGCTGACGTCCCCACTAAACCCAACAGGGAACCAAGCCAACGTTAGCAATGTGAAGGTATTACAGAAGATTAAGGGGTGATCGGTGTTGAAGATGATTAAAGGATTTGATAGGATAGATGGAAACTATTTCTCTGGTGGGGGTTGTCCAGAACAAGGGAGCACAACATTAAAATTAGAGCCAGGCCGTCCAGGGGTGATGTCAGGAAACACTTCTTCACACAAAGGGGAGTGGAAATCTGGAACTCTCTCCCCCAAAAAGCTGCTGAGGCTCGGAGTCAACTGAAAATTTCAAAACTGAGATTGATAGATTATTGTTGGGCAAGGGTATTAAGGGACATGGAACCAAGGAGGGCAGATGGAGTTAAGATACAGATCAGCCATGATCTAATTGGATGGTGGAACAGTCTCGAGGGGCTGAACGGCCTACTCCTGTTCCGAATGTTCGTAACAGGAGTGACATTCCTAGCAGCAAGATTTTATTCTGGAGACATTCATCAACAGGATTTAGAGATTAGAGCCCAACAAATCTCAGAGCACAAGCACCAGTTTACGGAAGGAAATGTCAGCAGTTGACTTTTGTGATCTTCGTGTAAATTACGACAAGCATTGTGCCTTGTGCTACTGCTGCGAGCTCCTTTTAAGAGGCACTACACAAATCGGTCATTGAGCGAAGTCGGATGATGGGTTTAGGAAGGGAACAGGCAGCAAGAACATATTTTTCAGAAACACTCATCCCTCAGTTTTTTTTGGGGGGGTGGGTGGGTGGAGTGGGGGGGGACCATTTTTAAGTTCAAGCTGGTCAGAAAATAAGAATGGGTGATGCCCAAAAAGGAAGAGTAGGGTTTTGATGAAACGGCTACAGCTAAGGCGGTACTCTGTCACTTCCCTCTTCAGCTTCTGGCAGACATGGTGTGTAGTTCCAGCGTTTTCAGTTTTTTATCTGAGAGACAAAATAACTTGCAAAAGGGGAGAGGGATAAAAAGACCATTAATAATTTCCGGAACTTCATCGAGCTTCACTCAGAACAATCCCTACCCAGCAGGTTGATGCCTCCTCCCAACTTTCTATCACCAGCTGGTGTCTGGGTGTTTAGTACCACTGGCTGCGACACAAGAAATGAGAGGAGGTTCTCTGCTCCTGTCAAATGAGATTAAACAAGGCCATTTTCACCTTTTTCTCCTCTCAGTGGAAAAGTGATGTCTACTTAACAGGTCAGTATTTCCACAACCAGAAAATTCCTGTTCCTGATCAAAGACAAAAGGATTAATTGGATAGCTCTTTCAAAAAGCCAACACAGGCACGATGGCCCGAATGGCCTCCATCTTTGCAAAGGATTCTATGATTCCATGACTCTATGACTCTTGGAAGTCTTAATACAGAAGCAACCATATACCGATACTGTAAAGCCACGAGCTTGAGATTCTGGTTTGTATCTCTAAATAAATCCAGAGAGCCAGATATAATTGCCAAGGCTCGTTCATGACACAAAACTCAGAAATGTAGTAAACAATGTGGAGGATAGTAATAGACTTCAGGAGGACAACTGGTGAAATGGGCAGACACATGGCAGATGAAATTTAACGCAGAGATGTGTGAAATGATGCATTTTGGTGGGAAGAATGAGGAGAGACAATACAAACTAAATGGTACAATTTTTAAGGGGGTGCAGGAACAGAGAGACCCGGGGATGCATGTACACAAATCTTTGAAGGTGGCAGGACAAGTTGAGAAGGCTGTTAAAAAAAAGTAGATGGAATCTTAGGCTTTATTAATTGAGGCCTAGAGTACAAAAGCAAGCAAGTTATGCCAAACCTTTGTAAATCACTGGTTAGACCTCAGCTGGAGTATTGTGTTCAATTCTGGGCACCACACTTTAGGAAGGATGTAAAGGCCTTAGAGAGGGTGCAGAAGCGATTTACTAGTACCAGGGATGAGGGACTCAGTTATTTAGAGAGACTGGAGAAACTGGGGTTGTTCTCCTTACAGCAGAGAAGGTTAAGGGGAGATTTCATAGACATGTTCAAAATCATAAAGGGTTTTGATAGAGTAAATAAGGAGAAACTGTTTTCACTGGCAGAAGGGTCGGTAACCAAAGGACACAGCTTGAAAGTGATTACCAAAAGAACCAGAAGAAACATTTTTTACGCAGCGAGTTGTTATGATCTGGAATGCTCTGCCTGAAAGGGTGGTGGAAGCAGATTCAATAGTAATTTTCAAAAGGGAATTGGATAAATACTTGAAGGGAAAAAAAATGACAGAGCCAAGCGGAAAGAGCAGGGAGAAGTGGGACTAATTTCAAAGAGCCGGCACAGGCACGATGGGCCGAATGGCCTCCTTCTGTGCTGTAACATACTATGAGCCGAGCGGAGGGAGCGTCCGATAAAAGGCGGGATTTCAGAGCGCTGAGAACAGCTGAGAGGAGCCGAGCCGAGCGGAGGGAGCGTCCGATAAAAGGCGGGATTTCAGAGCGCTGAGAACAGCTGAGAGGAGCCGAGCCGAGCGGAGGGAGCGTCCGATAAAAGGCGGGATTTCAGAGCGCTGAGAACAGCTGAGAGGAGCCGAGCCGAGCGGAGGGAGCGTCCGATAAAAGGCGGGATTTCAGAGCGCTGAGAACAGCTGAGAGGAGCCGAGCCGAGCGGAGGGAGCGTCCGATAAAAGGCGGGATTTCAGAGCGCTGAGAACAGCTGAGAGGAGCCGAGCCGAGCGGAGGGAGCGTCCAATAAAAGGCGGGATTTCAGAGCGCTGAGAGGAGCCGAGCGGAGCGGAGGGAGCGTCCGATAAAAGGCGGGATTTCAGAGCGCTGAGAGGAGCCGAGCCGAGCGGAGGGAGCGTCCGATAAAAGGCGGGATTTCAGAGCGCTGAGAACAGCTGAGAGGAGCCGAGCCGAGCGGAGGGAGCGTCCGATAAAAGGCGGGATTTCAGAGCGCTGAGAACAGCTGAGAGGAGCCGAGCCGAGCGGAGGGAGCGTCCGATAAAAGGCGGGATTTCAGAGCGCTGAGAGGAGCCGAGCGGAGCGGAGGGAGCGTCCGATAAAAGGCGGGATTTCAGAGCGCTGAGAGGAGCCGAGCGGAGGGAGCGTCCGATAAAAGGCGGGATTTCAGAGCGCTGAGAGGAGCCGAGCCGAGCGGAGGGAGCGTCCGATAAAAGGCGGGATTTCAGAGCGCTGAGAACAGCTGAGAGGAGCCGAGCCGAGCGGAGGGAGCGTCCGATAAAAGGCGGGATTTCAGAGCGCTGAGAACAGCTGAGAGGAGCCGAGCCGAGCGGAGGGAGCGTCCGATAAAAGGCGGGATTTCAGAGCGCTGAGAACAGCTGAGAGGAGCCGAGCCGAGCGGAGGGAGCGTCCGATAAAAGGCGGGATTTCAGAGCGCTGAGAGGAGCCGAGCCGAGCGGAGGGAGCGTCCGATAAAAGGCGGGATTTCAGAGCGCTGAGAACAGCTGAGAGGAGCCGAGCCGAGCGGAGGGAGCGTCCGATAAAAGGCGGGATTTCAGAGCGCTGAGAGGAGCCGAGCCGAGCGGAGGGAGCGCCCGATAAAAGGCGGGATTTCAGAGCGCTGAGAACAGCTGAGAGGAGCCGAGCCGAGCGGAGGGAGCGTCCGATAAAAGGCGGGATTTCAGAGCGCTGAGAACAGCTGAGAGGAGCCGAGCCGAGCGGAGGGAGCGTCCGATAAAAGGCGGGATTTCAGAGCGCTGAGAGGAGCCGAGCGGAGCTGCGACCGAGTTCGAAGTGACGTCAGGAATCAGATCGGGACGCGACACAGGGGAGGCACCTGATTGGTGAGTAGGTTCAGGTGAGTATTTCTTCTTATCCACAGCAACTGAAGGAAAAGGAAAGGGAAGGTCTGCAGGTCTTATAGGAAGTAGCGTTTATTTTTTAGTGAATCAAGGTCCCTAGTGTAGTTAACATTCTCTAAATTGAGAACAATTTAAAGGAGTAAACTCCTTAAAGGGAGTGGTAAGTAGTTTTTCTTTCCTTTTTTTTTCTCTTGACATTGTAGTTGTTCTTAAGCTAATTTAAGGGTTAAGTCATGGCAGGAGATCCCAGCACCGTGTCATGTTCCTCTTGTGGGATGTGGGAATTCAGGGCTCCTTCCTGTATCCCTGATTCCTTCACCTGCGGAAAGTGTGTCCAGCTGCAGCTATTGTTTGACCGCTTGACGGCTCTGGAGCTGCGGATGGACTCACTTTGGAGCATCCGCGATGCTGAGAAAGTCGTGGATAGCACATTCAGTGAGTTGGTCACACCGCAGATAAAAATTACTGAGGGAGATAGTGAATGGGTGACCAACAGACAGAGGAAGAGTAGGAAGGCAGTGCAGGGGTCCCCTGCGGTCATCTCCCTCCAAAACAGGTATACCGTTTTGGATACTGTTGGCGGAGATGGCTCACCAGGGGAAGGTGGCAGTGGCCAGGTTCATGGCACCGTGGCTGGCTCTGCTGCACAGGAGGGCAGGAAAAAGAGTGGCAGAGCTATAGTGATAGGGGACTCGATTGTAAGGGGAATAGACAGGCGTTTCTGCGGACGCAACCGAGACTCCAGGATGGTATGTTGCCTCCCTGGTGCAAGGGTCAAGGATGTCTCGGAGCGGCTGCACGACATTCTGGAGGGGGAGGGTGAACAGCCAGTTGTCGTGGTGCATATAGGCACCAACGATATAGGTAAAAAACAGGATGAGGTCCTACAAGCTGAATTTAGGGAGTTAGGAGTTAAACTAAAGAGTAGGACCTCAAAGGTAGTAATCTCAGGATTGCTACCAGTGCCACGGGTTAGTCAGAGTAGGAATGACAGGATAGCTAAGATGAATACGTGGCTTGAGAGATGGTGCAAGCTGGAGGGATTCAAATTCCTGGGCCATTGGAACCGGTTCTGGGGGAGGTGGGACCAGTACAAATTGGACGGTCTGCATCTGGGCAGGACTGGAACCAATGTCCTAGGGGGAGTGTTTGCCAGTGCTGTTGGGGAGGGTTTAAACTAATGTGGCAGGGGGATGGGAACCGATGCAGGAAGTCAGTGGGAAATAAAGTGGTGACAGAAACAAAAGGCAGTAAGGGAGAGTGTACAGAACATGACCGGACAGATGGTCTGAGAAAGCAGGGCAAAGACCAAGGGAAGTCGAGATTAAACTGCATTTATTTCAATGCAAGAAGTCTGATGGGCAAGGCAGATGAACTCAGGGCATGGATGGGTACATGGGACTGGGATGTTATAGCTATTACTGAAACATGGCTAAGGGAGGGGCAGGACTGGCAGCTCAATGTTCCAGGGTACAGATGCTATAGGAAAGATAGAGCAGGAGGTAAGAGAGGAGGGGGAGTTGCGTTCTTGATTAGGGAGAACATCACGGCAGTAGTGAGAGGGGATATATCCGAGGGTTCGCCCACTGAGTCCATATGGGTAGAACTGAAAAATAAGAAGGGAGAGATCACTTTGATAGGATTGTACTACAGACCCCCAAATAGTCAACGGGAAATTGAGGAGCAAATATGTAAGGAGATTACAGACAGCTGCAAGAAAAATAGGGTGGTAATAGTAGGGGACTTTAACTTTCCCAACATTGACTGGGACAGCCATAGCATTAGGGGCTTGGATGGAGAGAAATTTGTTGAGTGTATTCAGGAGGAATTTCTCATTCAGTATGTGGATGGCCCGACTAGAGAGGGGGCAAAACTTGACCTCCTCTTGGGAAATAAGGAAGGGCAGGTGACAGAAGTGTTAGTGAGGGATCACTTTGGGACCAGTGATCATAATTCCATTAGTTTTAAGATAGCTATGGAGAAGGATAGGTCTGGCCCAAAAGTTAAAATTCTAAATTGGGGAAAGGCCAATTTTGATGGTATTAGACAGGAACTTTCAGAAGTTGATTGGGAGAGTCTGTTGGCAGGCAAAGGGACGTCTGGTAAGTGGGAGGCTTTCAAAAGTGTGTTAACCAGGGTTCAGGGTAAGCACATTCCTTATAAAGTGAAGGGCAAGGCTGGTAGAAGTAGGGAACCTTGGATGACTCGGGAGATTGAGGCACTAGTCAAAAATAAGAAGGAGGCATATGACATGCATAGGCAGCTGGGATCAAGTGGATCCCTTGAAGAGTATAGAGATTGCCGGAGTAGAGTTAAGAGAGAAATCAGGAGGGCAAAAAGGGGATATGAGATTGCTTTGGCAGATCAGGCAAAGGTGAATCCAAAGAGCTTCTACAAATACATAAAGGGCAAAAGGGTAACTAGGGAGAGAGTAGGGCCTCTTAAGGATCAACAAGGTCATCTATGTGCGGAACCACAAGAAATGGGTGAGATCCTGAATGAATATTTCACATGGGTATTTACGGTTGAGAAAGGCATGGATGTTAGGGAACTTGGGGAAATAAATAGTGATGTCTTGAGGAGTGTACATATTACAGAGAGGGAGGTGCTGGAAGTCTTAACGCGCATCAAGGTAGATAAATCTCCGGGACCTGATGAAATGTATCCCAGGACGTTATGGGAGGTTAGGGAGGAAATTGCGGGTCCCCTAGCAGAGATATTTGAATCATCCACCGCTACAGGTGAGGTGCCTGAAGATTGGAGGGTAGCAAATGTTGTGCCTTTGTTTAAGAAGGGCGGCAGGGAAAAGCCTGGGAACTACAGACCAGTGAGCCTGACATCTGTAGTGGGTAAGTTGTTAGAGGGTATTCTGAGGGACAGGATCTACAGGCATTTGGAGAGGCAGGGACTAATTAGGAACAGTCAGCATGGTTTTGTGAGAGGAAAATCATGTCTCACGAATTTGATTGAGTTTTTTGAAGGGGTAACCAAGAAGATAGATGAGGGCTGTGCAGTAGACGTGGTCTACATGGACTTCAGCAAAGCATTTGACAAGGTACCGCATGGTAGGTTGTTACATAAGGTTAAATCTCATGGGATCCAAGGTGAGGTAGCAAATTGGATACAAAATTGGCTTGACGACAGAAGACAGAGGGTGGTTGTCGAGGGTTGTTTTTCAAACTGGATGCCTGTGTCCAGCGGTGTGCCTCAGGGATCGGTGCTGGGTCCGCTGTTATTTGTTATTTATATTAATGATTTGGATGAGAATTTAGGAGGCATGGTTAGTAAGTTTGCAGATGACACCAAGATTGGTGGCATTGTGGACAGTGAAAAAGGTTATCTAGGATTGCAACGGGATCTTGATAAATTGGGCCAGTGGGCCGATGAATGGCAGATGGAGTTTAATTTAGATAAATGTGAGGTGATGCATTTTGGTAGATCGAATCGGGCCAGGACCTACTCCGTTAATGGTAGGGCGTTGGGGAGAGTTATAGAACAAAGAGATCTAGGAGTACAGATTCATAGCTCCTTGAAAGTGGAGTCACAGGTGGATAGGGTGGTGAAGAAGGCATTCAGCATGCTTGGTTTCATTGGTCAGAACATTGAATGCAGGAGTTGGGATGTCTTGTTGAAGTTGTACAGGGCATTGGTGAGGCCACACTTGGAGTACTGTGTACAGTTCTGGTCACCCTATTATAGAAAGGATATTATTAAACTAGAAAGAGTGCAGAAAAGATTTACTAGGATGCTACCGGGACTTGATGGTTTGACTTACAGGGAGAGGTTAGACAGACTGGGACTTTATTCCCTGGAGAGTAGGAGGTTAAGGGGTGATCTTATAGAAGTCTATAAAATAATGAGGGGCATAGATAAGGTCGATAGTCAAAATCTTTTCCCAAAGGTAGGGGAGTCTATAACGAGGGGGCACAGATTTAAGGTGAGAGGGGAGAGATACAAAAGGATCCAGAGGGGCAATTTTTTCACTCAAAGGGTGGTGAGTGTCTGGAACGAGCTGCCAGAGGCAGTAGTAGAGGCGGGTACAATTTTGTCTTTTAAAAAGCATTTGGACAGTTACATGGGGAAGATGGGTATCGAGGGATATGGGCCAAGTGCAGGCAATTGGGACTAGCTTAGTGGTATAAACTGGGCGACATGGACATGTTGGGCCGAAGGGCCTGTTTCCATGTTGTAACTTCTATGATTCTATGATTCTATACTATTTCTTTAGCAGCATAACATCCAACAATAGGTTGTCTCTAACACCTATTGACAAAAAGCTGTTAATAAGCAGATTAAAAGTCTTAGAGATGTAGCTATCATTTAAACATAAATTATTCATTTGTTTCAAATATTTACCTCTACTTTTTTTTTCTTCTTACCGATTGAGGCTTGTATCTTACACACAGCACCCTAAAATACCTGATCATGTTGAATCCAGCTCACGTACCCAAGCATTACTGTGATAATCCATGTCTTAATCTTGTCATGAAGACAGTGTAAAGATTGTTTTAATCCCTCCGCTGTTGAAAACTATCTTTTTGATATTAGTTATTATAGATCGGTCAGCATTTTAATCCATTTCTAACCTCACCTTGTTTAGAATCCCACTGCTAAAATAAACTCCCTTTTGGTGCAGCAAGATTCGAAACAAAGAAAATGAACACTCTCTACTGTATCTCTTCTTGATTAATGAATGGATGTGCTAATATTCAGACATATAAAATTAATATATTCTCGGGTTAAAACTATTAACGATATCAGAATACACAGAGATGGATCGTTAATCAGTGTCCATATCACTCCAGAAAGTAACCATCTTATGTTAATGAGATCAATAAGAGTGTGGAACATTAATTCTGCTGAAGTAACAACTTTTATCCAGTGGCACTACTGTCTTTACATGTCATTGGCATTCGAACAAATGCAGCCAGAGGACAGCAATAGCCCTGTGCGATTACGTCCAATGCAAGCAATCAAAGAATCATTGAATGATACAGCACAGAAGGAGGCCATTCGGCCCATCATGTCTGTGCCACTCTTTCCCCATAGCCCTATAAATTTTTCCCCTTCAAGTATTTATTCAATTCCCTTCTGAAAGTCACTATTGAATCTGCTTCCACCTCCCTTTCAGGCAGCACATTCCAGATCATAACAACTCTTTGCATAAAAAAATGCATCCTTTTGCCAATTACATTAAATCTGTGTCTTGCGATTACCGACGCTTCTGCCACTGGAAACAGTATCTCCTTATTTACTCTATCAAAACCTACTTGATTTTCAACATTTCCATGAAATCTCCCCTTAACCTTTTCTGCTCTAAATAGAACAACCCCAACTTCTCTAATCTCTCCACGTAACTGAAATCCCTCATCCCTAGTACCAGTCTCGTAAATCTCCTCTGCACCCACTCTAAGGCCAATTCTTTCTACATGGTACATACGCTAACAAAGTGGAAACTATATGAAGCGTTTTGATAGAGTAAATAAGGAGAAACTCTTTCCAAAAATTTGCAGAACTATAGGAAACGTAAGAAATAGGAGCAGGAGTAGGCCATACGGCCCCTCGAGCCTGCTCCGCCATTCGATACAATCATGGCTGATCTTCGACCTCAACTCCACTTTCCCGCCCGATCCTCATATCCCCTTGAGTACCCTAGAGTCCAAAAATCCATCGATCTCAGTCTTGAATATACTCAACAACTGAGCATCCACAGCCCTCTGAGGTAGAGAATTCCAAAGATTCACCACCCTCTGAGTGAAGAAATTCCTCCTCATCTCAATCATAAAATAAATGACCCCTTATCCTGAGACTATGCCCCCTAGTTCTAGACTCACCAGCCAGGGGAAACAACCTCTCCGCGTCTACCCTGTCAAGCCCTCTAAGAATTTTATACGTTTCAATGGGATCACCTCTCATTCTTCTAAACTCCAGAGAGTTCTAATCAATCTCTCCTCATAGGACAACCCTCTCATTCCAGGGATCAATCTAGTGAACCTTCATTGCAAGTATATCCTTCCTTAGATAAGGAGACCAAAACTGTACACAGTACTCCAGGTGTGGTCTCACCAAAGCCTTATACAATTGTAGCAAGACTTCCTTACTCTTGTACTCCAACCCCCTTGCAATAAAGGCCAATATATTATTTACCTTCCTAATTGCTTGCTGTACTTGCATGTTAACTTTCTGTGTTTCGTGTACGAGGACACCCAAATCTCTCTGAACACCAACGTTTAATAGTTTCTCATAATTTAAAAAATATTCTGTTTTTCTATTCTTCCTACCAAAGTGAATAACCTCACATTTCCCCACATTATACTCCATCTGCCACCTTCTTGCCCACTCACTTAACCTGTCTATATCCCTTTGCAGAATCTTTGTGTCCTCCTCACAGCTTACTTTCCCACCTAGCTTTGTTTCATCAGCAAAATTGATTACATTACACTCGGTTCCTTCATCTAAGTCATTAATATAGATTGTAAATAGCTGAGGCCCCAGCACCGATCCCTGCGGCACCCCACTAGTTACAGCCTGCCAATCTGAAAATGACCCGTTTATCCCTACTCTCTGTTTTCTGTCCGTTAACCAATCCTCTATCCATGCTAATATATCACCCCAACCCCATGAGCAGAGGAAGTGAGGCTAATTGGATTGCTCTTTCAAAGATCCGGCACAAACATGATGGGCCGAATGGCTTCCTTCTGTGCTGTATGATTTTATAATATCACCATCCATTCAGGAATCAGCACACATCAGGAGAGAAATTCAGGAAAACAACTTGTAGCAAATGAAAAAAAAATTATACTGCTCAATGTGTAATGCAAGAGTTAAAAGTTCCCAAGCTGTGAGTTAAGAAACTGTCACCCTGAATTATTTACGAGTTTTGTTGCACAACCCAGGAGAGTTTGCCAGTGACCTGGTATCTGCAAAGTGGGGCACAAATGATGAAAAGCATTACGCAGGCTAACACTTAGGAAACATTCAGGAAGCTCCTTCAAAAGCTTTCGCTCTGATAATTTAAATAGGTAAAAAAAAATTGTATTTTTTTTTGTTTTCAACCACTCTCTTTGAGGCTTGGGAAAGACTGGCTGTTTTTTCCTCCTGGAATTACCTCACTGAATCTTGAACAAACTCTTTCCAGCAGCAATATTTAGGCAGCAGTGAATCTTGGACTGACCCCAATATAACTAAAATGTCCAGTGACCATATAACCCCATCGCGTGGCTGTGTTCCAGTGTGTTGTCAGCTTCAAGCTTTCTCCTCACAGCCTCACAAAAAGTCCCCACTGACAGACTGAGAAGTTTGTTTCTCACACTGCCTTTGCATGCGATGCACTGACAAACGTTTCCACTCATGAAGGAGTCATTTTCTCAGAAAGCAAATTCACTGTAATGTACTCTGTGAGCGAACATTGGTGTCCTAAGGTAACTTTCCACTTAAGTTACTAAGTGAACTGCAGTGTTTATGTGATCATTAAGTTCTGAGATATCGGTGCTGGGGAACAACAACAATATGCATTTATATAGTGCCTTTAACGTAGCAAAACGTCCCAAGGCGCTTCACAGGAGTGATTATCAAACAAAATTCGACACCAAGCCACATAAGAAGATATTAAAAGATATGGTGACCAAAAGCTTGATCAAAAGAGGTAGGTTTTAAGGAACGTCTTAAAGGAGAAGAGAGAGGTACAGAGGCAGAGAGGTTTAGGGAGGGAATTGCAGAGCTTGGGGCTTAGGCAGTTGAAGACACGGCCACCGATGATGCAGCGATTAACGTCGGGGATGCGCAAGAGGCAAGAATTGGAGGAGCACAGAGATCGCGGAGGTTTGTAGGGCTGGAGGAGGTTAAAGAGATAGGGAGGGGCGAGGCCATGGAGCGATTTTAAAACAAGGATGAGAACTTTAAAATCGAGGCATTCCCGGACTGAGAGCCAATGTAGGTCAGTGTGCACAGGGGTGATGGGAGAACGGGACAAGGTGCGAGTTAGAATACGGGCCGCAGAGTTTTGGATGAGCTCAAGTTTATGGAGGCTGGAAGATGGGAGACCGGCCAGGAGAGCATTGCAATAGTCAAGTCTGGAGGTAACAAAGGCACGGATGAGGGTTTCAGCAGCAGGTGAGCTGAGACAGGGGCAGAGACGGGTGATGTTACAGAGGTGGAAGTAGACCTTTCACATCTCAATGCATTTCATTGGAGCCATTATCAAACAAAATTTGGCACCGAGCCACAGGAGGAGATATTAAGATAGGTGACCAAAAGCTTGGTCAAAGAGGTAGATTTCAAGGAGACTCTTAAAGGAGAGAGAGAGGTAGAGAGGCGGAGAAGTTTATGGAGGAAATTCCAGAGCCCAGGGCTTAAGCAGCTGAAGGCACAGCCGCCAATGGTGGAGCAATAACAATCGGTCTCATTTTACAAAATTACGCACTCCCACATCAGAAATAACATGGACCAGATGCAGTAGAGTACAAGCACATGCAACTGAAGGAAGATCGACAATAGACCTAAGCTCAACCTCACAGAAGATCCCTAACCCCATCAACCCCCAACTATCATGACTCATAGTTCTCATACTGTCCATCCTTCTATGTCTCTGAAAATGTTGAATTGCTGCAAATTGTGCTGAATTGGAGAAATATTCCATCCATAAGATTCATTTCCACAGGAGTGTGGAGACCCATGCTACAGAGCTGACCTTAACCCAAATGAAACAACAAGGTTATTGATGTGGGAACTGGAGTAGGTCACTTTACGTACAATTACATAGAATTTACAGCACAGAAACGGACCATTTGACCCAACTGATCTGCGCTGGTGTTTATTCTCCACACAAGCCTCCTCCGACCTTACGTCATCTAACCCTATCAGCACATCCTTCTACTCCTTGCTCCCTCATGCACTTATCTAGTTTCCCCTTAAATGCGTCAATGCTATTCGCCTCAACCACTCCATGTGGTAGCAAGTTCCACATTCCAACAACTGTAAACCACTTGGCCCATTACAATTCTTAGAGAGGGGAGACCCATGCCTTCGAATTTGGCTTTAACCAAGGTGAGAGGTCAGGGTTCTGAATACGGGAACAGATGCAGGTCACTTGGCCCATCAAGGCTGTCCACCATTTTGTTAGCCCTGGCAGCTCTATTCTTTTTATCCCAATTCCATATCCCTTATTATCTTGGCTTCTCAAGTAAGTATCTATCTTGTTTTTAAACACCTCCATTGACTTTCCATTTATAGCCTTCTGCGGCAGTGAATTGCACATACTCACAACCTTTTGCTTGTGTGAAGAATTTCGCTCTGGGTTCACCTTTAACCAAATTTGTTCAAATTCAAAGATTATGGTGAACATTTTCAACTTACCGCCTGGCGCCAGGCTGGCTTCTTCTTCCTAACCCAGGGGCACAAAGGCCATTTGTAGCACCCATCCGCCCGCTCTGACCGATGAGAGCAACTCAGCACAGACCAAGGATTGAGTCTGGGAATTTTGTGATCTAATACAGTACCATACCAACCACAACAACTTGTATTTATACAGCGCCATTAATGTAGTAAAACGTCCCGAAGCGCCTCACAGGAGCAATTATCAAACAAAATTTGACACCGAGTCGCATAAGGAGGTATTAGGACAGGTGACCAAAAGCTTGGTCAAAGAGGTAGGTTTTGAGGAGCGTCTTAAAGGAGGAGAGAGAGACGGAAAGGTTTAGGGAGGAAATTCCAGAGCTTCGGGCCTAGGCAGCTGAAGGCACGGCCGCCAATGGTGAAGCGATGAAACTCGGGGATGCTGAAGAGGCCAGAATTGGAGGAGCGCAGAGATTTTGGACGGTTGTAGGGCTGCAGGAGGTTACAGAGATAGGGAGGGGCGAGGCATAGAGGGATTTGAAAACAAGAAGCGTACTTACTCACTAAGCCATTGTGGAACGTGACAATTGAATCTTAAACATAAAATTGTAAACATTCAGTTGACAACACTTCTCAGCACAGTAAATCTCACTCTGAGTTTATTTCTTATGTCTCAAATGAACAACAAATGCATCTATCTAATCTCGCAAGCCATTTCATGTTAGCAGTTTCACTGCTCAAAAGCAATAAATGATCTTTTGTAGATTTCCAAATGTATTTTACATTCACCAAAGGCAGGTTCCATGTGGGAACTGGCAGACCCACACGCACACTTCCAACTCAACGCCAATAAAACCCGCTCATTAGTAAACTGGGAATTATAACGGAAGCTTGGGTCAGGCTTGCAGTTAACAGCCAAGCGACGCTAAGTTCCACAGTCTAATATATTAGCGCAATGGAAATCAGAAGCTACTGCACTTTAAATTGTTAGGATTGTCCTTTCTTTCCTATTTTTGTGCTCAGGAAAGCGAGAGTTGTCAATGCTGAGAATTGTATCTCTGTAACCTCCTCCAGCCCTACAACCCTCCGAGATCTCTGTGCTCCTCCAATTCTGGCCTCTTGCCCATCCCCAATTTTAATCACTCCACTATTGGCAGCCGTGCCTTCAGTTGCTTAGGCCCTAAGCTCTGCAATTCCCTCCCTAAACCTCTCCGCCTCTCTCTCCTCCTTTAAGACGCTCCTTAAAACCTACCTCTTTGACCAAGTTTTTGGTCACCTGTCCTAATATCTCCTTATGTGGCTCGGTGTCAAATTTTGTTTAATAATCGCTCCTGTGAAGCACCGTGGGAAATTTTACTATGTTAAAGGCGCTATATAAAAACAAGTTGTTGATGTTGATGTTGTTGGTGCACTTTCATTTTCACATATCAGGCATGGCCAGATACAGAGTGAAGCTCCCTCTATCCTGACCCAACAATGCGTTTCAGCTACACCCGAAATTAATATTTGCATTAATGTAGTATTTTTTCCCATTTCCTGCATCCACCCTCTTTAGGCCTGCCTGATTGACATCGATAATTGGTGCCGACTTAGGGACAGTTTTATGTTGTAGGCCTGTGCCGACGAGGAACTGGATTTGGACTTGTTTCACATAGAATCCTCGCAGTCATCAGTCTAGAATCATCGAAACATGCGGCACAGGAAGAGGCCATTCGGCCCATTGAGTCTGGGTCAAATTTGAACCCAGGTCACAGAAGTCTAACCCATTGCAATACTCAGTCCCAATGTTGTAAGAATTGTAAGGAGTCCTCTTCAACCTTGTGAACATTTTCATTGGTTTTCAGATATATGAAAACTATATGAAATCACATCACTTATCAAAATGTGTTAAGTGATACTAATGTAAAATGACTAATGGTCAGAGAGATCTAAACTGATCAGATCACACATTCGAACTGATACTGATAATGTGACCTTTTCACTGTTTTTTTAATATATTAATTTTCCAGACGTGGGCATTGCTGACAAGGCCAGCATTTATTGCCCATCCCTAGTTGCCCTTGAGAAGGTGGTTTTATTTTTTGTAACGGTCTGATTGGCTTGCTGGGCCACTTCAGAGGGCACTTAAGAGTCAACCACAATGATGTGGGACTGGAATCACATATAGGCCCAGACCGGGTAAGGACGGCAGGTTTCCTTCCTTAAAGGACATTAGTGAACCAGTTGGGTTTTTATGACAATCTGACAGCTTCACGGTCACTTTTACTGACACCAGCTTTTTATTTCCAGATTTACTTTTGAAACTGAATTCAAATTCTCAAACTGCCACAGTGGGATTTGAACCCATGTTCTCTTGACTATTAGTTGAGGCCTCTGGAATACTAGTCTAGTAACAAAAACAACTACATTACCATAACCCTGTGCACTATAGTAAACTATACGACTATAACATACATGGACAAACTGAGTGCATACACACAGACTACAGGACTATGGAGAAAGAGTGGGGGAGTGGGACTAATTGGATAGCTCTTTCAAAGAGCCGGCACAAGAACAATGGGCCGAATGGTCTCCTTCTGTGCTGCATGATTCTATGAAAGAAGAAAAGAAAAAAGACTTTCATTTATTTAATGCTTTTCACGCTAGTTGATGCTAGCTCAATTGTTAATTTTAAATCTCATATTGATAGATATTTGTTAACCAAAGGTATTCAGGGATATGGAGCTAAAGCAGGTATATGGAATTAGGTCATAAATCAGCCATGATCTCATTGAATGGCAGAACATGCTCGAGGGGCTAAATGGCCTCCTCCTGTTCCTATGTTCACAACCTCCCAAAGCAATTTACAGCCAATAAAATACTTTTGAAGTGTAGTCACTGTTGTAATGTAGGAAACACGGCAGCCAAATTGTTCACAGCAAGGTCCCACAAACAGCAATCTGATAATGACCAGATAATCTATTTTAGTGATAAATATTGGCCAGGCGACCGGGGAGAATTCTCCTGCTCTTCTTCCAAACAGTTCCGAGGGACCTTTTATGTCCACCCAAGAGGGCAGATGGGGCCTCGGTCTAATGTCTCATCTCAAAGACGGCAACTCCAACAGCGTAGCACTCCCTCAGTACTGCACTGGGAGTGTCAGCCTGGATAATGTGCTCAAGTCTCTGGAGTGGGACTAGAACCCACAACATATGGACTCAGAGGCGAGAGTGCTGCCCACTGAGCGACTGTATGATTCTACATGAGATCACAAGAAGTGGAGTAATGTGTCAAGGAAAATACACTTTAACTGCAGATAAGGATTCAGCTTGAGGAAAAGCAGCCAGCCTTGAAATCCCTGTAGACACAACGCCAACCCATTAATCTTCACCTCAGCAATGACAAAAGTGGCTCAAGTTTGAAGAACTCATCATTTCTGCTATTTTTTTCCTCCGTGTCAAATGCTTTCAGCGCAAGTGATGCTCAGCACTTTCTTGTGCCAGCAGGGATTTATTCAATTCCCGCAAGCTTTTCCAATTTCAATGGATCATTGTTCATGAGCTACCGCGAGGTATGCAAAGTAAAACATGAGTGATGGATGCGAGTCATGGGTTCCCTCAGAGTTTCCTATATTTGCATCAACTTAGCTTGAGTTCCCTTCACTTCAGAAGATTTGAGGGGTGATCCAATTGAGGTGTTTAAAAGGTTAAAAGGATTCGATAGGGTAGATACAGAGAAACTATTTCCTCCGGCCGGGGAATTGAGATCGAGGAGACATAATCTTAAAATTAGAGGCAGGCCATTTAGGAGGGAAATAAGGAACCACTTTTTCATACACAGGGTAGTAGAAATCTGGAATTCTCTCCCCCAAAATGTTGTGGATGCTGGTGGACAA
This sequence comes from Heptranchias perlo, assembly GCF_035084215.1. Lineage (NCBI taxonomy): Eukaryota > Metazoa > Chordata > Chondrichthyes > Hexanchiformes > Hexanchidae > Heptranchias > Heptranchias perlo. Next base: position 62,883,765 of record NC_090336.1, on the reverse strand, counting down.
TTGGAGCTTTCAAGATTGAGATCAATAGAATTTTGTTCGGTAAGGGTATCAAGGTAATATAGAGCTAAGTCAGGTAAATATAGTTGAGGTACAAGTCAACCATCATCAGGCTCGATAGGCTGAATGGCCTGCTCCTGTGCCTGTGTTCCTCTAAGGATCCCAGAAAGTCAAAATATTTGGACGATGTTTAGACAAAATCTTTAGGAAAATGCAACAAACTGACTGCAATGCTGAAAGACAAGCAAGGAAGATAAACCAAAGTGATGGCACAACCTCATATAAACAGTTGTTGGAGGTGTTGAGACAATTTAGGATTTAGAGCTGGGGAGGGGGAGAAAATGAGGCAGAAACATAATCCATATCAAAAGAATTAGGAAGTGTATATGGTCCCCCCTTATCTTCTTATGCATGAAATACCCTCCCATACGTACCCCATTGTAAAAGTCCTAGCACAAGAGACTGACATTGGAGGTAGAGAGGCGGAGAGGTTTGTGGAGGGAATTCCAAAGCTTAGGGCCGAGGCAGCTGAAGGCACGGCCGCCAATGGTGGAGCGATGAAAATCGGGGACGCGCAAGAGGCCAGAATTGGAGGAGAACAGAGAACTCGGAGGGTTGTAGGGCTGGAGGAGGTTACAGAGATGGGGATCGGCAAAGGGCCATGGAGGGAATTGAAAACAAGGATGAGAATTTTAAAATCGGGGGCGTTGCCGGACCGGGAGCCAATGTAGGTCAGTGAGCACAGGGGTGATGGGTGACGGGGCTTGGTGCGAGTTTGGATACGGGCAGCAGAGTTTTGGATGTGCTCAATTTGGGGAAGGGGGAAGGTGGGAGGCCAGCCAGGAGCGCAGCACTATAGAGACCTTAAGAAATGACAATTAAGTAAAAATTACAATCATAGAAGTGATTTGTAATGGCCATGACGTATGCCTCAATTGTCCAATTGGTTAAGCATGGACAGGACCTCTTCCAAATTGTTGCTTATTTCCTGGCTGGGTTCTTGAATAGAAAGGTTCAAACTGGGCAGGAGCGCTTTAGTGAGAATGCGTCGAGCAGCATTCATCGGTAATTGCGAGGATTTATTCTCACTGGTCGCGTTGTCTGCACGAAACAATGGGGACGGCCAGTCACCCAAATCATTTATTTTTTAAAAAAAGGATCTGAAAGGAAAATCCATCCAGAAGCCCACAGTTTGAGCAAACACAAGAGAGAAAATTGCTTGATAAATCTCCAAGGGAGATGAGAACTGGTCTAAAACATACATCAGCACAGCGGAGAAACAATGCATTTCAACTGCAATCCTTCATGTGTGTGGGAGAGATTATGTTTATCTGAGGTAAACATATTGCATGAGCAGATCTCCAATTTATTGGCATTTTGCACCATGTAAGGCCTCCAAGTATGCAGTCAATGCAGCATTATCTCAAACCCATCTGATGGTTCCATCCCATTTAAGACTTTAGAATTACTCTTTCACTACGCAGCCAAGCGCTGTCTAAGATTAGCCGTCTCTCTAAAAAAAACACGGCCTTAGATTTCCAGCTTTCACTGTCGAGTTCCCTCCTTGTTCCATGGAGTCAGTGAGCTGCTCCGGCTCCAATTTGTAGCTCTGAGGAGAGGTGAGGTGCTCAGCTGAAGGGCGAGTGAGAGGGAAAAACCCACCTCACACATCAGCACTGCATGTAGCCATTATGACCCAGCAATTCGGAACTGCCCATTTGTGGTCCGGGAGGGGGAAGAGGGAGATCGGAGGTTGGGCAGCCTGGAGGTCGGTCAGGGAGAGGGAGGATTGGAGGTTGGGGCCAGGACCTGGAGGTCGGGGGAGCTGGCGATTGGGAGGGTGGTTCACCGGTAAGTAAACCTGCAGGCGAACTTTAGGGCTGGTTTCCCTGAGTGCAGTTCACAATGCTGCTTGGCTGCTTCAGGTCAAACCAATGTTACAGCGGGGACCTCAAGCAGGCAGCAGGCTCCTTATTAGCAAGCGTGGGTAAAGGACGCCTCTCGTTTCTCCTTACCCAATATGGCGGGCGTCAGACCTCCGGTCGGGAGTATGTGCGCATGCTTCCTGCCCGCCATTTTAGGGACTTAGGAGGCCACGCAGTGCCTAAAAGACTGGCACTACATGGTCCAATTTCTAGGCCAAAGTGAGGAATCAAATATACATTTAAAAACACACTTAGATTAATTCAGATTAATCACCATGTGATTACATTTTGTCTCTATTTTTAATGTCTATGAATGTGGAATAATCGTGAGGTAATTTTCTTCTTCCGTTAAGAACGATGACCTAATTTCGAACTCAAATTATACTTAACACATTCATATAATATACACCGTAGTTAATTATAGAAATATTCATTATCAAAAATATCTTCAATACTGGAAGTTCTGTGTTATAAAAGTGACTTAATATTCATAAAACTTATATTGTTCAAATATTGCTCTGTTCCACGTCATTTAAAACCCTTGACAGTGTGGTATCCATCATCTCTCATGAACTTACTGAGCTGCTTTAATGCTTTTGTTGTGCACATGGTACATCGCCCAGGGACTAGGCTCGCCAACTCTGGTTGGACATATTCCTGGAGGTTTCGTCATGTGACCTCCTGCCTCCAACCGCCCCGCCCCCACACTCCCGTCATTGGTCGCCCAACACATCCATCCTCACTGTGCCCCGCCTTCCCACAGCCAATTGGAAAGCGAATAGACTCTTCATTACCCGATTGGATGATTCTTGATGGTCAGTCAAACAACCTTTCTTTTCATGTCCCATATTTTTATAACTGGTAAACAAAAGTGTTCAAAGAAATTTTTTTTAAAATGCTATTTTTTTTTCTTGCCCCTATGATTTCACTCCTGGGTGTTCCTCATAGCAGTGTCCTGGAGGTTAGTCTTTAATTCCTGGAGACTCCAGGGCAATCTTGGAGGGTTGGCGACCTGACCAGGGACCAGTGCGCTGGAGTGGTTCACTGTTTGTACCGCACTCGGACCCCATGTGCTGACTAGGTAGTTAAAAGCTACAGACTATAAGCAATTCCAAACAGCTTCAGCGAGTTTATCCAGAGAGCACTTAAGCCAGACAGATCAGGAAGATGCCTGGTCCAGCACCCCCCAGCCACCCACCCTCCCCTGCCCAGAGAACTCTCCTGCTCTTCTTCGACAGCAATGAGGTGAATGCCCAACTAATCTTGTATAGTGGTGATGGTTGAGGAATATATGTTGGGCCAGGAAGCTGGCAGAACTCCCCTGCTCTTCTTCGAATGGTGCCATGGGATCGCTTATGTCCACATGAACTTGGCAAATGGGAGCCATGGTTTTAACACCTCATTCAAACGGCGGCTTCACTGATAAATGCAGCACCTCCCCGTTGCTGCAATGAAATGTCAGCCTAGATTAGGTGCTCAAGTTCGCTTGAGCCCACAACCTTCTGACTCCGAGCCAAGAGTGGCATCAATCAGCCACACTGACACTTGGTAGCATACTTGTGGCCCTCGAGTCTTTGATCAACTGACTCACTTCTTCATATATCTAATATGTTGGTTTGTCCTGGTTGGATTTAGTGGGCTCTTGGGCGCTCGGATAAGGGGCTGTTATTTTTGCACAGTTACCTCATTGGTGGAAAAATCTGAGCACCAAGATCTATTGGTATCAGCAACTTGAGATATCTGCGCATTAATTGAACATTGAGCAATGAGGCCTGAGAAACTATATTTTATCTGCCTAAACATAGAGACAAAATGTCCTGGACACTCACTCCGTACGGTATGTTGGAAGAGACACTGAGTTTTGGGAAAGAAAGATTCTCATTTATATAGCAACTTTCATGACTTCAGGATGTCCCAAAGTGCTTCACAGCCAATGAAGTACTTTTGAAGGGTAGTCACTGTTGTAATGCAGGAAATGCAACAGCCAATTTGCACACAGCAAGGTCCCACAAACAGCAATGTGATAATGACCAGATAATTTGTTTTTTAATGATGTTGGTTGAGGGATCAATATTGGCCAGGACACCGGGGAGAACTCCCGTGCTCTTCTTTGAAATAGTGCCATGGGATCTTTTACATCCACCAGAGAGGGTAGACGGGGCCTCGGTTTAACATCTCATCTGAAAGACGGCACCTCCAACAGTGCAGCGCTCACTCAGTACTGGGAAGGGGCAGAATAATAGTTCATAATGAGTTCCAAATGTAAGAGCAGATTTTCTTTTTTGTTAAAAGTCCCCTCTTCCCCATCCCTGCACAGCTGGAGAAGACCTTTTGCACAAATGGATGTTGAGGAAACTTCTGCTTCTCCCTGAATATAAATGTTAGAGTTCAGAGAGCAAAGACTTAGCTTCCAAGTCGGGGTTTAATTTGCTATGGCTAATCCAATAAACCACTGGTTTGTTTTTTTGTGCAAACAGATGTTCAGAATGTAATAAGCCAAACATCTGCTCTTGCTTTGCTTCCCAAATGCCAGAACAAAATCCAACACAACTGTAGAAAGATCCACAGTGATGTTTAATTTTCAATACTTCGTAAAAATCTACTGCCTTGAACTAAACTCACTCTATTCTGTACACACACAGAATCAACTGTTGACAACGCAGGAAGCCTACGGTATGATGGGTTTATAATGAAATCTATTTGTTTTACATCTGCACAAATTAGATTAAATGAGGTGTTTAAGATAATGAAAGGGTAGACGCAGAGAAGATGCTTCCACTTGTGGGGTGTCCAAACCTAGAGGTCATAAATATAGGATAGTCACTAATAAATCCAATAGGGAATTCAGGAGAAACCTCTTTACCCAGAGAGTGGTGAGAATGTGGAACTCGCTACCACATGGAGTGGTTGAGGTGACTAGCATAGATGTGTTTATGGGAAGCTAGATAAACACATGAGGGAGAAAGGAATGGAAGGATATGCTGATAGAGTGAGATGAAGTAGGGAGGGAGGAAGCTCCTGTGGAGCATAAACGTCGGGATAGACCCGTTGGGCCGAGTAGCCTGTTCTGTGCTGTAGACTCAATGTAAATCAGCGCGAAGCCAAAGGGTTGAAAGTCCAACCTTCAGCTTAGTTTGGTTCCAATACGAACTTAAACAAAGATCAACGCTTTATACTTGCAAAGAAAATTTATCCAGATCATACGAACAATGACGGACAGGACAAGACCCATTGGTCCATCCAACCTGACCCGCACAATTGTGATACCCTGTGCATCACGATATATACACTCCCCACTCCACCCAAAAGCCTTGTGATATCCTGGGAGAGGGGAAAGAACAGATTCAAAAACCCAGGCCAATTAGGGGAAGAAAAGAAATCTGGAAAAATGTATAGCTATTAATATATAATGTCTCAAAAATGTGATTTTTCTTTTCAAGGAGAATTCTTTACGATAAAAGCTAGAATTAGCTTGGGTATAGTTAGACCCTAACACTCACTCTCGGCTCGTCCCACATTCAGGGAAGGCTGGGTTTCCAGTTCGGACACAGGCTCCTTCTTACACCTGGACTTTGCCAGTTCGACGTGTTACCTTTTGCAACATGCACTTTGTTGTTGGCCCAGAATTTGCTGAAAAAATAGAGGCATCTGAACAACCTTCGCCGTTATTAATGTGCAAATCGACCAGCAACTTGTGGCGAGGAAGAGATACCCTGTGACTTGTGAATCGCCACAAGTTGCTGGACGACTTGTGCTGCTCCGTCATTAACTTCATGAAAACGGCATCTTGCGCTCCCTGTAATTTTCATGAAATTGCTGCACTTGCACATTAGTTAACCGTTAAACTCGCCACAGAAAGTTAGGTCTAGTAATTAATAGCGTAACTGCCATTTTAACAATGTGATAATTGTTAATGACTGCCAATCAACCTCTCTGGCCCAGAACGTGAACAATTAAAAGTGTGGAGTTTCATTCCTTCAGGTTGTTGTTGGAGATTTTGGTTAAAAATGTTTTCTTACTTTTCCTTTCTATCTTTTTTTTTCTCTCTCTCTTTATTTCTCTCTCTGTAAACTGATTTGACTCTAATTTACCCTCCTTCTCAGTCCTTCCTTTGTTTATTTCTCAATCCTTAAATGTTATTGGTTAAGGAGATACACCGTTGGTCCCATCATTCATCAAGCTCGCAAATCCGGCAACTTTGTGGGCAAAACATTTTTGAGCTGAAGGGTGCAGGAACAAATCTAACTGACGGGGCATGTCGTGAGATGCCCCACTCCAGCAAAATCTGGCCCATTATAAATAAGACTTGGAGGGCCCGGGTGTTTTCACAGATTGCAAACAGGTGTCGTTTAATTTGATCAGATTTCTCTTTTGTACAGACAAACAAAACAGCAAAGGCTAGCCTGTAAAATCAAATCCACATTTATTCCCTTTGTACATCCGACACTTGAAGATCACGTGACTTGATGTTCCGATGATTGCTACAATTTTCTTTGCGTATGCAAGGGACAGGAACCTGGCTCACAACCAAGACTATTGAAAGGTTGTCCTCTCTGAATTGTCGCACAAAACAAAACAAATATTCCATCACAGCGACAAAACTGCTGGTGAGACACTTGGCTACCAGACTAGGATGGAGTCAGTTCACATAAAATCCATGTGTTAGCCATCAGGTGATAGAGATCCTTGGACTCCCCAAGCTTCAATCAGTTTATTTTAATGTCATTTGTGTTTAGTATTCGTCGGCTAATATTGCTGATGGTAATCTCTGGGCCATACTAGAAAGTCAAAGAGTAACTTTTATTTTTAAAAAAAGATTGTGTCTGGTGTGCTTTGCAGAGTACAGCAGGGCAGCTCAGAGTCAAGTACACTGTCCAACGTGACACTAAATCATACAAATGGCACCAGCTTTGATCCCTGGCCTGAGTTGAGTTAGCTAGTCTCAGGTGGAGTAGCCAAAAGGGGTTGCCACAAGTGGCCCTCAATGCCCAAGAGGTGGGGAAGAGAAATGCCAGCCAGGATTTATATTCCTCATCATAATCCAATGATGGAAAGTGCCAACGGGTTGGGTAGTCAGTTATGGACAAGATCTGGCTAAGAGCCACCATACTCAAAAAACAACACTCACTGTCTGAGCTCTCAGATGAAGACTGGTCACTAGTGGAGGGCAGTGAGTGGGGTGGAACTGAATCAACTGTGGCTCAGTAATAGCTCTCTCACCTCTGAGTCAGAAGGTCGTGGGTTCAAGTTCCACTCCAGAGACCTGGGCACAAAATCTAGGCTAACACTCCCGGTGCAGTACTGAGGGAGTGCTGTACTGTCGAAGGTGCCATCTTTCGGATGAGATGTTAAAAACTCTCAGGTGGACGTAAACGATCCCATGGCACAATTTTGAAGCAGAGCAGGGGAATTCTCCCCAGTGTCCTGGTCGATATTTATCCCTCAAACAGATCACTAAAATTGGCTGCCATGTTTCCTACATTACAACAGTGACTACACTTCAAAAGTACTTCATTGGCTGTAACGACATCCTGAGGTCGTGAAAGGCGCTATATAAATGCAAGTTTTTTCTTTTTCTTTCTAATAGTGAGTCCCTTCCGGGGAGAATGAGGGAAAAATCATTTTAAAAACATGTCCTGTAGAGCTCCAGTACAATAAGGCGAGAAAATAGATGTATCACATTCACAAACAATGAAGGGTTTAACTGAAAATTATAATAGTCTTTAAATAGCCACAAATCAGGAACTTTCTCTAAATTAATATACAAATTATGCTCGTGCTTCTTAACCTTTCGAAGTGTCAGGACAGCAAACTGCTACACAGTTATCAGGTACTTAAGTCTCACTAACCTTGCAGCCCTGTTCTTGCTGACCTACATTCATTTTCCATCTCCCAAAGTGATAAAATCCTCAGCCACATCTTCAAATCCTACTACGGCCCTGCTCCACTCTCCCTATTGTACCATCCTCCAACCCTAAAGATCAGCCTGCACCTTCCACTGATGTGAGTTTGGTCGACTTTGTGCATTACCCCCCACCTCCGCCACATGGGTATGGTCGGGTAGCGGTTATGTTACTGGACCAGGCGCATGGCTTAATCGTCCAGAAAATGTGAATTCAAATCCCACCGTGGCAATTTGAGAATTCTGAATTCTATTTTTTTTTTAAATCTGGAATTTAAAAACTGGTGTCAGTGAAAGTGACCATGAAGCTGTTGGATTGTTGTAAAAACCCAGCTGGTTCACTAATGTCCTTCAAGGAAGGAAACCTGCCACCTTTACCCGGTCTGGGCCTATATGTGAATCCAGTCCCACACCAACGTGGTTGACTCTTAACTGCCGTCTGCTATCAATCAGGTACAAAATACCAACGGGACTGCAGCAATTCAAGAAGATAACCCACTGCCAACATCTCAGGGCAGCTAGGGATGGGCAATAAATGCTGGCCTTGCCAGCGACGCCCACATCCTGAGAATAAATGGAAGCAGTGGAAGAGCCTTCAGCCATCTTGACTCTTCCCCTATGGAACTACCTTTCTGGCCCCCTCCCCACTTTTTCTAAAGGCTCCTCAAAACCTAGCTTTTTGGCAACACCTTTAGTCACCTGCGACTCCCGGCACCCTCCAGCACTGACCCTCATGTGGGGTCAATGGGAGGGGCACCTGATTTGCATGGGACTGGAAGAAAGGCACATGACTTCTCTCCGCCAGACCTTGCAATTTGAATTTATTTAACAAATTTATTCTCGGCATGTGGGCGTCGCTGGTAAGGCCGTGTTTGTTGCCCATCCCTAGTTGCCCTTGAGAAGGTTGTGGTGGGTTTACTGCATGTGGCCATTGTTTGTACAACTGAGTGTCTAGCTGGACCACTTCAGAGGGTATTAAAGGTCAACTGTGTAGCATGTGGCTGGAATCTCATGGGCAGACTGGGTGGGGTGAAGGGCTTTAGTGAACTAGTTGGGTTTTTACAACACAAAGCAGCTTTCTTGCAACCAGCCCACAAATGACTCCATTTATTGAATACACTTGCCCATAATCTGGGTGGACCATCTACAACTGTCACTATCACCTCTGGCAGAAATTCCAGGGAAGTGAATTCCCAGCTCCCACCTGCTCCAGATCCCTGGACAGAGAGCTGAAAATCCCAACTACGATTTGTTCGAGTTGTTTTAATGGAGTCATTCACTATTTAAAATAAATGGGTCAACACTCCCATTAAAACAGGGCACAGAGGAATATCATTCAAACCCAAATACAGAATTTTACAGTGCTAAAGGACACCATTTGGCCCATTGTGCCTATTCTGGCTCTCTGAAAGAGCTATCCACTTGGTCCCATTCAATAGTTACCAATTTGACAATAGTATTTTGCAGCCTTTAAATCCTAACAAATTTATTAATAAAGCCCAGGCAATCAGGACACATATTACCATATGTTGCTGCATGGTATAGCTCAAATATTACAATTGTTATTTGAACACATAGGCTGTAAATGTGGTTGAAATCTTACTCATTCACTCGGAATTGATTAAATAAAATAGTTTGGGCCACTGTACTCGAAAGAGATAGTTTCATTTACCTACTGAAACATAAATGTTACTACAATTACAAGCAATAAGACAAAGATAGATTTAAAACAATACAACCTCAATAGCTGTGCCAGGAGAAGTTGATCAGTCTTCCTCCTATTAGCACCCAGGTCACGAATCATCTCTCGAAAACACTACTAACTGACTAGGATTTCGGGCTGTCTTTATAATAGGTTTTCATCTGCCTCGCAATTCCCCACTCCCTTCATTCTCTTCAGTGTACCTGCGCGACACTATTATTCTCAGTATAGAGATGTTGTTCCTAATTCTTATCTTATACATGTACTGGGTCAGGAAGCATTATTAAATGATCTCACCCACCAGACAAGAGATGATTCACAACACACAAGGCTGTCTTTAGCAGACCTTGAAGCTGATAACATAGGAAGCTTTCCTTGGGAATTGTAAGTTTGCAGTTTCTCAAAAGCTGTACTTACAACTTTAAGTTATAAACACTCCCATCGGTCTTTGCTGCTCTAGTTAGCTTATTTCCGAAAGCATGCTGGATAATGGTACTGGATTTCTTTCTCACATAGGCCTTGATTAATACGGGGCTGCAGGAACGGTGCGGGGGAGCCCAGTAGTGGGCGGCGCACCCCGAGAGTCCGGGGAACATGGAGACCCGGCCGGTCTTAATGGCAGGGTCTCATTTAAGTAACATTTTCCTGGAGTCCCACCCGACACCCAGACCAGATCCACTATCTAGCCGGCCGGCAGGAACGGGAGCGGGAATTTGGTGGCAGGAGGCCACAGCCGAGGACTCGTGGGAATGGTCTCCCGGCAGTCAGGTCTGGAGGTGATCGGGGATCAGAGAGAGGGGCGGGGGGTGGGAGCTGGGGAGGGGTCCCAGCGCATTAATATTATGGAGGGTTGGAGGCAGGATTTCGATTTTCATGGTTTCAACCCCTCGGCCGACTCGTTCCTGCCTCTCAGGGGGTGGGTGGGGATTAAAATTGAAGCCATAGATACTGCTGGCAAAAATTGAGCCACTCAGCCATGGTAATTGAGATGGGCTGATGCATTAATCTCACTGACAACATTAAAAAGGAGATTGAAATGTTGTGGAAAATGATTTTTAAAAAAGTCAGTGTAAATAATAAACATAATTTGTAATGCGTCTCAGGAAAGTGCATATCTAAAATATGGACTTAAGCCATGTGATACAGGCTGTGCTATAAAGCAATCACGTATGAACACTTCATCACAGAGCAGCACAGTAGGGGTCCTCCACTTACAGTGGAAAGTGCTTAAAAATGGTTTAGGAGAGAACTTATTCAGAGTCCAAATGCACTCCTCTGTGTACATAATCCAATGTCTCACAGAAGAGTAAGTTTTCTGATTAGCTAACTCCACCACCGTTCTCAAGTGTGATGGGACACCTGCAGCTCATACAAGAGCTGACTTGCTGCTTGGTTGACTCAAGATCACAGAACTCAATTTCTCCAAGTGCTGCCCACTGGTGTCCGACAAAATCAAGGGCTTACCTCATTTGTTTTTCAGTTAAACCATTGAGCCATAAACAGCCTGTTTTTGGAGGCCTATTATTGAGATTCAGCCCTTCGATTGCAGGCACAACCAGGCAGGACAACATCCTCTCCAAACATGGTCAACCGGACTCACTGAAGAATGGTATCATTTGTCTCCCAGTTAAGTTCTGGCAGATAACATTAAATAGGGTATTTCCCCAGTCAGTGACTGACGAGAGAGCGATGCTTCACAGCAAGCAATATGAAAAGCAAAAAATAAATACTCCCTCCAGGTAATTATGATGGGCGCTCCCTTTGTTTATACTGCGCAGTTGACAAGGTCATGACACCTTGTCTCGACTTTGATTTAAAAAGCATGAAGTGGAAACATACAAGTGTGACAGCAGCAAAGAACTGCAAAGCCTCATTGGATCTGACCGGCCATCCGATCCAACAACAACAACCTGTATTTATACAGTGCTTTTAATGTAGTAAAATGTCCCAAGGCGCTTCACAGGAGCGATTATCAAACAAAATTTGACACCGGGCTATATAAGGAGATATCAGGACAGGAAAGAGGTAGGTTTTAAGGAGCATCTTAAAGGAGGAGAGAGAGGTAGAGAGGCGGAGGGGTTTAGGGAGGGAATTCCAGAGCTTAGGGCCTAGGTAGCTGAAGGCACAGCCACCAATGGTGCGACGATGAAAATCAGGGTTGCGCATGTGGCCAGAATTGGAGGAGCGCAGAGATCTCAGAGGGTTGTAGGGCTGGAGGAGGTTACAGAGATAGGGAGGGACGAGGCCATGGAGGGATTCGAAAACAATGATGAGAATTTTAAATCAGGGGCGTTGCTGGATCAGGAGCCAATGTAGGTCAGTGAGCACAGGGGTGATGGGTGAATGGGACTTGGTGTGAGTTAGGATACGGGCAGCAGAGTTTTGAATGATCTCAAGTTTATGGAGGGTGGAAGATGGGAGGCCAGCCAGGAGAGCATTGGAATAGTCAAGTCTAGAGGTAACAAAGGCATGGATGAGGGTTTCAGCAGCAGATGAGCTGAGGCAGGGGCGGAGATGGGCAATGTTACGAAGGTAGAAGGCAAGCATTTAATATAGTACAGCGGAAAAATTTCAATTAAGACCATATTAATCAAAGGCGCATAGCAACTTGGAACAGTAGAGGAGAGCGAGCTGCACAAAATGGATTTCAAAAACCTGCTCCAGTATCTCAATGAATCATACTGATGCTTAATCTGGTGACACCATATAAAATGGATCAGAAGTCATTTTGATCAGACAGTGCATGTTCAATTATAATTGGTATGATTAAGGCTGCCTCTTTAAAATGGAAAGAGCTTATGTTCCTGTGTTGACAATCAAAAAAACTGAAGGAAGTGCCGAGCCACTTGCAAAATTACTTCAGAATAATGCCTCACATTTAGACAGCACTCCTGTACCGCCTTTCGGAGGAGATATTAAACCAATCTGTGGAATTCTCTACCCCAGGGGGCTGTGGATGCTCAGTCATTGAATATATTCAAGGCTGAGATAGATAGATTTCTGGACTCGAGGGGAATCAAGGGATATGGGGATCGGGCGGGAAAGTGGAGTTGAGGTCTAAGATCAGCCATGATCTTATTGAATGGCGGAGCAGGCTCGAGGGGCCGTGTGGCCTACTCCTGCTCCTATTTCTTATGTTCTTAAGAGCCTGCCCTCTCAAGTGGACGTAAAAGGTCCCATGGCATTATTACAATGTAGAGCACGGGAGTTCACCCTGGTCAACGTTTATCCCTCAGCAGCCAATTTGCACACAGCAAGCTCCCACAAACAGCAATGAGACTGTGACCAGATAATCTGTTTTAGATGTTGGTTGAGGGATAAATATTGGCCAGGACATCAGGGAGAACTCTTTTCCTCTTGTTTGAAATAATACCATGGGATCTTGTACGTATACCTGAGAGGACAGACGTGGCCTCGGTTTACCGTCTCAAATGAAAGACGGCACACCTCCGACAGTGCAGCACTCCCTCAGTACTGCGCTAGAGTGTCAGCCTAGATTAGGTGCTTAAGTCCCTGCAGAAGAACTTGACCCCGCAATCTTTAAATAAATTAAAGGTCCTATGTTACTAATCAGTGCCTAGAACCCTAAAGTTCAGGTTGTATTGCCAGTGGTAGCTGCAGACTGCATTCGGGCCAATGTGAAGAATATAACACAGCACCAGCCTGCAAAACACAGCAGAATGGACGTATTGATTCAAAACTCACTAAAACTGCGTGAACCGTCTATTTATTTGTCGATTAACATTTTTTTTTCTCAGCTTGGTTTGTCAGGTTGTAAGTGATTACTTCCTCCCCACTTGATTAGTTATATTTTATTATATGGCTGGCCAGAAAGGAACGTGGAATGAGAAAGCATGACGTCAGTGGGAGAAAACAGATGAAAACATTTTTCATGGCCCATTTTACTAAAACGAACCTTAGGGATGAAAAAACAAATGGTTCTCCAAATCTTCCTTGAGAATTGAGGATTTAATGGATCCCAATCTGAACCATCAACCCGGACTTGTTACTAGTTTCCTCAGTGCTCCTTTTACTTAACAGCTGTGAATGCCTTCGCCTCACTAACTTTCAGCAAGCCTCAATAATTTCTGTGGCTAGTTAAGAGATTGGGATGATGAATCTACGTGGCAGATTGGGACTGTCCGAGTCTTTCACTTTCCAGAGTTGTCTTTTCCTGTTTTTTGATGTCCAGGCCGTAATTCGCAGTCGGGATTGTTAACAGCAACACAATTTAGGATGATCCGATTTAAAATTCTAGCGATGGATACAGGCAAGACTGACTGGGTGACTCTTGCAATTGCAAAGTAGATGAAGGAGGGATAAATGATTCACCCTGTGTGGAATGTTATTGACCCAAGCTAAGATAATAAGGAATGCAGATATCTGCACACTCCTACCAACACCCTTTCTCTACGTTCCCACGTAATGACATTTAACCTACACATTGCTTTGAAATGTTACACGTATATATATATATATATATATATATGGAAATATGGGTCTCGAAACCAAGCAAGCACAATTCCAGCACATTCCCAGACCCATGACCTCCACCACCTAGAAGGACAAGGGCAAAAGATGCATGGGAACAACACCACCTCCCAAGTTCCCCTCCAAGTCACACACCATCCCGACTTGGACGTATATTAGCCATTCCTTCATCATCGTTGGAACTCCCTGGAAAATCCTGGAACTCCCTACTCAACAGCACTGTGGGAGAACCTTCACCACACGGACTGCAACGGTTCAAGAAGAAGGCTCACCACCACCTTCTCAAGGAGAAACTAGGGATGGGCAATAAATGCCGGCCTTGCCAGCAATGCCCACATCCCAAGCATGAATTTTAAAAAAGGATGGGGCCTTTCAATGGGAAGTAGTCCCACATTTCCACATATAGTTTGAGGAATATAAAAATACAGAGCATAATTTTTGCTCAATGTTTATATGAGAAAGCTGGTGTCAGCTTCACTTAGCTGGTTGAAGGTCACGGGCTCAAGCCCCAAATCAAGGGCTTGAGTACAATCTAGGTTTACGAGCAATGAAACTCAGAAATAATGTCTCCGATACCAGCGGATGCGCGCTTAACACGGCCGCGTGTTTTAATGCGTGCATTAACCTGTATTTTAAAGCCCGATTTTTATCACTCCACTATTAGCAGCCATGCCTTCAGCTGCCTAGGCCCTAAGCTCTGGAATTCCCTCCCAAAACCTCTCCGCCTCTCTACCTCGCTCTCCTCCTGTAAGACACTCCTTAAAACCTACCTCTTTGACCCTGTCCTAATATCTCCTTATGTGGCTCGGTGTCCAACTTTGTCTGATAATCACTTCTGTGAAGTGCCTTGGGATGTTTTACTGTGTTAAAGGTGTGATGTAAATGCAATTTGTTGTTGTTGATGCTTAAATGGATTTAAACCTCCATAAAAATAGCGGACAAGGGAATGTCACATTACATGTTCATCCACAGATATTCCAACAATGATATTGAGGCATGAATGCTCTCCTGACGCAAAACACCATACGAACATAAGAACATAAGAAATAGGAGCAGGAGTAGGCCAATCGGCCCCACGAGCCTGCTCCGCCATTCAATAAGATCGTAGCTGATCTGATCCTAACCTCAAATTTAAATTCATGTCCAATTTCCTGCCCGCTCCCCGTAACCCCTAATTCCCTTTACTTCTAGGAAACTGTCTAAAACCAGACGCAGAGTTGACAACAAATTATCAAAGAGTGCAGCATGCAATAATCAAGCATCAGTTTCTAAAATGGGTTTGCGTTGTCTGTTTATTTTGCTCAAAGTATATCTATATAAAACTTGTCTATCTTTCCACAGTACACTAAATGGATGTAGTTGTCACTGTTCAGTGACACTGAATAAAACAGTCCCCATGTTAAAATGGTACTGTCAAATCCCTAGCTTCCTAATCTTCCTGGACTAAGCACCAATTGTGGACAAGGGTGAACGGTCTACACCTAGCACTCTACTGATGGTTGCTCTGAAATGGCCCAAGAGCAGGTTAGCATCTTCTCTCTATCTCTGATTTTGCCCCTCTCTGCACTGACTGAAGGGAACTTGTATCAGAAATTCATCTAATTGCATCGGTGGGATCTTTCTGTGCATAAAATGGCCAACACGGTTACCTACGTAACAACAGCGACTGCACATCAAAGTAATTTGTTGTGTATAAAGGAAAGAAACGCTTGCATTTATACAGCACCTTTCATGATCTCAGGATGTCCCAAAGCATTTCACAGTCAATGAAGTACTTTTGAAGTGTAGTCACTAATGTAATGTAAGAAATACGGCAGCAATGAGATAATGACCAAATAATCTGTTCTTAGTGACATTGGTTGAGGGAGAAATATTGGCCAGGACACCAGGGAGAACTCCCCTGCTCTTCTTCAAATAGTACCATGGGATCTTTTATATCCACCTCAGAGGGAAAATGGGGCCTCAATTTAAAATGTTATCTGAAAAACAGCATCACCCTCAGTATTACACTGAAGTAGCAGCTTGGATTATATGCTCAAGTCACTGGAGTGGGGCTTGAACCCACAACCTTCTGGCTCAGAGACATGAGTGCTACCCACTGAGCCACAACTGGCACCTTAAAGTATGAAGTGCTTTGGGATGTTTCTTTGTGAGAGACACAATAAGTCACGATATAAATGCAACTCTTTCTTTCATCCTCCTGTTTAGAAGCCCTCCTCGAACATGCACGCCTCCATCACCAAAACTATAATGCTCTTGGTTGAGTTAGGAATCTGTTCATTTCCTTTTGGAAAGATACAACGGCACCAGCACTCACTGCATTTTTTAAGAATTCATTCTCGGGACGTGGGCGTCGCTGGCAAGGCCGACATTTATTGCCCATCCCTAGGTGCCCTGAGGTGGGGATTCTTCTTGAACCATTGCATTCTAGTGGTTTCATATAACTGAGGCCACTTCATAAGGGTCAGTCACGTTGGTGTGGGACTGGAGTCACCTATAGGACCAGGCCGGGTAAGGAAGGCAGATTTCCTTCCCCAAAGGGCGTTAATGAACCAGTTGAGTTTTTACGACAATCTAACAGCTTCATGGTCACTTTTACTAATGGCAGCTTTTTATTTCCAGATGCCATGGTGGGATTCGCAGGCTCTTAATTATTAGTCCAGGCCTCTGGATTACTAGTTCAGTAACATAACCACTAGACTACTGTACCCATATATTATGTAACAGTCTATTTCATGAGTCATTCTTTGAATCATTTTAAACTCACTTTGTCTTTAATTTCTAATTATGCACCCCAGTTCTTTTTGATGTACCTCGCCTTATCCATCTTCTAGGCCATTTCAGCATGATTTAAAAAAAAACTGTATTCACCTTTTCCAATGTTTTTTTTCCTCCAGTGAGAACAGATTGAGATTGTTCTTCAGACTTCTCACAGATCAATAATTCAGGACAGGCCCTTCAGGGTTCATTTACTTAGAATTACATAGAATGTACAGCACAGAAACAGGCCATTCCGCCCAACTGGCCTATGCCATTGTTTATGTTGCACATGAGCCTCCTCCCACCCAACTTCACCCAACTCTAGATATGCACATGCAGGAGAAAGGAATAGAAGGATATCCTGATAAAGTGAGACAAAGTAGGTGGAAGGAGGCTCGTGTGGAGCATAACTGCCAGCATAGATCAGTTGGGGCGAATGGCCCGTTTCTGTGCTGTAGTTTCGATGAAACTCGATATTACCCTATCAGCATAAGCTTCTATTCCTTTCTTCCCCATGTTATCTAGTTTCCCCTTAAATGCGTCTATGCTATTCGCCTCAACTACTCCTTGTGGTAGCGAGTTCCACATTCTAACCACTCTCTGAGTAAAGAAGTTTCTCCTGAATTCCTTATTGGATTTATTAATGACTATCTTATATTTATGGCCCCTAGTTTTTGTCTCCCCTACAAGTGAAAACATCTTCTCTCTGTCTACCCTATCAAACGCCTTCATAATTTTAAAGACCTCTTTTCTGGACAAAATTGGAGCTAGCAGTCTTGAGACTGGTTGTTGCAGTTTTGGTTTCAGCCAGGTACGACCCGGTTACAGATTGAGAATCTGCAGGCAATATTCTCTCCAGATCAGCATCACTGATAACTCCTATAAAGTGGCCTCATGTCCCGTATGAACTAGAGAGTACCCTAATCACCGATTTCTAGTGTTGATAAACACATGGGAGTATGATATTGTTGCTGTCACAGAAACATGGTTGAGGGAGGGGCAAGACTGGCAGCTCAATACTCCGGGGTACAGAATCGTCAGGCGAGACAGAGGGGGAGGTATAAGAGGAGGGGGGTCGCAATATTAATTAAAGAATCAATTAATGCCATAAGGAGGGATGATATATTAGCAGGTTCCTCTAATGAGGCCATATGGGTGGAGCTTAAAAACAAAAAGGGGGCAAGCACTTTGATGGGAGTGTACTATAGGCCCCCAAACAGTCAGGGGGAGATAGAGGAACAGATATGTAGGCAAATCTCAGAAAATTGTGCAAATAATAGGGTAATAATAGTGGGGGATTTCAACTTCCCCAATATTAACTGGGATACTCAGAGTGTAAAAGGCTTAGAGGGTACAAAATTCTTAACGTGCATCCAGGAGAGCTTTTTGAGCCAGCATGTAGAAAGTCCTACAAGAGAGGGGGCGGTACTGGACCTAATTCTAGGGAATGTGGCCGGCCAAGTGGAAGAAGTGCTAGTAGGTGAGCACTTTGGTGACAGTGACCATAATTCGGTGAGATTTAAGGTGGTCATGGAAAAGGACAGGGAGGGGCCGGAAATAAACGTTCTAAATTGGGGGAAGGCCGATTTTAATAGGATAAGGCAGGATCTGGCCAAAATGGACTGGGATCAGCTGCTTGTAGGAAAATCCGCATCGGAGCAATGGGAGTCTTTCAGAAGGGAGATCGAGACCATACAATGGCAACATGTTCCCGTAAAGGTCAAGGGTGGTTCCAAGAACTCCAGGGAACCTTGGATGTCAGGGAATATACGAGAATGGATTAGGAAAAAAGGGGGGCTTTTGGCAGTTACAAAAGGCTAAAGACGGAGGAAGCCCTAGAGGAGTACAAGAAGTGCAGGGGGATACTTAAAAAAGAAATTAGGAGATCAAGGAGGGGCCATGAAATAACACTGGCGAGCAAAATAAAGGAAAATCCTAAGATGTTTTATAAGTATATTAAGGGTAAGAGGATAACTAGGGAAAAAATAGGGCCCATTAGGGACAAAAATGGCAATCTGTGTGTGGAGCCGGCAGATGTAGGAGGGGTTCTGAATGAGTTTTTTGCATCTGTTTTCACTATGGAGAAGGACGATGCAGACACAGAAATACGGCAGGGGGACTGTGATATACTCGAACATATTAACATCGAGCGGGAGGAGGTATTGGTGGTTTTAGCAGGCCTAAAAATGGATAACTCCCCAGGCCCGGACGAAATGTATCCAAGGCTACTGTGTGAGGCAAAGGAGGAGATTGCGGGGGCTCTAACACATATATTCAGAACCTCTCTGGCCACAGGGGATGTGCCAGAGGACTGGAGAACCGCTAATGTAGTACCATTATTCAAGAAGGGGAGTAGGGAAAAACCGGGGAACTATAGGCCAGTGAGCCTAACATCAGTGGTAGGAAAATTATTGGAAAAAATTCTGAAGGACAAAATTAGTCTCCACTTGGAGAAGCAAGGGTTAATCAGGGATAGTCAACATGGCTTTGTCAAGGGAAGATCATGTCTGACTAATTTGATTGAATTTTTTGAGGGGGTGACTAGGCGTGTGGATGAGGGTAACGCAGTGGATGTGGTATACATGGATTTCAGTAAGGCCTTCGATAAAGTCCCGCACAGGAGACTGGTCAAGAAGGTACGAGCCCATGGAATCCAGGGTGCCTTGGCACTTTGGATACAAAACTGGCTTAGTGGCAGAAGGCAGAGGGTGATGGTCGAAGGTTGTTTTTGTGACTGGAAGCCTGTGGCCAGTGGGGTACCACAGGGATCGGTGCTGGGTCCCTTGCTGTTTGTGGTCTACATTAACGACTTGGATATGAATGTAAAAGGTATGATCAGTAAGTTCGCTGATGATACAAAAATTGGTAGGGTGGTAAATAGCGAGGAGGATAGCCTCAGTCTGCAGGACGATATAGATTGGTTGGTCAGATGGGCGGAACAGTGGCAAATGGAATTTAACCCGGAAAAGTGCGAGGTGATGCACTTTGGAGGGACTAACAAGGTAGGGGAATACACAATGAATGGGAGGACCCTAGGCAAGACAGAGGGTCAGAGGGATCTTGGTGTGCAAGTTCACAGATCCCTGAAGGCGGCGGAACAGGTAGATAAGGTGGTAAAGAAGGCATATGGGATACTTGCCTTTATTAGCCGAGGCATGGAATATAAGAGCAAGGAGGTTATGATGGAGCTGTATAAAACACTGGTTAGGCCACAGCTGGAGTACTGTGTGCAGTTCTGGTCGCCACACTACAGGGAGGATGTGATCGCTTTGGAGAGGGTGCAGAGGAGATTCACCAGGATGTTACCAGGGCTGGAGCGCTTCAGCTATGATGAGAGACTGGAAAGATTGGGTTTGTTTTCCTTGGAGCAGAGGAGGCTGAGGGGGGACATGATTGAGGTGTACAAAATTATGAGGGGCACAGATAGGATGGATACTAAGGAGCTTTTTCCCTTCGTTGAGGGTTCTATAACAAGGGGGCATAGATTCAAGGTAAAAGGCGGGAGGTTTAGAGGGGATTTGAGAAAGAAATTTTTCACCCAGAGGGTGGTTGGAGTCTGGAACTCACTGCCTGAAAGGGTTGTGGAGGCAGGAACCCTCACAACATTCAAGAAGCATTTGGATGAGCACTTGAAATGCCATAGCATACATGGCTACGGACCAAATGCTGGAATATGGGATTAGATTAGACAGGGCTTGATGGCCGGCGCGGACACGATGGGCCGAAGGGCCTCTATCCGTGCTGTATAACTCTATGACTCTATGACTTATTCGATAGCATGACCCAGGGGCCGTAAGAAAAAGGCGCCTTACTGTGTGTACTGAAAACTAAATTTGCACATCAGGCAAAATCAGTGCGTTTCTCCTCATGTGTGTCCTGTACCAATATTTATCCCTCAAACAACTTCACTAAAACAATGATCTGGTCATTATCTCATTGCTGTTTGTGGGACCTTGCTGTGTGCAAATTGGCTGCTGCATTTCCTACATTACAACAGTGACTACACTTCAGAAGTATTTCATTGGCTGTAAAGCACTTTGGGACATCCTGAGGATGTGAAAGGCGCTATATAAATGCAAATCCTTCCTATCTTCTGGAAGATGGACTGATAAAACACTCTGTTGAGACCAGGCCAATCGTGAACCAAGAAAGCTGGTTTATTTTATGTGCAGTACATAATTGAACAGAATGTAGTTTTCAGTCAAACTGAATCTATATTTTAATAACTTCCGATCATAACCACTGTTCCCATTTGTTTGGACTAGCAGGTGCTGATAAGAACATAAGAAATAGGAGCAGGAGTAGGCCATGCGGCCCCTCGAGCCTGCTCCACCATTCAACAAGATCATGGCTGATCTTCGACCTCAAGGCCATTTTCCTGCACGATCCCCATACCCCTTGATGCCTTTAATATCTAGAAATCTATCGATCTCTGTTTTGAATGTACTCAATGACTTAACCTCCAAAGCCCTCTAGGGTAGAGAATTCCAAAGATTCACCACCCTCTGAATGAAGAAATTTCTCCTAATCTCCTCATCTCACCTAAATGGTCTACCCTTTATTTTGCGACTGTGACCCATGATTCTCGACTTCCCAGCCAGGGAACCATTCTCCTTGCATCTACCCTGTCGAGCCCTGTAAGAATTTTGTATGTTTCAATGAGATCACCTCTCATTCTTCGAAACTCTAGAGATTATAGGCCGAGTCTACTCAATCTCTCCTCATACAACAATCCCGCCATCCCAAGAATCAGTATGGTAAACCTTCGTTGCACTCCTTCTATGGCAAGTATATCCTTTCTTAGGTAAGGATATCCTTTCTCAGGTAATAGAGTAATGGTTCTGATGTTGCCATTTACAGCTCCTCTAGACCCATCTTTTGTTTCTTAACTTGTCCCATTACCACCCTCCTTGCCGTTCATCATCATCAATTTTGTTATGTAATCACTCCTGCCCTCCACCCAATCACAGACCTTCCCTTTTGTTCTTCCCTCCCCTCCCCTTGCCCTGCCCCCTTTCCCTGACTCTGTACTTGCTTAAAAATTGTTAAATCTTTACTTCTTCCAGTTCTGGTGAAAGGTCATCGATCTGAAACGTCAACTCTGTCTCTCGCCACAGATGCTGCCTCACCTGCTGAGTATTTCCAGCATTTTCTGTTTTTATTTCAGATTTCTATCATCCGCAGTATTTTGCTTTTGAATCTACTTCTTAACGTTCCTTTTAACATGGAAAATAAGAACATAAGAAATAGGAGCAGGAGTAGGCCATATGGCCCCTCGAGCCTGCTCCGCTATTCGATAAGATCATGGCTAATCTTCGACCTCAACTCTACTTTCCCACCCGATCCCCATATCCCTTGATTCTCCGAGAGTCCAAAAATCTATCAATCTCAGCCTTGAATGTACTCAACGACTCAGCATCCACAGCCCTCTGGGGTAGAGAATTCCAAAAATTCACAACCTCCTAAGTGAAGGAATTCCTGCTCATTTCAGTCTTAAATGGCCAACCCCTTATCCTGAAACTATGCCCCCAAGTTCTAGACTCTCCAGCCAGGGGAAGCAACCCCTCAGCTTCTACCCTGTCAAGCCCCCTTGAAAATAATGTACACCACTCTACCCCTGCTAATGTGCTAATGTCACTTTACTAGTCAGTGTTCGCTGAACTTACTGGCTGGTTTCTACGATCATTTCAAACTCAAGCTTGACCCCCTGCAGCCAGAGAGAAGCCAAGAACTTGAAATCTGACTTCATCTTGAGCTCTCTGCATCAATGATTGGTTCATTGCACTGCCAATCAAACTGCTGCTGCCAAACACACCCCTCCCCTTGTGAAGATTATGGCATTATTTTAACTGAGCTCAATAGAACTTTACAGCACAGGAGGAGGCCATTTGGCCCATAGTGTCTTTGCCAGCTCTTTGTTAGGGCAATCCAATGCTCCATGCTTTTCCCATAGCCCTGTATCTTCCCCTGCTCTAAATATTTATCCAATTTTCACTTAAAAGATGCAATGGTCTCTGCCTCAACCATTTCCTGTGGCAAAGCATTCCATGCTTCAACAACACTGTGTAAAGAAATATCTTCTAGCCTTACTCTCAGTGATAATTTTAAATTGACGACTTCTAAACATTGATTTCCCAACCAGAGGAAATAGTCTTTCCCTATTTACTCTATCAAAACCCTTCAACAGTTTTTAAAACCTCCATTAAATCTTCTCTTAGCCTCCCCTGCTCAAGTGGAAATAGTCCAAATATCTCAAGTGGCTCCTCATAACCATAGTTTCCTGGCCCGCAAACTTTGGTGGAGTCAGCAGCAATGACCATGGGCAGAAAGATCCCGGCAATCATACCAAAAAGCAGCCCTCCCCAGGGCCAATGTCTCTAAAATATCAGTGCTAAGGAACCCCCAGGGCCTCAAATTGATATGGAATGCGAGAACATCGGAAGATGAATGGACCATTCAGCCCCTCGAGCCTGTTCTGCCATTCAATTGAATCATGGCTGATCTGTATCTTAACTCCATTTACCTGCCTTGGTTCCATAACCTTGAATACCCTGCCTAACAAAAACCTATCAATCTCAGTTTTGAAATTTTCAATTGACCCCCAGCCTCAACAGCTTTTTGGGGGAGAGAGTTTTCCAGATTTCCACTCCCCTTTGTGTGAAGAAGTGCTTCCTGACATCACTCCTGAACAGCCTAGCTCTAATTTCAAGGTTATGCTCCCTTGTTCTGGAATCCCCCACCTGAGGAAATAGTTTCTCTCCATCTAACCTACCAACTCCTTTAATCATCTTAAACACCTCAATTAGAACTCTCCTTAATCTTCTATACTCGAGGGAATACTATGCAACTTGTCCTCATGAATTAACCCTTTAAACCCAGGTGTCGTTCTGGTGAAACATCAATCTATCAGCTATTTCATCTGGTCCCAGCTCGTTTATTGAATCCACATCCCATATAGATGGTGACCATTGAACTTAAGTTATTAACAACAACATAATTTCAATTGCCCCCCAGCATCCACAGCCTCTTGGGGGGAGAAAATTCCACATTTCCAGTACCCTTTGTGTGAAAAAGTGCTTCCTGATTTCGCTACTGAACAGCCTTGCTCTAATTTTAAGATTGTGCCCCCTCGTTCTGGATTCCCCCACCAGAGGAAATAGCTTCTCTGTATCAACTCTATTGAATCCTTTTATCATGCTAAGAAGCACTTCAATTAGATCGCCCCCTCAACCTTCTAAACTCAAAGTAAAGTGAATCTGATATCTCACTCGTTAGTTGTAATTACAGAAGACAAACTGTGAGGAAAGCCATTTAAGAAAAAAAAGCTTTAAAAGAAAACAAAAAAAGGTTTCTAAGAGAGCCAAAGTGATGTTATTCAGCTCTGGCACTGAATATGTATACGACTTAAGACATTCACTGTAAGTGGATAGTAATTCGTTACGTTATTCCATAGTAAGTGAATTGGGTTATTGGATTTTTCAATTATAAATGGAACTTCAGTAGGTTAGAATTCAATATAAACAGCTTTTATGCAAGGGTTTTTTTCAGCAGCTCATTGAATTTTACGAGTTGATTTCATTATTTTCACACAAATGCAAGAGTTTGCATCTTGGCAACACGCTGCAGAATCAGCAAATTGATGTTCATAATAACCAATTCCTGTCGAAGGCTGAGATCATTTACCATTCCCCTTAAATATGTGCTGAGTTATAAGGAATGAGGAACACAAAATAAAGTGCAGCTCTTACATTACAACAATGATTACACTTCAGAAGTGTTTCATTCGCTGTAAAGTGCTTTGGGATGTCCTGAGATTTTATATCTAGCTACAGTGCTTCCAGGTGGGGACTGGTACAGGAAGGGAATGTGGGGCACAGAATCAGGCTTACAGTGTTGTACCCCCATCTTTTTCCTAAAAATTCATTCTCGGAATGTGGGCATCACTGGCAAGGCCGGTATTTATTGCCCATTCCTGGTTGCCCTCGAGAAGGTGGTAGTGAACCCTCTTCTTGAACCGCTGCAGTCCATGTGCTGT
Organism: Heptranchias perlo; assembly: GCF_035084215.1. Classification (NCBI taxonomy): domain Eukaryota; kingdom Metazoa; phylum Chordata; class Chondrichthyes; order Hexanchiformes; family Hexanchidae; genus Heptranchias; species Heptranchias perlo. The sequence goes on along the minus strand of NC_090336.1, from coordinate 62,858,953 downwards.
TAGGTAGGGGGTTCTGGGATTGTGACCCAGCGATGTTGAAGGAACAGCCGATATATATCCAAGTTAGGATGATCTCCAACCCACTTCCCCTTCGAGCATGGTTCCCCTCGAAGGTGCGCTGAATTTACCCAACATTATTTTAAGCAGCATTATTTTCCTGCCTTGCATCATGAAGATTTCCCTTCGAATCCCTACTCTAAACCCCAAATGTGGTTGTCCTGATTATATTTTCTGCTGTTGTATTTGAGACAGAGGCTAAAAATGTTTTAAAAGCAAATATATGAATGCAGCGTGCAATATGTTCAGTCAGATAATCTCAGATGAGAGAGCTTGTTGGATTGAGTCCCCTTACAAAAGGTCCATAATTGAAAATGCCAAGGTTGTCCAAGGTTACCAGAAAGAGTGGTGAAGGACAACCATCTCTGTCAGAATCCATAAACATCAACTTGTATTTATATAGCACTTTTAACGTAGTGAAACATCCCAAGGCACGTCACAGGAACGTTATCAGACAAAATTTTGATACCGAACCCCACAAGGAGATATTAGGACAGGTGGCCAAAAGCTTGGTCAAAAAGGTAGGTTTTAAGGAGTGTCTTAAAGGAGGAGTGAGAGGTAAAGAGGCGGTGAGGTTTAAGGAGGGAATGCCAGAGCTTAGGGCCTAGGCAGCTGAAGGCACGTCCGCCAATGGTGGAGCAATGAAAATGGTGGATGTGCAACAGGCCAATGGAGAGGCAAAGGCGAGGCAGCTGGCAGCTTGTAAGTGACTAGGGGTAGAGATTTTTCCAGGGGGGTTCACAGAAGGAAGTGGGTTTGGAAGGGAGTAGTGAAGGATATAAGGAAATGGTCAGAGATGGCCTTCTCTGTGATTGAGACCATGAGAGTAGAGAGGCCACGGGAGATGGCAAGGTTCAAGGGGTGGCTGTGAATATGGAGAGGAGAGTTCATACGAAGGACCCTGAAATCAGAGGAGAGGGGGCAAGGTGAATTGAGATGAAGATTGAAAACACCAATGATGTGTCGTCGCTCAGTGCAGAGGCTGAGGGAAGATAGGATGGATGATATCTCAGTGAGAAACTCATTATGGGGCTTGGGAGGGGGCTGTAGAGTACAAGGAATTTAAAAGGAGAGGCAAGAGGGGTGGAACAAGGTGAGGTGCTTGAAGGAGAATGTACCAGAGAAGTCGGGGGACCAATGTGCAATTTAGTGATTAACAAGCGAAGCAAGACGACAGATCCCCGCCACCATCTACTCAGGGCAGTAAAAAGTACAGCCTTGCCAACGTAACCCACATCATGAAAAAAACATTTTAAAAAATTACCAAATATTAAAAGCAGACATTAAGAGATCATTTTATTTATTTGCTTGATGTTTGCAAATGATAGGGAACTGCATGAAATATTCTTCCTGTGCATAGAAGCAAGAAACTGTGAGAAAATAAGCCACTAGGCGAACAAAATTTAATGAAGCAATTAGAATTCACGCAGAGAAGTTCATTAACTACTTAACTGTGATTTGAGATTATATGTAATTCATTCCTGGAAAACAATCTAATAAATTTGACTTAAATGACAAATTACCCCGAAACAAAGTATTTTAAAAGTCATTATTGAGAAATTTCAAGTTATGATAAGAAAATCCTCAAACAATCCTATGTTCCTATGTAACTATCAAATCAGAAAGGCTGACTGAGTAAGATGATTTTTTTTTGGTACGTGTGTGCTCATCAAAGTGAGGGATGTCAGTGCTGGGAAATGGAACTCTTCCCATTTCAGGACACCTCGATCCCGATATTTAAGGGGAGGGAGGGAGGGAGGGAGGGCGACTGACAGCAGCCTGGAAACCAGAAAATACGGGAAAGTCAGAGGTTGTGCCAAATTTAACGGTAGGACCTCATTTGAATTTTTGTCATCAGTTTCCCGCATGGCAGCCGGTCAGATTGAGAGGCTGGTTCACTGGCTGGCGGGAAGGCCTGCGGTGGAAGGCAGCACCCGGGGACTGGAGAGGGGGGAAGGATGGAGAGAGAGATCGTGGGTAGGGGTAGAGAGATAGAGAGAGAAATCGCGGGCAGGGGCAGAGGAGGGAGGGAGGGAGGGAGAGAGAGATACATATATATATATATATATAGATCATGGGCAGGAATTGAAATTGGTTTGGGCCAAAAACAGGCCCAAACGTCTAATATTGAGAGAACGGGATCACTCTCCAGTGCGTTGCCAGTTGATAGATCACCCACTAACGGAGTCGCACCGAGTAAATATATTTTGGAAGCTACTAGGCTCTCCAAATTCAAAAGAGACAAATAACGGCATCACTGACAGGAATCGAGCCGAATGTTTCAACTCCTGATCTCATGGTGCCCATACTGTGGTTGACCAGGAGTCAAAGAACTCTGCGCTCTTCCAATTCTGGCCTCGTCCATCCCCCACTTCTTTCGCCCCACCATTGGCGGCCGTGCCTTCAGCTGCCTAGGCCCTAAGCTCTGGAATTCTCTCCCCAAACCTCTCCACCCCTCCCTCCTCCTTTAAGATGCTCCTTAAAACCTACCTCTTTGACCAAGCTTTTGGTCACCTGTCCTAATATCTCCTGATGTGGCTTAGTGACAAATTTTGTCTGATAATCGCTCCTCTGAAGCAGCTTGGGACATTTTACTACATTAAAGGTGCTATATAAATGCAAGTTGTTGTTGTTGTTGAAGAGATGAGACTGGCTGCCCAGTGTTGAACCATAATTCAGTTGGTCGGGTTAGATAAAAACCCTGCTTAGGTAGAGTAGCCTGGGAGAGTGGAAGACGGGTAGTCCAAGAGCACAGAATGGGCCAGGAGCCCATTAGTCAAGCTGAGCATTTGAAAGTAAAATTCAATAAAACTTAATGTTAGAGACCAGGAATAAGGTCAAAGCGTCAACATTTCCAGATGTTTATCATATCAAAATATCCAGATGTTTACCATATCAAAATCGAGCAACAAAGCTTCGGAACTACTCGAGGCACAAAGCTACCCCAGAACACCGTGCTCGATCAAGGCACAGCTCAAACGACAAAGATCACAGGGCTTCACACACTGCAAACTGATTATACGAGACTAATGTCCAGGCCCATTCGATCACTCTTGCGGGTCTTACAAGTTCAAAGAGTGAGGCTCTTGCAAGACAAAAACCAACAAAAACACAATCGACTGCTGTTTTAATACGAATTCAACTTCACCCGAATCCCAAGCAAGCGAATCACTTATGTTGCTGTGGCTCAATTTAATCAACTGCAGAAGGATTAGCTGGGATTTCAGAATAGAATCATCCTTAGTTCTAAAGACTCCAATTGCAAAACTACTTAGATTGTAGATGTTGACATTCAATACCCCCAGGATTTCAATCCACCGCATAGTAAATAAATGCCAGGAATTCTGCCGTAAATTCTCTATCACTATTGATGGCCTATTCTAAATATCTTACAAAGCCACTGGATATATGGGTTACTCAGGGTCATTCTGACTTTCATTTCAGGTTAAGATTGCTGAATTAAATAAACAAAGAGATAAATAACCAATCGGTGCTGAGCTCCACACAGTTCCCAGTGTTACCCATTACTTTACACAACCAGAACTTCGAAGGCCTAAACGATAAAGATCCCTTTGGGCTGACTTAGAAAGGAACTTCATCGAATCATAGAAATGTATGGCACAGAAGGAGGCCATTCGGCCCATCGTATCTGTGCCGACTGAAAAAGAGCTATCCGGCCTAATCACACTTTCCAGCTCTTGTTCCATAGCTTTGTAGGTTACGGTCTTCAAGTGCATATCCAAGTACCTTTTAAATGCAATGAAGGTTTCTGCCTCTACCACCATTTCAGGCAGTGAGTTCCAAACCCTTGCATTTATATAGCGCCTTTCACGTCCTCAGGACGTCCCAGAGTACTTCACAGTCAATGAGTTGTTCTTTTTCCCATTGAATCAGAGCATGATACAGCACAGAAGGAGACCATTCGGCCCATTGTGCCTGTGCCGGCTCTTTGAAAGAGTTATCCAATTAGTCCTACTCTCCCATTTTGAAGGTTACTATTCAATCTTCTTCCTCCACCTTTTCAGGCAGTGCATTCCATTTTTGTCTGAAAATAGGTATTAACGTAAACCCAAAATCTGTGTTGATTTTTGAATAACATCAGTACACCTATGACCTGGTTTACGTAAAGGTGCTTTTTAAGCAACTTGAGAAAAGTTATTCAGGATTGTTCGATCCTCTGTGAGACTACAAGCCTTGAAGTGACTATTGGTGATGCTTGTGGCTGATTGCTTTCTCCATTTGTCTGTCTGCTGGTATAATGTAAATATTAATCCGGATAAACTCAAAAAAACACAGACAAAGTCTTAAACGTACATCTGGTAACATCGGCAAGGGTATTTTCTAGATTCTTTTGTTTTGATAAAGTAGGGAAAAACTGTTTCCAGTGGCAGGAGGGTCAGTGACCAGAGGACACAGATTTAAGGTCATTGGCAAAAGAGCCAGAGGGGAGATGAGGAGAATCTTTTTTTAAAGCAGCGAGTTGTTATGATCTGGAATGTACTGTCTAAAAGGACGGTGGAAACAGATTCAACAGTAATTTTGGAAGAGAATTGGGTAAATACTTGAAGGGGAAAAACTTGCAGGGCGATGGGGAAAGGGCAGGGGGGAGTGGGGCTAGTTGGATAGCTCTTTCAAAGAGCCGGCACAGGCATGATGGGCCAAATGGCCTCCTTCTGTACCGTATCATTCTATGATTCTATGAGTTCTATGTACTGACTGTGTCACTGTAAAGCAACCGGTGATGCTAGGAAATCCACCCAATGTCAATGTCACCTTTCTAATTGTGCTCCGAATTCAATCAGTTTTGCTGCTGAGCGTACTTTCTCTCCATTCCCGCATTTCATTCAGACTCCGGAGATTGAAAAGTTCTCTTTCCGAAATGACTTGAATTAAAATATCCCCCCACCCTCACCAGGAATGAACAGTAACAATTGAACGATAACATTACAATCTGCATGGAAATAGAGGCAAGATTAAAGTTTCATCTTTAAGCTTCTGCTCTTAACTCATGGGGCTGGAATGATCAGCCTTCAGGTACTACCACTCGCTATGTCCGATTAACACTCAAGTTGGTGTGGTCACGTCATGGCTGCTTTTACTTCAGACCCTCTGTAATATTCTCTCCAGATAAAACAAAGTACAAGAGGAGACGCTGGAGTGTAATAGCTACAATATGCTTACTCCCATCGGAGGGGGGCCTCTAGTGTTCAATTACGCAACGTGCAAATACGATACGCATCATTATTGAAGCTAAGTGGCCGCATTAGTAAAATCAGCTGCTCAACCAGCTGTTGTTCCTCTATCAACTGAGCAATCCACCTGGACCTGTGGTTCATGTCTCGACCACAGGGAATTATTGTGAGCTTGGCCCTCGGTTCTGACCTACCTGCTGGCGGATTTCTTCTTCCATTTTCACCGGGGAGCCCCACTCCGCAACCTGCTGTACTCCATTGCTGGCAAATCCCCCGTACTCCCATAGCCTGTAAGACTTGGAGTGAGACGCTCCAATGATGGCAGACCAGTGAGTTGCAAATTCTTTTCGGGGAAAAAAAAAGAAAAGAATATATATAAATATTCAATGCTTCAACAGAGTTGCCATTAAAGATTTTGCACGCTAGCTTGAAGGTCCAGCACTTTCACTGGATGCTGCATTCTACGCCGCTCTGCTAAAGGTGAGAAAGACAAACTAATGAGTGGCACTAACGACCCTCTGTCACTCAGTTACCAATGGTCTCCATATTCCAAAAAGAATATAGAGGCACTGGAGAAGATACAAAATAGATTTACAAGGATGATATCAGAACTGAGAGGATATGACTTTTTTTTTTATTCGTTCATGGGATGTGGGCGTCACTGGCGAGGCCGGCATTTATTGCCCATCCCTAATTGCCCTTGAGAAGGTGGTGGTGAGCCGCCTTCTTGAACCACTGCAGTCCGTGTGGTGAAGGTTCTCCCACAGTGCTGTTCGGAAGGGAGTTCCAGGATTTTGACCCAGCGACAATGAAGGAACGGCGATATATTTCCAAGTCAGGATGGTGTGTGACTTGGAGGGGAACGTGCAGGTGATGTTGTGCCTGCTGCCCTTGTACTTCTAGGTGGTAGAGGTCGCGGGTTTGGGAGGTGCTGTCGAAGAAGCCTTGGTGAGTTGCTGCAGTGCATCCTGTGGATGGTACACACTGCAGCCACTGTGCGCCGGTGGTGAAGGGAGTGAATGTTTAGGGTGGTGGATGGGGTGCCAATCAAACGAGCTGCTTTGTCCTGGATGGTGTCGAGCTTCTTGAGTGTTGTTGGAGCTGCACTCATCCAGGCAAGTGGAGAGTATTCCATCACACTCCTGACTTGTGCCTTGTAGATGGTGGAAAGGCTTTGGGGAGTCAGGAGGTGAGTCACTCGCCACAGAATACCCAGCCTCTGACCTGCTCTTGTAGCCACAGTATTTATGTGGCTGGTCCAGTTAAGTTTCTGGTCAATGGTGCCCCCCAGGATGTTGGTGGTGGGGGATTCGGCGATGGTAATGCCGTTGAATGTCAAGGGGAGTTGGTTAGACTCTCTCGTTGGAGACGGTCATTGCCTGGCACTTGTCTGGCGCGAATATTACTTGCCACTTATCAGCCGAAGCCTGGATGTTTTCCAGGTCTTGCTGCATGCGGGCACATCAGGAGAGACTGAACAGACTGGGGCTCTTTTCTCTAGAAAAGAGGTGACCTGATAGATGTCTTTAAGATTATAAAAGGGTTTGATAGGTTAGATGTAGAGAAAAAGTTATCACTTGTAGGGGGAGGGAGGGGGGTTCAAAACTAGGCACCATGAATATAAGATATTCACTAATAAATCCAATAGGGAATTCAGGAGAAACTTCTTTACCCAGAGAGTGGTTAGAATATGGAACTCACTACCAGAGGGAGTAGTTGAGGCGAATAGCATAGATGGATTTAAGGAGAAGCTAGATAAACACATGAGGGGGGAAGGAATAGAAGGATATGATGATAGGGTGAGATGAAGTAGGTTGGGAGGAGGCTCCTGTCATAGAACAGTTGGGCCAAATGGCCTGTTTCTGCGCTGTACATTGTATGTAATTCTATGTAATGAGTCCCATCCCTGGTTGCAAGGACAAAGTTCCATTTTCTTTCTTTCTAGTCGAATAGCCCCCTCAAGCAGCCTGACTACGAAACCATATAATTAACGCCTAGAGAATAAATGAGTGCCTGGGCTCGAACCTTTGGGCAGAACAATGGGAAACAGATGTGCTGCTACAGGGAGACTCACTTCTGATTGTTTTTCATTTTTTTTGTTTTCTAAAGAAGGGAGGTAGGGTATTTTAATGCACTTTCTTCTTGCTCAGTGAGAGAATTGTCTGCGGTGGATTCATGACCACCAGCAATGTGGCTGAGATAATTCTAGTCTATTTTTTTTTGCTCCAGGTTTAAGGGCAATGTAGAAGGATGCCGATCATCCAATCTGCCTGATCCCGATTCAAAACTTCAGATCAGAGGTGAAAGGAGGGTGCTCCGACTCATTACTCCAGTCACCGAATTGACTTAACAGATCGTTTGAATCTGACAAGCATGAGCAGTCAAATAACAGTCAGATGTGTGCTCGTGAAAGGTCGTGGGTACCTTATTAAATATCTAACCTAAGAGTATGAGGGAACAACTGCGCAACAAAGCTGGTTTTAATTAGTTATGGTTACTTGAAAAAAAATCACTTATTGAACCTCAGATTGCAGGCAAGGTTCCCATTTATTCTGGTTCCCCACTACACCATGGATACCCAAACTACTGTCCACAGGCCATTAAATGACATTGGCAATCCAGCCTACAAAGAAAAAAAGTTTGGACACTCATGCACTATGGCAGATCCGGCACATGAAGCAGTTCATTCGCTTTCAATACATTCTCGGGATAATCGGCATTTATTGCCCATCCCTAGTTACCCTGACAAGATGGTGGTGGGCCTTCATCTTCATAGTGGTTTGATACAACTGAGAGACTTGCTAGGCCATGACAGAGGGCAGTTATGAGTCAACCAAGTTGGTGTGAGACTGGAGTCAGGTATAGACCCAGACTGGGTAATGTCAGCAGGCTTACTTCCCTAAAGGACATTAGTGAACCAGTTGGGTTTTTACGATAATCCGACAGCTTCACGGTCACTTTTGCTGATACCAGCTTTTTATTTCCACTTTTTTTTTAAAAACTGAATTCAAAATTCTCAAACTGCCATGGTGGTGATTTGAACTCACGTTCTCTGGATTATTAAGCCAGGCCTCTTGATTATTAGTCCAGTAACATAACTACACTATGGAACAGATGCTGGAAATGCCTAAAAGGAATAGACAGGTCAAAGCTGAGAGTACTGATGCAGTGTCCTATCTGAATTGTTGGCCTTACTCTGTCAGATGCTGGCCAACCTGTGGTGGGGTTTCCAGGATTTTCTGTTTTTATCTCCGATTTTACACATTCGTTGTTTTCTATGGTATGAGATTAGTTAATTAAACTGTTAATTGGCTTGTGGAGAAAAGCAATCAGCTCAAATGGTCCAGCAACCATCCTGGCGACATTAGCAGACAAACGTTTAACATGTTCCTATGATATTCCTCCGAGTGTTAAGCTAACACAGGTGCGTACCTGATATACCATGTGTTAAGATAGCGGAGAGTGCATTGTCAAACAAACACGTTAACTGTATCATTCACAAATGTCAACGGACCTTATAGATCATTTCACAAAGCAACTCACAGTTTACAGCTTCGATTCTGGAGGCTGTATCTTTACATAGAAATAAATAGAATTTACAGCTCTGAAACAGGCCATTCAGCCCAACTGTTCTATGACGGTGTTAATGCTCCTCATGAGCCTCCGCCCACCTTATTCATCTAACGATATCAGCATTTCTTGCTTTAAGCTTGCTTCAAATCATGTCATTGATTGCATTAAATTGTCTGGATACATTTTTGATGCAAGATTGACTAGGAAATGGGCAGTTTCTATTTTTTAACACATCCCTCCGACAATCTCTAAAGGAGCTCCCAATATTTATGATGGAGGCATCAACATCATTCTTTCTCTTCTTGTACTTTTGGTTGGAGTTCGGATCTCTCACATTGACCCTGAAGTTTCACTTGGGGTACGGGGCACCAAGTCCCATTCACCCATCACCCCTGTGCTCGCTGATCTACATTGGCTCCCGGTCCGGCAACGTCTCGATTTTAAAATTCTCATCATTGTTTTCAAATCCCTCCATGTCCTTGCCCCCTCCCTATCTCTGTAAGCTCCTCCAGCCCTACAACCCTCCAAGATCTCTGCACTCCTCCAATTCTTGCCTCTTGCGCATCCCCAATTTCCATTGCTCCACCATTAGCAGCCGTACCTTCAGCTGCCTGGGCCCTAAGCTCTGGAATTCCCTCCCTAAATATCTCCGCCTCTCTACCTCTCTCTCTTCCTTTAAGACACTCCTTAAAACCTACCTCTTTGACCAAGCTTTTGGGCACCTGTCCTAATATATCATGCAGCTCAGTTACAAATTTTGTTTGATAACGGCTCCTGTGAAGTGCCTTGGGATGTTTTACTGTGTTAAAGGTGCTATATAAATGCAAGTTGTTGTTGTTGTTGGGTGTTTAGGTTGTGGTTGTTGAAGGCAAACTACTGACCTGGTTAGGAAATTGGTTGAACAGCAGGGACAGAGTAGGGATCTGTTTTGGGGCCTCAACTACTCACTATTTATTAACAACTGAGATGACGGGATAGAGAGCCACATATCCAAGTTTGCCGATGACACAATGATAGGCAGCAATGTAAGCAGTGTAGATGGAAGCATAAAATTACAGAGAGATATTAAATGAATGGGCAGAACTGTGGCAAATGGATTTCAACGTAGGCACGTGTGAGGTCATCCACTTTGGATCTAAAAAGGATAGATCAGAGTACTTTCTAAATGGTGAAAAGCTTGAAACAGTGGAGGTCCAAAGAGACTTAGGGGTCCATGTACATAGATCATTAAAATGTCATGGACACGTACAGAAAATAATCAAAAAGGCTAATGGAATGTTGGCCTTTATATCTAGAGGACAATACAAGGAGGTAGAAGTTATACTACAACCATACAAAGCCCTGGTTAGCCCACACCTGGAGTACTGTGTTCAGTTCTGGGCACCGCACCACAGGAAGAATATATTGGACTTGGAGGGAGTGCAGTGTAGATTTACTAGAATGATACCTGGAATCCAAGGGTTTATTTATGAGGAGAGATTACACAAACTAGGGTTGAATTCCATGGAATTTAGATGATCAAGGGGTGATTTGATCGAAGTTTTCAAGATATTAAGGGGAAGTGATTGGGTAGATAGAGAGAAACTATTTCTGCTGTTTGGGGAATCTAGGACTCGGGGACATAGCCTAAAAATTAGAGCCAGGACTTTCAGGAGTGAAGTTAGGAAACACTTCTACACGCAAAGGGTGGTAGAAGTTTGGAATTCTCTTCTGCAAACAGCAGTTGATGCTAGCTCAATTGTTAATTTCAAATCTGAGATTGATAGATTTTTGTTAACCAAAGATATTTAGGGATATGGGGCTAAGGCGGGTGCATCGAGTGAGGTCACAGATCAGGTATGATCTCATTGAATGGTGGAACAGGCTCGAGGGGCTAAATGGCCTACTCCTGATCCTATATTTAACCCATGCATCTGAAAAATTCCTCATCAACCCATTGAAAATAAATAGGTTGACACCTCAGCTAAAATAGCAGAGGGAGGAATGTAGGAATAGAAGGATATAGAGGACTGGAAAAGGCAATTGCAGTCACAGTGTCCAGGAAATACTATATACTGCCATACCTCTCATGCCCTTCTTTCTCCAGGTACCCTCGCTTGAATTTGCTGATACAATCAGCCCCCATGGCCTCCCTTGGCAGTCCATTCCACACATTCACCAACTCCTGTGTCAGCCGTAGCTGAGGAAGTAGCACTCTTGCCTCTGAGTTAGAAGGCTGTGGGTTCAAATCCCACTTCAGAGACTTGAGCACAAAATCTAGGCTGACGCTCCACTGCAGTACTGTTGAAGGTGCTGCCTTTTGGATGAGATGTTAAACCGATGTCCCGTCTGCCCTCTCAGGTGGACGTAAAAAATCCCATGGTATTTCGAAGAAGAGCAGGGGAGTTCTCCCCAGTGTCCTGGCCAATGTTTATCCCTCAAACTAACATCAATAAAACAGATTATCTGGACATTATCTCATTGCTGTTCGTGGGACCGAGCTGTGCGCAAATTGGCTGCCACATTTCCTATATTTCAAAAAGTACTACATTGGCTGTAAAGTGCTTTGGGACGTCGTGAAAGGCACTATAAATACAAGTTCTTTCTTTCGGCATGAAATAGCTATATCTAAAATGACTTTTCACTCTCCCTCTTCCAGGTTTGAGGTTCTGCCCTCTTCTTGTAGAGTCTGTAACTATTTTAAGCACATTGATGTTTATCTTGTCTGTACCCTTTAGGATCTTGAATATCTCACCCCTGAGCCTTCTCTTCTCCAGTGTGAACATTCCCACCTTCAGTAGCCTCTCCTCATTCAGGTGTCTAATCCCAGTTATCAATTTTAGACAAATGCAATAAGCATCTGTACACTGGTATCCCATGTTGCAATTTCATGGCCAATGTGATTGCGCATTGAGTTAGTGTTTGAGATTAATAAAGAAAAAATAAAGACTTGCATTTATATAGCACCTTTTGCGACCTCAGGACATCCCAAAGAGCTTTACAGCCAATGAAGTACTTTTTGAAGTGCAGTCACTGTTGTAATGTAGGAAACGCGGCAGCCAATTTACACTAAGCAAGGTCCCACAAACAGCAATGTGACAAATGACCAGATAATATTTTTTTAGTCATTTTGGTTGAGGGATAAACATTGGCCAGGACACCGGGGAGAACTCCCCGCTCTTCTTCGAAATAGTGGCCATGAGAACTTTTACGTCCTCCTAAGAGGGCTGACGGGGCCTTGGTTTAATGTCTCATCTGAAAGACAGCACCTCAGACAGTGCAGCACTCCCTCAGTACAGGCACCGGGAGTGTCAGCCTAGATTTCCTGCTCAATAAAGTGCGGGTGCACCACACACTTCATAACCCATCCAATTGGTTGAACAGTAATTGGAAATCTTTGCTGACACTGAGTGGGGAGGGGGGAGGAATGAATTCCCGCAGGGGTCCTCCTGTTGATGCGCCAATGGAAGAACCGCAGAAGTCCCAGAAAAACCATGTAAAGACGAGAGGGACAACACCCGGGCAAACTTTTACTCTGAAAACCCTAAACATGCACCCGTAATAAGCCAAAAATAACTCTCCTCAATAGTCTTTTCAAAACCGTTTTATCAGCCAAGCTTATTGTGGTAATCACACAGTATAGGTGACATCTCCACACTGAGTATCTAATTTATCGAGCAAAGCTGAGCGGGGCTTAAGGAAGTGCGACTGCTGAAGATTAATAATAAACAATAAATGCCTAATAATTAAAATGGGGTGACTGCAAGAGAAACAAGAACGTGCTTGGTGAATAAAATCAAATGGTTTTCAGGACCAAGCGTTAGTCCAGAACTGTGATCTTCAAATAGTTCTTCATCATTTTCCAGTTTCAAGGGCCTTTGGCAAACACTAATTTTAGTGCTTGCAATCCAATAATACATAGCCTCAATATTTTTAACTGTAATTAGTTCAGCATTGATCCAATCATGTTGCAAGCACTTTGCCCTCATTTATGGATTTTGACTATTTGGTGCTATGCAGTTTCTTGGTGTGACATTAAATTTGAACCTTAAAGTCGCAATAAGCCTGGAAACTATTGCCCTGTTGGAAGTGTGGATCCACAGCTGCCAGTAGTCTGGTGGTTATGTTACTGGGCTAGTAATCCAAAGGTCAGCACGAACGTGTGTTCAAATTCCACCATGAGAATTTGAATTCAGTTTTTAAAAAGCTGGTATCGTAAAAGTGGCCGTGAAACTGTCAGATTGTCGTAAAAACCCACTGGTTCACTAATCTCGTTTAGGGAAGGAAACCTGCTTGCCCAGTCTGGGCCTACCTGTGACTCCAGTCCCACACCAACGTGGTTGACTCTTAACTATGCTCTGAAGTGGCCTAGCGAGCCACTCAGTTTTATCAAACCACTATCAGAGGTTCAAGAAGGCCCACCACCACCTTCTCAGGGCAGCAAAGGATGGGCAATAAATGTGGCCTTGACAGTGATGCTCATAATAAAAAATAAAGGTGAGAAACAGGCTAATTGTGATGTTTTCCATAATCTAATAGCCTGCTGAATTGGCACAATTTTTTTCTATTCATTCTAGGGCAGTTGAGAGTCAACCAAATTGGTGTGGGCGACGCTGGCAAGGCCGACATTTATGGCCCATCCCTAGTTGCCCTCGAGAAGGTCGCCACCTTGGTTGACTCTCAACTGCCCTAGAATGAATAGAAAAAATTGTGCCAATTCAGCAGACTATTAGATTATGGAAAACATCACAATTGAGCCTGTTCCTCACCTTCTTCTTGAAAGTTACCGTAATCGCCGCTCCCTAGGAACTAGCCCTACATGTATGAGAATGAGCCCCACAGTCCAAAGTCAGCTTATTATAACGTTATCATTTTGCTTCCTGCATATAGCACATGAGGTACTGGGAGTGCGTCGAGCTGGCAGGGGTTGGGGGGGGGGCAGGATTTCAGGCACCAGCAACACATAAAGAGCCACTGGCACATCAAGAAAGAAGGACATGAGTGGAGGCTGGGCAGAGACGGAATGGCCTTTTGGGGCACTCAATGTAGGCTTGGTGGCCCTAGTGCCAGCAAGAAAATTAATTTTCCTTCAGTGTCTGCTTAGGTTCCCGAGCCACATTACAGTGAGATCTATCTCATTAGCATAGGGTGTTATAGGGGCTCCAGGACACTGTTGGTGCACAGGTTCCTGGCGCCCTAGATTCTGGCCAGTCACAGCAGGACTTGTTAGGCAAATTGGAGGCCTCAAGCCTCTAAGCCCAGTGATTCGGGGAGCCAGATGCCGGACACATTTCGGGGCAACGGGCCGTATCCTATCCAGATGTGGCACTTGGACAAGGTGTCGGAGGGTCATTCAGCATCTGGGAATTTCAGCACGACTGGACAGAGAGAAGCAGAACCAAAGGGAAATCGAAGGCAAAAATAAAAAAGTGAACCAACTAAAAGTTAGCAACAGCAAGAAATCCATTCTCAGCAATGATTGGTCTTACTTCTGTCATTTGAGTGATAAATAGGTCCAGCTCACAAGCCTGCCTTAGGGCAGTCTTCTGCATGTATTGGATACAAAATATCATAAATTATATTTTATAAAAATGATGGAAAGCAAACACAAGGTTCTAGAGGATAATACATCTTACAAAAATTATAAAATGTTAAGCAACCCAACAGAACAGAAACTAATTACTCTCGATTGTTGGTGATATATTTAGTTCAAATGCGTTTGATTTAATGTTATTTCATTTCACATTATCTTCCTGGCTTCTGACCTTCCCTACATTTGTTGCTTTCAAAAGAATAAATTGCTGCACGTTCTCACTGAGTACACTTTGAATATGCAGCACGCAGACAAATATAGAAACATGACCGGCTAATCAGCAACTTGTGATCAAGGTATTAGCAAGAACTAAACACATTTTAAATTATCTCAATAAAAATGTAAGAATATATCAACAAGGTGGAAAATAAAAAGACACTTTTTAAAGGCAATAGTTATTCTACAGATTAAATAATCGATGTGTGGTGAGAGTGTTCCTTTAATCCATCTGAAGAGGACATAGAGGCACTGGAGAAGGTGCAAAAAAGTTACAAGGATGATGCCAAAACTGAGAGGTTATACCTATCAGGAAAGACTGAACAGACTGGGGCTCTATTCTCTGGAAAAGAGAAGACTGAGGGGTGACCTTAGAAGGATCATTAAAACTATGAAGGGGTTTGATATGGTGGACGTAGAGAAGATGTTTCTACTTGTGGGCGAGACCAGAACTAGGGGCCATAAATGTAAGATGTCAGTCATAAATGCAATAGGGAATTCAGGAGAAATTTCTTTACCCAGAATTGGAATGTGGAACTCACGATCACAAGTAGTAGTTGAGGTGACTAGCATAGATGCATTTAAGGAGAAGCTAGATAAACACATGAGGGAAAAGGGAATAGAAGGTTATGCTGATAGAATTAGGTGAAATAGGGTGGGAGGAGGCTCGTGTGGAGCAGAAACACTGGCACGGACCAGATGGGACGAATGGCCTGTTTCTGTGCTGAACATTCTATGTAATTCATGTACTTATTTTCTAAAAACTCATCATTTCAGTAGATTCTCTTTTTTCCCCTTCTAATTAAGATGTGAGAGTTGACTGAAGCATTAGTTCAAAGTTGCTATACTTCTCTAATGTATCATTTTAATTCTTTCTGTGTCTGCTGCCTCCTCTCTTTCACATTAACTTTAAGAACCAGCTCAACTAGATTCATTTGAATGTGAGCAGATTCTCCTTAACTTGATTTAAGCATAATCCTTAAGACTAATTCACAGTCTATTAAAGTTTGTGATTCGAATGATATTCTGCGTTAAAAAAAATGCTTACTGATAAAAGGTTCATATCTTACTTGGATAATCTTTGGGATGAGTCTGCTCTGACCAGTTTCCGTAAAATGTTAGCCTGTATTTTGCTGTACCGCAGGCACAACAGTCCTGAATGGGTTTTTCTGTGGCATATTCTTCATTCAGCACTGAAATGGAAAGTGAAAATTTAAATGAGAAATATATACTTATTTATAGCTAACTACATTTTGGACCAGAAATAGAATATAGTCCTCGTAGGATGAGAAATGGAATATTACACATTTATGGTCCCCATAGACCCAATAATGACCATGGTTTAGTTGTTCCCCGTGGGCTTAAGTCACGCCAACAGCCTAATGCAGGCAGCTGAAGAAATACTTCATATCCCAGAGTTAAAACCTAATCAAGAAATGTTACGATTATTTCAGGACTCTCAGAATTGTAGGTAGGAAAAAAAAAATCAACAGGTAAAGCTATTGTAGTCTAGAAAATACTGTTGATTATATTAGCAGAGAGCCTTTGGCTTGGTGGTAGCATTCCTACCACTAGGCCAGAAGGTAAAGGGTTCAAATCCCACTCCAAACAATTCCAGTAAGTGGAGATTAGAATATGGATCTCATCGAGTGGGGTACTCTCTGCTCATTTGTACCTGCCTGGTACCATGATTTGCACATGTCAGCCTGTTTTGGGACAGCATTGTATGTGTCCATTTCTAGTCCTGGGCAGCAGTGTAAATCATCCCAAGTGAGTTAATATCACATTCTTCTGTCTGTTGTTTCCTGCTGGCATTAGTGCATATATATATATATACACTAACAGTTCATCTAAACTAGAGGGGAGGGGAATGTCACATGAACATGTTAAGTGTTCGTTACCAATAGTAAATTAGTAGCATGCATTTTTTTTATTCATTCATGGGATGTGGGCGTCCCTGGCGAGGCTGGCATTTATTGCCCATCCCTAATTGCCCTTGAGAAGGTGGTGGTGAGCCGCCTTCTTGAACCGCTGCTGTCCGTGTGGAAGTTAAACTCATTCAACTATTGAATCCACGCAAAAATATCATCAAACACTAAACCAAAAC
Source organism: Heptranchias perlo (assembly GCF_035084215.1). NCBI lineage: Eukaryota > Metazoa > Chordata > Chondrichthyes > Hexanchiformes > Hexanchidae > Heptranchias > Heptranchias perlo. The sequence continues at coordinate 62,842,236 of NC_090336.1, read as the reverse complement.
CTACATGCACAAGTATTTGGACAAAGGTGAAATTTTGACCAGATTTGAATGTGCTAAAAAGCAAAAGGCAGATAATTGAAAAATGTTTCATTCAATGCCAGGCTTGAATTCACAGTTTTGTTTAATGGGGGCAAAGTCATTGATTTCGGGTAATTCTATATTTGAATCAGAGTTGCATTTACCTGAGTCAAACATACTTGCACACACATTTTGGCAGATGTTTTATTCAAGGCGCTAAAAAGTACAGGAAAGTAAATGCTGAGCAAAGGAACACAATAGCAATTTCGACACCCAGTGTCAGCCTCAAGGACTCCTAGTCAGGTTTAGCAATGGCGAGATACAGAATACAGCTCTCCCCATTGATCCCAATGATGTACTTTGACCCCAGTTTTAGATGAGAACCTCCTGCTGTATTGGTGCACATATTTCTGTTGCCATAACAGCCATGCTTGCGGTTTCTCTGAGCAAGACTGACAATTCATTGTCAATTGGTGTCGACTGAAGGGCAGGTTTGAATTGCAGACGTGTAACCACGAATAACTGGGTTAGAACGCCCCAATTTTATGCCACTTGGGACCCTCGCAGCTGGTTAAAAGAGAGGAGACTTTTTAAATCGATCAGTCTGGGCTGGATTGAACCAGATGAAAGCACATTACATGCAGCACATTGGTCAAATATACTGTAAACATATCACATTGCCCAATAACTATGGCACACAATCAGGAGACTCAACTCCAGCTCTGGCCTTAATTCACCAGGTTATAAATGATACTGATTTGGAGTTAAAATGGCCACTTACAACCAGCTGTATTTAAGCTAAGGCAATCCCAAAACATGCTTCATTATAACAAGGCAAAAGAACCAGTACCAATATTAAAACAGGCAACCTCATCAAAAAGACAATTACACAACACTAGAAAAATGTTTTGTCGGAATGTCAGATATCGCAAGGGATCTTGCACTTACCTTTTTCACATAGTCTCTTAGTAAGCGCCCCATCATCCTGGAACCAGATTATTCGCTTCTGCACAATGCTGGCTCTGTAAAATAAAATGGTTGATGAGTTTCGATACCTTGGGAGATGTATGGGCAGCAAAGCATGATGCAAGAGTGAGGCAAAGAGACACGTTGCTTTGCCTGGATGTGGTTTTGATTCCATAATGGAGACCTCTTCAGTAGAAGCAATATAGTACAGGATATGAAAGGGAGGCCTTATGAGTTAAAGAAAGAACAAACTTGGGTTTATGTAACACCTTTCATGTCCTCAGGACATCCTAAAGCATTTCACAGCCAATGAACTACTTTGCAAATGTGCTCATTGTTTTAAGTAAATGTGGGTGCCAATTTGCACACAGCAAGGTCGCAAAATAACAATGAGTTAAATGACCATATAACCTGTTTCAGTGGTGTTGGTTGAAGGATAAAAGGTATATAAATGTTGGCCAGCAATTCCTGTGATATCTGGAGCTAATGGTGGATTCTTTTGGAGCACGCTGTAGGAGGAGAATGTTGCGTATTAGTTGAAAGGACAGAGCGATAGTAATAGGAAGGAGTGCTCCGTGTGCAATAACAGAGAGTGTCGGGGTAAGAAGATTCCAATGGGTGAGACACATTTGCCGTGTGGCTGAAGATCAGTGCCCTCAGAGTGCAACAGAATGGGTCCCAGCTGGGAAAAAATCATGTGGATCACCGAAGCAGAGATGATGGGGCTGTGTACGTGAAAGCAACAATAAAAGGTTGACAAGTGGCAGACAACAAAGAGAACTGGCAAAGCAGGGAGCATGATCATAAGGTCGGGCAGTGCTGGTTGTGATGAGTGATTGCAGACAAAATAAAGTCCAACTGAATACAATCGCTTGGTGTAAAGTCAGGCCATCAGCTATTTTAATGGTCTGCTATATCTTTGAATCAGATACTTCATGGCTTCCTTCCTCAAACAATGTAGTTTTGCTCAGTAATTTTCATTATAATTCTCGCTAAGCTACACGAAACAGCAGGTCTCAGCACTAAGAGACCTAACTGATGAATATAAAGTTACAGCCAGGTCTTCACTTTTTAATAAATATCAGTACTAAATACTTCAACGTAAAGTGATTTCCTTTCCTGTTTACTGCAAACGGCTTCAGAAATAACAAGGGACCAGTCAATGTGAAGGAGTAAAAGATTTGCTTTCATTCCAAAATCAGAAATGATGGGCAAGAATTCCATTATGACAATTTATTTTCAGCTTATGCTGGTGGAGCAAGTTGTAATGTTTGTTATTTTATCAGGATTAAATTTCTATGTCCACATTTACAATGGCAATTGCGTAGTAAACTTGTCATGACACCTCCTCCAGTTGGGGCACTGCATCGCCACCTCTGGCGGGAGGGTGCAATTACAGCACGACAGGTTTACATAGGAAATTTCAATAACAACGTGGCCATAGACATTTATAACAGAAATATATAAAAATAAGGACAGAATATACGGTGTTAAAATGAGGACTCAATTAAGTCTTCGTGCGCTGGTCCAATAATCCCCCCACCCCCACTTCACGCAAAGTGGGTTAATTCTGGGATTTGGAGCAGGGATGAAGAGGGGGTGCACCCTGCTAAAAATATTTGAGACGGGGAAAAATGTCCTCTTTAATCTGCCCTCTCCCACAATGTGCCAGGACACTGGAGAGAACTCCCCTGCTCGTCTTTGAATAGCGCCAAGGGAACTTTCACATCCACCCGAGAGAGCAGACATGGCCTCAGTTTGACATCTCATCCAAAAGATGGCACCTCCGACAGTGCAGTGCTCCCTCAGTACTGGATTATTTGCTCAAATCTCTGGAGTGGGGCTTGAACTCATAAACACCCGACTCAGAGGCGAGAGTGCTACTACTGAGCCAGGGCTGACACCTTGTGGGGTGAGACTGGATGACTGATTTTCCAGACATGCAATCTCAGCTAGGAACCTTGCCCACCATCAGCACACACCAGAAAATCATGGGTTCGCTTGCCATGATTTTCCCTCCATAAAAGATGGAAAATCGCAGGCAGCAGGCTCACGACTTCCAGATATGTGCTTCCGGGGAGAGGGAACGGGGTGAGGTTTCCCACCCAGAGTGTACATTTGAAAAGAAATCAGCCTTTAAAAGTTCTCTCCCTTTTGCAAGGGCTGTTACAACCTAAATCAAGAAGCTCATGGTTTTGAAAACTCTGGGCGTCTCAATCTGAATCTTAAAGCCAAAATGTGATCCAACATCCCAAGGGGTGACCTAACAGGGGGTTTTAAAATTATGAAGGGGTTTCATAGTGTAAATTTAGAGAAGATGTTTCCACTTGTGGGGGAGTCCAAAGCTAAAGGCCACAAATATAAGATAGTCACTAATAAATTCAATAAGGAATTCTGGAGAAACTTCTTTACCCAGAGAGTGGTAAGAATATGGAATGTGCGACCACGTTGAAGCGAACAGCATAGATGCATTTAAGGGGAAGCTGGATAAACACATGAGGGAGAAAGGAATAGAAGGATTTTTTTTTATTCATTCATATGATGTGGGCATCGCTGGCAATGCCAGCATTTATTGCCCATCCCGAATTGCCCTTGAGAAGGTGGTGGTGAGCTGCTTTCTTAAAACGCTGCAGTCCGTGTGGTGAAGGTTCTCCCACAGTGCTGATAGGTAGGGAGTTCCAGGATTTTGACCCAGCAACGACGAAGGAACGGCGATATATTTCCAAGTCGGGATGGTGTGTGACTTGGAGGGGAACATGCAGGTGGTGTTGTTCCCACGCGCCTGCTGCCCTTGTCCTTCTAGGTGGTAGAGGTCGCGGGTTTGGGAGGTGCTGTCGAAAAGCCTTGGTGAGTTGCTGCAGTGCATCCTGTGGATGGTACACACTGCAGCCACGGTGCACCATTGAAGGGAGTGAATGTTTAGGGTGGTGGATGGGGTGCCAATCAAGTGCGCTGCTTTGTCCTGGATGGTGTCAAGCTTCTTGAGTGTTGTTGGAGCTGCACTCAACCAGGCAAGTGGAGAGTATTCCATCACATTCCTGACTTGCGCCTTGTAGATGGTGGAAAGGCTTTGGAGAGTCAGGAAGTGAGTCACTCGCCGCAGAATACCCAGCCTCTGACCTGCTCTTGTAGCCATGGTATTTATGTGGCTGGTCCAGTTAAGTTTCTGGTCAATGGTGACCCCCAGGATGTTGATGGTGGGGGATTCAGCGATGGTAATGATGTTGAATGTCATGGGGAGGTGGCTAGACTCTCTCTTGTTGGAGATGGTCATTGCCTGGCACTTGTCTGGCATGAATGTTACTTGCCACTTATCCTCCCAAGCCTGGATGTTGTTCAGATCTTGCTGCATGCGGGCCCGGACTGCTTCATTATCTGAGGGGTTGTGAGTGGAACTGAACACTGTGCAATCATCAGCGAACATCCCCACTTCTGAACTTATCACAGAGGAAAGGTCATTGATGAAGCAGCTGAAGATGGTTGGGCCGAGGACACTGCCCTGAGGAACTCCTGCAGCAATGTCCTGGGGCTGAGATGATTGGCCGCCAACAACCACTACCATCTTCCTTTGTGCTAGGTATGACTCCAGTCACTGGAGAGTTTTCCCCTGATTCCTATTAACTTCAATTTTACTAGGGCTCCTTGATGCCACACTCGGCCAAATGCTGCCTTGATGTCAAGGGCAGTCACTCTCGCCTCACCTCTGGAATTCAGCTCTTTTGTCCATGTTTGGACCAAGGTTGTAAAGAGGTCTGGAGCAGAGCAGTCCTGCGGAACCCAAACTGAGCATCAGTGAGCAGCTTATTGGTGAGTAAGTGCCGCTTGATAGCACTGTTGATGACACCTTCCATCACTTTGCTGATGATTGGGAGTAGACTGATGAGGCGGTAATTGGCTGGATTGGATTTGTCCTGCTTTTTGTGGACAAGACATACCTGGGCAATTGTCCACACTGTCGGGTAAATGCCAGTGTTGTAGCTGTACTGGAACAGCTTGGCTAGAGGCACGGCTAGTTTTGGAGCACAAGTCTTCAGCACTACAGCTGTGATGTTGTCGGGGTCCATAGCCTTTGCTGTATCCAGTGCACTCAGCCGTTTCTTGATATCACGTGGAGTGAATCGAATTGGCTGAAGACTGGCTTCTGTGATGGTGGGGATATCGGGAGGAGGCCGAGATGGATCATCCACTCGGCACTTCTGGCTGAAAATGGTTGTTAATGCTTCAGCCTTGTCTTTTGCACTCACGTGCTGGACTCTGCCATCATTGAGGATGGGGATGTTCACAGAGCCTCCTCCTACTGTTAGTTGTTTAATTGTCCACCACCATTCACGACTGGATGTGGCAGGACTGCAGAGCTTTGATCTGATCCGTTGTTTGTGGGACCACTTAGCTCTGTCTATAGCATGTTGCTTATGCTGTTAGGGTGAGAGGAGGCTCATGTGGAGCATAAACACCAGCATAGAGCAGTTGGGCCGAATGGCTTATTTCTGTGCTTTACGTTCTATGTAATTCTATATAAACACAATGTGATTCTCTGATCTGTTTACATACGTCACTGTGCGCTGGTTGACCCAGATTAAACCAAAATTTTTAAATCTAAAGTTCAAGAAAGGTGGTGCAAGTACACACTATGGAATCTCTGGTTTTACCTTCTTCACCGAATGATATCTGGCTGATTTTATGTCTTTTATTTGCACCCTGTTGCTTTTGCTTACTTAATGACTGTGGCTACACTTCGGAGTAATTCATTGTATGCAAAACACCTTGGTGACATTGCCGAGAGATGAGATAAGGTGCTATATAACAACAACAACAATTTGTATTTATATAGCGCCTTTAATTTAGTAAAACGTCCCAAGGCGCTTCTCGGGAATGTAATCAGATGAAAATTGACACCGAGCCAAACGAGGAGACATCAGAACAGGTAACCAAATGTTTGGTCAAAGAGGTAGGTTTTAAGGAGAGTCTTAAAGAAGAGAGAGTTGGAGAGGCGGAGAGGTATGGAAAGGAATTCGAGAGCTAAGGGCTTAGGCGCTGAAGGCACAGCCGCCAATGGCGGGGAAAGGGAAATTGGAGACGCATAAGCATCCAGAAATGGAGGAACGCAGAGTTCTCAGGGGGATGTGGGGTTGGAGGAGGTTGCAGAGTTATGGAGGGGTGAGGCTGTGGAGGGATTTGAACATGTGGATGAGATTTTTAAATTCAAGGCATCGCCGGACCGGGAGCCAATGTAAATCAGTGAGCACAGGGGTGATGGGTGAACAGGACATGGAGTGAGTTAGGATATGGGCAGCAGAACTTTGGATGAGCTCAAGTTTAGGGAGAGTTTCAGCAGCAGATGGGCTGAGGCAGGGGCGGAGATGCGTGATATTAGGGAGGTGGAAGTAGGTGGTCTTGGTGATGGAGAGGACATGGAGGCAGAAGCTCAGCTCAGGGTATAAATAGCAGTCTTTCTTTCTTTTACAATTTGTAAGAATATTCAGGGGGAAAATTTGACAAGAGAACAAGCCAAATGCAACGGCCATGGATGAAGAAATCTTTCCTTTAGAGAAAAATACATTGAAACTCAAGAGACTTGTATCCACTCTAAAACTAATCTAATCTTATTTACTCCCAATTCTTGTACTCCTTCATAAAACTCTTTCTGGGCCCCAGCTGGATTATTGTGGCCAATTCTGGGCACCACACTTTAGGAAGGAGGTCAACGCCTTGCAGAGGGTTCAGAAGAGATTTATTAAAATGGTACCAGGGATGTGGGGCTTCAGTTATGTGAAGAGACTGGAGAAGCTGGGATTGTTCTCCTTAGAGCAGAGAAGGTTAAGGGGAGATTTAATCCAGGTGTTCAAAATCATGAAGGATTTTGAAAGAGTAAATAAGGAGAAACTGTTTCCAGTGGCAGGCGGGACAATAACCAGAGGATGCAGATTTAAGGTAATTGGCAAAAGAACCAGAGGTGACATGAGGAAAAAAAAATTTAGCCAGCGAGTTGTTATGATCTGGAATGCACTGCCTGAAAGGGTGGTGGAAGCAGATTCAATAGTAACTTTCTAAAGGGAATTGGATAAATACTTGAAGGGGAAAAATTTGCAGGGCTGTGGGGAATGAGCTGGGGAGTGAGACTAATTGGAAAGCTCTTTCAAAGAGCCGGCAGAGGCACAATGGGCCGAAAGGCCTCCTCCTATGCTGTATGATTCTATGATTCTAAGTCAGTCATCACGAACAGTGGATTTTGCTCTGCAAGAATTTACATTGTTTCATGTTCCTGTGGATCAGCCATTAAAAAAATCAAATGGCTATGAACCTCTATGGTTTCTCATAGCACCTATTACAATGAAGCAACTCTCTCTAGCAGGTTCTTTAAATTCATTTTAAATTCACACCCTCTCTATGCACAGCACTGAGTTGATCTCGCTTATCTTACTCAATCTGACCACATTTTTTCCCAGTCTAAACAGTAAAACTGTGTACTCATCTAATGTAGAATGCCTGGGGAACGCTGGAGGTGTGTCGGGTTTGATATCAGATCTGTGCAGCTTGCTGTGCGAGGGAAAAGTGAGTAATAAAATTACAAACTTCTTATTCAATGAACGCAAAGACTATGAGCAGGAGTCAGCTGTGGCTCAATAGGTAGCACCCTTTCCACTGAGTCAGAAGGGTATGGGTTCAAGTCCCACTCCAAAGACTTGAACATATAACCTAGGCCGACACTTCAGTTCCACATTGTCGGAGGTGCCGTCCTTTGGATCAGACGTTAAACTAAGGCCCCGTCTGCCTTCTCAGGTGGACATAAAAGATCTCATGCCACTATTTCGAAGAAGAGCAGGGGAGATCCCCCTGGTGTCTTGGTCGATATTTATCCCTCAACCAACATCACTAAAACAGATTATCTGATCTTTATCACATTGCTGTTTGTGGGACCTTGCTGTGCGCAAATTGGCTGCCACGTTTCCTACATTACAACAGTGACTACACTTCAAAAGTACTTCATTGGCTGTAAAGTGCTTTGGGTCATGAAAGGCGCTAAATAAATGCAAGTTCTTTCTTTAAACATGTCTGGGTCTGTTGGAGATTGATTGCTATGATTAGTCAACAACTCCATTATTGTTCCACCATGCGACTACTGGGATGGTAGAAGTCAAACTAGATGGACCTTGCGCTTTTATTCGTCTCGCAATTCCTATGTAAACACAATCGTTGGCCAGTTTATATTGCAGCACCTCAGGCTTGGTCTCACAATTCTCTCGAAGTTCTGCATGAAGCTGCAGGGTTCACGCCCCGCTGGACTCCCCCCAATTCGTCACTGAAGTATGATGTAACTTACTTCAATATAACGCAGCCTGAACCAGCGAGGGGTGCTGTCCAAAAGACCTGGATGCGTGTCCGTCTCCTGGGGGTGCTTTCCGTGACAGCGTACGGGCAGTTTGTCATAAACTGCGTGTCCTCATGGTCAATGATCTGGATATAGAGCAGGGGGAAGAGAGACATTGTTAGTTAAACAAAGAGGTTGCATTTATATATATCATAGAAATTTACGGCACAGAAGGAGGCCATTCGGCCCATCATGTCTGTGCCAGCCAAAAAAGAGCCAACCAGCCTAATCCCACTTTCCAGCTCTTGGTCCGTAGCCCTGTAGGTTACGGCACCTCAAGCGCATATCCAAGTACTTTTTAAATGAGTTGAGGGTTTCTGCCTCTACACCCTTTCAGGCAGTGAGTTCCAGACCCCCACCTCCCTCTGGGTGAAAACATTTCTCTTCAGCTCCCCTCTAATCCTTCTACCAATTATTTTAAATCTATGCCCCATGGTTATTGACCTCTCCGCTAAGGGAAATAGGTCCTCCCTATCCACTCTATCCAGTCCCATCATAATTCTATACACCTCAATTAAATCTCCCCTCAGCCTCCTTCGTTCCAAAGAAAACAACCCCAGCCTAGCCAATCTTTCCTCATAGCTAAAATTTTCCAGTCCTGGCAACATCCTCGTAAATCTCCTTTGTACCCTCTCTAGTGCAATCACATCTTTCCTGTGGTGACCAGAACTGTCCTCTAGCTGTGGCCTAACTAATGTTTCATAGAGTTCTAACATAACCTTTCTGCTCTTGTATTCTATGCTTCGACTAATAAAGGAAAGTATCACATATGCCTTCTTAACCACCTTATCTACCTATCCTGCTACCTTCAGGGATCTGTGGACATGCACTCCAAGGTCCCTCTGTTCCTCTACACCTCTCAGCGTCCTCCCATTTATTGGTGTATTCCCTTGCCTTGTTTGCTCTCCCCAAATGCTTTACTTCACTCTTCTCCAGATTGAATTCCATTTGCCACTTTCCTGCCCACCTGACCAGTCCATTGATATCTTCCTGCAGTCTACAGCTTTCTTCCTCACTATCAACCACACGGCCAACTTTTGTATCATCAGCAAGCTTCTTAATCATGCCCCCTACATTTAAGTTCAAATCATTAGTATATAACTACAAAAAATAATGGACGTAGTACTGAGCCCTGCGGAACCCCACTGGAAACAGCGTTCCAGTCACAAAAACACCCATCGACTATTACCCTTTGCTTCCTGCCACTGAGCCAATTTTGGATCCAACTTGTCACTTTCCCTTGGATCCCATGGGCTTGTACTTTTTTAACCAGTCTGCCATGTGGACCTTGTCAAAAGCCTTGCTAAAAGCCATGTAGACTACATCAAACACCCTGCCCTCATCGACCCTCCTTGTTACCTCCTCAAAAAATTCAATCAGGTTAATCAGACATGACCTTCCCTTAACAAATCCATGCTGACTGTCTTTGATTAATTCGTGCCTTTCTAAATGACGATTAATACTGTCTCTCAGAATTTTTTCCAATAGTTTGCTCACCACCGAGGTTAGGCTGACCTCAGGACGTCCCAAAGCGTTTTACAGCCAATGAAGTACTTTATTGAAGTGTAGTTACTGTTGTAATGTAGGAAATGTGACAGCCAATTTGTGCACAGCAAGATCCCACAAACAGCAATGAGGCAAACGACTAAATAATTTGGTTTTATCAGTGATGTCGGTTGAGGGATAAATATTCGCCAGGTCACCAGGGAGAACTCCGCTGCTCTTCTTCAAAATAGTACCCCAGGATATTTTACGTCCCACTGAGAGGACAGATGGGAGCCTCAGTTTAACATCCCATCTGAAAAACAGCACCTCCACCAGTGTAGCACTCTCTTAGTACTGCAGTGGGAGTGTCAACATGGATTATGTGTTTTAAGTCTCTGGAGTGAGACTTGAACCCATAACCTTCATGATAGCAGAGGTGATAGTGCTACCCACTGAGCCATAGCTGACAGCAGCTTGGTTAAATATTAACTTGCAGGAACAAACTTTAATTACATCAGATTACGAATCAACATGCAGATACAAACTGCATTAATATGCACTGCAGTGACTGGATTACATATTCTCAGGTGTTGTGCAATATTCATGTTGGATAAAGCAATCAATGAATAGATTTTTAAGGGGTGTAATCATTCATATTTCTAGCAAGATTAAATGATTGATAGATTGGACACCTAAATCCATCCTCCAATTAGAGTTGCTGTCATGCATCAGCAATTAAAATGGAATAAAGCCAATAAGGTATTGCCGTAGACACATAATTATATCTTTAAGGGTGCACTTAGATTGCATGGAGGGTATAAACCATGTGACATTGATCAGCTGACTTCTGTTATCATATAGACTTGTATATTATACACAAATCACCCTGAAATCTTGGGCTTCTTCGACAGCACCTCCTAGACCCACAACCTCCACCACTTAGAAGGACAAGGCCAGCAGGTGCATGGGAACACCATCACATTCAAGTTCCCCTCCAAGCCACACACCATCCCGACTTGGACATATATCGGCCGTTACTTCATTGTTGCTGGGTCAAAATCCTGGAACCCCCGACATAACAGCACTGTGGGAGAACCTTCACTACACGGACTGCAGCGGTTCAAGAAGAAGGCCCATCACCACCTTCTCAAGGGGCAACGAGGGACGAGCAATAAATGCTGACCCTGCTAGCGACGCCCATATCCCGAAAATGTGTATGAAGAAAACAAAATCAAACGAGACACTAGCATAAGGATTCTTAATAAGTTCACCTGAAATTCAATGCTCTGCAATATCAGCAGAGGTGTGAACCTGTTTAAAATAAATCATGTAATTCCTCTGCTAAGATAGCGAAGAGAGAGAGAGAGAACGCATTAAGTATCCATACACTAATATCCCACAGCATGTGTTCCATGTAAATATATATGAAAACAGTATTCACAAGATCAAGGTTATAACCTATACTCTCCATCCACCTCAACAAATCTCTGCACAGACTTAAATATACAGCTAGCTATATGTGGCTTTCACCAAATCTCATTGAACGCTGATGTATCCTAAGATGCATTGCAATGCTACAAAACTTTCACAGCTAAATGGATGCCTTAATCCCTAATTCTGACTTGAGATAAGCACTCAGCACTGTGTAGAAAGGAATAAAAGAATAAGACACACAGAAGTGTGACACGGTCTGAATCCATTTGAAGTCCTGATCATTCAAAGTCATTTCTTGAGCTTTTTTTTGAATTATCCAATCAATTGAGTTAAATAAAATAAATAACGCAGAAAAGAGGAAATTCAATCCTTAAATAAAAGAACTACCAAATAATTTGAACCGAGCAAGATTAAACTAGTACAGTCTACAAAATAGCACAGCACAGACTTACAGCATTGTTAGATGTATAATATATGGGAGATAGCAAGAGAAGAAAAATAAACTAAATAAAGACACCATTGGATTTTTTCTTTGTTCAAAGATACCCCAATTTTAAATTATTTCAACCCTCCCAATAATGACTCTGCAAACCAAAGGTTTTACTGAATGGTGATTCAGGGAAGCGACTCTGCACGATAACTGTGAACGTGGATTATATGTTGGCTCCAGTTTGGAAGCTTGATTTAGAAATGACTTTGTTCACAGGATTTTTTGCATCCAGCCCTCTTCACACTCACACACATAGATACACACACACATAGATACACACACATAGATATACACACACACAGATATACATATACATAGATATGTACACACACATACATAGATACACACCACACTCAGATATACACACACTCAGATATACACACACATAGATACACACACCATACTCAGATATACACACAGATGCACACACACATAGATACATACACACCACACACAGATATACATACAGAGACACACACACCACACACAGATATACACAGATACACACACACATATAGATACACACACACAGCCACATTAACGCATCAAAAAATCTACCAGAATTAATTTGCAAGATACTGTACATTGTAAGTGAGAGCCCCACACACAGACTACGCCTGTGAGCTATTGACTGACGGCTCTCTGTGCCATCATTAGGAAATAATTGTTCTGCTCAAAGTCACATATTCGCCCTTATCATCCCTGCCTGGCAGACAAATGTCACCTCTATCTGAAAGGTGACTTGGTTTAGCCGTTTATTAGTTTACCTTTATCATTCCGGGATGTGCTGGGGGGAGGGGGAGGACAGGAGGTTTAGAGTGGGGGGAGGAGGAAGGGGCGGTGTGTGTTGTCCTACCTGAAAGTTCCCAGCGTATTCATCCTCTCTGTCGCCGTCCTCTCCTTCCTTGAGAGCTATGAGGGTGAAGCCACGGAAATAGGAGGGAACTGTGGCCGAGAGGGTGACTGGAGATGAAAGAGAAAAAAAATAATTAGCGAGAGGAGAAAAAGAAACACACCAGATGCAGCATCTGTAAAGTTAGCGTAGATTTCAAATTTTCTGCTGAGTTAGGCGGGCGCACTTAATACAACAAAAAAAGCACATTAAAAAAAACTTAACAGGATGGGATTTGTGTTTATGGAGAAAATCAGTCCAAAGACACTTAGCAGGGACCCTTGAAATAATCCCTGGGAGAGAGATAACAGTCTGTTTCATGCTGGGACCGCCTGGATTGTGGACAGATTACAGAACATGTTTTACTTACCTCGGTATGTGCTGCCTGGGGTGTAAAATTCGGGACTCCCTTCAATCCGAAGGCTGAAGCCGGTGTTCCCGTCCCTTCGGCTGCCCTGAGACCTAACGATCCGGTTACAGTATCCGTCGGTGACCGTGCTTTCGTCGTAAAAGGAGCCGGTCACCGCAGGAAGGGAGAGGAGGAGAGCGAGGAAGCGGAGAGAGGAGTCCATCGTGTGTGTGGATGTGTGTGCCTTGTTCTTTCCTCTCTCTGGTGTCTTAACTCTCATCTGCAGCTGAAATAGACACACACACACAATATATATAAAGTGCTGCCTGTCGGAATGTTCCAACTCTTGTGAAATTGACCAGACCCCGTTCAATATCACAGCTGCTGAAGTCGGTTTCACTTGTGACTGTGTAACACCACCCCAAAAAAAGAAAAAAAGCCCCAGACCTGCGATCCCTTTCTCACCACTGGTGCAACACACACAGTTATCTGGCACGACTCGACCGTCCGCTCGTTTAACTCCCACAGAATCTTGAGACTGGACAGCCCATATTGACAATTAGCCTGACGACTGACACAGGGGAGGGATGGGATAGGAGGGGGGTTTTCTTTGGGAGGGGGAAGGAAATTGAGAGGAATATCAGAAAGCAGACAAGCGACGCTTTGCTCCTTTCCAGTTCTCCCACCGTTTCCAAGACACTGGTTAAATATACGAATTGCATGTCTCTGAAATACTCCACACAAACACACACACACAAAAACTTTTCAACAAGCTGGGCGAGTGAGACAAAACGTCTATAGTTACATTTAAAAAAAAGAAAGTGGGGGTGAGGTGCAGACAAGAGAGAGCGCGGAATTATTAAAGAGCCGCCAAAAAAATAAAAGTTACTTGCAAATGTGGGAAACGTTCATTTCTTTTCGGCTTTTGCAAAGATTTGTCCACCAAACGCACCGGGGCCAAGACACATCTTAACTCAAAAATGTCAGCAAAATGCAAAAAAAAATGACAGAAGTCAGATGAGACTTTTTTTTTAACACAGCGAGGTATTATGATCTGAGATGCGCTGCCTGAAAGGGCGGTGGAAGCAGATTCAATAGTAACTTTCAAAGGGGTATTGGATAAATACTTGAAGGGAGGAAAATTGCAGGGCTATGGGAAAAGGACAGGGGAAAATGGAACTAATTGGACAGCTCTTTCAAAGAGTCAGCACAGGCGCGATGGGCCGAATGGCAGCCTATGATTCTACATTGCAAACCTGGGTTAGCCAACAAACATTAAAAAAATGACACAGAAACAGAGCCGAGATGCTGCCTCATTTAGTCCAGAGAGAACGGAAACTCCGCAGTACTTTTGGGGGCAAAGTTCTTTCTTAAAATTTCTAAATCAGCTTTGGGAGCAGGCACGATGCAAGACTCGGGGGACGGATATAATTAGCTTTCAGCGGGAGATTTCCCGGCAATTTGTCCGCACAATACTTGATACTGCGAATTCCAAGTGCTGTTTGTTGATCAGATCCGATGAATGACACGTTAGAGAGTTAACCTTGCCTTGTGTGTTTTTTTACACAAACGTGTTCTTGTGTATTTCAACAAGACTTGATCCCTTAGGCAAGCCTTTCTGTCCGAAACCAAGGACGGTCAGTCCTGCCCGAACCGCTCCTCAGTAATTATGTAAATCATAATATTTTTACTTCTTTCAGTGTGCGGACAAGATACTCGTGCCCCCGTTGCAAAAATCACCCGAGGCAGCGCTCAAGATTAAAAGATAGCGAGTAAATTAAAAACAACTCCACGATTATTTATTTTTAAAGATTGCTTTATGTTTACAGTGCAAATAAACAGACATTGAACACTCAATGAAGGTTCCCAATTATTCCAGAACCTGTAACTGAAGGCAGTCTCAATCCGCTTCACAGACTCGGACTGCGGATATACATTGCACTAGTTTGGCGCCAGTGGACTAATGCTGGACTGTAAAAACAGCGATTGAGTTCTAAAACTGACTTCAACTTTAAATAGATATATAGTGTTTGCATTGGTGTGTGTGTATATTGAGATATATATATACATATATAGGATGTGTGCATATTGAAATATCTATAGGGTGTAGACTTATATATCTATGGAGTGTGCAATGGTATATCTATAAGAGTGTGCAATGATATATCTATAGAGTGTGTATATACTCTTATATCTACAGGGTGTGTGCACTGATATATCTATAGGGTGTATGTGTTATATATGTACATAACGGCTGGAGTCATACTAAGCACAAAGGAAGATGGTAGTGGTTGTTGGAGGCCAATCATCTCAGCCCCAGGACATTGCTGCAGGAGTTCCTCAGGGCAGTGTCCTAGGCCCAACCATCTTCAGCTGCTTCATCAATGACCTTCCCTCCATCATAAGGTCAGAAATGGGGATGTTCACTGATGATTGCACAGTGTTCAGTTCCATTCACAACCCTCAGATAATGAAGCAGTCCATGTTCACATGCAGCAAGACCTGGACAACATCCAGGCTTGGGCTGATAAGTGGCAAGTAACATTCGCGCCAGACAAGTGCCAGGCAATGACCATCTCCAACAAATGTAAGGAATCTTACAACACCAGGTTATAGTCCAACAATTTTATTTTAAAATCACAAGCTTTCAGAGATTACCTCCTTCGTCACTCACTCACCTGCCGAAGGAGATAATCTCCGAAAGCTTGTGATTTTAAAATAAAATTGTTGGACTATAACCTGGTGTTGTAAGATTCCTTACATTTGTCCACCCCAGTCCATCACCAGCATCTCCACATCATCTCCAACAAGAGAGAGAGTCTAGCCATCTCCTCTTGACATTCAATGGTATTACCATCGCAGAATCCCCCACCTACAAGAGGTGGGGGATTCTGTGGCTACAAGAGCAGGTCAGAGGCTGGGTATTCTACAGTGAGTGACTCACCTCCTGACTCCCCAAAGACTTTCCACCATCTACAAGGCACAAGTCAAGAATGTGATGGAATACTCTCCACTTGCCTGGATGAGTGCAGCTCCAATAGCACTCGAGACGCTCGACACCATCCAAGACAAAGCAGCCCACTTGATTGGCACCCCATCCACCACCGGTGCACCGTGGCTGCAATGTGTACCATCTACAAGATGCACTGCAGCAATTCGCCAAGGCTTCTTGGACAGCACCTCCCAAACCTGCGACCTCTACCACCTAGAAGGACAAGGGCGAGAAGGACAAGGGCAACAGGCGCATGGGAACAACACCACCTGCACGTTCCCCTCCAAGTCACACACCATCCCGACTTGGAAATATATCGCCGTTCCTTCATTGTCGCTGGGTCAAAATCCCGGAACTCCCTTCCCAGCAGCACTGCGGGAGAACCTTCACCACACGGACTGCAGTGGTTCAAGAAGGCGGCTCACCACCACCCTCTCAAGGGCAATTAGTGATGGCCAATAAATACTGGCCTTGCCAGCGACGCCCACATCCCATGAACGAATAAAAAAAATATATACACACACATGCATAGATCTCCCTGTGGCATTGCTCACAGTGAGAGAGACCCTGTTTTATAATAATGCGGGGGTCAGATAAAATTACACAGAAATTACAACATGGAAATAGGGCATTCGACCCAAAGAAAGAACGAACTTGAATTTATAGAGCATCTTAAATGGGCGTCAATGAAATACTTCTGAAATGTGGTCACTGTTGTAATGTAGGAGCCAATTTGCGCACAGCAAGATCCCACAAAGAGCAATGAGACGATGACCAGATAATTGGTTTTAGTGATGTTGGTTGAAGGATAAATGTTGGCTAGAACACCAGGGAGAACTCCCTTGCTCTTCTTCAAAATAGAATCATTGGATCTTTTACATCCTTCTAAGAGGGCAGATGGGTCCGCAGTTTAACATCTCCTCTGAAAGATGGCACCTCTGGCAGATACAGCACTGGGAGTGTTAGCTTGGATTTCACGCTTAAGTCTCTGGAGTGTGGAGAGTGCGATTAAGAACCCACAACCTTCTGACCTCAGAGGTGAGGGCACTACCCACTGAGCCAGCACTAAGAACCATTCCCTGTGGGTTTATCCTCCACACAAGCAGTAGTCCTAATACTGTGTACATGCCTTGTTCCCATATCCCTTCATCCCTCTCTCCTTCAACATTGTTAAATGTTGACACGGTCTCTGCATCAGTTCCACCATTGAATGCACAACAGAGCTGACTCCACCCTCCCAGCAGGGGGTGCCCCTCGCAGGAAAAGGCAAACAGATGGATTTTCCTATGATGCTGATGAATCAGAGGCTGGGTCCACAATATTGGCGCTAATATTATCGGAGCCGTGAATATCCAATGACCGAATCGGGGGGGGGGGGCTGAAATTGGTGTTCGTTGGTAAGTTGGTACGAGTGCAAAACAAGCAAACGGTGAGGCAGCAGTCCGTTTTACACCATGTCCGGCTTCCTCGGCTTCACTGGAAAAGAAAATTAGGCGCAATGTAAAACGGGCTGCTGATTCGGCATCACCCATTTCCTGCTATTGGCGCAGACAGATATCACCTCACCCCCCTCCCCCCACAACAAGTCACATCCTGATTAGAATTGGATTTTTAATCAGTGTTTATGGGATTAAATTCTCCCACTGTTCATTGTTCTATGGAAATTTAAAATTAACGGTCTTGATTATTCACAAATAAGTGTTTTACCTTCGTATTTTATTTTTATTTATTGGAATTAAAGCAAATTAGCCTTCATGATATATTTTTGTTGGGCAAGGGTATCAAAGGATATGGAGCAAATGTGGGTAAATGGAGTTGTGGTACAGATCAGCTGTGATTTAATTGAATGGCAGAGCAGGCTCGAAGGGGTGAATGGTCTATTCCTGTTTCCCTGATGTACCCAATTAGGAATCAGTACCTGGTGTTCAGTAGCACTGCGAGAGGATTTAGCAGAACTTGAGGGTGGTCCTGGGCTTTGGTAGCACCGGGATTGGAGTCTTGGTTCTGATTTGCAACCAGTGGGGGGGGGAATGCTGGAGTTTGGCAGCATGGGGAGGAGGGGTGGGGTGTCCATGCTTTGGCTGCTATGTGGAGAAGGGAAGGATCGGGGTAGGGGGTGCGGCTGGGGGTAAATGTGGGGTTTTGCTCACTGGTTGACTGTAAGCAGTGGGAGAGGGGAGGGAGGGCACTGGTGTGACCTCCTATGATTACCCTCCACTCCTCCCCAGACTGTCCATCATTACTCTTTTGTCGACTTGTTCTGTACTCCGGCTACATCGCCCCTTGCAGGTTGCCATTGACGAATTCAAGATTTAAGTCACCTAGCTTTTGATGCCATTTCCTCCATCCAGGGTCCCACTCCCCTCCTCCAGGGGCTCACCCGTCCAAAGCCACTGGCACTTTCTGGAGCCTGCTCGGTTAATTAATTAATCAAAGGTGGTCGCGCCTACTGTCATTACAGGTCCAAACACCTGACCCGACAACTAAGTTTCTATCAGATCTCTGCAAACATTGAATTAATTGTTTTGTGATTGGTTTCCTGGAGAAGCACAGTTTTCTTTACATAAATAAATATCACAGCTGCATAAATAAACATACATATTTTGCTCTGTGCCTGCCTGGAACTATAGATAAACAGATGGTTGCTTTAATAAAATGTCATCTTTAACTGGGTAAAATTCAGTCAGTGCTTCTTGGGGTAAAGTTTCCGTTTTGGGTGCAGTCGTGGAGTTGCACTCAAAATGCGCTCGAAATTGAGCAGGTTAGGTTACGCTTCAATTTTCTGCTAAATTTCATTTTCATAATCACAAACATAAAATCTCCCATGAACCAGCACGATCCGGCAATGTAATATAATGTTATCGTTTCATTTTTTATTCTTTCCATTAAAAAGTATTCCTTGATTTAAGAGTGGTAACCTGGTGCAGTTTTATTAATACCGCTGAAAATGGGTTTATCACAAAAATAAGCATTTTTAATAAAAGTGTCCAGTCCTCCACCTGTTAATAACTTGATTTAAAATCACTGAAAAATGACTTTAAAAACTATACTGAACCATTTAATAGTTTCATTGGTGTACATTAGACAGTTTCTTAGTAAATTAAATATTTTTTGATATGTAAAAACTTTTAAAACATGCCGACTAGTGCCTGTGAGCCTAAGAAAATGATCGTAATTTGAAGAGCTTCCCGAACCAGCGCAATTGGCGGAATCTCATGATCTCGACCTGGGGGAGGCGTGGCCTGTTTTGTGGGCGGGGCCTGATCCAGGTGAATTGAATCTTAAATCAGCGGAAAAGATTGCGGAAAACACGAGCGTAAGTAGTTTTGGGCGTAACTCACTTATGTTTAAGATTCCCCCCCCCCCCCCGATCTTTTGCGCTGGTTCGGGCGATTCTGCCTGGGTTGCGCTGGAATCTGGGCGCAAAATTAGCGGAAACAAGTGGAAATTTGATCCCCCTTGAATTGCTTTATGGGGGGTGGGGCTTGTGAGCAACCTTCTTTGTCAATGTCCAGTCTTCTTGTCAAATATCAACACTTTCAGAAATTTTCTTAAGCACATTATTTATCTGAGATGAGTCCCAAAGCACTTCTTTTTAAAAATTAAAACCTGAGAACAACAAAATGGTTTATGTTGTTGTTGGGTTAATTTTAAAAAATGACCTCACACAGCTCCTGATATTTCCACTCAACAACAAGTTATTAGAATTTTATTCATCTACAGCAGCAATATTAACAAATCTTATGTAAACCATCCTTAGATGTAAATAGTGTCCGTCTATCCCGTCTCTCTATCGATCTCTTTCAACTTGATATGATTTCTAAATCAATAACATTTAGTTAATAACTTTTATTTAAGTATTTGATTGAAAACAGACTCAAACAGTTTGTATTCACAAATTAAAATATTGTTATGCACAGAGACAAAATTTCTCTTTTCCACTAAGGAAAATAGAATTACATAGAATTTACAGCACAGAAACAGGCCATTCGGCCCAATTGGTCTATGCCAGTGTTTATGCTCCACATGAGCCTCCCCCCACCCTACTTCGTTTAACCCTATCAGCATATCCTTCTATTCCTTTCTCCCTCATGTGCTTATCTAGCTTGTCTTTAAATGCATCTACGCTATTCGACTCAACTACTCCATGTGGTAGCAAGTTCCACATTCTAACCAATGTCTGGGTAAAGAAGTTTCTCCAGAATTCCTTATTGGATTTACTGGTGACTATCTTATCTTTATGACCCCTAGTTTTGGATTCCCCCACAAGCGGAATCATTTTTGAAAATAAACAAAAGCTATAGTAAGCTTATCATCACTAAAGTCTGTCATATTTGAGATCTGTTTCTCATACAGTTTTAAAACAAACCTGAATAAACTTTTCCTGAATAAAGCTTTTGAAATTTGTGCTCCAGCTTTTTGTCAAATAGTGTTGGAGAAACAGCCAAACAGGTGGTATTGGAGGCTGAAGAAAAACAATTTTCCAGTAACGCTGATTAAATGCTGTTGATGCTTCCTGGGAAACTGCAAAATATACATGCTTAGACTGCCAGGTATAGCTTCAGCTACCAGAGTCATAGCGCTGGGCAAAATATCATGAAATATAAACTTTTGGGGAAATGCTGAGGCTTTAAGTGAATACACCCTTCCTAACAACACTGTGGGAGAACCTTCACCACACGGACTGCAGCGGTTCAAGAAGGCGGCTCACCACCACCTTCTCAAGGGCAATTAGGGATGGGCAATAAATGCTGGCCTCGCCAATGACGCCCACATCCCATGAACGAATAAAAAAAAAGAAAAATATTCAAAGACAATTCAGTAGGTAAATGTAATCATGTTATGTGAAATAAGTATTTTTTTAAAATGTTTTTATTTTGTTTGAAATCTTTTTTTGGACAATAGAAATTTCAGTTACTGAGGAAAAATGGCCAATGATTTTTTATTTTTCTTTTAAAAAAGATGTTTTGAGTAATTAGATTGATTCACCATTTTCTTTCTTTATTGGTAGGTTCTCCTAAATGGTATTCTGAAATGGTTGTTTTCAGTATCTTTCATAATTTCTTAATGGCTGTTTCCTAACCCCCCTCTTAACGTTTGATTTATACGTTCCTTGTCTCTTCACTTCTGATTTGCTGCTGTTGTACTTTGTGCCAATTAACAAAGTTTGACAGCAAAAGTGTAATGGAAAAAGTCCTGAGAGTTACAGTAAGTGTTACACAATGGGAAGTACACGCAGGAAGACTTTCACTATATGAAAGATATACACGCACTAGGTAACCTTAAGTAGACCTGCAGGGAAATAGTCTAAATATAGTATCAGCTGCGGCTCAGTTGGTAGCACTTGCACCTTATAAATCACAAAGGTTGTGGGTTCAAGCCCTACTCCAGGGACTTAAGTACAAAATCTAGGCTGACACTCTGGTACAGTACTGAGGTCCTGCCTTTTAGATGCAGATGTTAAACCATCTGCCCTCTTAGGTGGACGTTAAAATCCCATGGCAATATTCGAAGCAGAGCAGGGGAGTTCTCACTGGTGTCCTGGCCAATATTCCTTTCTTAACCATCACCACCAAAAATTTATTGATTAGGTATTTGCTATTAATGAGACCTTGCGCAATTGACTGCTGTGTTTGTCTACACAACAGTGACTACATTTCAAAAACAATTCATTCGTTGTAAAGTGCTTTGGGACATACTGAGGATATGATAAGGTGCTAAAATGCAACTTTTGTTTTCTCAAGGGTATCCAGCATCTGTGGAAACCAATGGATGGGAAATCCTGGGCTGTGATTATGCAATGCATGAGACTTTACCAGTTGTGTGTGCATCGCAACATTTACTCTTACATCTCAGTGTGAGCCAGTGTCTTTGAGAGAGGAGGAGGACAGGAAGTTTGAGATACCATATAATAATCCTGAACAATTGATACTTTTCCAAGGATAAAGGAGGCCTAGATTCATTTTGAATTGCTGCAATTAAGATAAAAATCAGCAAATGCTGGAAATACACAGTATTGGCAAAGAGATAAAAAAAAACACAGGTTAATGTTTTGGCTGGAGAATCTCTGTTAGTGATGAACCAGTATGAAAGCAATGGAATGAAAATTAGGCGGGTTCTATAATGGGCTGGGAATCTGCTTCATTAATAATTCATCCAGACTGCGAAGGTGAAAGTCAACCCCATTGGATTTAGAAGCATACAGCTCAGAAGGAGGCTATTCGGCCCATCGTGCCTGTGCCAGCTCTTGGAAATAGCTATCCAATTAGTCCCACTCCAATACTTTTTCCCATTGGCACTGCATATTTTTCCTTTTCAGGTATTTATCCAATTCCCTTTTGAAAGTTACTACTGAATCTGCTTCCTCTGCCCTTTCAGGCAGTGCAATCCAGATCATCATAATTCGCTGCATAAAAAAAAAAATTCTCCTCATCTCCCCTCTGGTTCTTTTGCCGATTATCGTAAATCTGTGTCCTCTGGTTACCGACCCTCCTGCCAGTGGAAACAGTTTCTGCCTATCTACTCTGCCTATCAAAACCCCATGTAATTTTGAACACTTTTATTAAATCTCCCCTTAATCTTCTCCGTTCTAAGGAGAACAATCTCAGGTTCTCCAGTCTGTTCACTCAACTGAAGTCCCTGGTACCATTCTAGTAAATCTCCTCTGCACCCTCTCCAAGGCCTTGACATCCTTCCTAAAGTGAGGTGCCCAGAATTGAATACAATATTCCAGCTGGGGCTTAACCAGTGATTGATAAAGGTTTACCATAACTTCCTTGCTTTTGTACTCTGTGCTTCTATTTATAAAACCAAGGATCCCGTATGCTTTTTTAACAGCCTTCTCAACTTTTCCTGCCACCTTCAAAGGTCTCTCTGTTCCTGCACCCCCTTTAAAACTGTACCATTTAATTTATTTTGCCTCACTTCATTCTTCCTCCCAAAATACATCACACTTCTCTGCATTAAATGTCATCTGCCATCTGTCTGCCCATTCCACCAACCTGTCTATGTCCTCCTGAAGTCTGTTATTATCCTTCTCACCGTTTAACACATTTCCAAGTTTTATGCCATCTGCAAATTTTGAAATTATGCCCCCTCTACCCAAACCCAGGTCATCAAAAAGAGCAGCGGTCCTAATACCGACACCGTCACATTAATTAAATTTTTTTTTAATGTATTCTTTGCAGGAACTGCGGTTAGTTACAATGCATTTTGGTAGGGGCATAGGTCATTAGAGGTCACATAATGATCAAGTTATCTTAACATTAGGATAGTAATGATGAGTTCAATGATGTCTCACTTGAGTCCGATTAACAACGTATTAAGGTATGGTTATGGTACCATTTTCATATCAGTGCAAAGCAGTTTTGGGTGTGCACTGACATGAAAGTGGCAATGTAAGTTTGGAATTAGGTCCTGTTTTGTCTCTTGAATGATCTAATGTTAAATGATAAAAGCCCCCCCCCCCAACTCAAGGGATTGTCTCATATTACTTTTTTGTAGGAATAAAGGCACATTAGGAACAGGAGGAGGCCATTCAGCCCACTGAGCCTGTTTTGCCATTCAATTAAATCATGGCTGACCTGTACCTCAACTCCACTTACCCGACTTTGCTCCATTTCAATTCCTAACCCTACCTCACAAAAATGGAGCTATCTCAGACTTGAAAGCTCCAATTGACCCCCAGCCTCAACAGCCTTTTGGGGAGAGAGTTCCAGATTTCTACAACTCTTTGTGTGAAAAAGTACTTCCTGATATCGCTCCTGAACGGCCCAGCTCTAATTTTAAGATTAAGTCCCCTCATTCTTAATTCCTCCAAGCAGAGGAAATAGTTTCTCCATATCTACCCTATCGAATCCTTTCAACATTTTAAACACCTCGATCAGATCAGCCCTCAATCTTCTAAACTCAAGGGAATTCAAGCCAAGTTTATCCAACCTGTCCTCATAATTTAACAACAGTGATTACATTTCAAAAGTACTCCATTGGCTGTAAAGCGCTTTGGGACATCCTGAGGTTGTGAAAGGCGCTATATAAATACAAGTTCTTTCTTTCTTTATTTCTTAGCCCCAGTATCATTCTGGTGAATCTGTGCTGCACCCCCTCCAAGGCCAATACATCCTTCCTAAGGTACGGTGCCCAGAACTGAACACAATACTCCAGATCGGGTCTGACCAAGGCTCTGTACAACATCACCTTGTTGGTACTGGGTGTCGTAGAAATCTGGCCAGGTGTGAAGTCACGTTTTAAAAATGCCCGCGATGCCCACTGCTACTTTAGGCAACTTGATCATCTTATTTTTCAATGATTTTAACACTTTGAAGCTGCAGACACTCGACATTGAAACTTAGCCATCCAGGGAATGGAGTGATGAGAATGCATCTGATCATTGTGTGTTCGGAGTTCCCTTAATCATTGACCCCTATTTCCTACACTGTGTAGAACAGTGGTTTGCCAGCATTCTCCATGGGCCCTGTCATCCCTCGTCCCACCCGCTCGTTCTCTCCCTGGTCCCTCTCCCACCCGCTCGTTCTCTCCCTGGTCCCTCTCCCACCCGCTCGTTCTCTCCCTGGTCCCTCCCCCTTGCGCTCTCCCTGGCCCCTCCCTCTCATGCTCTCCCTGGCCCCTCCCCCTCATGCTCACCATGGTCCCTCCCCCTCGTGCTCCCCCTCGTGCTCTCCCTGGTCCCTCCTCCTCCCCCTCGTGCTCTCCCTGGTCCCTCCCCCTCCGCCTCGTGCTCTCCCTGGTCCCTCCCCCTCCCCCTCGTGCTCTCCCTGGTCCCTCCCCCTCCTCCTCGTGCTCTCCCTGGTCCCTCCCCCTCCCCCTTGTGCTCTCCCTGGGCCCTCCCCCTCGTGCTCTCCCTGGTCCCTCCCCCGCACCCTCATGTTCTCCCTGGCCCCTCCCCCTCCCCCTCCCCCTGGTCCCTCCCCTGGTCCCTCCCTCTCCCCCGTCCAGCGGCTCCAAGAGCTGGATTTTTTAGGGATTGGCCGCAACCAATCGGGGGAATATTAAGAGCTACTTCCAAAAGCAAAAGCAATTCACTATAACTTCAATAAGACAAGCCAATGATGGATAGAAACTGACATCACACAATCGTCAGAGGTCAGAGGAGTAAAAAGCCAAATTTAAATTAAATCAGGTTGAAAGCTGAACACACTTTGCACAAACCCACTATATTAGCACAACTGGAAAATTTCATCAACTTTGCTTCCAATTTCCACCCTTCCCTCACCGTTTCATGGTCATCTCCGACTCTTCCCTTCCCTTCCTTGACTTCTCTATCTCCATTGCTGGGGAGAGGCTGTCAACCAATACCTACTATAAGTCTACCGACTCCGACAGCTACCTTGATTACACTTCCTCCCACCCTGCTTCCTGTAAAGACTCTATTCCCTTCTCCCAGTTTCTCCGTCCAGGGCCCCAAACACTCCTTCCAGATGAAGCAACGGTTTACTTGTACTTCTTTCAATTTAGTGTACTGTATTCGCTGCTCTGTTCCGACGATGCCACCTTCCACACCAATACTTCCAATATGTCTTCCATTTTCCTCAACTGAGGATTCCCCTCCACTGTAGTTGACAGGCCCTCGACCGTGTCCATCCTAGTTCCCTCATTTCTGCCCTCACCCCTTCCCTTCCCTCCCAGAACCATGATCGGGTCCCTCTTGTCCTCACCTTCCACCCCACCAGCCTCCACATTCAACATATCATCCTCTGCCATTTCCGCCACCTCCAGCGCGATCCCACCAGCAAACACATCTTCACCTCCCCTCCCTTTCAGAATTCCAAAAGGACTGCTCCCTCCGCGACACCCTGGTCCACTCTTCCATCACCCCCAAAACCCGCTCTCCTCCCCACGGCACCTTGTGTAGGAGATGCAACACCTGCCCCTTCACCTCCTCTCTTCCCAAATACTCCTTCCAGGTGAAACAGCGATTTACCTGTACTTGTTTCAATTTAGTGCACTGTATTCGCTGCACACAATGTGGCCTCCTCTACACTGGGGAAACCAAATGCAGATTGGGTGATCGCTTTGCTGAACACCTCCGCTCAGTCCACAAGCGTGACCCTGACCTGCCGGTCGCTTGCCATTTTAATTCCCTGTCCCACTTCCACTCTGACCTCGGCCTCTTCCACTGTTCTAATGAAGCTCAACGTAAGCTCGAGGAACAGCACCTCATCTTTCCATTAGGCACTTTACAACCTTCCGGACTCAACATGGATTTCAATAACTTCAGATCATAACCACTGCTCCCATTTTTTCGGTCAGAAGGTGCTGCTAATGGTTCTGATGTTGCCATTTACAGCTCCTCTAAACCCATCTTTTGTTTCTTCACCTGTCCCATTACCACCCTCCTTGCCTTGCACCATCATCCCTTTTGTCATTTAATCACTCTTGCCCTCTACTTTATCACAGACCTTCCCTTTTGTCCTCCCCTCCCCTCCCCCGTCCCATTCCCTGCCTCTGTATTTGCTTAAAAACTTTAACTCTTTAACATCTTCCAGTTCTGACAAAAGGTCGTCGACCTGAAACATTAACTCTGTTTCTTTCTCCACAGATGCTGCCTCACTTGCTGAGCTTCTCCAGCATTTTCTGTTTTTATTTCAGCTTTCCAGCATCTGCAGTATTTTGCTTTTAACATTAGCACAATATTTTAATACTAAATGAAGGGGGCATCAGTCAGAGTTATCAAAACATACCCCAAGAACGAAAAAACCCTTCAAAACATTGACTCCATAGGTCATAGAAGCCAGTAAGCAGTGATGAGATAATGCAATCATGTTCCGTTCACAAGTTTGAAGAGAAACTTTCGGATTAGTCAACTTACCAACAAAGCTCACTGTAATTATAGTGAGGTTGACACATTTTATCGATGGCTTTTTATTTGGCCTAAACGAATGGAAGAAATTATTGACCTTGGTTAGCACAGTCTTCTCCTGATGCCGAATAGGAAAGGTCGATCCTGAGCATTGTTCCAGGATGAGGAGACATAGGTACAGAAACCGGGAGAAAGCAAGTTCAGGGCTGGAGTCAGGAAGAACACCTTCATGTAGCGAGTGATTAATGCTTGAAGTGGTCTTTGGGTAGAGGAGTGGAGGCAAAAACTCAGACGTCATTCAACAGGTAGTTAGGTGAAGGATCGTAGGTTTGAGCTAGAATGAGCTAGATGGCCCAAATGGCCTCTTTTCTGCTGTAACCACTTACACTCCTCTGGACCCATCTTTCATTTCTTTACTTGTTTCATAATCACCTCCTTTTGCCTTGCACCATC
The DNA here is from genome assembly GCF_035084215.1 of Heptranchias perlo. Taxonomy (NCBI): domain Eukaryota; kingdom Metazoa; phylum Chordata; class Chondrichthyes; order Hexanchiformes; family Hexanchidae; genus Heptranchias; species Heptranchias perlo. Next base: position 62,814,969 of record NC_090336.1, on the reverse strand, counting down.
ATCCCTTTTGTCATTTAATCATTCCTGCCCACCACCCTATCAAACACCTCTCTCTCTTTCTCTTTCCCTGCCCCCCTTTTCCCTGGCTCTTTACTTGTTTAAAAGCTCTTCAACTCTTAACATCTTCCAGTGCTGATGAAAGGTCATCAACCTGAAACTTAATTCTGTTCCTCTCTTCACAAATGCTCCTGACCTGCTGAGTGTTTTCAGCATTTTCTGTTCTTATTTCAGATTTCCAGCATCCACAATATTTTGCTTTTGTTCTCTCGTTTGGAGTTGTCTTTGTGAACACTGTGTTTTTAACAAATATTAACCAATTTAGCTTTTAGTTATAAAGGATTACACGGTGTCATTGTTGCTCTTATAATGATTGTAAATGCTTACATTAGTGTTCCATGGAATCTCAGTTTTGCTCTATCTCTGTAAACTCTTCCAGCCCAACAACCCTCCGAGATCTCTGCGCTCCTCCAATTCTGGCCTCTTGCACATCCCCGATTTTCTTTGTTCGACCATTGGTGGTCTTCATCTGCCCAAGCCCTAAGCTCTGGAGTTCCCTCCCTAAACCTCTCTACCTCTCTCTCCTCCTTTGAGACGCTCCTTAAAACCTACTTCTTTGACCAAGCTTTTTGTCACCTGCCCTAATATCACCTTATGTGACTCGTTGTCAAATTTTGTCTGATAATCGCACCTGTGAAGCTCCTTGGGACCTTTCGCTATGTTAAAGGCGCTATATAAATGCAAGTTGTTGTTGCTCCCGACAGCGTTCTTGAATGACAATCCTTCTCTAGAGAGGGATTGGTTAGGTCATTACTAGAGTGCTCACGATTTCCTAGTTGGAATCTATTTGTATTATAAGGTTACCTTTCGCATCGATCAGATATTCTAAGCAGCTGCAGCTCAGAGTTCTTGAGATGAAACTGAAGGTTCTGTCAGTTTATTATCAGCACAAAGTGATTTCCACTTCACACCATCTAATTTGGGGCATAAAAGACCCCACGACTCTATTCAGAGAAGAGCTGAGTGTTCTCCCCGGTGTCCTGGCCAACATTCCTCCCTCAAGCAACACCACTAAAAACAGATGAATTGGTCACTCATTCATATGTTGTTTGAGAGACCTTGCTGTGCACAAATTGGATGCCAGGTTTGCCACATTGCAACAGTGACTGCACTTCAAACGTAACTCATTTTGGGACAGTACTGAGGAAGTATTGCACTGTTGGAGGTGCTGTCTTTCAGATGAGACACTAAACCAAGGCCTCATCTGCCCTCTCAGGTGGACGTAAAAGATCCCATAGCACTATTTCGAAGAAGACCAAAGGAGTTCTCCCCAGAGTCCTGGCCTATACTTATCCCTCAACCAACATCACTAAAACAGATTACCTGCTCACTATTACATTGCTGTTTGTGGGACCTGGCTATAAAGCACTTTGGGACATCCTGAGGTTGTGAAAGGTGCTATAAAAATGCAAGTTCGATCTTTCTTCTTAACTGGAGGAGGGCAAATTTCAGTGAGTTAAAAGGGATATTGCCCAAGTGAATTGGAATCAAAAATTGGTAGGCAAAACAGTAATTGAACAACAGGAGGCCTTCAAGGAGGAGTTGGTTTGGGTACAGAGTAGACATATCCCTAAGAGGGGGAAAGGAAGGGCTTACAAAGCTCGAGCTCCCTGGGTGACTAAAGATGTAGAGATTAAAATGAAACAGAAAAAGGAGGCTTATGATGAATGTAAGGTTCATAATACAGTAGTGAACCAGGCTGAATACAGAAAGTGCAGAGGAGATCTAAAAAAAGGAATTCGAGGGGCAAAGAGCGAGTATGAAAATAGATTAGTGGCTAACAAAAAAGGGAAACAAAAGTCTTTTATAAACATATGAATATTAAAAGGGTAGTCATAGGAAGAGTGGGAACAATTAGGGACAAAAAGGAGATCTTCCTGTGGAGGCAGAGGGTATGGTTGAGGTAATAAATGAATACTTCACATTACATCGATGTTTCCTCCCTTCCAATGAGGAAAAAGATCTCGTTTTTGCATGGTGAATCTGCTTGACAGCCCAGCATAGAAAAGTAACTTTCCGCTGGTGTAAATTGCTTTACCGTATTAAATAGCATGTCCACAGCCAACATGATGTGCTTCCTTAAATACTTTGATTTTTAAAAATTAAAAATTATTAAAATATGACAATTTTTGTATAATTACTGTTACTATCCCCCACATTGTTTACGACATTTCCAAGTTTCGTGTCATCTGCAAACTTTGAAATTATACTATTCGAATAGTACTAGGGATGAGGGACTTCAGTTATGTGGAGACACTGGAGAAGCTGGGGTTGTTCTCCTTAGAGCAGGGAAGGTTAAGGTGAGGGTAAGGTGAGGTGTTCAAAATCATGAAGGCTTTTGAAGTACTGGAGTAAGGAGAAACCGATTCCAGTGGCAGAAGTAACCAGAGGACACAGATCTAAGGTGATCGGCAAAAGAGCGAGAGGTGACATGAGGAAACATTTTTTTATGCAGCGAGTTGTAATGATCTGGAATGCACTGCCTGAAAGGGAAGCAGATTCAATAATAAGTTACAAAAGGGAATTGGATAAATACTTGCAGGGAAAAAATTTACTGGGCTATGGGGAAAGAGCCAGGGAGTGGGTCTAATTGGATAGCTCTTTCAAGGAGCCGGCACAGGCACGATGGGCCAAATGGCCTCCTCCTGTGCTGTACCCACTATGATACCATATAAATTTATATAAATAAATAGAAATCTTGACTCAAGAATTTCAAACTCTTACAAAGTATCACTAATTCTTTAAAGAGACTCCATTTAATTCAGTTATGTTCACTGCCTCACATTAGTGACACTGGATTTGTGTTTTTACTATAATTAAAGTCTTATTAAATTAGATGTTTAAAACAACAGCAGAAATTAAGTCAGGCGTAACTAATTGCAGTCGTAATGGGATAGGAGATGCTCCCGATAGCTCATCAACCTCCATCCAAGTTACAGCCCCATCAATTGAAAAAGATCACAATACATTTATCATATGTCATCTACTGCAATAATTGATGCTATAACAAGACAATGAATGTAAACTGTTTGGATAGTTCGAAATCACTGTTGTAATGTAGAAACGCAGTAGCCAATTTGAGCACAGCAAGGTCCCACAAACAGCAATGATAAAAATGATCAAATTATCTGTTTTTGGCGATGTTGGTTGAGGGATAAATATTGGCCAGGACATCCAGGAGACCTCCCCTGATCTTCTTTGAAATATTGCTGTGGGGTCTTTTACATCCAGCTGAGAGGGCAGACAGGGCCTTAGTCTAACACCTTTTCCGAAAGACGGCACTTCCAACAGTGCAGCACTCCCTCAGTACTGCACTGAGCCTAAATTTTGTGCTCAAGTCTCTAGAGTGCGGCTCAAACCCACAAACCTTCTGACTCAATGGCAAGAGTGTTACCCAACTGAGCCACGGCTGACACACTGAAGGCTCAAGCATTAAGTGACACGCTACTAAAATCGAAGCAGCATGCGCATCAATGCTGCAACTGAAGTTTTACGGCGGGGGTTGAAATTTGTCTTTGCGTAAAGTGGACAATAACGGATTGGCAGCCCATTTGTAAACCGTGCCAGATTCGCTCTTCGCATTCTCCATTCAAGTCAATCGTCCGTTTTGCGCTGCCGGCAAAGATAAATTTCATCACCCACCCCGGGTATCCATCCCCACCCCCCTTCCCCAGGGTATCCATTCCCCCCCCAACCCCCTTTCCCGGGGTATCCACCCTCCTGCCCCCGAGCCTTGCTAACCCACCCCCGCAAGGCCCAGGCAACTTAACAACTTGCCATTTATATAGCGCCTTTAACGTAGTAAAACATCCCAAAGCATTGCACACAACAAAATTTGACATCAATCCACATAAGGAGATATTAGGGCATGTGACTAAAAGCTTGATCAAAGAGATAGGTTTTAAGCAGCATCTTAAAGGAGGAGAGAGAGGTGGAGAGGCGGAAAGGTTTAGGGAGGGAATTCCCGAGGTTAGGGCCTAGGCAGCTGAAAGCATGGTCACCAATGGTGGAGCGATGAAAATCGGGAATGCGCAAGAGGCCGCAAGAGAAGCATTGAGATCTCGGAGGTTTCTAGAGCTGGAGGAGGTTACAGAGATAGGGAGGGGTGAGGCCATGGAGGGATTCGAAAACAAGGATGAGAATTTTAAAATCAATGCATTGCTAGACTGGGAGCCAATCTAGTTCAGCGAGCATTTGTGTTTAAATTTCTTATTTGCTAGCTTGCCCTGTTTGAACTTTGTGGGGCCTGGAAGTTTGGGAAACGGGCTGTTCTTGGTGCTGTTGCCTCATTGGTGGATTAATCCTAAATCAGAAGACAGAGATTGTTGAGTATTAGCAGCTGTCGTATTTGCAGATTAATTAGTTACATTTCCGTAACCTTGACGCAAACCTCATTAATGCGCGTAAACACTGTTTCCCCAAAACAACCGCCAAATCTACAACAGCGCAACGGGAGAGGCCCGGGGTCATTCGGTCCCTTGGGTTTAGGTGTTTTGTGGGGCCCCCTCGCGACTCCGTGCAAAGCATCAATGCAGCCACAAAGGCAGAGAGGATTCAGTCCAACTCAACCCGCCCAGCGGGAAACTGACACAATCAGATCCACTGCACAATTTTACCACAGATACGAAAAATGACAGGATATGGCCTGTCCCATCCAGCCTGTCCCATCCAGCCTGTCCCATCCAGCCTGTCCCATCCAGCCTGCCCCATCCAGCCTGCCCCATCCAGTTGTGACGTCACGTGCATCATGATACAGACACTCACACCCCAACCCGGAGCCATGTAATTGGGTTATGGTGGGTAAATGGAGTTAAGATACAGATCAGCCATGATCTCATTGAATGGCGGAACAGGCTCAAGGGGCTGAATGGCCTATTCCTGTAATGTTCCTATGTAATCTTCTGGGAGAGGCCATAAAACCCAGGCCAATTAGGGGGGGAAAATTCTGGAAAATTCCTTTCCAATCCCCTTTAATGGTCGAAACTAGTCTAGGAGGCCACTCTGGCCCTGACTAACGCTACAAGGTGCGTACCATTTGTACGTGGTGATCTCTGCCCCAGCCAATAACAGGTCCAGCTCTCGCTTGAAGGAATTCAGCGAAGCGGCGTCCACCACACAAGACGGCAGCTTGTTCCAGAGGTCCACTATTCGCTGGGAAAAGAAGAACCACCTAACACCCAACCTAGATCTGCCCTTACATAACTTGTAAATGTGACCCCCTGGTCCTCCCGAACCTATTCAGTTGAAACAATTGGTCCACACAAACACCAATCTAGTCCCTACATCATCTTGTAAACCTTGATCAAATCACCCCTAAGTCTACGCTTCTCTAAAATATGTAGTCAGCGGAGAGTGAAATCAGATGGCATGTAAATCGGGTGACTGATCTCATCCCGTCACTTTCCCAGCGAGCAGGATAGGTTAAAATGACCACTAGAAAGTTTGTGTCACCTCTACCTTCAGGGTTACAGACTTATCGAAATGTTATCGTGAGATTTCAAAGGTTGGACAGCCAAAGTATGTGAGATCTTGGCTGTGCAATTTAGTAAAAAAAAAGGCATGGCACAAATAACCTGATAGCCCTCCAGTTCTATCAAGGGGGCATGAGGTGAACCGTCATTATTGGCACGCTCTTCAGCCAGTTAGAGGATCGTAGCCAAGGTTGAACTTAATCGTAGCCAAAGTCCACACGTATCCACTTCCAGCAGGTATCACTGGACGGCAATCAGGTGTGGCAACCTCGGCTGATTTTTCCCTTCTCCACCCTGGGGATATGAAGCTGGTTGTAGCGTTCCCACAACCCGAGGTCACTAGATCCAATACGGATCAGGGATTAGAACCTGGGATCTCCCTGATCAGTATGAATCAACATCCCAGTGGGCCATGCATTTCCACACTGGGCCATCAAGAGGCTGCTCCTTTAGATTGATGTAATATCTCTGGTCAAAGCATCTGCCTTGGTTACTTAAATAATTACAGTAACCACAATGATTTATTTTAAAGGGAAAATAATCATCAGCTCAGATAACTATTTCACTAGAACACAGGGACATTGGTTGCGCAGTGAACAGTACACAGGAAATGGTGAATTTAGCAAGGGACCAATAGATTCCAGTTGTTTTCGCAAAGTAAAATGATCCCAGCTGTTTTAAAAGCTATCAAGAAAGGTCAGCTTAGTCGCAACTAGGCAGTAGGAGAATTTAAAGGCTGATTTATTAAACAAGAATCTTGGTTAGACCACACTTGGTGTACAGCATACAGTTCTGGTCTCCATGTTACAAAAAGGATAGAGAGGCATTGGAGAAGGTGCAGAAAAGATTCACAAGGATAATACCAGAACTGAGAGGTTATAACTATCAGGCAAGATTGAGCAGGCTGGGGCTTTTTTCTCCAGAAGAGAGAAGACTGAGGGGTGACCTGGTAGAGGTCTTTAAAATTATGAAAGGGTTTGATAGAGTAGACGTAGAGAAGGTGTTTCTACTTGTGGGGGAGACCAGAACTAGGGGCCATACATATAAGATAAACAATAATAAATCCAACAAGGAATTCAGAAGAAACTTCTTTACTCAGAGAGTGGTTAGAATGAGGAACTTGCCATCACATGGAGTGGTTGAGGGGACTAGCATAGATGCATTTAAGGGGAATCTAGGAAAACACATGAGGGAGAAAGGAATCGAAGGATATGCAGATAGGGTTATATGAAGTAGGGTGGGAGGAGGCTCATGTGGAGCATAAACACCGGCATAGACCAGTTGGGCTGAATGGCCTGTTTCTGAGCTTGAAATTCTATGTAATTCTATGTAAGAGGGTCGAGATTTCCACTGTAGTCTTATCTCACCAAACACAATTTCAGATTAAGAGTCCCAATCCCTTTTGTTGAGGTCGAAAGTTCTTCATACACATGGCATCCCCAGGATATACAGTTGAGAATTCAATGAGATATGCCTCGTTAGTAAAGTTATTGCAGGGTAAGAAAATAAAAAAAATCTTTGCATGCGATTTGCAGCATCAAACAATGATCAAACATCACAGAACTTTAGTCATGTGTGTTGGGATTGCATTCTGCGAGGGAATGCAATTTTTATTAATTGTTCTCACAACCTATCTAATGTCAACTATTGGATAATAATCTGGCTGAAGTTTCTTCACACAAAGGGGAGTGGAAATCTGGAACTCTCTCCCCCAAAAGCTGTTGAGGCTGGGGGTCAATTGAAAATTCAAAACCGAGATTGACAGATTTTTGTTAGTCAAGGGTATTAAGGGTTAGGGAACCAAGAGTTAAATGGAGTTAGGATACAGATCAGCCATGATCTAATTGAATGGCGGAGCAGGCTCGAGAGGCTGAATGACCTCCTCCTGTTCCTATGTTCCTAAAGGAATGGTGCAGTGCCAGTAAGTTTGTCTCTTGGCCCAAGTTGTCCCAGTTGGTCCATTGTCGAGAAGTCGAGAGCTCCCTCTCTGATACTGCACAAAACTTGATCAGGCCACACCTGTGTCACCCTTTAGAGTTCTGAGCCTTGATTGGGTGACAATTGGATCGTAAATAAGCATTTTGTTTTAGCCAATTGGCGGTCATATTTTTTACAATGTGGGTCCCACGTCCCAAAACAGACAGTGGGACTATAAAGGCACAGAAAACTTCAAGGTTCAAAAAAACATATTTACAGCACTGTTAGAATAGGTTTTGTCCGATGGAAATAAAGGGGAGAGTGGGGGAGAAGAGAATGCGAGAGAAGTGAAAACAGGCAAGTGGAAGGACCTTCAATTTGCACTGTGCAAGTATCTGCTTGCAAATGAAATTCCTTTGCCAGTTATTTTACAGAGGCATGAACTAGAGTAGGCCATTCAGCCCCTTGAGCACGTTCAATTAGATCATGGCTGATCTGTACCTCAACTCCATTTACCCACCTTTGCTCCATATCCCTTGATACTCTTACTTAACAAAAATCTATCAATCTCAGTCTTGAAAATTTCAATTGACCCCCAGCCTCAACAGCCTTTTGGGGGAAGAGAATTCTAGATTTTCATTCCCCTTTGCGTGAAAAATTGCTTCCTGATTTCACTCATTAATGGCCTGGCTCCAATTTTAATATTATGCCTCCTTGTTCTAGATTCCCCCACCAGAGGAAATAGTTTCTCAGGATCTACCCTATTGAATCCCTTTATCATTTTAAAGACCTTGATCAGATCACCCTTCAACCTTCTAAACTCAAGGGAATACAAGTCAAGTTTAGGCAACCTGTCCTCATAATCTAACCCTTTAAGCCGTGGTAGCATTCTGGTGAATCTATATTGTACCCTCTGTCCACTTTGGAGGTGGGGCCCACATTGTAGAAAAGTTGGTCGCTGATCGGTTCAAATGGTGGCAATGAAAGAAGAATCTTGATTTCAGATAGCATTGTTCAAGTCTTCAGGATGTCCCGAAATAGTTCACAGACAATGAATTGCTTTTAAAGTGCAGTCACTGCTGTTTTGTAGCCAGCTTGCACTTAGCAAGGACCCATAAACAACAATGAGATAAAGGAGCTGTTATTCTGTTTTGGTGATGCTGACTGAAAAATAAATGTAGGCCTGGACACTGGGAGAACTCTTTAAATACCATCACAGGATCTTCGACATCCAACAGAGCTGGTAGACTGTGTCTCAGTTTAACTTTTCATCCAAAAGACAGCACCTTCAACAATGCAGCACTCTCTCAGTAGGTGAGAGTTCCACTAACTGAACCAAGCTTTCACACTTGAAAGGAACTCATTAACCATTAACCACCAATATTTGCACAGCACAATCCCAACGCCAAAGGAGCTGAAATGTATTGATTGTTAGAGTGTATTTGTGTTGTATAGGGATGATATTACAAGAACAAAGCTACTCCTGATATTTGAGCAATTTTAATATTGTGATATTATGGATTGTTTCACTGTCAGCTCAAACATCTTGAAAACAAGATGGTGCATTAGTGGACCCAGAGGAAATAGGTGACTTGGTGTGAGCCGTGGCTCAGTGTTAGTTAGTATACAGCGCCTTTAATGTAGCAAGACTTTCCAATGCGCTTCACAGGAGCGATTATCAAACAAAATTTGACACCGAGTCACATAAGGAGATATTAGGACAGGTGACCAAAAACTTGGTTAAAGAGGTAGGTTTTAAGGAGAGTCTTAAAGGAGGAGAGAGAGAGTTAGAGTGGCAGAGAGGTTTAGGGAGGGAATTCCTCAATCTTAGGGCCTCAGAAGTTTGTGGGTTCAAGAACAAAATCTAGGCTGACACTCCAGTCTCGTACTGAGGGAGTGCTATACTATTGGGGGGACAGTGCAGAGTAATGGTTTTCAAAATTTTTATTTCGGGTTTCTTTCTTTTAAAAAAGCGCATAATTTATCAACATGACAAAACCAAAAAGAAACATTTGTATTTCCATATACACCTCATCATGTCTCTCAATCAAAATGCTTTGCATACAATGAATTACTGAGCAAATGTGGCAGCAAGTCCCATAAACAGCACTGCTTTTGGTGTTGGTTGAGGGAGGAAATCTGTCCCAAAACTAGGAGAACTTGCTCGTCTTTAAATAGTTCCATGGGATCTTAAACGTCCAACTGAACAAGAGGGGGCCTCAGTTTAATCTCTCATCTGAGGGGCGGTACGTTTGACAATGCAACATTCTCTTACTCCTGCAGTGAAGCATCAACCTGTATTAAGAGTTCAAACCCCTCGCTGGAACCTTCTACCTTATAACCCAAAAATGAGAATGCTAGCAAATAAGCCAAACTGAAAGATATATCGTAATTGCATTAATAAAATGCCCATTGACGTCTCAGAGACAGGTCAATGAGCAGTTAGTGAGAAAATAAGAACAGCACATATTACGGTAATATCTGCATTTGCCAAAAACCTGTAACAAAATACTTAAAAATAAATAATCTTTTTATGTTACTAAACTGAAAAGGCTTAACCGTTGGTTATCCAAAGCTTCCATACTCCATGACTCAGTGGCAGCACTCTCACCTCTGAGTTAGAAGGTTGTGGGTTCAAGTCTCACTCCAGAGCACAAATTCTAGGCTGACACTCCCAGTGCAGTACTGAGGGAGTGCTGCACTATCAGAGGTGCCGTCTTTCAGATGAGACGTTAAACCGAGGCCCCGTTTGCTCTCTCAAGTGGACGGAAAAGATTCCTTGGCACTATTTTGAAGAAGAGCACGGGAGTTCTCCCCGGTGTCCTGGGGCCAATATTTATTCCTCAACCAACACCTAAAAACAGATGATCTGGTCATTATCACATTGCTGTTTGTGGTACCTTGCTGTACACAAATTGGCTGCTGCGTTTCCTACAGTACAACAGTGACTACACTTCAAAAGTACTTCATTGGCTATGAAGTGCTTTGAGATGTCCTGAGGTTATGAAAGGCGTTATATAAATGCAAGTCTTTCTTTCTTTCTTTCACTATACTCTGATGTACCACAAACAATGCCTGGACCTTGGCGTGCAATGCTTCTGACTCAATCATCAATAGAGGAACATAAAACACAACCTTTGCCAAACAGATTTTGGTATGGTTCCCGAGCACAGCCTTTATACAGATGGTTGCGTCTACTTCACAACATGTATTATCATTAACAAAATAAGAAAAATAATACATAAAAGGAATGCATGAGGAGAATGGGATTATGGCTCGAAGGACACACACTCAATACTCATTTTGTTCCTTGTAATAATTAATTGAATCATTAACGCTTAGTTCTTGAAAAACCTTTTTCCAGACTTAATGCTGTACACAGCTTCTTTATCTGAGAGAAACTATTGAAAGCTTCCTGTTCTTTTACATGGAAATCTAACTTGCCAAATATAGCCTCGCTGCCCAGTTCAGGCTTTACCTCAATCTTATATGTGAAACTTTCACAACTAACTGGCTCATCGTCTCGTTAACAGTCCATACATAACCAATCTCAGCAATTGTTCTCTATAAGACTTGACCTTCAGAAGCACTTTTTTTGTTGGTGAAGGTTTTATATATATAATTGAATCAGGCAGACTTGTTTCATTACGTTACATCCAATTACATAGAATTTACGACACACAGAAACTGGCCATTCGGCCCAACTGCTATGTTCCGTGTTTTTGCTCCACACAAGCCTCCTCCCACTTTCCTTCATCTCACTCTGTCAGCATATCCTACTATTCCTTTCATGCTTTTGGAATGAGAAATCACAGCAGAAAACATAATATTTGTGTACAGCAACTGGAGTAATGACAGATGTAATCTCATGCTTTGCCTCCTAATTACCGTGCATTGCTTTTTTACATTCACCTGAGATGGCGGATGGGACCCTTGCTTTTAACATATCTCATCCAAAGACAGCACCTCTGATAGTGAAGTGTCAGCCTGGATTATGTGCTCAAGTCTCTGGAGTGGGACTATGAATCCACAAACTTCTAAATCAGAGACGAGTGTGCTACTCCCTGAGCCACGGCTGACACTCAACATCTTTCTGAATTTGGTGACTTTCGGTCAAATATTTGCTGAAATTATAATTTTGATAGCTGATACACTCCCTTGCAATTCAGGACAGGAGGAATGTGTCAATATCTATGCATGGGTCGGCAGGAGGGGGTAATATTTGCAAGGAGGGGGCCCTGCACACACACAATTTTGCTAGAATCTGGTGGTTTTAACAGAAGCTGCATTCTGTCTACATATTGTGTGCAATCTTTTTTTAATGAATAAGTGTAACTTAAATAGCAGACAAGTGATGGAAGCTCAAGTACATTTCCAAGGTCGTGTTTATAAATTGCAATAGAGCACAACATTGAATTAGCAGCCATCAATTTGCGAACTGTCTATCGGGAATAATGGAACTGTAAAAGTTTACAGCACAGAAGGAGACCATTCAGCCCATTGTGTTTGTGCTGGCTCTTTACTGGAGCAATTCAGAATTAACCCCACTAGCCTGCTCTCTCTCCATTGTTCCTGTTTCGTCCTCTGCTTCAAATGGTTGTCCATTATTGTCTCAATAGATGCAGTCCAGAACAGTAGAACCAGAGGACATGGCCTGCACTTTAATTCAAAACTAATCTATGGAAACATTATTTCAGTGAGTGAGTGGTCAATCTATGGAACAGGCTTCCTAGGGAGACGGTGGAAGCAGTTAGTATTGATTCATTCAACTGCAAATTAAATAGATGTATTTCAGAAAATAATATTTTTAGAATACACAATATGAGTAATTTGAGACATGACATGTGGTAAGTGTAACAGGCTTGGGAGGAACAGGTGACTTTGGACCTATGGTTTCCAAAGCCCTCCACCACTGGGGGATTTCCTTGCCTCATGTCTGGGTCTGTTGTAGACTCATTGATGGAGATTGATTGCTATGATTAGTCAACAACTCCGTTATCATTATATCATAAGATTACCAGGATGGTAGAAAGCAAACTGGAAGGACCTTGGTCTTTTGTTGTCCAACAATTCCTATGTCTGAGCCTCAGCTACTCATATTTGCCCAATTTATACTTTGTTAATAATGCTCATTGTAGGAGGTCCATTGGACTGTCATCAGCTTGACTCAGTTGATAGTACGTTATCCTTAATTATAATGCTGGCATCTTCCCAATACCGTTTACTCATACTCAATACAAAAAGACGACTTCTGTGTGCAAGCTTCCCATCAGTTGAAACTAGGATAGTGTTGCCACAAGACAAACAATGAATGAACTGTTATGCTATTGGAGTATACACTGTAAACAGTATGACTTTAAAAAGAAATAACTTGCATTTATATAGCGCCTTTCACGACCTCAGACGTCCTAAGGCGCTTTACAGTCAATGAGGTAATTTTTGGAGTGTAGTCACCTTTATAATGTAGGAAATGGACCAGCCAATTTGCGCACAGCAAGGTCCCACAAAGAGCAATAAGATAATGACCAGATAATCTGTTTCAGTGATGTTGGTTGAGGGATAAATGTTGTCCCAGAATATTATATCTAAAGAAGAAACAGAGCAATTATGAAGTTTGATTGGTCAGTTGAACTGATTGGTCTAGTCTGAGTGCACAGATACTAGTTTTGTTGTGTTGGAGTTAAGCACTTCAATGATACACCCCATAGTAGAGAATGTTTTAATGGCAAATAAAGGGAAATGTTGTCCTTTAGCTTGGGAAGAGAAGAAAATAAAAAGGGGAGTTAAAAGTACTCTGGCTGCTGAAATATTGGACCTTGTAGACACAGTGGATATGGGATTCTATTTGGCAAATATCTTGAGTGAAATCCTATACAATGGGAGCACTGAAGATAGTATACCCATTGAATGTTATGTAGACAGTCGTTCATTGTGAGATATTGTACACTCTACGAAAAATGTGAGTGAGAAAAGACTATGGATTGACCTTGCTGTCTTGAAACAAATGCAGGAGAGAAAGGAAATCTCTAAAATTAAACGGGTGGATTCAAGCCATCAACTGTCAGATTATTTTACGAAAAGAAGTACATGTACGAAGAAATTATTAGGGGTCCTGGAGAAGGGTCGCCTCATCATGTAATACTTTGAATTGTATAAATTGTACAGAGTGTGGAAGTTTTTAATTTTTGAAATTTTTGTTTGTATTGTATATATAAAGTTTAATTTTTTTTAATCCAAAAAATATATTGTAGTTTCCAACCTCCATCTTTAGGCAATCATCCTCTGTTACCATGTAATAAACTGGATAGCCTGGTGGTGAAGGATAGAATACTAGAGCTTGGTCTTCAGTTGCTTCCAAGCCTTTATTCACAGAGCTCCACATTACCCACTCCACATCCGAGATAAAGTCACATATAAATGGATACAAGCGAGTCCCCAATTGATATCAATTTAGTGTTATTGTATTCAGGTGGTGCATATGAATCACATGGATACAATTAACACAGGACACTGGGGAGAACTCCCCTTTACCTACCTTGTCCTCTAGATCTCTCCATGGCTGAAAACATAGTACCGACAAACCATATGGCTAAGGCTAAAAACCACTAATAGTGTTTATTGCTAACGTATAAAGTTATACAGAAGCAAATAAAAATAATAATACATTACTTAATTTCTCACTGGTGCTTTTACCTCAACAACCTGCATGTGCAATGGAACTACATAAACTGAACTAAAGACAATGAGAAATAAACATATTTATCCCCAGGTTCTGGCTACAAAACTGTCAATAAAAGAAGAAAGAAAGAACTTGCTTTCACATAGTGTCTTGAATACACCCCATGGTGCTTCATAATGAATTAATTACTTTTCAATTGCAGTCACAGTTGTTTGTGTAGGAATCTCGGCAGACAATTAGCACACAGCAAGGTCGCATAAACAGCAACGAGATAAGTGACCAGATTTAATCCGATTTGTTGGTGGTGTTAGATTTGGGGAAACGTCTCAAGAGGCCTGAATGAAGCAATTCACACATCTCCAGGACAAAGAAGAATTGAAAAGCAACCATTACAGATAATGGCTTGGTCTGTTTCCAATCAGCAGCCATCAACGTGAGTCCGCAGGAGGGCTTGTATCTAACTTTTCAGAGGCCTGGAACTTGCATGAATGCCTGTAATAGGCTGTAAATGTGGGCGGTTGGCAATCCACTGATCTATTTTAATTGCTTCCATCAACTGGGTTGCTTTGCACTTTCTAACACTTGTTGAGCAATAACTCTGTCCCAAGTGACCATATCCATCTGATAGGAAACTAAAAACAGACCCATCCATTGATGTATAGAGTATCCAATGCTTAATACTGATGCAATCTGAGAGCAGGGTGACATTCTCTTTAGCAACATAGCAATGAGAGTAGGCCATTCAGCCCCTCGAGCCTGTTCCGCCATTCAATTAGATTATGGCTGATCTGTATCTTAACTCCCATCTACCCGCCATGGTTCCATGTTCCTTAATAACATTATCTAACAAAAATCTATCGATCTCAGTTTTGAAATTTTTATATTGACCCCCAGCCTCAACAGCTTTCTGGGGGAGAGAGTTCCAGATTTCCAGATTTCCAATAGCCCTTTGTGAGAAGAAGTGCTTCCTGACATCACCCCTGAAAGACCTAGCTCTAATTTTAAGATTTTGCCCCCTTGTTCTGGGCTCCCGCAACAAAGGTAATAGTTTCTCTTTATTTACCCTATCAAATTCTTTAATCACCTTAATCACCTCAATTAGATCAATCCATAATCTTCTATACTCGAGGGATTTGGGCGGCGCTACCAAGGCTGGCATTTATTGCCCATCCCATTTGCCCCTTGAGAAGGTGGTGGTGAGCCGCCTTCTTGAACCCCTGCAGTCCGTGTGGTGAAGGTTCTCCCACAGTGCTGTTAGGTCGGGAGTTCCAGATTTTGATCCAATTATGATGAAGGAATGTTGATGTATGTTCAAGTTGGGATGGTGTGTGACTTGGAGGGCAACATGCAGGTAGTGCTGTTCCAATGGACCTGTTGCCCTTGTCCTTCTAGGCGATGGAGGCGGCGGGTTTAGGAGGTGTTGTTGAAGAAGCCTTGGCGAGTTGCTGTAGTGCATTATGCAGAGATAGGCACACAGAGAAATGGGAGAAAACCCTTTCAACTAGCAATTTACAGAAACCAAATCAAATTCACCTATTTTGACCCAGTAAAAAGATCGAGCGTTAAATTTTCTGAGTTCAAATGGGGCAAATTTAGGACATTGCCAGAAGATGTGGAGTGAGGTAACCCATGTCCCTGTGTATTTTTATGAGGGGTTATTTTGCAGGATGACCATTTTCTATTAAGGGTGAATTGTCATCGGTTGCTGACATTTCCCAGTTTGACCCTCCTAGAAACTGGGATCAGTGTTCCTGATTTCCAATTTGCAGGATTCTCTCTAGAGCTGCAATCCCAAGGATCCAGTAACAAGTGCGAAACGGCATCAGAAAAGCAGGATCCCGAGCAGCAGATTTTTTTTTACATCTTCTATTGAAACTATTCTCCTCGACCTACCCCTTCCCTTGGGTATTTGGCACAGAGACACGGCCCCATTATCTAAATGGCTTTGGGTACGAGTCTGAAATCATTTTTTGATACAGGCTCGCAGTCTCCTTCTGCAAACTTCAGCACAAAGCTTGACAGACAAGGGCAAACAACTCCAAGTTATTGCAGCTGTCTTTGATGAATGAAAAGGATCCTTGCAATTTCCAGTTTCGCTCTCAGATTAAATATTTGGACGAAGTGGAGGCAAACATAAAGAATTCAATGCATGAGTTACTAAAGGGAAAAGAGTGCAATGATAGTCATCACACAGGGGGAGAGGAACATCGTGAACTAATCCCAGTTTTGTTAATTAAAAGGCAATCCAAGGAAAAGTGGAAATGAATGAGCAGAAATAAACCAAGTGCCTGAAATTAACAATTAAGCAGTTCTATAAAAGTTTAGTTTCAGAAGTTTGTACTACCCGTCCTTTAATTACAACATACCCATAAAGCTACCTACTGGGCAGTGGACAATGAGTGAACACCACACAGGACAGAGGAAAGGAAAAGAGAGATTAAGAAAGGGCCAAAGCACGATCAAAGAGAAAGGTCTTTGAGAAGCTTTTGAGAGCAAGGAGGGAAGTGACCAGTCACCAGTGTTGAAGTGACAATGAGAAGTAGGCCAACGTTGGAGGAGTAGAAGGCGCACAAAGAAACATATGGGAAGAGGAGAATGCAGGGGTTGGGTGCAGCAGGATTGGAGTCGAGAACAAGGATCCTAAAGGGTAAGGGGGGTACATTAAGGCCCACAACCCAGTGTCATCCCTTGAACTTGCCAAGGATGAGGGTGCAAAGGTGATTGGGGATATGGGCCTTAGTGCAGGTGACAATGTGGGCCTTCAAAAGTACTTCATTGGCTGTAAAGCGCTTTGGGACGTTCTGAGGTCGTGAAAGGCCCTATATGAATGCATGTTCTTTCTCCCTAGTCTACGAATTGAATACGGCCTCTTTGCAAATGCAGCTTCCAGATGAAAGTTGGAGATAAGATTAAATTCCTACAAGTTAGAATAGCTGACAAAATTAGATTTATTGTGAGATGCAGGGAGCATAGACTCTGGCTAAGAAATTTGTTTATTTAGCATATTATCTTTACCAATTAAAGGATACACAACAGGGAACAATGACTTTTGAAGAATAAATTAGAAAATGATACTAAACTAAATCTACCAACATCAAGTTTTTTTATATAAGCAAACACAAATATGTTGCACATTTTATTTATTTCACACAACTGCTACCATTTTGGAATTTTATTAAAAATTCATAAGCCACACTTGCTTTATCCAAACCATAATGAGTAACATAAATATTTATTCAAATTCAAAGTCGAAATGACTCAGTAAGACCTATTATATAAAAAGTGATTCTCCTCTGAAATCATTTCAAATTTACTCTAATAATTCCATGCCTTCAGAATTGAAGATGGAGTAATCTCCCTCTCGCCCTTTCCCCTCCCCTTCCCTCACCTGCTCTCCATCCCTGCCTTTCTATCTCCCTCTGTCCCTTTCTAGCTCCCTCCCTCACCTGCTCTCCCTCCCTCCCTTTCCAGCTCCCTCCTTTGCTTTCTCTCTCCCTCCCTCCCTTCCTTTCTCTCTTTACCCTGCCCATTATATCTAGAGACCATTCTTTCCATTTCCATTGAAAAATCCTCTTTTTTGTGAGACCCATTTATTTTCTAGGAAACACACCTCTTAGAGTTTGGATATTAACACAAGAATAAGGTGTTAATGTGCAAAACTTGCAAATAAAACTTGCAGTACAGTAGGACCCTGGAGGTGGAGCTATTAAGCACACCAATGGCAACGGTTAATCGAAAGGAAAGGAAGAACTTGCCTTTATATACACCTTTCCCGACAGTTTGGTGCCCACAGTTCACTGGCTATATTAAGGTTCAGTCCTCTCGACAACGGCTTTGGGTGGTCAGTGGGGTAGCTCCGCCCACTTCACGCCCGTTATGGGTGGAAATCTCCCCACCCCCCCCTCCAACCCACTCCCATTCGAACTTAGTGCAGAGGTTTTATTTATATTTCTCAGTCTGTTTGTGGGAGACAGTGGCAAGGCCACATATATTACCCATCCTTAGTTGCCCTGAGGGCATTAAAAGTCACCCACATAGTGTGAGACTGGAGTCACATCAAAGCAAATATGGTAGAGGTGGCAAGTTCCCTTCCCTGAAGGAGATTAGTGAACCAGTTGGGTTTTAACAACGATCCGGCATCTTTCATGGTTATTTTTATCTGGTACCAGCCCATAAATTTACCAGATTTACTGAATTCAATTTCCCAACTTGTTATGTAGGCAAACACAGCATGCCAATTTGCTCACAGCAAGACCCCACAAACAGTAAATGAGATGAATGACCAGTCAATCTCTTCTGGTGATGTTGCTTGAGGGAGGAATGTTGGCCAGGACACCGGGGAGAACTCCTTGCTCTTCTTCAAAGAGTGCAATGGTATCTTTAACATCCACTTGAACAGTCAGGCAGGGCCTCGGTTCAACATCTTATCCAGGGGTAACCGTCTCAGATGACAAAGCACACCCCTCGGTACGTAGGAACATAGGAACAGGAGTAGGCCATTCAGCCCCTCGTGCCTGCTCCGCCATTTGATAAGATCATGGCTGATCTGTGATCGAACTCCATATACCTGCCTTTGGCCCATATCCATTAATACCTTTGGTTGCCAAAAAGCTATTTATCTCAGATTTAAATTTAGCAATTGAGCTGGTATCAATTGCCGTTTGCGGAAGAGAGTTCCAAACTTCTACAACCCTTTCTGTGTAGAAATGTTTTCTAATCTCACTCCTGAAAGGTCTGGCTCTAATTTTTAGACTGTGCCCCCTACTCCTAAAATCCCCAACCAGTGGAAATAGTTTCTCTCTATCCACCCTATCTGTTCCCCTCAATATCTTATAAAGTAGTGCACGAACGTGTCGGCCTGGATTATGTGTTCACTTCCTGAAGTGGAGCCTTGCAGACTTGTTTTTTCAATGTTGTGTTGTCTGGTTGGCTTGGAAAATGCTAAACATTTTATTTTGTCATGTAACATTTTGGGAGGTTTTGTTTCAGTGGATGAGCACTTTCTTACCACTTCCATTTAGACTGGGGTTGCCAACCCTCCAGGGCTGCCCTGGAGTTTCCAGGAATTAAAGACTAATCTCCAGGATACTGCTGCAAGCAAACCCAGGAGAAAATTCAAAGGGACTTTAAAAGAAATTGTTTCTAAAAAAAATTTCTTTGCACTTTTGGTTATTAGTTATAAAAATATCTGCAATGCAGAAAAAGTGCTGTTTGACTGACAGTCAAGAATCATCCAATTGGGTAATGAAGAGTCTGTTCGCTTTCCAATTGGTCGTGAGGAAGGCGGGGCACCACGAGGATGGGGGTGTTGGGCGACCAATGGCAGGAGTGTGGGGGCAGGGAGGTTGGAGGCAGGAGATCAAGTGATGACATCTCCAGGAATATGTCCAACCAGAGTTAGCATCCCTAATTGAAACCCAGGAATACACAATCCCACCACCTTGGTTTTGGCCTTCCATGGCTCTTCTTCATTTCCCTCACCATCTCGGGGTACTGATCCTCAGCTGTATGTACACTGACCATTGCAATATTATTAAATAACACTTTCCATTACTATACTCAAGCCAACACTTCTCATCTCTTTGTCTAAAAGATGAGAGCAAAATTGCAGAATTTGATAGACTACAATCCCTTGAGACCACCTTCCAAAGCTTAAAAAATAGACAGCTCTTATAGTGCAGGGCACAACATTTGAAACAATGTAAAGGCAATCTTTTATAACAAAGGTTGTTGGACGTAGAGATTCCAAGAGTGTTTGAATTGATTGTCAAATATTAAATTAAAAAGATGACTTATTACCCGGAGTGTGTACAGACATTTTAATTTCTGTTAATAATGTATTCCTATTAACGAACGAGGAAAGGAGTGCTGTAACTATACTGATGACTAAAATTCTGTTCAAGACATGTACTCAGTAATCTAATTAATATTTGCATTTACAGAGACAATAGAGCATGTTACTGAGGATTGTAAGTGTTTATCCACATACTACATTAATTGGATTGGCAAAATGCTTCATCTTAATAACAGAACGCATGTTACCTATAAAAGTCTTTCTTTTATAATTTTCAGCTTTCCAAACTGCATAGTTTGAGCTGTAAAGGAAAATGTGAGGGCGGGGGGGGTGCGGGGGGAATATATTGTCTGAACTAAGAGCTTAGAATCAATATGAATTACTACTTTTTCTTTCGGGACTAATCACCTACATAGCAAAGCTTATCATTAAAGCTAAAAAGTGTCATTAACTCCTCGCAAAAAAATAAAATTCTTTCCAAACTAGCATGGTTGTAGTAAATTGTGATACTTTATTGCTCCAAAAGACACAATCAGTAGAAATGAAACTGAACCAGAGGTTAGAATCATAGAATCATAGAATGGTTACAGCACAGAAGGAGGCCATTTGGCCCGTTGAGCCTGTGCCAGCTCTCTGCAACTGCAATCCAGCTAGTCCCACTGCCACAGACATAAAACTATGTCCTCTGGTTCTTGACCCTTCCATCAATGGAAACAGTTTCTCTCTATCTAGACTGGCTAGACCCTTCATGATTTTGAATACCTCTATGAAATCTCCTCACAACTGCCTCTGCTCTAAGGAGAACAACCCCAGCTTCTCCAGTCTATCCACGTAACTGAAGTAAAAACTGGTTAGCAAGAAAAGCTTGTATTTTTCTAGTGCATATAGAAAATGTCCTAAGTGCTTCAAAGAGAAGAAAAAAAGACAGTGGGGTAGATCTTGACTTTGTACGATAGCGTAAGACGAGGGATAGCGAATTGGGAGATATGTAAAATGGGCTGCTGACTCGCAATAACCTGTTTTACACGATCGCACAAAGTCAACGTCTACCTTCGTTGCGTGCAGCAGTGGAAGAGCTAGGAGAGGTAACTGAAAGCATGTTTGAATACATAGGTTTTGAGGAGGCTTTCAATTGTGCAGAGAGAGGTATTGAGGTGGAGGGGTTAGAGGGCGAGTTTTGGAGAGTAGGGCCAAGATGGCTGCAGCCTTTGATGGTGGAGTGGAGTATGCAGGTCTGCAGGAGGCCACAGCCCTGAAGGCCATGGGATGGGATGTAAAGCTGGAGGAAGTTGCAGAAATAGGGTGGGGTGAGGCCATAAGACTTGTTGATAAGAATGACAGTTTTGAATTCAATACCTATAATTTAAAGACTGAAGAGATTCCCATAGCTTTTATCAATAAATTTGATGGGAGAGTCACTTCTGTGCTGCCTAAATTTGTACATTTGGATGAGATGTTAAACCAAGGCCCTCCCAGGTTAAAGATCCCATGGCACCATTTCGAAGAAGAGCAGGGGAGTTCTCCCCCGGTGTCCTGGCCAATATTTATCCCTCAACCAACATCACTAAAACAGATTAACTGGTCATTATCACATTGCTGTTTGTGGGACTTTGCTGTGAGCAAATTGGCTGCCGTGTTTCCTACATTACAACAGTGACTACACTTCAAAAATATTTAATTGGTTGTAAAGCACTTTAGGACGACCTGAGGTTGTGAATGGCACTATATAAATGCAAGTCTTTCTTCCTGTCATCTCATTATTTGTTTATATTCTCTTGTTTTTCTTTTCTTTTCTTTCGCCCGTTAGATCACCCTCTGATACTGCACACCGTACCTCAGCCAAGATGGTTCACTGGCATCCTGTCCCTAACACTCTGCCAATGCCACGATTAATAATGCTGTGTAACTTCAGAGGCTTTTTCAACATCATACACAAGTGAACGATAGTCAAGTTGGAAGCTCACTGTAGCCAACACTACCTCTCCTCCAAAGCTCCTTGATCGAAAGGTTATCTGTTCAATCACAAGACTGAACTCAAAGTACCTTTATGGCCATTTGTTTTCAAAATTGAGTGTTAAGAGTGTACCAGATTTGTACAAGGAAATTGCTGTATTGCGCTGCAGTTAATTGGATGTCGAAAAAAAGTGGAAGAAGATAAAGTGTTTTGACAACTGTATTGATTTAGATGGAAGTCTATCTGTAACCTGGACCAGAAATTATTAACTAATGACTTGCAGACATTGTAAAATATTGACAAAACCAATAGGAAATGGGGGGTGTAGTTAATACTGAGGAAGACTGCAACAAAATAACTTGCAGAATGGATGTGTAATTGGCAAATGAATTTCAATATAGATAAGTGTGAGGTGATGCATTTTTTTTTTACATAGAATGTACAGCACAAAAACAGGCCATTCGGCCTAACAGGTCTATGCCAGTGTTTATGCTCCACATGAGCCTCCTCCTTCCCTACTCCATCTAACCCTATCTGCATATCCTTCTATTCCTTTCTCCCTCATGTGTTTATCGAGCTTCCCCTGAAATGCATCTATGTTATTCACCTCAACTACTCCTTGTGGTAGTGAGTTCCACATTCTCACCACTATCTGGGTAAAGAAGTTTCTCCTGAATTCCATATTGGGATTTATTAGTGACAATCTTATATTTATGACCCCTAGTTCTGTCTCCCCCACAAGTGGAAACATCTTCTCTACGTCTATCCTATCAAACCCTTTCATAATCTTAAAGACCTCTATCAGGTCACCCCTCAGTCTTCTCTTTTCTAGAGAAAAGAGCTCCAGCCTGTTCAATTTTTCCTGCTAGGTATAACCTCTCGGTTCTGGTATCATTCTAGTAAATCATTTTTGCACCTTGTGGGAGGAAACTAAAACTAGAGGTTATAAATATAAGATAGTCACTAATAAATCCAATAGGGAATTCAGGAAAAACTTCTTTACCCAGAGAATGGTTAGAATGTGGAACTCGCTACCACAAGGAGTAGTTGAGGCGAATATCATAGATACATTTCAGGGGAAACTAGATAAACACATGAGGGAGAAAGGAACAGAAGGATATCCTGATAGGGTTAAATGAAGAGGCGTGG
Organism: Heptranchias perlo; assembly: GCF_035084215.1. Classification (NCBI taxonomy): domain Eukaryota; kingdom Metazoa; phylum Chordata; class Chondrichthyes; order Hexanchiformes; family Hexanchidae; genus Heptranchias; species Heptranchias perlo. Next base: position 62,791,948 of record NC_090336.1, on the reverse strand, counting down.
GAGGAGGCTCATGTGGAGCATAAACATGGACAGTTGGGCTGAAGGGCCTGTTTCTGTGCTGTACATTCTATGTAATTCTATGAAATTATTCAGCCTGGATGAAAGTTCAAGTCAGAAATACCCAGGTAATGATAAACCTATGGATGAAGCTTTGTAAATCACTCCTATTAAGTGCTTTAGAATTGCTTTGGCTCCAGATTTTTTCCTGAGGTGAATGTCAAAGCAACTGGCCTGAAATTCCCAGAATTGCGCTTTGGCCATTTTGAAAGACATGAATGTAAGGGAGATGACTTCTCATCCACTGCGATAGTCATTGAATTTCACCAATGTTTTCTCGCATTTTGTCTGACCTTCTCAGGGGCATTCAGCTGGCCCTTGGCATAATCTAGCCTCTTGAAGACCATCATGGGGTAGGTTTTGAGGCCTCCCTCTCTGTGGCAAATGGGTGGGAACCCCCCATAAATGGTGTGGGTTGACTTCCTGCCCAATTCCAGCCATCGCTGAGGCCATTGCAATCTTCTCCTGGGCCTACCATTGAATCATAGAAATTTATGGCACAGAACGAGGCCATTCATACTCATGTCTCCTTCTTTGCCTCGGTTTCAATTGTTTTCTGATTATACTCCTGTGAAGCGCCTTGGGACGTTTTACAACGCTAAAGGCGCTATATAAATGCAAGTTGTTGTTGTTTATAGTTTTTGCACATTACTTTTCACTGCAGAGAACCCCAGCAGTAGTTCCAAGATAACTAAAGTTGTGGAGTGGGGTTTATGAAGCTATGAGTAGTCAGGAAAGATATGGGTGGGGCTGGTCGATTTCAACTCTTGGGAGGGCGATCGACAGAACATGCTGAGCGGACCCGCCGATGCCGCTGCTGACGGCAGGTCTGGTCCATTTTGTGGGTGGGCTTCGGGCAGAAATCAAACACCCCAGGGTAGCCCACATTGCAATATCAGGCGGCCCAGCCAGTCGCCAGGGCAGAAGGCTTGTTGAGGGGGTGAGGGGGTGAGGGGGTGGGGGGTCAGGGTGTCCGACCTCAGGACGGGTAGAGCCCAGTGTGGCGGCCACCTAGGCTGTTTTCCCGGAGCCTGGAGAAGCACTCCTGCTCCTCCTGGCCCACAAACAATAGTGACACTTACCTGGGGAGTCTTCTTGGGCTGGACTGCCAGCTGATACTGTCGCACTCTATGTGTGGCAGAGGACTGCTATTTGCATTTTAAAACAGCCTGACACAGAGAGATGCGCCCACCGTGTCTGTGCCAGCCAAAAAATAGCGATCCAGCCTAATCCCACTTTCCAGCTCTTGATCCATAGCCCTGTAGGTTACGGCACCTCAAGTGCATATCCAAGTACTTTATAAATGAGTTGAGGGTTTCTGCCTCTACCATCCTTTCAGGCAGTGAGTTCCAGACCCCACCATCCTCGGTGAAAAAATTTCTCCTCAACTCCCCTCTAATCCTTCTGCCAATTACTTTAAATCTATGTCCTCTGGTTATTGACCTCTCTGCTAAGGGAAATAGGTCCTCCCTATCCACTCTATCTAGGCCCCTCATAATTTTATACACCTCAAATAAATCTCCCCTCAGCCACCTCTGTTCCAAAGAAAACAACCCCAGCCTATCCAATCTTTCCTCATAGCTAAAATTCTCCAGTCCTGACAACATCCTCGTAAATCTCCTCTGTACCCTCTCTAGTGCAATCACATCTTTCCTATAATGTGGTGACCAGAACTATACGCAGTACTCAAGCTGTGGCCTAATCAATATTTTATACAGTTCCAGCATAACCTCCCTGCTATTATATTCTATGCCTTGGCTAATAAAGGAAAGTGTCCCTTATGCCTTCTTAACCACGTTATCTACCTGTCCTGCTCCCTTCAGGGATCTGTGGACATGCACTCCAAGGTCCCTCTGTTCCTCTATACCTCTCAGTATCCTCCCATTTATTGTAGTGGGAGATCGGAGCATCTCTCTGTGTCAGGCCATTTAAAAATGCAAATGGCAGTCCTCTGATGCACATAGGGCCCTGGTTGCCCTTTTAGGAAAGTACTGGGTGGAATGTGCAACAGTATCAGCTGGCAGTCCAGCCCAAGAGGACTCCCCAGGTAAGTGTCACTTTATTGTTTGTGGGGCGGGATGAACAGGAGAGCTTTTCTGGGCTTGGGAAAAACAGCCTAGGCCACCTCCGCAGTGGGTCTTCTCCCCTCCTGAGATCAGATAACCCCACCCCTCCCCACCCCTCCCCCCACAAGCCTTCTGTTCTGGTGACTGGCTGGGCCGCCCGATATTGCAACTTGGACTACCTTGGGGTGCTTGATTTTTGCCCGCAGCCTACCCATAAAATGTACCAGGCCTGCGTCGGCGGTATCTGAGGGTCCACTCGGCATGTTCTGTCGATCGCCCTCCCGTGAGTTGAAATCTACCCCCTCCTCTCCATATCTTTCCTGACTACTCTTAGCTCCATATACCCCACCCCACAACTTTAGTTATCTTGGAACTACTGCTGGGGTTCTCGGCAGTGAAAACTATAAACAACAACTTGCATTTATATAGCGCCTTTAGCGTAGTAAAACGTCCCAAGGCGCTTCACAGGAATATAATCAGAAAACAATTGAAACCGAGCCAAAGAAAGAGACATTAGTACAGGTGACCAAACACTTGGTCAAAAAGCTAAGTTTTAAGGAGCATCTTAAAGGAGGAGAGAGAGGTAGAGAGGCGGAGAGATCTAGGAAAGGAATTCCAGAGCTTAGGGCCTAGTCGGCTGAAGGCATGGCCGCCAATGGAGGGGTGAAGGAAGTGGGGGACGAGCAAGAGGCCAAAGCTGGAGGAGTGCGCGGTTCTCAAAGGATTGTAGTGCTGGAGGAGGATACAGAGATGGGGAGAGGGTGAGGCAGTGGAAGGATTCAATAGCGAGGATAAAAAGGCTCTGTCATCCTGTAGGCCTCTCCTACCGTCTCACCTCTTTCATCCTTGACTTGTTCCTTAATAACTTGCATATTATCAATGCAATTCTTCTCTTTTCATTTCCCTCCTGTCAGTTACAGTTTCATTTTTCTCGCTGATTAATATTTTCGTGTGGTGCATTCTCCCACCCACACTAAGCCCCACTCCATCTTTCACAAGTCCCACTGGCTCCCTGTGCCCCAGAGAATTGACTTTAGGGTGTTCCCCTTCCTGAATTCTTCAGTGAAAATTAAAAGGAAATTGAAATAACCCGAGCATCATTACGAAAAACAACAATAACTTGCATTTATATAGCGCCTTTAAGCAGCAAAACATCCCAAGGCACTTCACAGCAGCATAATCAGAAAACAAATGAAGCCGAGCCAAAGATGGAGACATTAGGACAGGTGACCAAACACTTGATCAAAGAGAAGCGTCTTAAAGGAGGAGAGAGAGGTAGAGAGGTTGGTGGCGGGGGGGGGGGGGGGGGGAAATTACAGAGCTTAGGGCCTTGGCAGCTGAAGGTACGGCCGTCCATGGTGGGGCAAAGGAAATTGGGGATGGACAAGAGGCCAGAATTGGAGGAGTGCAGAGATCTCGGAGGGTTGTAGGGCCGGAGGAGGTCACAGAGATAGAGAGACCATGGACTATATGGAAAACATTTTTAGAAAGATCTCAATAAAAAAAGCTGCTCGGATTTGGTAATTTCATTACAGTTAACATAATATATTATCCCAGGTGGGAAGATCTAAATAGTGGTAATAATTGAAGGATTTTGGCAAATTGCTTCCTAAGTGTTGTTATTAGAAGTGGCAGTATTGAGTTTAAGAGAGAATCTAACAGTAATCAAATGAGATAAGTTAACCTCTGCTGTAGGAAGGCTTCGAATGTGGGTGGAAACCTATATTAACCATGGAAAGAAGTTTATAATTAGGAATATTTATAGAGCACGAGATTAAAAATGGAAAAAAAAACTAAGTGGAATGAGGGATCAAATAAAGAGAACACATTCAACATTGGCACTTGCAGTCAAATGTGCTCTGCAAAAATTATACAAAACATTCAGAATATTGTTTGTGGCTATCCCTTGCCTTAGGAACAGGAGGAGGCTATTCAGCCTCTTGAGCCAGTTCCGCCATTCAATTGGATCATGGCTGATCTGTATCTTAATTCCATCTACCTGCCTTGGTTCCATAACCTTTAATATCCTTGCTTATCAAAAATCTATCAATCTCAATTTTGAAATTTTCAATTAACCCCCAGCCTCAACAGCTTTTTGGGGGAGAGAGTTCCAGATTTCCATTACACTTTGCGTGAAGAAGTGCTTCCTGACATCACCCTTGAATGGCCTGGCTCTAACTTAAGGCCTTGTTCTGGACTCCCCCACCATCTATCTCTATCTACCCTATCAGTTCATTTAATCATCTTAAACACCTCAATTAGATTACCGTTTAATCTTCTCTACTCAAGGGAATACAAGTCTAGTCGATGCAACCTGTCCTCTTAATTTCACCCTTTTAGCCCTGGTCTACTTTTGGTGTATTTGCTCTGCACCCCCTCCAAGGCCAATATATCTTTCCTGAGGTCCAGTGGAAACAGAAGAAACTCGAGAATCGTTGTGAAAAACAGATATACAAACCTTTGACTAAAGGGCTGCTCTCATCCAGTAATTTCAAGACCATTAAATCAATATTTTGAAATTTATTACCTAGGTGGAAATAATTGAAAGATTGCTTCCTAAGTGTTATATGAAATGCTGATTCTAAGAGAGGATCCTGCAGTAATTTAATGAGATGAATGAACTCTGTTGTGGGAAAGCTTAGAATGTGGAATACGACACCTCGAGAAAGAAGTTTATAATTGGGCGTATTATAGACTAAATGTGTATTAGTTAAAGGCAATTTCAATTAGCTGTAAATTAGCTGAAGTTAATAGAGGTTTCTTTTCCAAGGGGAGGAGGTCTGCTTATTCTTTCTTGACGTAACATGTTAGCAAACCAGGAGAGAGGTCATAAGTAATACTCACCACTGAGCCTGAGAAGGTGGGTGGGGGGGGAAGTGCAGAGACTAGGGATTGTACAGTCATTAGATTCACCATTGCAAAGCATAATAACATAAATGATTTCAGGACAACCGGTATCAGGGAAAACAAACATGCAAGATAAATAGAAACATCAAATAGGAGAGGAAAATGTTGAGGAGAATTGTTTCTAGGAAAGAAAGAAAAAAAATAGCATTTATATAGCGCCTTTCACAACCTCTGGACATCCCAAAGCGCTTTACAGCCAATGAAGTACTTTCTGACATGTAGCCATGGTTGTAGATTGATAAGGTTGGTGTCTCCAGTGAGCTAGACTATGTTTTAATTTACAGTTCGATGCAAGCTTTGTGAGGTACTTCAATTGATAAAATTGTACAGTTGCCATTAGAAAATTATAAAACAGGAAAGAGTTAACTGGATTTCCCTACAAGCTGTTCTGCTAAAATGATACAGTACTCCAGAAGGTAATTTGTAAGAAAACTGCTGGTAGACCCAACTGAAAACCTTGTTGCACATTTGCCGCAGGCAAATATCACAGCGGTAAATATGAACTCATATTACATTCTTGAAAAATGCTGCTCGCAAAACCTTAATACTATTAAATTAACTTTGAAGGTTAATAATTTGGGATTACAGGCTTCTGAAGCAGACCCTGATGAATTGGTGTTTAAACTGCATTACTCCACACGCAACCTAATTTTTAAAAAGAAAACCTAGGTTTTCATTTTTCATTGATATTTGACAATACGTTAGACGTAAAGAACAGTGGGAAAAAAGCTTATCCAGAAAGCTGGATCTACCGGTTTCTTATCCCTGATCTATTTCCACGTACCTCCATTCCCTTCACCAGGGAAACATCCAGGAGCCAGTGGAGGTCCACCTGAATTTTTGCATTCAATGCACTTAGTGGAAATTCATTCCCAAACCCCATTTCATTGAGTGTGAAGAAATGTTCTCCTGGGACCAAAAATAGATCTTGGGTCCTCTTTTGAATAATTGTGGTAGCTGCTTCTTAGGAATGATGGTCCCCATTCTCCGTCACATGTATTTTTGGGAACAAAGTTAATCATGTTCTTGATGCGTTCTCGATCATGTGTTAGATTATGTTCTCGATCAATTGCAAAGGCATCATCACAAAATGGAAAAATCCATACCTAGCAAATTCTCTACAGCATACACTTTGTTTTGAAAACTTTTTTTGTGCAGCTGCCAAAGGCAAAATTTTACATAAAGTCTATCAGTGGGTTACATTGACTGCACTGCCCTTAATAGTCTAAAATATCTGCATATTGGCTCCACCTAGCAGGTCTTAATCTTGTACTGCAGCTGAAAATAAATACAGCGCAGAGCTGAGCAATATTTCTAATATTTCTACTTTAACTTTTTGTTTTTGATGGAAATTTGCCATCAAGAAAACGAGCATTACCTTAAGAACATATTTTCCTTGCATCAAAATGTAAAATCGTGCATCAAACTGTATTGTACGGATTGCACTTACATAGAACGTACAGCACAGAAAGAGGGTATTCGACCCAACTGGTCCATGCCAGTGTTTGTGCTCCACATGAGCCTCCTCCCTCCTCTCTTCATCTAGCCCACTTTTCCTGTACCAGCTCTGAATCTAGACAACCACTGTGGACCATAAAGTCCACCAGTCGTGGAGAATAAGAATTCTCATGGGTGAATCAACACGAGTATGAATAAAACTAGAACGGATTGCTTACCAGTCTTGCAGACTCTGCTGACAAAACCTCCTTGGTGACGAAGAAAATCTTTTGTTTCTGGTCCTCATTCTCAACCTGGGGTTAGTGAGGTTCTTCCCTGCTGACGACATGACCCCCTTCACAGTGGGTAACTCTTCATCTGAAAGACAAAGCAGCGAACCAGCTCTGTTCAGTTAAGAACATTCAGCTCTTTTGCTTGGCACTCACATCCAAAGGACGTTGAAACAAATAGATGGTGAGGATGGATGCAGGGAAAACCCTCCTCTTGATCAGCTATTCAGTGTAACCCAGACCCATGCAGAACAATGGACTGGATGAGGATGACCTAACCCTTTGGAGAGTCCATGCTTGATAATACTGGGCAAATATGGATATCTGCCAGTCCTCCTCACAAACTGATGAAAGTAACAAGGGTGGCTAGTGTTTCTAGAAAAAACCTTTATGTTTATGCCAGGGACACTGGAGCTACAGCAACATTCTGGGGGTGAAATTAGTCTATGAGAGCAGCCTGAAACTGGCACATACACCGAGTCACATATGGAGATATCGGGACAATTGAGGGCATTGCCGGACCGGGAGCCAATGTAGGTCAGCGAGCACAGATCGTGGGTGATGGGTACCTGGTGCAAGGATACGGGCAGAAGAGTTTTGGATGAGCTGAAGTTTACGGAGGGTGCAAGGTTGGAGGCCGGCCAGGAGAGCATTGGAGTAGTCGAGTCTAGAGATAACAAAGTCATGAATGAGGGTTTCAGCAGCAGATGAGCTGAGGCAGGGGTGGAGACGAGCGATGTTACAGAGGTGGAAGTAGGCGGTCTTAGAGATGGAGCGAATATGGGGCCGGAAGCTCATCTCAGGGTCAAATAGGATGCCAAGATTGCGAACAGTCTGGTTCATCCCCAGACAATGGCCTGGAGAGGATGGAGACCCTCACAATAATATCAGCAAAGTTTCGCACATTGTTCCTCCTACCTCTGAGTCTCTATCCAATAACCTGAAATATGGCCTCTGAATGCAGAAGTTCCAATGCTCAGTTGAGTGCCACTTTCTGATCCAGGCTTGCTGGAGTATTCACTGGGCCGTGAGAACACTTTGACTCTCCTACTGGCACCTCAGTACCATTTCTGTTCTTCCAGCAACTATCGGCACCAATTGTGTGAGGTAGCTGCCCTTGTTACCGATGCACCCTGCTGCGAATCATAGAATCATAGAAAGGTTACATCATGAAGGAGGCCCATCGAGTCCGTGCCGGCTCGACGAAAGAGCAATCCAGCTAGTCCCACTCCCCTGTCCTTTCCCTATCGCCCTGCAAATTTTTTCCTTTCAAGTACTTATCCAGTTCCCTTTTGAAGGCCATGATTGAATCTGCCTCCACCACCCCCTCAGGCAGTGCATTCCAGATCCTAACCACTCACTGTGTAAAAATTTTTTCCCTCATGTCACCTTTGGTTCTTTTGCCAATCACCTTAAAACTATGTCCTCTGGTTCTTGACCTTTCAGCCAATGGGAACAGTTTCTCTCTATCTACTTTGTCTAGGCCCTTCATGATTTTAAATACCTCTTTCTAGAAGTAAAGGGAATTAGGGGTTATGGGGAGCGGGCAGGAAATTGGACATGAAGCTGAGTTCGGATCGGTCAATGCCCTGTGGGTGGCGGAGAGGGCCCAGGGGCTATGTGGCCGGGTCCTGCTCCGACTTCTTGTGTTCTTTAGATTTGTGGTTGGGATCAGATCAGCCATGATCTTATTGAATGGCGGAGCAGGCTCGAGGGGCCGATTGGCCTACTCCTGCTCCAATTTCTTATGTTCTTATGTTCTTATGTTCTTATCAAATCTCCTCGCAATTTTCTCTGTTCCAAGGAGAACAAACACAGCTTCTCCAGTCCATCCTCATAACTAAAGTCCCTCCTCCCTGGAATCATTCTAGTAAACCAGTGTTTTATAAAGGTTCATCATGACTTCCATACTTTTGTGCTCTATGCCTCTATTTATTAAGCCCAGGATCCCATATGCTTTTGTAACCGCTTTCCAACCTGCCCTGCCACCTTCAACGATTTGTGCACATATACCCCCAGATCTCTCTGTTCCTGTCCCCCTTTCAGAATTGTTCCCTTTAGTTTATATTGCCTCTCCTTGTTCTTCCTACCAAAATGTATCACTTCGCATTTTTCTTAAATTTCATCTGCCACGTGTCCGTTCATTTCACCAGCCTGTCTATATCCTCTTGAAGTCTATCACTATTCTTCTCATTGTTCGCTACACTTGCAAGTTTTGTGTCATCTCCCTCCAGTCCGAAAAACAACCGTTCACCACGACTCTCTGCTTCCTGTTACTTAGCCAATTTAGTGTCCATGCTGCTACTGTCTCCTTTACTCCGTGGGCTTCAAACTTGATGACAAGCCTATTATGTGGCACTTTATCAAACGCCTTTTGAAAGTCCATATACATCACATCAACCACATTGCCCTCATCTACCCTCTCTGTTTTACCTCATCAAAAAATTCTATCAAGTTAGTTAAACACGATTTGCCTTTAACAAATCCGTCCTGGCTTTCCCTAAATATTCCACGCTTGTCCCGGATTATTGTTTCTAAAAGTTTCCCCACCACCGAGGTTAGACTGACTGGCCTGTAGTTGCTGGTTTTATCCTTACACCCTTTTTTGAGCAAGTTGGTAACATTTGCAATTCTCCAGTCCTCTGGCACCATCCCCGTATCTAAGGATGTTTGGAAGATTATGGCCAGCACCTCCGCAATTTCCACCTGTACTTTCCTCAGCAACCGGGTGACTTATCTACTTTAAGTACAGCCAGCCTTTCTTGTACCTCCTCTTCATCAATTTTTAGCCTATCCTGTATCTCAACTACATCTTCCTTTACTGAGACTCTGGCAGCATCTTCTTCCTTGGTAAAGACAGATGCAAAGTACTCATTTAGTACCTCGGCCCTGCCCTCTGCCTCCATGAGTAGATCTCCTTTTTGGTCCCTGATCAGCCCCACCCCTCCTCTTACTACCCGTTTACATGCCTATGGAAGACTTTTGGATTCCCTTTTGTGTTTGCTGCCAGTCTGTTCTCCTACTCTTCCTATGCCCCTTTGAGACCAGCTAATATACAAGGCAGAAAAATAATCACTTGCTATCAACAACATCTTACTGCACTGCTCCTGTAAAGAGCCTTGAGACGTGTTACTACGTTAAGGTGCCTCACAAGAGCAATTATCAAACAAAATTTGACACCGAGACACATAATATATATCAATGATTTGGATGAGGGAACCAAATGTAATACTTCCAAGTTTGCTGATGACACAAAACTAGGTGGGATCGTGAGTTGTGAGGAGGATGCAAAGAGGCTTCAGGACGATTTAAACATGTTGAGTGAGTGGGCAAATACATGGCAGATGCAGTATAATGTGGATAAATGTGAAGTTATCCACTTTGGAAGGAAAAACAGAAAGGCAGAGTATTAATTAAATGGTGTTAGATTGGGAAATGTTGATGTACAAAGGGACCTGGGTGTCCTTGTACACCAGTCACTGAAAGCAAACATGTAGGTGCAGCAAGCAGTTAGGAAGGCAAATGGTATGTTGGCCTTCATTGCAAGAGGATTTGAGTATAGGAGCAAGGATGTCTTACTGCAGTTATACATGGCCTTGGTGAGACCACACCTGGAGTATTGTGTGCAGGTTTGGTCTCCTTACCTAAGAAAGGATATACTTGCCATAGAGAGAGTGCAGCGAAGGTTCACCAGACTGATCCCTGGGATGGCAGGACTGTCATATGGGGAGAGATTGGGTCGACTTGGCTTGTATTCACTGGAGTTTCGAAGAATGAGAGGGGATCTCATTGAAACATATAAAATTCTGACAGGGCTAGACAGACTGGATACAGGGAGGATGTTTCCCCTGGCTGGGGGGGGGGGGGCAGAACGAGGGGTCACAGTCTCAGGATACAGGGTAGGACATTTAGGATGGAGATGAGGAGAAATTTCTTCACTCAGAGGGTGGTGAACCTGTGGAATTCTCTACCACAGAAGGCTGTGGAGGACAAGTCACTGAATATATTTAAGAAGGAGCTAGATAGATTTCTAGACACAAAAGGTAACAAGGGGTATGGGGAGAGAGCAGGAATATGGTATTGAGATAGAGGATCAGCCATGATCATATTGAATGGCAGAGCAGGCTCGAGACACCGAATGGCCTACTCCTGCTCCTATTTTCTATGTTTCTATGTTTAGGACAGGTGAGGTCACAGAGGAACATAGGAACAGGAGTGGGCCATTCAGCCCCTCGTGCCTGCTCCGCCATTTGATAAGATCATGGCTGATCTGTGATCTAACTCCATATACCTGCCTTTGGCCCATATCCCTTAATACCTTTGGTTGCCAAAAAGCTATCTATCTCAGATTTAAAATTATCAATTGAGCTAGTATCAATTGCCTTTTGCAGAAGAAAGTTCCAAACTTCTACCAACCTTTGTGTGTAGAAATGTTTTCTAATCTCACTCCTGAAAGGTCTGGCTCTAATTTTTAGACTGTGCTCCCTACTCCAAGAATCCCCAACCAGCGGAAATAGTTTCTCTCTATCCACCCTATCTGTTCCCCTTAATATTTTATAAACTTCGATCAGATCACCCCTTAATCTTCTAAACCCGAGAGAATACAACCCCAATTTGTGTAATCTCTCCTCGTAACTTAACCCTTGAAGTCCGGGTATCATTCTAGTAAACCTACGCTGCACTCCCTCCAAGGCCAATATGTCCTTCCGAAGGTGAGGTGCCCAGAACTGCTCACAGTACTCCAGGTGCGGTCTAACCAGGGTTTTGTATAGCTGCAGCACAACTTCTGCCCCCTTGTACTCAAGTCCTCGAGATATAAAGGCCAACAATCCATTAGCCTTCTTGATTATTTTCTGCACCTGTTCATGACACTTCAATGATCTATGTACCTGAACCCCTAAATCCCTTTGGACATCCACTGTTTTTAACTTTTTACCATTTAGAAAGTACCCTGTTCTATCCTTTTTTGATCCAAAGTGGATGACCTCACATTTGCCCTACATTGAATTCTATTTGCCACAGTTTTGCCCATTCACCTAATCTATCAATATCCCTTTGTAAATTTATGTTTTCATCTACACTGCTTATAGTGCCACCAATCTTTATGTCATCGGCAGGTAGGTATCAAGTAGCATCTTAAAGGAGGAGAGAGAGGTAGAGAAGCGGAGAGGTTTAGGAGGGAATTCCAGAGCTTAGGGCCTAAGCAGCTGATGGCACGACCGCCCATGGTGAAGCGTTGAAAATCAGGGATGTGCCTAACCAAGAGGCTGCAGGAAAATAGAGCTGATTCAAGTTTATCCAGACACAAAATGCAGTTACTGACGTGAATGGCAAGTCGGGATCCAGCAAGATTATGAATCCACTTGCGGGGGAGACCAGAACTAGGGGCCATAAATATAAGATAGTCATTAATAAATCCAATTGAGAATTCAGGTCAAACTTCTTTACCCAGAGAGTGATGAGAATGTGGAACTCGCTACCACATGGAGTAGTTGAAATGAATAGCATAGATACATTTAAGGGGAAGCTAGATAAACACATGAGGGATAAAGGAATGGAATGGTATCCTGATAGGGTTAGATGAATTAGGGAGGGAGGAGGCTCGTGTGGAGCATAAACACCAGCATGGACCAGTTGGGCTGAATGGCCTGTTTCTGTGCTGTATGTTCCATGTAATTGTATATAAGGTTGTGAATCTTCAACTATGCCATTCATAATTGTGCTTGACAGAATTCTTCAAATCTCTCTGTGTCTCCAGCTCCCTCTCCTCCTCTAAGACTCTCCATAAAACCTACCTTTTTGATCAAGATTTTGGTCACCCCCTCCGAATATCTCCTTTTTTGGCTCAGCACCCATTTTATTCTTACAGCTTTGTGAAGCAACTTGGGATATTTATGTAAATATATGTCTATCTATCTCTCTCGCTCTCATATATATATCACTATACAAATGGAGTTTATGTTGTTCTATATGAAAATAATGAATTAAATCATTATAGATAAGGAAAAGGATGAAGGAAACTGACTGGGGAATTGTATTCATGGAAAATATACCAAGCAAGAGTTTTTGAACGAGAAACAAAATATCAATAAAATTAAAAGTTAATCTGCACAGATTCCTGATTGGTCTATTCCAATGAAACATGACTGCTCTAAAATACCAAAGAAAGCAATAAGGTAAAGTGATTGAGAAAACAAATCACAAAGTTATCAAAAAAAGGCAGACTCAAGAGTGAACAGGAATCTTTTGAATGGTGAGGCCTGAGGCTCTCCAAATATTAGACCTTGGGCCTCATTTCAACGTAGCCGGTGAAGAGGACTCCAAGTAGGCCGGTAAATGGAGTTAAGATACAGATCAGCCATGATCTAATTGAATGGCAGAATACGCTCAAGGGGCTGAATGGCCTACTCCTGTCACTATGTTGCTAAGTTTAGGTCACTGCTAGCTTGCAGAGGCCCTCGGGTAAGTGTTGTTGGGGATGGTGCCCTGGGTCATGGGTCGTGGGGGTTGATGTCAGAAAACATCTCAAGAAGCTTCACAGGAGCGTAATCGGACACCGAGCCAATGAAGGAGATATTAGGAGGGGTGACTACTACCTAGGTCAAAGAGATAGATTTTAAGGAGCGTCTTAAAGGAGGACATAAAGGAGGAGAGGTTTAGGGAAGGGAATTCCAGAGCTCAGGGCCTGGATAGCTGAAGGCAGGGCCTCCAATGATGGCGCCAAAAGAGTAAGCGATCCACAAGAGGCCAGAGTTGGAGGAGCACTGAGATCTCAGAGGGTTGTAAGGCTGGAGGAGGTTACAGAGATAGGGAGCAGTGAGGCCATGGAGGAATTTGAACTTGAGGATGAGAATTTTAAAAATTGAGGCATTAGTGGACTGGGAGCCAATGTTGGTCAGTGAGCACTGGGGCGATGGGTGAATGGGACTTACGGGGTGAGGGTTTGGGCAGCAGTTTTTGGAGTCAGGCCACAATCCAGGTCCAGGCCTGGACCCTTAAGTAGCCCCCACACGTGCCACTGAAGTAACTAATATGCCTCCTTTCACCAGCCATCAGGGATCCGCTGGACCTCTGAGAGACGAGGGCCACGGAAACTCCTGGGTTTAGGAGACCCCAACGCACTTGTCCCCATCCCCTCTGTATCAGTGGCCTTGTTAAGGGCTGCCAGAGGATTCAACCACAACAAAGGCCTCAGGAAACCCATGGGGACAATGAGGATCCAATGTGTCAGACAGGACTTGGCCAAGAGGAGAGAACTTCTAGGCTTGGAGTTTCCTCAGACCCAGCCTGGATTCTGTCAGGCAGCTGATATGCTGAGTTAGAGGAGGTATACTGGCCTCCCAGCTGGTGGAAGTGAGGCGCAACTGGGGGTCCAGGTCCGTGTCTCGGCCTAGACACCCGGAAAAAAGGATGCAATCTCTGGGCCTTAATCAGCCCTCTGGCAAAAGGGCCCATCACAAAGTACTTCAACGTTGGTGGCCCTGGATTGGGGGAGAGCAGCTGGCCAGCACCACTTCTCCTTCCTCCTCTGATGTCGTGGGGCACCCAAGATGTTCCCATAGTGGCTCAGGCTCCTGCCCAGGTTATCAATAATCAGGCAACCTCCGTTGACCCTTCTTAATGGCAATAAACTAGGAGCTGTGGAAGAGCAAAAGGATTTGGGTGTCCATGCACACAAATCATGAAAAGCTAGCGTACAGGTACAAAAAGGAATCATGAAGGCCCAATTTCCCTACTCTCCAAAAGCCTCACAACTCTACCTAGAAGACAAAACTCTTTTGAGGCGACACTTCATAAGTGCACAAAATAGGAACCTAATTCATGGCGGTGGAGATTAATGGGAACATACAACAACTTGCATTTATATAGTGCCGTTAATGTAGTAAAACGTCCTAAGGCACTTCACAGGAGTGATGATCAAACAAAATTTGACACTAAGCCACGTAAGGAGATATTAGGACAGGAGAGGTAGGTTTTAAGGGCGTCTTAAAGTAGGAGAGAGAGGTAGAGAGGCAGAGAGATTTAGGGAGGAAATTTCAGAGCTCAGGGCCTAGACAGCTGAAGGCACAGCCGCCAGTGGTGGAACGAAGAACAGAAGAAAACATGGAAGGGAAGTAAATGAGAAAGTGTCAGTAATCTGCACTGACGGCCTTGGGAGACTTTGGAGCTCTGTCCATGAAATCACATTGACTAAATTAAAAAACATAGCACTGCAGACAGTGAATTTATGTTAACATCGAATGCGTTGCCTGTTGCTTTACACTAGTGTAATGCCATCTGTCTGCTTATGTGGACTGGCACTGTACAAATGAATGCAATCAACTCATTCCCACATCACCTTGAGACAATCTCCTGCAGCTTCCAGTCATCTTGCCACCTGCTTCTCGCTGGATCCAGGACAGAAGATCCAGGGGGTTAATAGGGCCATGTAGCGCCTGAAAAGTAGGTACTAGGTGGCCCAATTTAACCCCCTGGACCGCCTAAGGCCCCAAAATGGCAGGCAGGAAGCATGCCTCCTCTGAACGTAGGTGCACACCTGGCACCAACCAGTAATTCAGCGGAGGCATTTAAAGGAGAGCGGGATGATGGAATGACATCATCCGGGAGATTTCCCATCATCAGACCCTTCTCTATGTCGCATGCTCAAATCCAGTGCAGTACTGAGGGAGTGCTGCACTGTCAGAGCAGCCTTCTTTCAGATGAGACGTCTGCTCTCTCAGGTGAACATAAAAGATCCCACAGTACTATTTCGAAGAAGAACAGGGGAGTTCTCCACGTGTCCTGGCCAATATTTATCTCTCAACCATCACCACTAAAATCAGATTATCTGCTCATTGCTGTTTGTGGGACCTTGCTGTGCACAAATTGGCTGCCATGTTTCTTACATTACAACAGTGACTACACTTCAAAAAAGTACTCCATTGGCTGTAAAGCGCTTTGGGATGTCCTGAGATCGTGAAAGATGCTATAAAAACGCAAGTCTTTCTTTCTAGGTATTTGGATGGCTTCTCAGAGATAAGGGGTATCCTCCTTCAATCATAGCTCCTGACCCCAGTCAAGATTCCCCTCAATGATGTTGAGGAGAGATCAATGAGGCCCATTTATCCACCATAGTCACTACACAGCACACTTTTGGAACACTTCGATTTTAAAATTCTCATCTTTGTTTTCAAATCCCTCCAAGACCTCGCCCCTCCCTATCTCTGGAACCCTCCTCCAGACCTACAATCCTCTGAGATCTCTGTGTTCCTCCAATTCTTGCTTCTTGCGCATCCCCGATTTTAATCACACCACCATTGGCAGCAGTGCCTTCAGCTGCCTTGGCGCTAAGCTTTGGAATTCCCTCCCTAAACCCCTCCACCTCTTTCTCCTCCTTTAAGACGCTCCTTAAAACCTACCAATCAGAGTGAAGGATTGTGAAATAAACAGCACCAGCACTGAGAAGGAAATGTAAATTAGAGTGGGTGAATTAAATGTCAAATCAGGTACAGAAAGAGAAATAAAGAGAGGGAAAGAAAGATTAGATTAATTGAAAGAGGAAAAAAAGAGACAGAAAGGAAAAGCATTTTTAACTTTAAAATTATATGATTAAATTCTCCAACAACAATTAAAACCAGAAGGAATGAGACTCCACATTTGTAATAGTTAATTTTTAGTGCCAGAGAGGTTGAGTGGCAGTAATTAACAGTTATTACATCAATAAAAACGTACGTAGACTGGAATGTCATAGAGTCATAGAGTCATAGAGTTATACAGCACGGATAGAGGCCCTTCGGCCCATCGTGTCCGCGCCGGCCATCAGCCCTGTCTACTCTAATCCCATATTCCAGCATTTGAATGTATAAGACTTAACTTTCTGTGGTGAGTTTAGTTTGTATCTAACTGCATTTCGGAGCTGCGGGTGGATTCACTGTGGAGCATCCGCAATGCTGAGACTATCGTGGATAGCATGTTCAGTGAGGTGGTCACACCGCAGGTAAAGATTACGCAGGCAGAAAGGAATTGGGTGACCATCAGGCAGAGTAAAAGGACTAGGCAGGTAGAGCAGGAGTCCCCTGGGGCCATCTCCCTCTCAAACAGATATACCGCTTTGGATACTGTTGGGGGAGATGGCTTATCAGGGGAAAGCAGCAAGAGCCAAATTCGTGGCACCATGGGTGGCTTTGCTGCACAGGAGAGGAGGAATAAGAGTGGCAGGGCTATAGTGATAGGGGATTCCATTGTAAGGGGAACAGATAGGCGTTTCTGCGGCCGCAAACGTGACTCCAGGATGGTATGTTGCTTCCCTGGTGCTAGGGTCAAGGATGTCACGGAGCGGCTGCAGGACATTCTGGAGGGGGAGGGTGAACAGCCAGTAGTCATGGTCCATATTGGAACCAACAACATAGGTAAAAAAAGGGATGAGGTCCTGCAAGGTGAATTTAAGGAATTAGGAGATAAATTAAAAAGCAGGACCTCAAAGGTAGTGATCTCAGGATTATGACCAGTGCCACGTGCTAGTGAGTATAGGAACAGGCGAATAGACAAGATGAATGCGTGGCTGCAGGGATGATGTAGGAGGGAGGGATTTAGATTCCTGGGACATTGGGACTGGTTCTGGGGAAGGTGGGACCTGGACAAGCGGGACGGGTTACACCCGAGCAGGACCGGGACAGATATCCTCACAGGAGTGTTTGCTAGTGTTGTTGGGGAAGGTTTAAACTAGAATGGCAGGGGGATGGGAACCTGAGCAGGGAGACAGAGGAGGGGGAAACAAGGACAGAAACAAAAGACAGAAAGGGAAGAAGCAATAGTGGAAGGCAGAGAAAACAAGGGCGAAAAACAAACAGGGCCATAGTGCAAAATAAAACTAAGATGACGAGCAATCTTAAAAAGACAAGTCTAAAGGCATTGTGTCTTAATGCACGGAGCATTCGCAATAAGGTAGATGAATTAACAACGCGGATAGATATTAAAGGTTATGATATAATTGTGATTACGGATACATGGCTGCGGGGTGACCAAGGATGGGAACTGAACGTCCAAGAGTATTCAGTATTTAGGAAGGACAGGCAAAAAGGGAAAGGAGGTGGGGTAGCGTTGTTAGTAAAGGAGGAAATCAATGCAATAGTGAGGAAGGATATTGGCTCGGAAAATCACGATGTGGAATCTGTATGGGTGGAGCTAAGAAACACCAAGGGGCAGAAAACGTTGGTGGGGGCTGTCTATAGGCCCCCAAACAGTAGTGGAGATGTAGGGGAAGGCATTAAACAGGAAATTAGAGACGCATGCAAGAAGAGTACAACTATAATCATGGGTGACTTTAATCTACATATAGATTGGTCAAACCAAATTAGCAACAATAGTGTGGGGGAGGAACTCCTGGAGTGTGTACGTGATGGATTTCTAGACCAATACATTGAGGAACCAAACAGAGAACAGGTGATCCGAGACTGGGTATTGTGCAATGAGAAAGGATTAATTAACGATCTTGTTGTGCGGGGTCCCTTAGGGAAGAGTGACCATAACATGATAGAATTCCTCATTAAGATGGACAGTGAAGTAGTTGAATCCAAAACTAAAGCCCTGAATCTAAATGAAGGAAATTATGAAAGTATGAGGTACAAGTTGGCTATGATCGATTGGGGAACTTTACTAAAAGGGATGACGGTGGATAGGCAATGGCTAATATTTAAAGAACGTGTGCAGGGAATACAACAATTATTAATTCCTGTCTGGTGCAAAAATAAAACAGGAAAGGTGGCTCAACTGTGGCTTACAAAAGAAATTAGGGATAGTATTAGATCCAAAGAGGAGACATAAAAAATTGCCAGAAAAAGCAGCAAGCCTGAGGATTGGAAGCAGTTCAGAATTCAGCAAAGGAGGACAAAGAGATTGATTAAGAGGGGAAAAATAGAGTATGAGAGTAAACTAGCAGGGAACATAAAAACTGACTGTAAAAGCCTCTATAAATATGTCAAGAGAAAAAGATTAGTGAAGGCAAATGCAGGTCCCTTACAGTCAGAAATGGGGGAAATTATAATGGGGAACAAAGAAATGGCAGAACAATTAAACACATACTTTGATTCTGTCTTCACAAAGGAGGACACAAATAACCTGCCAGAAATGTTAGGGAACCAAGGGTCGAGTGAGAGGGAGGAACTGAAGGAAACCAGTATTTGTAAAAAAATAGTGCCAGGGAAATTAATGGGGCTAAAGGCTGACAAATCCCCAGGGCCTGATAATCTGCATCCCAGAGTACTAAAGGAAGTGGCCCTGGAAATAGTGGATGCATTGGTGATCTATTCTATAGACTCTGTTACAGTTCCTACAGATTGGAGGGTGGCAAATGTAACCCCATTATTTAAAAAAGGAGGGAGAGAAAAAATTAGTTAGCCTGACATCAGTAGTGGGGAAAATGCTAGAGTCTATTATAAAAGATGTGATAACAGAACACTTGGAAGGCATTAACGGGATTGGACAAAGTCAGCATGGGTTTATGAAAGGGAAATCATGCTTAACAAATCTACTGGAGTTTTTTGAGGATGTAACTTATAGAATAGATAGGGGAGAACCAGTGGATGTGGTGTATTTGGATTTTCAGAAGGCTTTTGATAAGGTCCCACACAAGAGGTTAGTGTGCAAAATTAAAGCACATGGGATTGGGGGGAATATACTGGCATGGATTTAGAATTGGTTGACAGACAGGAAACAGAGCGTAGGAATATAACAGGTCTTTTTCCGGGTGGTAGGCAGTGACTAGTGGGGTACCGCAGGGATCAGTGCTTGGGCCCCAGCTATTCACAATATATATCAATGATTCGGATGAGGGAACGGAATGTAACATTTCCAAGTTTGCAGACGACACAAAGCTGGGGTGGAATGTGAGCTGTGAGGAGGATGCAAAGAGGCTCCAATGTGATTTAGGCAAGTTGGATGAGTGGGCAAGAACATGACAGATGCAGTATAACGAGGTTATCCACTTTGGTTGTAAAAACAGAAAGGCAGATTATTATCTGAATGGCGATAGATTGGGAAAAGGGGAGGTGCAACGAGACCTGGGTGTCCTTGTACACCAGTCGCTGAAAGCGAGCATTCAGATGCAGCAAGCAGTTAGGAAGGCGAATGGTATGTTGGCCTTCATTGCAAGAGGATTTGAGTACATGAGCAGGGATGTCTTACTGCAGTTATACAGAGCCATGGTGAGACCACATCTGGAGTATTGTGTGCACTTTTGGTCTCCTTATCTGAGGAAGGATATCCTTGCCATGGAGGGAGTGCAACAAAGGTTTACCAGACTGATTCCTGGGACGTATGAGGAGAGATTGGGTCGACTAGGCCTATATTCACTAGAGTTTAGAAGAATGAGAGGTGATCTCATCAAAATATATAAAATTCTAACAGGACTAGACAGACTAGATGCAGGGAGGATGTTCCCGATGGCTGGGGAGTCCAGAACCAGGGGTCACAGTCTCAGGATACGGGGTATGCCATTTAGAATCGAGATGAGGAGAAATTTCTTCACTCAGAGGGTGGTGAACCTGTGGAATTCTCTACCACAGAAGGCAGTGGAGGCCAAGTCATTAGATGTATTCAAGAAGGAGATAGATATATTTCTTAATGCTAAAGGGATCAAGGGATATGGGGAAAAAGCAGGAACAGGGTACTGAATTAAACGATCAGCCATGATCATTTTGAATAGCGGAGCAGGCCGGAAGGGCCGAATGGCCTACTCTTGCTCCTATTTTTCATGTTTCTATGTAGCTACTGTTCAATTACAGGAACTTCACACCGTTCAATGTATTTCAATGGTGAGCAGACAGCGAGATGCCGTTTTCACAAAGCTAACGACGGAGCGACACATCTCGGACAGCAACTTCTGGATATTTGAGCTTAACTTCACCTGAAGTCACTGTACCATTTGCGCAAAAATAACAGCGGGCCACATTAGCCTCACAGTTACTTTGACAGAAAACATCTGGTCCAATCTTAGAATCAGAGCTAGGCCATTCAGGAGCAAAACCAGGAAGTATTTTTTACATTAAGGATTGGAGAAATCTGCAGCTCCCTCCCTCAACAGACTGTGGATGCTGGGGGTTTAATTGGAGCTTTCAAGACTGAGATTGATAGATTTTTGTTGAGTAAGGGTATTGAGGGATATGGAGCAAAGGCGGGGAAATGAGGAGTTAGGTACAGATCAGCCGTGATCCAATTGAATGACGGAGCAGGCCCGAGGGGCTGAACGGCCGCCTCCTCCTGTTCCTAATGTTCCTCTGGATGGTGATCTTGATCAGCAGGAGATTGAAGATGAACTAAAAGGTCATCCTGTGCCTGGTGTAAGAAATGTTAAAAGTGCTGTAATAATGGACATGTTCTCTTAGAAACAATATCATGGGAAGTATGATGTTCAGGAGCACAAGCCTGGCTGATCTGTATCTTAACTCAATTTACCTGCCTTGTTTCCGTAACCCTTAATACCCTTGCCTAACAAAATCCATCAATCTCAGTTTTTAAATTTTCCATTGACACCCAGCCTCAACTGCCTTTTGGAGAGAGAGTTCCAGATAGAAGGAGAGAGGCAGAGACAGAGCATGAGAGCTAGTGACAGAGACAAAGTGGGAGATGGAGTGAGAGACATGGAGAGGGAGAGTGACAGGGCAAAGATAGAGACAATGTGAGATAGAGAGGTAGAGAGAGAGCACGAGAACAAATGACCGAAAGAAGCAAGGCAAGAGACAAAGCAACAGAGACAGAGAGAGAGAGAGAGAGGGGGAAAGCGAGACAGAGATAGAGACAGAGACCGAGAGAGAGACAGAGACAGAGAGAGAGACAGAGATAGAGACAGAGACAGAGAGAGAGAGAGACAGAGACAGAAACAGAGAGAGAGACAGAGACAGAGACAGAAACAGAAACAGAGACAGAGAGAGGGAAAGCGAGACAGGCAGAGAGCAAGACAGAGAGAGAAAGCTAGACAGGCAGAGAACGAGATAGTGCAAGTCAGACAGGGCAAGACAGACAGACAGAGCGCGACACAGATAGAACGAGAGAGAGGGAGGCAGAGTGAGGGAGGGAGGCAGAGTGAGGGAGGGAGGCAGAGTGAGGGAGGGAGGCAGAGTGAGAGAACGAGAGAGAAAAAATGAGGGAGATAGAATGAGAGCAAGAAAGGCAGGACAAAAGAGCAAGAGAGACAAAGAGAGATATAGTGAGAGACAGAGAGAAAATGACAATGAGAAAGAGGCACAGAATGAGGGTAAGAGGGAATGAGTGAGAGCTTTCAGAATAGATTCCTCAACTGAGCAGAAATTCCAATATAATTGAAATCATAATAAAACTCTCAGTGCTGGTACTGTTATAATGGAGAATCTGCTTTAGTTAACAGTATATTGGAAAACCCAACAAACTACACCAGCTATTAGCTCTCAAATTAGTCATTACAGCACAACAATGGTGGCCTTTAACATAAACAGTTGTATCCCAGAAGCCCACCTGTGTGAAATAAGCCAAGCAACACGCTGATACTGCTCCGACTTTTCACAAATTAGCCCACCGATACTGTGCACTTCCTGCAGCACTTTCACTAACGGAACAATAACTTGGAGCTACAGGGTTGGTGATGAGTAGCAGAGAGCTTCATTAAGCTCATTTGTTGCTGACAAAAAAAAAATATTTTGTTTTTCACAAGAACAGAGAGCTTCAACCATGATCAAATTTAAGCTCTCAAAGCAACTTCAAGACCTCTGGAGAGAAACACATCTGATCTCAGCATCTTCTAAACTGGGCACAGAGCACGGAGGGCGCACATGCACTAAGTAACTGCATGAGCGGCGGCAATTGCAAGAGACAGTCATCTGAGACAAAATATGTTTCCTGTTGTTCTGAACGGTGATTTATGATGCATCACTTAATGAGCTGGGACCGATATTTGTATCCACAAGGAATACCGTTGAGTTTGTAAGTAATTCTTTTCGCACGAATGGCATAATCGTGATTGACTTTTCATTCTCGCACCTGCTGAGAAGCTAAGAGATTGTTTCCCCTGGCTAGAGAGTCTAGAACTAGGGGGCATAGTCACCGGATAAGGGGTCGGCCATTCAAGACTGAGATGTGGAGGAATTTCTTCACTCAGAGGGTTGTGAATCTTTGGAATTCTCTACCCCAGAGGGCTGTGGATGCTGAATCGTTGAATATATTCAAAGCTGAGATGAATAGATTTTTGGACTCTAAGGGATATGGGGACCAGGAAAGTGGAGTTGAGGTTGAAGATCAGCCAGGATCTGATTGAATGGCGGAGCAGGCTCAAGGAGCCGTATGGCCTACTCCTGCTCCTATTTCTTATGTTCTTATGCTTAAAGGTCCCTTTGTTCTGTATCAGGGCTCTTGTAAATGCAAATGTTCTAGAAGTCGACTAAATATTTTCCTTGAACATCATACCTGAAGGAAATGTCGCTATGTCTGAGAATTGCATGCCAGGGATAATTTTCTGGTTTGGCACAGCTGGTGAGAGATGGTCGGTCAAACGCGGGTAATGCGCATTCGAATTTACAACGTATGCTCCCGACGGGTGATACTCCCTGCCAGAAGTGTGAAGTCAAAAATTACCTCATAATTTCCTAAACTGTTAAACATAAGAACGGGAGGAGGCCATTCAGCTCCTCAAACCTGTTCCGCCATTCAATTAGATCACAGCTGATCTGTATCTTAACTCCATCTATCTGCCTTGGTTCTGTAACCCCTAAGACCCTTGCTTACCAAAAATCTATCAATCCCAGTTTTGAAATTTTTTCAATTGACCCCGAGCCTCAACAGCATTTTGGGGAGAGAGTTCCAGATTTCCACTACCCTTTGTGTGAAGAAGTGTTTCCTGACATCACCCCTGAATGGCCGAGCTCTAATTTTAAGGTTATGCCCCGTTGTTCTGGACTCCTCCTACTGGAGGAAATTTGAAGGATGAGAATGATTCAATGATGAGAAATTTGAAATGATTATTTCTTGTGCTGTGGCTGATTTACAGCCACGCACTTGGGGACTGAAATTCCCATTCCTCGATCCATAAAAAGCCGGACATAAAGCCCGTTTTTCAGACTTTTAATTAAACCTAATGAAATCACTGTGAGACGACATGTTCCTAAATGGTGACTATAAGAAATATCACAGAGAAGGTTAAGGGGAGATTTATTAGAGATGTTCAAAATTATGAGGGATTTTGATAGAGTAAATAGGGAGAAACTATTTCCATTGGCAGGAGGGTTAGTAACCAGAGGACACAGATTTAAGGTAATTGGCAAAAGAACTAGAAGGGATATGAGGAGAAATACTTTTACACAGCAAGTTGTTATGATCTGAAATGCACTGTCTGAAAGGGCGGTGGAAGCAGATTCAATAGTAACTTTCAAAAGGGAATTGGACCATTTCTCAAAGAGGAAAAATTTGCAGGGCTATGGGGGAAAGAGCAGGGGGAGCGGGACTACTTGGATAGTACTTTCAAAGAGCCAGCACAGGTACGATGGGCCGAATGGCCTCCTTCTGTGCTCTATGATTCTATGATTAGAATCTAACTGCAACAGGCACTCTTCAGCTACCTAGAGTAATAACACAGACAGGATGCACCCTCGTCTGATCTCAATTAAGTGGACATTCATTTTTAATGCTGTAAAATAAATGGAATAGAAAATAAGATTTGGTTTTGCTGGATAAGTTACAGGCTGAGAGCGACATGATCATTTTGACAGCCTTAGAGTAAACTCCGTGAAGCAGAAAGAAACAAATTGACAAACTCTCGAAACTAGAGACTGAGATAGAATGAGCATATTAAAATATATCATTAATTTATAGTTGAAACGCTGAGCTGTGCAGTAACAATAAACCGTTCATTTTTAATAAAGTTTCCTGTGTCGCTGACTTTTTTAATTAAATTGTGGTACTTTGTCTTCACAGCTTTTTAAAACTTAAAATTATAGCTAACCCAGAAGGCGAGTAAAACCTTTTACTCAGTCGATCTTTGACTTGGATCTAGGGAGACAATCACGGAATGTTTATTCACTGATGGTCATGTTGGATACATGGGAATTTTGGCAGCCAATCCAATTTCAAAATGAATACTCGATAATCCTTGACACTTGGAAGCTGCTCTGCTCTATTTAGATTGGCTTCAGCAAAGTGACTGAGCTGTTTAAAGCCAAAACCAATAATTACAGTACAAAAAAAAATTGGAATTCCTCACTCCTTACAGCTAAGCATGAAAGCACTGAGAAGCAGGTCAGGCAAACAGCGCAAAATATACGCCAAGAAGATGTGAAGAAGGGAAATGTAAAGCTTGACTTAACAAAGAAAAAATACAAGGGAATGGGCAGATCATAATTAATTCCCGGGATGTGGGCATCGTTGGCAAGGCTGGCATTTATTGCTTATCCCTTGTTGCCGAGAGAAGGCGGTGATGGGCCTTCTTGAACCGTTGGTAGTGGTTTGATACAAATGGTGGCTTGCAGGGCCACTTCAAAGGGCAGTTAAGAGTCAACTGCATTTTATCAGTCAGTAAATTTGTATACAACCTTGATGAGACCACATTTGGAGTACTGTGCATAGTTCTGATCTCCATATTATAGGAATGATGTAAAGGCATTGAAGAAGGTGCAAAAAAGATTCACAAGGATGATACCAGAACTGAGAGGATATACTTATCAGGAAAGTTTGAACAGGCTGGGGCTCTTTTCTCTAGAATCCTTGACACTTGGAAGCTGAGGGGTGACCTGATAGAGGTCTTTAAGATACGAACATACGAATTAAGAGCAGAAGTAGGCCATTCGGCCCCTCGAGCCTGCTCTGCCATTTGATAAGATCATGGCTGATCTGATTGTGACCTCAACCCTACTTTCCCGTCTACCTACTATAACCTTTGACTCCCTTGTTAATCAGGAATCTATCTTACTCAGCCTTAAAAATATTCAATGACCCTGCCTCCACCGCTCTCTGGGAAGGGAGTTCCACAGACTCACGAGCCTCAGGGAAAAAATTTCTCCTCATCTTCGTCTTAAATGGGAGACCCCTTATTTTTAAACTCTGTCCCCTAGTTCTAGTCTCTCCCACAAGGGGAAACATCCTCTCAGCATCTACCCCTTCAAGTCCCCTCAGGATCTTATATGTTTCAATAAGATCACCTCTCATTCTTCTAAACTCCAATGTATTCAGGCCCAACTTGTCCAACCTTTCCTCATAAGATAACCCCCTCATCCCAGGAATCAGTCAAGTGAACCTTCTCTGAACCACCTCTAAAGCAATTACGTCCTTTCTTAAATAAGGAGACTAAAACTACACACGGTATTCTAGATGTGGTCTCACCAATGCCCTGTACAACTGGAGCAAAACATCTCTACTTTTATATTCCATTCCCCTTGCAACATTCCATTTGCCTTCCTAATCACTTGCTGTACCTTCACACTTACATTTTGTAATTCATGTACTAGGACACCCAGATCCCTCTGTACCTCAGAGTTCTGCAATCTCTCTCCATTTAAATAATATACTGCTTTTCTATTCCTCCTGCCAAAGTGGACAAGTTCACATTTTCCCACATTATACTCCATCTGCCAAATTTTTGCCCACTCACTTAACCTATCTATATCCCTTTGCAGGCTCCTTATGTCTTCTTCACAACTTATTTTCCTACCTATCTTTGTGTCATCAGCAAATTTAGCAACCATACATTCGGTCCCTCCATCCAAGTCATTGATATAGATTGTAAATAGTTGAGGCCCAAGCACTGATCCCTGTAGCACTCCACTTGTTACATCTTGCCAAACTGAAATGACCCATTTATGCCTACTCTCTGTTTCCTGTTAGCTAACCAATCCTTTATCCATGCTAATATGTTACCCCCTATACCATGGGCTCTTATTTTGTGTAGTAGCCTTTGATGTGGCACCTTGTCAAATGCCTTCTGGAAATCCAAGTACACCACATCCACAGGATCCCCTTCATCCATGTTGCTTGTCACTTCCTCAAAGAACTCTAATAAATTAGTCAAACACGATTTCCCTTTCACAAAACCGTGTTGACTCTGCCTGATTGCATTGAGATTTTCTAAGTGCCCTGCTATAACCTCCTTAATAGTAGATTCTAGCATTTTCCCTATGACAGATGTTAAGCTAACTGGCCTGCTTTCTGTCTCCCTCCTTTCTTGAATAGAAGAGTTACATTTGCTATTTTCCAATCTGATGGGACCCTTCCAGAATCTAGGGAATTTCGGAAAATTAATACCAATGTGTCTACTATCTCTGCAGCCACTCCTTTTAAGACCCTAGGATGAAGTCCATCAGGACCTGGGGACTTGTCAGCTTTTAGTTCTAATAATTTTTTCAGAACCCTTTCCCTGGTGATTGTAAATGTTTTAAGTTCCTCCCTCCCTTTCACCTCTTGATTCACAATTATTTCTGGCATGTTATTTGTATCCTCTACAGTGAAGATGGACACAAAATATATGATCATTTCATCCGCCATTTCCTTATTCTCCATTATTAATTCCTCAGATTCACTCTCTCGAGGACCATCACTCACTTTACTTACTCTTTTCCTTTTTAAATACCTGGAGAAACTCTTACCATCTGTTTTTATATTTCTAGCTAGCTTTCTCTCATACTTTAACTTCTCCCTCTTTATTATTCTTTTAGACATTCTTTGCTGTTTTTTATATTCTGTCCAATCTTCTGACCTGCCACTAATCATCACGGAATTGTGTGCTTTTTCTTTCAATTTGATACTATCTTTAACTTCCTTAGTTAGTCACGGATGGTACATCCTTCCCCTAGAGTCTTTCTTTCTCACTGAAAAGTATCTTTGCTGAGTGTTATGAAATATCTCATTAAATGTCTGCCACTGCATCTCTACTGACCTATCCCTTAACCTAATTTCCCAGTTCACCTTAGCCAGCTCAGTCTTCATGTCCTCATAATTGCCCTTATTTAAGTTTAAAACACTAGTCTTAGACTTACTCTTCTCTCCCTCAAACTGAATGCAAAATTCAATCATATTGTGATCACTGCTACCGAGAGGCTCCTTTACAATGAGGTTATTAATTAATCCTGTCTCATTACACATTACCAGATCTAGAATAGCCTGCTCTCTGGTTGGCCCGAGAACGTGCTGCTCTAAGAAACTGTCCCCAAAGCACTGTATGAACTCATTTGCCAGGCTACCTTTGCCAATCAGATTCTTCTAATCTATATGTAAATTAAAATCACCCATGATTATCGCTGTTCCTTTCTCACAAGTCCCCATTATTTCTTCCTATATACCCTGTCCTACAGTGTGGTTACTGTTAGGGGGCCTATAACCTACTCCCACAAGTGACATCCTGCCTTTACTATTTCTTATCTTTAGCCAAACTGATTCTACATCTATAGACCTAAGGTCATTTCTCTCTATTATACTCATGTCATCCTTAATTAACAGAGCTACCACTCCACCTTTTCCTAGCTTCCTGTCCTTCCGAAATGTCAAGTACCCTTGAATATTCAGGTTCCAGCCTTTGTCATTTTGCAGCCATGTCTCTGTAGTGGCTATCAGATTGTACATATTTATTTCTATTGGAGCTGTCAATTCATCCATTTTGTTACGAATGCTACGCGCATTCAGATACAAAGCCTTTAGTGCTGTATTTTTACTATTTTTGCAACCTCTAGCCTTATCTGCTGGTGCACTCTTAAGTTTGCATAATGATAGGGTAGACATAGAGAAAATGTGTGGAGTCCAAAACTAAAGGTCCTAAATATAAAATAGTCGCTAATAAATCCAATAAGGAATTCAGGAGAAACTTCTTTATCCAAAAAGAGGTAAGAATGTGGAATGTGCAAGGAGTAGTTGAAGCAAATAGCATAGATGCATTTAAGGGGAAGCTAGATAAACATATGAGGGAGAAAGGAATAGAAGGATATGCTGATAGAGTTAGATGAAGTAGGGAGGGAGGAGGCTCACGTGAAACATAAATGCCGGCACAGACTAATTGGGCCAAATGGCCTGTTCCTGTGCTGTAGACTCGATGTAACTCGATGTAACAGATCAATATTTTCTTTGATCTATTTCAAAGAGAATACTGAATTACTGACGAGTGAACAAAAAGATGGGTGCTGGACTTCTGTCAATGGCAATCAGACTTTTCAAGATAATTGTTTAAATTTTAAATTTGAATCTTTAGAGTTGAAGGGGAAATGAGAGGTGTGGGACCGTAGTTTTCTGCAGTCAAATGTGCTGAATGGGCTTTCTGATTCCTGTTTAGCTATGCTTTGTTCCAAAACTGTGAGCAAGCCCCCCTCTCCACCCCCCCCCCACTCCCCCACAATTGATGGGTGTTGTACACTGCCCAACTCTACAACACTCCAAGACCTCTGCGCTCCTCCAATTCTGATCTCTTGTGCATCCCCGATTTCCTTCGCCCCTCCATTGGCAGCCGTGCCTTCAGCTGCCTAGGCCCTAAGCTCTGGAATTCCCTCCCTAAACCTCTCCGCCTCTCTCTCCTCCTTTAAGACCCTCCTTAAAACCTACCTCTTTGACCAAGATTTTGGTCACCTGTCCTAAAGTCTCCTTCTTTGGTTCAGTGTCAATTTTTGTCTGATGGCGCTCCTGTGAAGCGCCTTGGGACGTTTTACTATGTTATAGAAGTAAAGGGAATTAGGGGTTATGGGGAGCGGGCAGGAAATTGGACATGAAGCTGAGTTCGGATCGGTCAATGCCCTGTGGGTGGCGCAGAGGGCCCAGGGGCTGTGTGGCCGGGTCCTGCTCCTACTTCTTGTGTTCTTTAGATTTGTGGTTGGGATCAGATCAGCCATGATCTTATTGAATGGCGGAGCAGGCTCGAGGGGCCGATTGGCCTACTCCTGCTCCAATTTCTTATGTTCTTATGTTAGAACATAAGAACATAAGAAATTGGAGCAGGAGTAGGCCAATCGGCCCCTCGAGCCTGCTCCACCATTCAATAAGATCATGGCTGATCTGATCCCAACCACAAATCTAAAGAACACAAGAAGTCGGAGCAGGACCCGGCCACATAGCCCCTGGGCCCTCTCCGCCACCCACAGGGCATTGACCGATCCGAACTCAGCTTCATGTCCAATTTCCTGCCCGCTCCCCATAACCCCTAATTCCCTTTACTTCTAGGAAACTGTCTATTTCTGTTTTAAATTTATCTAATGATGTAGCTTCCACAGCTTCCTGGGGCAGCAAATTCCACAGACCTACCACCCTCTGAGTGAAGAAGTTTCTCCTCATCTCAGTTTTGAAAGAGCAGCCCCTTATTCTAAGATTATGCCCCCTAGTTCTAGTTTCACCCATCTTTGGGAACATCCTTACTGCATCCACCCGATCAAGACCCTTCACAATCTTATATGTTTCAATAAGATCGCCTCTCATTCTTCTGAACTCCAATGAGTAGAGTCCCAATCTACTCAACCTCTCCTCATATGTCCGCCCCCTCATCCCCGGGATTAACCGAGTGAACCTTCTTTGTACTGCCTCGAGAGCAAGTATGTCTTTTCTTAAGTATGGAGACCAAAACTGTATGCAGTATTCCAGGTGCGGTCTCACCAATACCTTATATAACTGCAGCAATACCTCCTTGTTTTTATATTCTATCCCCCTAGCAATAAAAGCCAACATTCCGTTGGCTTTCTTGATCACCTGCTGCACCTGCATACCAACTTTTTGATTTTCTTGCACTAGGACCCCCAGATCCCTTTGTACTGCAGTACTTTCCAGTCTCTCGCCATTAAGAAAATAACTTGCTCTCTGATTTTTCCTGCCAAAGTGCATAACCTCACATTTTCCAATATTATATTGCATCTGCCAAATCTCCGCCCACTCACCCAGCCTGTCTATATCCCCTTGCAGGTTTTTTATGTCCTCCTCACTCTCTACTTTCCCTCCCATCTTTGTATCATCTGCAAATTTTGATATGTTGCACTCGGTCCCCTCCTCCAAATCGTTAATATAGATTGTAAAGAGTTGGGGACCCAGCACCGACCCCTGTGGAACACCACTGGTTACTGGTTGCCAGTCCGAAAATGAACCATTTATCCCAACTCTCTGCTTCCTGTTCGATAACCAATCCTCCACCCATGCCAGAATATTACCCCCAATCCCGTGATTTTTTATCTTAAGTAATAATCTTTTATGTGGCACCTTGTCGAATGCCTTCTGGAAGTCTAAATACACTACGTCCACTGGTTCCCCTTTATCCACCCTATACGTTATATCCTCGAAGAACTCAAGCAAATTTGTCAGACATGACTTCCCCTTCATAAAGCCATGCTGACTTTGTCCTATTAAATTATGCTTATCTAAATGTTCCGTTACTGTCTCCTTAATAATAGACTCCAAAATTTTACCCACCACAGATGTTAAGCTAACTGGCCTATAATTTCCAGCCTTCTGCCTACTACCCTTTTTAAATAACGGTGTTACATTAGCAGTTTTCCAATCTGCCGGGACCTCTCCTGAGTCCAGGGAATTTTGGAAAACTATCACCAAAGCATCCACAATCCCTACTGCCACTTCCCTCAAGACCCTAGGATGGAAGCCATCAGGTCCAGGGGATTTATCCGCCTTGAGTCCCATTATTTTACTGAGTACCATCTCTTGAGTGATTTTAATCGTATTTAGCTCCTCCCCCCCCAGAGCCCCCTGTTTGTCCAGTGTTGGGATATTCTTAGTGTCCTCTACTGTAAAGACTGAAACAAAATATTTGTTCAGCATTTTTGCCATCTCCATGTTTCCCACCATTAATTTCCCGGTCTCATCCTCTAAGGGACCTATGTTTGCCTTAGCCACCCTTTTTCTTTTTATATAACTATAGAAACTCTTGCTATCTGTTTTTATATTTTTTGCTAATTTCTTTTCATAATCTAACTTCCCTTTCTTAATCAATCCTTTAGTTACTTTTTGCTGTCTTTTGAAGAATTCCCAATCTTCTATCCTCCCACTAAGTTTGGCTACCTTATATGTCCTTGTTTTTAGTCGGATACTATCCTTGATTTCTTTACTTAGCCACGGATGGCTGTCATTTCTTTTACACCCTTTTTTCCTCAGTGGAATATATTTATTTTGAAAGTTGTAAAATAACTCCCTAAATGAACACCACTGCTCATGTACCGTCTTACCCTTTAATCTATTTTCCCAGTCCACTTTAATCAATTCCGCTCTCATACCATCATAGTCTCCTTTATTCAAGCTCAGTACGCTTGTTTGAGAATCAACCTTCTCACCCTCTAATTGGATATGGAATTCAACCATGTTGTGGTCGCTCGTTCCAAGGGGATCCTTAACTAGGACATTATTAATTAATCCTGACTCATTACACAGGACCAGGTCCAAGGTTGCCTGCCCCCTTGTAGGATCAGTTACATACTGCTCAAGAAATCCATCCCTGATGCACTCAATGAACTCGTCCTCAAGGCTGCTCTGCCCAATTTGATTTGTCCAGTTAATATGATAATTAAAATCCCCCATAATTATGGCTGTTCCCTTATTACATGCCCCGACTATCTCCTGATTAATTAATACTTCTTCCAGCAGAGTTGCAACTATTAGGAGGCCTATATACTACGCCCACTAATATTTTTTTTCCCTTATTATTCCTTATCTCCACCCAAACTGTTTCATTATCTTGATGCTTTGTCCCAATATCATTTCTCTGTATTACAGTGATTCCTTCCTTTATTAACATAGCCACCCCACCTCCCCTTCCTTCCTGCCTGTCCTTCCTGATTGTTAAATACCCTGGCATATTTAATTCCCAGTCGTTGTCACCCTGCAGCCATGTTTCTGTAATGGCCACAAGATCATACCCATACGTAGTTATTTGTGCCGTTAACTCGTCCATTTTATTACGAATGCTACGTGCATTCAGATAAAGAACTTTCAAATCTGTTTTGTGACGCTTAGTTCCTGCTTTTTCCTTTTTTAACACTTTACCTATTACTCCATACCTTCTGTCCCTTCCTGTTACGCTTTCCTCTCTCTCCCTGCTCAGGTTCCCAACCCCCTGCCACTTTAGTTTAAACCCTCCCCAACAGCACTAGCAAACACTCCTCCTAGGACAGCGGTCCCGGCCCTGCCCAGGTGCAGACCGTCCGGTTTGTACTGGTCCCACCTCCCCCAGAACCGTTTCCAGTGTCCCAGGAATTTGAATCCCTCCCCCTTGCACCATTCCTCTAGCCACGTATTCATTTGAAATATCCTCCTATTTCTACTCTGACTAGCACGTGGCACTGGCAGCAATCCTGAGATTACTACCTTTGAGGTCCTATTTTTTAATTTACCTCCTAACTCCCTATATTCTGCTTTTAGGACCTCATCCCCTTTTTTACCTATATCGTTGGTGCCTATGTGCACCACGACAGCTGGCTGTTCGCCCTCCCCCTCCAAAATGTTCTGTAGCCGCTCCGAGACATCCTTGATCCTTGCACCAGGGAGGCAACACACCATCCTGGAGTCTCGGTTGCGGCCGCAGAAACGCCTGTCTATTCCCCTTACAATTGAGTCCCCTATCACTATAGCTCTGCCACTCTTTTTCCTCCCAGCCTGTGCAGCAGAGCTACCCGTGGTGCCAGGAAGTTGGCTGCTGCTGCCTTCCCCTGATAAGTCATCCCCCCCAACAGCATCCAAAGTGGCATATCTGTTTGAGAGGGGGATGGACACAGGGGACCCCTGCACTACCTGCATGTTCTTATGTTCTTAACGGTTCTATATAAATACAAGTTGTTGTTGAAATCTGACGCTTTTTAATTTTCCCACCAATCTCTCATTATTTTAAACCAGACAAGTGTTGGCTGCAAATGATATCGAGAGACAGATCTGTTTTTGAAAACTGGAACTCTCTCCCCCAAAAGGCTGTAGATGCTGGGGGTCAATTGAAATTTTCAAGACTGAGAGCAACAGATTTTTGTTGGGTAAGGGTATCGAGGGATTTTTAAAATTTTTTTATTCGTTTATGGGAGGTGAGCATCGATGGCGAGGCCGGCATTTATTGCCCATCCCTAATTGCCCTTGAGAAGGTGGCGGTGAGCCGCTTTATTGAACCGCTGCAGTCCGTTTGGTGAAGGTTCTCCCACAGTGCTGTTAGGAAGGGAGTTCCAGGATTTTGACCCAGCGACTATGAAGGAACGGCGATATATTTCCAAGTCAGGATGGTGTGTGACTTGGAGGGGAACGTGCAGGTGGTGTTATTCCCACATGCCTGCTGCCCTTGTTCTTCTAGGTGGTAGAGGTCGCGGGTTTGGGAGGTGCTGTCGAAGAAGCCTTGGCGAGTTGCTGCAGTGCATCCTGTGGATGGTACACACTGCAGCCAACGTGCGCCGGTGGTGAAGGGAGTGAATGTTTAGGGTGGTGGATGGGGTACCAATCAAGCGGGCTGCTTTGTCCTGGATAGTGTCGAGCTTCTTGAGTGTTGTTGGAGCTGCACTCTTCCAGGCAAGTGGAGAGTATTCCATCACACTCCTGACTTGTGCCTTGTAGATGGTGGAAAGGCTTTGGGGAGTCAGGAGGTGAGTCACTCGCCGCAGAATACCCAGCCTCTGACCTGCTCTCGTAGCCACAGTATTTATATGGCTGGTCCAGTTAAGTTTCTGGTCAATGGTGACCCCCAGGATGTTGATGGTGGGGGATTCGGCGATGGTAATGCCGTTGAATGTCAAGGGGAGGTGGTTAGACTCTCTCTTGTTGGAGATGGTCATTGCCTGGCACTTATCTGGCGCGAATGTTACTTGCCACTTATGAGCCCAAGCCTGGATGTTGTCCAGGTCTTGCTGCATGCGGGCTCGGACTGCTTCATTATGGAACAAAGGCGTGTAAATGGAGTTGAGGTACAGATCAGCCATGATCTAATTGAATGGAGAAGCAGGCTCGAGGGACTGAATAGCTTAATGCCAAAATAAAAAATGCACAGTTCTGCTTTACAACCATAAGACTTGTATAAACATCCACGCATAGGAACAAGAGTAGGCTATTCAGCCCCTCGAGCCTGTTCCGCCATTCAATTAGATCATTGCTAGTCTGTATCTTAACTCCATCTACCTGCCTTGGTTCCGTAACCCTTAATGCCCTTGGCTATCAAAAATCTATCAATCTTAGTTTTGTAATTTTCAATTGACCCCCAGCCTCAACAGCTTTTTAGAGAGAGAATTCCAGATTTCCACTCCCCTTTGTGTGAAGAAGTGCTTCCTGACATCACCCCTGAACAGCCGAGCTCTAATTTTAAGGTTATGCCCCCTTGTTCTGGACTCCCCCCACCAGAGGAAATAGTTTCTCTCGATCTACCTTATCAAATCCTTTAATCATCTTAAACACCTCAATTAGATCACCCCTTAATCTTCTATACTCGAGGGAATACAAGCCTAGTCTGTGCAACCTGTCCTCATAATTTAATCCTTTTAGTCCCGGTATCATTCTGGTGAATCTGCACTGCACCCCCTCCAAGGCCAATATATCCTTTGCGAAAGCATTTGTGAAATCCCCGGGTGCATTTATATTACAACAGTAGCATTGGTGCAAAGCCATCTCACTTGTTGCCAAAGTTATGGTTATAAGGGATAAACTTTGCCAGGCCCTGCACCACCAACGCATATTGGAAAATGGATTTTCCATCTCTTGAAATCGCTGGATACTAAATCGCAGCCAGCACGCATGTAATTTCACAACAGGCGCTGGCTGAATGGATTACACTAAGGATCCTGAGGGAGACTTAAGGAAGAATTAAGAGAGACTCTGGGGGATAAATTGGAATTTGTTGCACCTGTTTCTTTGAGGCAACAGGTTAAGGCCGGGGGGTCCAATTTTGGGTGGCAATCTCACGCACCCGATCTCCTCCCGGAAGTGCACCAGCTGCCAAATTGAGCAGACTTGTCTTTCACCCCCTTTTTAAGGTGGAGTTTCTTTGCATGATGTGTATTGGCCTACTGACATGAACAACAATAAGCAAAAACATGCCCTCCTTAATACCAGAGGCTTGAGACAATGGCAGGTCTGACACGCAAGCCCATGGCAATCACATCAATGCATTAGTCACAATTCAGGCTTCATATGTATCACAGCACTTGACTGTCAAACTGCATACGTTAACATTTTAAACCACCCGTATTACCCATCTAAACAACTTGGGGGGAGAATTTTCAAGGGTTCTTCCGCTATCCCACCGTAACTTCAGTGGAAGATCGGTGTAAGTGCTGGAGAAATGGTGTAATCTGACATTTTTAGCTGTTTACCACGAATGTACAAAATTGACAGGTAGGAAGAGACCAGCTGGTCCATCAAGCCTGCCCCACTCCGTGTCTCCGGGGGCCGAGATTCCAGCCGTTTATCTTTTCCAAACTCAAGAGGTTGTCCCAGCTCTAGCGGACTGACTGGCTCCTGACTTCCACTTTGAAATTTAACAAAGAGAGAGAGAGTGAGCACTTCCATTTTGAACCTTGCTATTTTGAAATCATATGAAGAACAGAAATTTATGTTGCTGTCACACACACCCACAGTGTTCTTTACATTATATTTATTTTGCACTGGTGCAGCACACAAGAAAGGTATTGCAATCAAATCAGCAGTCTAACCTTTCGCATTCCATGTGATCTTATCACCTAGCAACAAAAAAAAACTTCAAAACTTTCCAAAATAAGGTTTTGCAAAACCCACCCAAGTGTCTTTGTTTAATGTTCCACAACGTAATTGATTTTAGAGCAAATGGAGGAGAGAAGGAAACTGACAGATCCAATAAAATGAGAAACTCTTGGCCGTATTGCTCTCTGTAAGAATACCATGGATCAGAAAGGGGTTGAGATCCTCCACATCTCTCTGCAGGATAAAGGCAGCTAATTCAAAAGAAAATAACCAGCTTACAGATCCCAGTGACTACTGGCAAAGAAAACCAACTACAGCCACATCGCTCAGATATTGTATTGAGGGAAGAGTAGTAAAGGCCATTATCGTCACATGTTGTAACAGAGTCTACAGCACAGAAACAGGCAATTCGGCCCAACAAGTCTATGCTGGTGCTTATGCTCCACATGAGCTTCCCCCCACCCTACTTCATCTCACCCTATCAGCATATCCTTCTATTCCTTTCTTCCCCATGTGCTTATCTAGCTCCCCCTTAAATGCATCTATGCTATTCACCTCAACTACTCCTTGTGGTAGCGAGTTCCACATTCTAAACATTGGTTAGTAAGTTTGCAGATGACACCAAGATTGGTGGCATTGTGGACAGTGAAGAAGGTTATCTAGGATTGCAACGGGATCTTGATAAATTGGACCAGTGGGCCGATGAATGGCAGATGGAGTTTAATTTAGATAAATGTGAGGTGATGCATTTTGGTAGATCGAATCAGGCCAGGACCTACTCCGTTAATGGTAGGGCATTGGGGAGAGTTAGAGAACAAAGAGATCGAGGAGTACAGGTTCATAGCTCCTTGAAAGTGGAGTCACATGTGGATAGGGTGGTGAAGAAGGCATTCAGCATGCTTGGTTTCATTGGTCAGAACATTGAATACAGGAGTTGGGATGTCTTGTTGAAGTTGTACAAGACATTAGTAAGGCCACACTTGGAATACTGTGTACAGTTCTGGTCACCCTATTATAGAAAGGATATTATTAAACTAGAAAGAGTGCAGAAAAGATTTACTCGGATGCTAACGGGACTTGATGGTTTGACTTATAGGGAGAGGTTGGATAGACTGAGACTTTTTTCCCTGGAGAGTAGGAGGTTAAGGGGTGATCTTACAGAAGTCTATAAAATAATGAGGGGCATAGATAAGGTCGATAGTCAAAATCTTTTCCCAAAGGTAGGGGAGTCTATAACGAGGGGGCATAGATTTAAGGTGAGAGGGGAGAGATAGAAAAGGGTCCAGAGGGGCAAATTTTTCACTCAAAGGGTGGTGAGTGTCTGGAACGAGCTGCCAGAGGCAATAGTAGAGGTGGGTACAATTTTGTCTTTTAAAAAGCATTTGGACAGTTACATGGGTAAGATGGGTATAGAGGGATATGGGCCAAGTGCAGGCAATTGGGACTAGCTTAGTGGTATAAACTGGGCGACATGGACATGTTGGGCCGCAGGGCCTGTTTCCATGTTGTTAGCTTCTATGATTCTTTGGGTAAAGAAGTTTCTCCTGAATTCCTTATTGGATTTATTAGTGACTATTTTATATTTATGACCTCTAGTTTTGGACTCCCCCACAAGTGGAAACATTTTCTCCACATCTACCCTACATTATCTTAAAGACCTCTATCAGGTCACCCCTCAGCTTTCTCTTTCCTAGAGAAAAGAGCCCCAGCCTGTTCAGCCTTTCCTGATAAGTATACCAGTGAATCTTTTTTTCACCTTCTCCAATGCCTCTATAATGCCTTGTAAACTTGTATTTGATTAAAACGGACATTTATTACTCTGTTTACCCTTCCCCGCATAATAACGAGAACAGATGACAGATCAGAAGGCCCAAAGTTACGATGCCACCGGACCTGAGTCCGGGTCAGGACATCCACTTGCCATGAAGTTGTGGTGTTAACATGACATAAATTGCAGGAGAGTTCATTTCAATATTCAACCTGGAGCGCTTTAGGTACACTGAGGGGAGGGGAGAGGGACAACTCTGGCACAGGTGGGAGTTAGTCGCTGAATGGTTGGGTGAAGGGGGGTGCTGGGAATTAGCTGGAGGAGAGACAGTGACCCCTCATAAAACAGCTGGATATAAAACTAGCCGCTGCTTAAAGGGCAATGGCAGCACTGGATGAAGGAGGCGAGCGACCTGAGCACGAAGGACAGCAGCCAGATCGAATAAACAAGCGGTAAGCTTCATGTTCTCGTAATGGATTTTCGGAGCAGGAGGGACGGTCTATTTTTGGGCTTGATGGGGGCAGAGACCTGCCATGGACCTGTTGCGCACCTTGAGTGAGGTGTCTGTGGCAGTGAATGCCACCTCCTTGAACCCCAAGACTCCTCTTCAGTGCAGAAAGAAGTTAAATGGCCTCACCGGAGCAGCCAAAGTAAGATACCTGCTCCTCTGGACCCTTCTTTGCAACGTCTTTATATGCATGATACTCCTTCATTCAACAGTCTCAGAGGGCCAGAAGCGTTAGAATTCAGAGTGGGATTGGACAGTGGCTGCTGAAGGTGAAGTCAGTCCCTGGTCCCCGAGCCTGTGGATTCAAATCTCTGGGGTCCTGCTCTAAAAAGAAAGATGTTGCATAGACATCACAGTGATATGGAGGCACTGATGACCATCTTGGAGATAGGTGACAAGTCCAATACTCTCCTCAGTGCCAATGTCCAAGAATGATTCTAAACAATGCAGCGCTATCTGGAACAGTTGGAGGCACCATGAACAACTGGAACTGTTCCCCATGACTGGGGGGCCTGGAAACTAGTCAGTGCATCCACAGTCGATGCTTTAACCACTGGCCTTGAGGCTACAGGGGACCATTTGGAGAGAACAATGGCAAGCAGCTTTTAAGAGCTTCAGGGAAACATTTTTCAGGGTATGCGGGATGTAACTGATACCATCTGGTCTGTCCTCCCACTGATCAGTGGGCTTTCAGACCGAATATCCAGGACCCAGCACACGTGGCGTGACTGCAGTCCATCTTCTCGATGCCTTGCTGTCTCCTTGTGGCAGCTCTTGGGAACGTGCTCTTCCCAGTCAGACCCCTCAGACGCCCACTCTTGTAGGTGTCAGGATGCAGGACCAGGCTGCCCATGTACTAGCAATGGTGACGCAGCCTGATGAAGAGACCTCCTGGGACTCAGAAGCCCTGAGACGAGGACCATCTCAATCCCAAGAGGCATTGTCAAGTACCACAGGTATCCCTGCCCTCGGCATAGCACCAGGTTTGGATTCAGAACATAACAAGAGGGGCACCAGCAGTAGGCAGAGTGGTAATACGAAGCTCATGCTGTAAATATATATGTGCACAGGCATGGTACGGTAGTGTGGTGGTTATGTTACTGGACTAATAATCCACAGCATGTGAGTTCAAATCCCACCATGACAGTTTGAGAATTTGAATTTTAAGAAAAGCTGGAATTCCCCACATCAACATCCTGGGGATCACCAATGACCAGAAAGTTAACTGGACCAGCCATATAAATACTGTGGCTACAAGAGCAGGTCAGAGGCTGGGTATTCTGCAGCGAGTGACTCACCTCCTGACTCCCCAAAGCTTGTCATTAAAAAACCAACAGATTCACTCACATCCCTTAGGGGGGAAAATAAACCTGCTGACCTTACGCAGTCTGGGCCAAAATATGACTCCAGTCCCACACCAACATGGTTGACTCTTAACTGTCCTCTGAAGTATCAAATTGCTCCCACCACCACCTTCTCAGGGCAATTAGGGATGGGCAATAAATGCCAGCCTTGCCAGGGATACCCATGTCCTGAGAATGAATTAAAACTACTTTGTGGTATCACATCCAGTCAAATTTTGTTTAATAATCGTTCCTTTTAAGTGCCTTGGGGCGTTTTACTACATTATAGACACTATATAACTGCAAGTTGTTGTTGTTGTG
The DNA here is from genome assembly GCF_035084215.1 of Heptranchias perlo. Classification (NCBI taxonomy): domain Eukaryota; kingdom Metazoa; phylum Chordata; class Chondrichthyes; order Hexanchiformes; family Hexanchidae; genus Heptranchias; species Heptranchias perlo. The sequence goes on along the minus strand of NC_090336.1, from coordinate 62,751,683 downwards.
TTCTGAAGTAAATATGGCAGCATGGTGGTAATGTTCTCTTTTTGTGTTTGAGAGGATACATGGAGATCAGTTTGCAACTGGAGACCAGAAGAGCCAATTTTAACTTGGTCCATAGTGCAAGAAACAAGGTTGTTAAATATTTTAAGACCGACCCTGAGGAACTCCTGCAACGATGTCCTGGGGCTGAGACGATTGGCCTCCAAAGACCACAATCATCTTCCTTATTTACTCTATCAAAAATCCTTCATGATTTTGAACACCTCTATTAAATCTCCCCTGCTCTAAGGAAAACAATCTCAGTTTCTCCAGTCTCTTCACGTAACTGAAGTCTTTCATCCCTGGTACGATTCTAGTAAATCTCCTCTGCACCCTCTCCAAGGCCTTCACATCCTTCCTAAAGTGTGGTGCTCAGAATTGGACACAATATTCCAGAAAGGGCCTAACCAGTGTATAAAGGTTTAGCATAACATTCTTGCTTTTGTACTCTATGCCTCTATTTATAAAGCTAAGGATCCCATGTGCATTTTTAACAGCATTCTCAATGTGTCCTGCCACCTTCAAAGACTTGTGTACGTAAACCCCCAGTCTCTCTGTTCCTGCACCCACTTTAGAATTGTACCCTTTAGTTTATATTACCTCTCATCATTCTTCCGACCAAAATGTATCACTTCACACTTCTCTGCGTTAAATTTCATCTGCCATGTGTATGCCCATTTCACCAGTCTGTCTATAGCCTCCTGAAGTCGGCCTGGAGCTGACCCGTTACTGACCCTGAGCTGCAGCAGAATGCTGATTCTTTTTTTTAATTCGTTAATGGGAGGTGAGCATCGATGGCGAGGCCGGCATTTATTGCCCATCCCTAATTGCCCTTGAGAAGATGGCGGTGAGCCGCTTTATTGAACCGCTGCAGTCCGTTTGGTGAAGGTTCTCCCACAGTGCTGTTAGGAAGGGAGTTCCAGGATTTTGACCCAGCGACTATGAAGGAACAGCGATATATTTCCAAGTCAGGATGGTGTGTGACTTGGAGGGGAACGTGCAGGTGGTGTTATTCCCACATGCCTGCTGCCCTTGTTCTTCTAGGTGGTAGAGGTCGCGGGTTTGGGAGGTGCTGTCGAAGAAGCCTTGGCGAGTTGCTGCAGTGCATCCTGTGGATGGTACACACTGCAGCCAACGTGCGCCGGTGGTGAAGGGAGTGAATGTTTAGGGTGGTGGATGGGGTACCAATCAAGCGGGCTGCTTTGTCCTGGATAGTGTCGAGCTTCTTGAGTGTTGTTGGAGCTGCACTCATCCAGGCAAGTGGAGAGTATTCCATCACACTCCTGACTTGTGCCTTGTAGATGGTGGAAAGTCTTTGAGGAGTCTGGAGGTGAGTCAATCACCGTAGAATACCCAGCCACTGACCTGCTCTTGTAGCCACAGTATTTATATAAGTTTCTGGTCAATGGTGACCCCCAGGATGTTGATGGTCGGGGATTCGGTGATGGTAATGCCGTTGAATATCAAGGGGAGGTGGTTAGACTCTCTCTTGTTGGAGATAGTCTTGCCTGGTACTTATCTGGCGCGAATGTTACTTGCCACTTATCAGCACAAGCCTGGATGTTGTTCAGGTCTTGCTGCATGTGGGCACGGACTGCTTCATTATCTGAGGGGTTGCGAATGGAACTGAACACTGCAATCATCAGCGAACATCCCCATTTCTAACTTTATGATGGAGGGAAGGTCATTGATGAAGCAGCTGAAGATGATTGGGCCTAGGACACTGCCCTGAGGAATTCCTGCAGCAATGTCCTGGGGCTGAGATGATTGGCCTCCAACAACCACTACCATCTTCCTTTGTGCTAGGTATGACTCCAGCCACTGGAGAGTTTTCCCCCTGATTCCCATTGACTTCAATTTTACTCGGGCTCCTTGATCCCACACTCGGTCAAATGCTGCCTTGATGTCAAGGGCAGTCACTCTCACCTCATCTCTGGAATTCAGCTCTTTTGTCCATGTTTGGACCAAGGCTGTAATGAGGTCTGGAGCCGAGTGGTCCTGGTGGAACCCAAACTGAGCATCGGTGAGCAGGTTATTGGTGAGTAAGTGCCGCTTGATAGCACTGTGGACGACACCTTCCATCACTTTGCTGATGATTGAGAGTAGACTGGTGGGGCGTAATTGGCCGGATTGGATTTGTCCTGCTTTTTGTGGACAGGACATACCTGGGCAATTGTCCACACTGTCGGGTAAATGCCAGTGTTGTAGCTGTACTGGAACAGCTTGGCTGGAGACGCGGCTAGTTCTGGAGCACAAGTCTTCAGCACTACAGCCAGGATGTTGTCGGGGCCCATAGCCTTTGTTGTGTCCAGTGCACTCAGCCGTTTCTTGATATCACGTGGAGTGAATCAAATTGGCTGAAGACTGGCTTCTGTGATGGTGGGGATATCGGGAGGAGGCCGAGATGGATCATCCACTCGGCACTTCTGGCTGAAGATGGTTGGTCTGGGCATGAAGCAAGCTGGCGCCATGGTAATGAATCCAAACTCAAAATGGACCGCGCCCATTCCACACCTGGAGTTAAAATCTCCCCCGAAATCCCTTCTCACTGAACCACTGTTTCTTTAAGCAGATCTCTTCTGAGATAAAGTTGAAAGAAGATCATGAGATCTGTAAACTCTGGTGAAAGGGTACCTCCTAGTTGGTCCTTGGTGTAGCCTTCTCTGGCAAACCTCTCTCGTGTCCTCTTCCTACTGCTCCTGTTCCGCCACCATTATTAAGGCATACATGGGAATGCCTGCTAGTAAACACCAAGGTAAGGGCAGGAAGCAAAAGATTTCCCTACCTGAACGTTTTGACAGTTGACAAGGAAAGATTTTTCTAATCACTTCGGTCAAAGCTAATGTTTCGGGCAAGATCTGTGAATGTTCAAAGCCTAAGAACTCAACCGCATCCTGCTTTGACATGTCACGCAGGTAACTTACTTCTCTTTACTACCGGCTTCACCTCAGTCAGGAGCAATTCTGGTGTAAATGGTGGAGTATTTGGTCCTCCTCACCCTATCATTTGTGTATAATGTGCCACGAATGGAGACCAGTGCATTCGACTGGAATTTAAGCTGGTATTTTAGAACAGGTGTAACCAGAGGTGAACAGGCTTCCCCCGAAAGTGCAAATGTATTGTTTGATTTGTAATATTAAATATCAGTATCATTTAAATGAGTGTGATTTGATAATGACTCAGACTATGCACTTTGCAGAACAATTAATACATTGTCAAATATAAATTAAAAATGCAAGCTAATTTGTTGCATTTACTTAAAATGTTTAATCATCTGTAAATTGCTACTGAACCATCATAATTACTTTTATTGTTTAAATCTGTAATGTGTACACATTTAGGATCAACACAGAAAAAGTGGGGGCGCTAAAAATGCACGGAACCATTCACGGAGTACCCCCCTACCCCGGGCATAACTCTAGCACATCTGGCTTACACCCCAAATTTCAGATTCATACACCAGAACTACACTACTTTTGCACCCCTATTCGCTCTGCAAAAACAAATGAGTTTCGGGCCTATGAAATATAAAGGTAACTTGAGTGATCTTGCGCTGCCAGCATGGATCGAAGATCTTTTGTTCGGTATTGTTCCCCTCGCTAGCCTATATTGGCTCCCAGTCTGGCAACGCCTCGATTTTGAAGTTCTCGTCCTTGTTTTCAATTCTCTCCATGGCCTCACCCCTCCCTATTTTTGTAACCTCCTCCAGCCCTACAACCGTCTGAGATCTCTGCACTCGACCAATTCTGGCCACTTGCACATCATTGACTTTCATCACTCCACCAGTGGCGGCCGTGCCTTCAGCTGCCGAGGCACTGTGTTCTGAAATTCCCTCCCTAAACCTCTCCACCTCTCTCCCTCTCTCTCCTCCTGAAAGACGCTCCTTAAAACGTACCTATTTGACCAAGCTTTTGGTCACCTGTCCTAATATCTCCTTATGTGGCTCGGTGTCAAATTATGTCTGATAACGCTCCTGTGAAGCACCTTGGGACGTTTTACCTCGTTAAAGATGCTACATAAATACAAGTTATAGTTACTGTTGCTCTATCTCGAGCCCACATTCCATTTGAGTGAGGCTCTTCTTACTGGGAGCATTGAATTTACCTGTCAATTTTCGGTCAATTCTACGTTAAGCCAAGTTAATCTTTCGAACAAAAAAAAATCAGTCAGATTGCTCCTATATCAAGAATTCAAATCTACATGATTTCCAAGTGATGTGTCCAAAACTTTGCATGACTTAGCTGGTCCATCTTCACATACTTGGAATTAAAACAATCTGCAAAATATATACAATGCCCCCCAGAAATTAAACCTCATTACTGAGCCGAAAAGACAAACTCCATATGCAACTGAACCCAGCAGGTGATAAGAGGCCTTTTCATGAATAGGAAAGTTAAACGAGTCTTTAACTGGTGATTAATTGGTCAGCCTAGGGGACAAAAGGCAAACATGACACAGTCCATCACTGATGGTGCATTGCAGCAGAAAACAAAGTTGCTTAATGTGCACAACAACTTTAATTCTTGTCATGGACTTAACTAGTGTCGATAATAAAAGCACAAATGGAGCATTTCAAGCACGGGTAGGATTTGCACATAGAACCGTATGTTTTTAGGTGCTGTAGCTTTTATCTGACATGACCAGTTGTATCATTTGTTATTTTCTTTCTTTGGGTGATTAGAATGTTCCAAAAAACTTAACTAATTCATGTGGGCATCAGGGGCAATTATCCCCCTGACTGATGTTACTACATTAGTGTGTCTGAGAAAAGGATGCAGGTCAACAATATTTCAAACCCCGACAGCAGTTTGACTATATTTTTTTAACCATCGTGGCTGCATCAATAACTTGCATTTATATAGTGATTGTTCTGCTCTCTCTTGTTGGTGATGATTACTGCCTGACATTTATGTGGTGCGAATGTTACTTGCCACTTATCAGCCCAAGCCTGGACATTGTCCAGTTCTTATGTGAGGAATTACAAATGGAGCTGAACGCTGTGCAATCATCAGTGATTTGCCTCACCTCTCATCTTATGATGGAGGGAAGGTCATTGATGAAGCAGCTGAAAATGGTTGGGCCTAGGATGCTGCCCTGAGGAACTCCTCCAGCAATGTTCTTGGGCTGAAATGATTGGCCTCCAACAACCACGACCATCTTCCTTTGTGTGCGGTATGGCTCCAGCCACTGGAGAGTTTTTCCCCTTTTCCCCATTAACCAGTTTTACTCGGGTTCCTTGGTGTCACACTGGATCGAATGTCGCCTTGATGCCAAGGGCAGTCACTCTCACCTCTGGAATTCAGCTCTTTTGTCCATGTTTGGACCACGGCTGTAATGGGTAAAACGACTGATGATCAGTGGGAAATGTTTAAAGCAACATTTAACATGATACAGAATCGGTTTATACCCCTGAAGGGCAAGAACTCTACTTGCCAAAAAAAAGAGTCATGGACAACTAGAGGTAAGGGACAGTATAAGGCATAAGGAAAGGGCATACAAAAAGGCAAAAAATAGCATAGATCCTGGCGAATGGGAAAGATACAAAGATCAACAAAGGGTCACAAAACTGATGTTAAGAGCTACAAAAAGAGAATATGGAAAGAAACTTGCAAGGGATATCAAAACCAATACGAAGAACTTTTATAGTTACATTAGGAAATAGAGGGTGGTCAGGAGCAGTGTTGGCCCCTTAAAAACTGAAAGTGGGGATATTGTCATTGACAATGGGGAAATGGCGGACATGTTGAACGATCACTTTGCTTCAGTATTTACAGTCGAAAAAGAGGATAGCATGCCGGAAATCCCAAGAAAACTTATATTGAATTGGGGACAAGGACTCGATAAAATTAACATAAGTAAAGCAAAAATAATGAAGAAAATAACAGCACTAAAAAGTGACAAATCCCCAGGACCAGATGGTTTCCATCCCAGGGTTTTAAAGGAAGTAGGTGAGCAGATTGCGGATGCCCGAACTATAATCTTTCAAAGTTCTCTAGATTCAGGAACTGTCCCTCTGGATTGGAAAATTGCACATGTCACTCCGCTTTTTAAGAAGGGAGAGAGAGGGAAACCAGGGAATTATAGACCAGTTAGCCTAACATCTGTTGTGGGGAAAATGCTGCAGTTTATAATTAAGGATAGGGTGACTGAACACCTCGAGAATTTTCAGTTAATCAGAGAGAGCCAGCATGGATTTGTGAAAGGTAGGTCGTGCCTGACAAATCTGATGGAATTTTTTGAAGAGGTGACTAAAGTAGTGGACAGGGGAATGTCAATGGATGTTATTTATATGGACTTCCAGAAGGCATTTGATAAGGTCCCACAAAAGAGACTGTTAGCTAAGATAGAAGCCCATGGAATCAAGGCAAAAGTACAGACTTGGTTAGGAAGTTGGCTGAGCGAAAGGCGACAGAGAGTAGGGATAATGGGTAGGTACTCACATTGGCAGGATGTGACTAGTGGAGTCCCGCAGGGATCTGTCTTGGGGCCTCAATTATTCACAATATTTATTAATGACTTAGATGAAGGCATAGAAAGTCTCATATCTAAATTTGCCGATGACACAAAGATTGGTGGCATTTTAAGCAGTTTAGATGAAAACATAAAATTACAAAGTGATATTGATTGATTAGGTGAATGGGCAAAACTGTGACAAATGGAATTCAATGTGGACAAATGTGAGGTCATCCACTTTGGATCAAAAAAGGATAGAACAGGGTACTTTCTCAATGGTAAAAAGTTAAAAACAGTGGATGTCCAAAGGGACTGAGGGGTTCAGGTACATTGATCATTGAAGTGTCATGAACAGATGCAGAAAATAATCAAGGCGGCTAATGGAATGCTGGCCTTTATATCTAGAGGACTAGAGTACAAGGGGGCAGAAGTTATGCTGCAGCTATACAAAACCCTGGTTAGACTGCACTGGAGTACTATGAGCAGTTCTGGGCACCGCACCTTCGGAAGGACATATTGGCCTTGGAGGGAGTGCAGCATAGATTTACTAGAATGATACCCGGACTTCAAGGGTTAAGTTACGAGGAGATTACATAAATTGGGGTTGTATTCTCTGGAGTTTCGAAGGTTAAGGGGTGATCTGATCGAAGTTTATAAGATATTAAGGGGAACGGATAGGGTGGATAGAGAGAAACTATTTCCGCTGGTTGGGGATTTTAGGAGTCGGGGGCACAGTCTAAAAATTAGAGCCAGGCCTTTCAGGAGTGAGATTAGAAAACATTTCTACACACAAAGGGTGGTAGAAGTTTGGAACTCTCTTCCGCAAACGGCAATTGATACTAGCTCAATTGCTAAATTTAAATCTGAGATAGATAGCTTTTTGGAAATCAAAGGTATTAAGGGATATGGGCCAAAGGCAGGTATATGGAGTTAGATCACAGATCAGCCATGATCTTATCAAATGGCGGAGCAGGCACGAGGGGCTGAATGGCCTACTCCTGTTCCTATGTTCCTACGTCTGGAGCCGAGTGGTCCTGGCAGAACCCAAACTAAGCCTCAGTGAGCAGGTTATTGGTGAGTAAGTGTCACTTGATAACGCTGTTGACGACTTCCTGCATCATTTTGCTAATGATTCGGAGTAGGATGATAGGGCGGTAATTGGATTTGTCCGGCTTTTTTGTGGACAGGTCACACCCAGGCAATTTTCCACATTGTTGAGTAGATGGCGGTGTTGCAGGAGCAGAAATGCTCCTCCTGGCTCCACAATAATACTGCAGCTCGCTGCCAGCTCGTGCCCACCCAATCCTCCAAGATTGGCTTCCCGGCGCTCAAAGTAGGAACAGGCCAATTTCCCGTCTGCCCACAACTGGCAAGGTGCAACAGAGTGCGCTTTCCGGACGCTGGCTTTGGGCAAATGTTTCTAGCGGACGTTGAAGATTCCCTTCCTAAAAATAGCAAAAAACTTTTAACCTGAAAACCAGAGTGGTAAAATCTTAGACAATGCAACTGGTTACATAAGATTCACTCCACTGAAGGTGAGTTTTCCTTCTAATGCAATTATAAGATCAACAACTTGCATTTATATAGGGTCTTTCATGACCTCGGGACGTCCCAAAGCGCTTTACAGTCAATGAAGTACTTTTGAAGTGTAGTCACTGTTGTAATGTAGGAAACATGGCAGCCAATTTGCGCACAGCAAGGTCCCACAAACAGCAATGAGATTACTGACCAGATCAGTTGTTTTTTAGTGATGTTGGTTGGCAGGTAAATATTGGCCTGGGACACCGAGGAGAACTCTCCTGCTCTTCTTCGAAATAGTACCGTGGGATCTTTTACGTCCACCGAGAGGGCAGGCAGGATCTCGGTTTAATGTCTCATCTGAAAGATGGCACCTCCAACAGTGCAGCACTACCTCAGTACTGCACTGCAAGTGTCAGCCTAGATTTTGTGCTCAAGTCTCTGGAGGATTGAGTGCTACTGCTGAGCCAAGGCTGACACCTAAATTGGTAAATAAATTGTTCTTAATATGTTTTTAATACATCTGACAGTCCCTATTGTGCAGCTGTAAAGTTAGTGAACTCAGAAAACAGATTCAACACAATGGTTTATTGATCAGTCTCACCCCATCATTTAAAATGTTGCACCTTCCACAGAGTGATACCCGAGTATCACGAATCATGATATAAAAACATGACAATCACATACACAATGAATACCATTGTACTCTACAAAATAGCTTTTAATTGTAGAAAACTAGCTGACTTAACGATCAAAATATACAACCAGATTATCTTAAATAGAATTTACTAGCGTTTTAAAATATTAGCTCAGAAATGACTGTCTGCGAATTTAGTAGACCGGCACTTAATGGGTTACTGTGATGTTCCTCTGGCCTGATATTTTAACACAGGATTTCCCCCTTTAATGGGTTAATGCCTCTGTTAAAATGGAAGTCAAAGTAATGAGGGTGAATTTGTTAAGCGTGCATCCGCTAAAATTACCACCAACAATTTCCGGCTTGTCATCTGCTTCTAGTGGGAAGGCACAGATCAACAATTTCAACACACCAGACTTTTCACTTCCATTGCAATAACTTAGTATGTGCTCCGCCCAAGACATTAATAAAAGCAACAGCAATGTAAAAATATTCAGTGGCCATCAAATAAACTGGTTAAAATAAAAAAAATGCATAATATGCCCAGAGGACTGGGTTTCAGAGTCTAGTAATTGATGCTTTGAGAGCATCTGCAATAGCAGAATAGAGCATGAAATTTGTAAGCCCACACTCGTTGATGCTACTTCCAGAGAGAGAGGACCTCAGCCTTGGATAGGTCCTGCAAGAACAGATTAAACCAGGAATCCCCATTGTGGGGAGGCAGGTAAATTTGTTGTCTTTTCATTTCTCTGCAACCGCTGTGAGCTTGCACCTGTCTTTTTATGTGAGGACGACTATTGATAAAATATAATTGGTCCATTCAGTCTGATCTACACATTCTCCTTTCTATCCCTCTATTTCCTACAGCAATCCAACATGGAAACTATAGAGCGTCATAAACACAAGCTCAAATTGGTCTGATTGATAGTAAGGCAAGACCCTAGATAGTAGCAATGTTTTACTCTAATGCTCTCCTGGCAAGCATCCCATCTTCCATCTTCCCTAAACTTAAGCTTGTCCAACACTCTGCTGCTGGCACACCAATCCTACTCGCTCATCACCCCTGTCCTCAGCTGACCTACATTGGTCCCCTCACACCTCAAATTTAAAATTCAGATCCGTGTCATTTAAACATTCGATGGCTTTACCCCTTCCTATCTCTGTAATCTCTACCAGCCCTACTACCCTTCTTCCACCCTCACCCCTATATTTTTTATTCCTCTGACTCTGGCCTCTTGTGCATCCTCCCTCCCCCACCTCTCCTACTGTTCCCACCCCCGTTCACCCCACCATTGGCGGCCATGCCTTCAGCTGTCTAGTCCCTACACTCTGGAATTCCCTCCCTATACTGCTCTGTCTCCCTCTCCCTCTCCTCCTTCAAGACCCTCCTTAGAACCCACTTCTTTGACCAAGCTTTTGAGCACTGTTCCTAATCTCTCCTTTGTCTCAGCATCCATCTTTTCCTCTTACCACTGTAAAGCACCATTGGGTGGGTTTCTAAATTAAAGCCGCTGTGGAGGTGCCAATGGTTGTTGTTGTAGTTTCTCACATTAAGCATTGTGAAAATTGAAAGGGCCAATTCTGCAATCCAGCACTTCCTGCACCCACAGGAATTGCCTCATAACGCATAACTTCCTGTGAGCACAGTATTGCTGAATCAGCCGCAGAATGTTTTATGGGGATTTTTTTTTTAGTATTTGCAATGTCAGAGCCAAAATAAATCACAGATTCACCTTCAGAACCACAAATTAAAGTAGTTTTTTCAAAGAGCTCCTAAAACCTTTCAGGAAAGGAACGAGAGAGTTGTCGTACATCTGAAGCACCTCCATTTTTGTTTTAGCCCAAATGACGTTCATTAACAAAATGGTTTGCAGTACTTGAAAGTCTGAACACTTGTATTACAAGGGACAGAGGTGGGAGCAAGAGTTCACGTTCCTGGTAATACTATTCTTAGCTTTAGTGAAATGTTACAGTGGGTGGGTAAATGAATTCTTCTACACCCTTTTGAACTGTGGGGAAACTCTACAGGGTCATAGACTTTCTCCTCTCAAATCTGGACAGTGTGTGGAGACATTAATACAAAGAAGGAGAAAAAGAACTTGCATTTATATAGTGCCTTCCAAGACCGCAGAACGTTCCAAAATGCTTTACAACCAATGAAGTACTTTTGCAGTGCGGTCACTGTTGTAATGTAGGGAGCCAATTTGCGCACAAGGTCCCAAAAACAGCAATGTGATAATGACCAGATAATCTGTTTTAGTGACGTTGGTTGAGAGGTAAATATTGGCCAGGACACTGGGGAGAACTCCCCTGCTCTTCTTCGAATAGTGCCATGGGATTTTTTACATCCTCCTGAGAGGGCAGACATGGCCTCGGTTTAACGTCTCATCCAAAAGGCAGTGCAGCACTCCCTCAGATTTTGTGCTTAAGTCTCTGGAGTGAGACTTGAACCCACAACCTTCTGACTCAGAGGCAAAAGAGCTACGCACTGAATCACAGCTTAGTGACAAAATTGCTATCAAAGTAAGGGGCACACCAGAAGAACAGGAGAAGGATGTGTTAACCCTTAAGCCAGAAGAAGATCATTAAGTCTATGGGATTAGAGTAGACAGGGCTTGATGGCCGGCGCGGACACGATGGGCCAAAGGGCCTCTATCCGTGCTGTATAACTGTATGACTCGATGACTCTCTAAGTCCCCATAAATTAGAAGCAAAGCTGTATATCTAAACTGTGAACAAGTGCAACATTTGTGTTTACTTGGTTAGAACTTGAGTCTAATGAAAGAATGAGGGCAGATTAATGATTAAGGACAAAGTAAAATTAAAGGCTGATGCAACAAAGCTTTAAAATCGTTAATAATTTATAAATGGCTGAAGTCAGTTGATTAGTTTTTCAATGACTCAAATGATGGTTCCCCACTCACTCCCAGTTCCAAAACAGAAGTGGCTTCTTGTTTTATAGGGCAATCGGAGAAAAGGGAGCAATCCCTCGTGTCGGAAACATTCTCACGGACCCACACCATGTGTCCCTGATGAACACACAGTAATGGAGGAAGAACCCAGCAGTTCATGGGAAGAGCCGTGTGTCTCAGTCACTAATACGCAAGTAGATCTGACGCGCGATCAGTCTGAATGATAGTTCACGCTTCTTTGTGTTCAGGTCCTGGCAGCCAGTACAACTTTGACCCATCAGCACTCAATCAAGTTGACGAGACAAAGTGAATCTCAGCTATGTCTGTAGTGGAACATCCTGCCAAGAGAACGGCTGTCAGCCTTGTCCATCTCACCTCACGGCAGGTCACATCCCACCAATTAAGCTGAGCAACTCATGAAATATCAATATTCCAATCTTCTCTCCACTCACTGTGGGAAATAGCAAGGCAGGTAAGCAGGTTTGAAACGAAAGGGGAAAACTGCCAATTGAAGAGAAATTATGCCTACTGCACCCAAGTCATACTTTTCTATTTAAAGACAGGACATTCAGATGATGATTATAATTAGAACATCAATACAAATGAAAAGAAAGAAAGAAAGACTTGCATTTATATAACACCTATCACGACCTCAGGATGTCACAAAGTGCTTTACAACCAATAACGTATTTTTGAAGAGTAGCCATTGTTGTAATGTAGGAAACACAGCAGCTAAATCACGCACAGCAATGTCCCACAAGCAGCAATGAGTTAATGACCAGATAATCTGTTAGATGTTGGTTGAGGGATTACTGCTGGCCAGGACATCGGGGAGAACTCCCTCTTCTTCGAAATATTGCAATGGGATCTTTTATGTCCACCTGAGAGGAGCCTCAGTTTAACGTCTCATCCAAAGAACGGCACCTCTGACCTATATATAGCCTAGGAGTTGTCCATCCAGGTCAAAGCAGTCCGCTTGATCAGTAGCCCATTCACCACCTTAAACATCCACTCCCTTCACCATCGGCACACCGTGGCTGCAGTGTGTACTATCTGCAGGATGCACTGCAGCACCTCCCAAACCCGCGACCTCAACCATCTAGTAGGACATGGGTAGCAGGTGCACAGGAACAGCATCACCTCCAAGTTCCGCTCACACACCATCCCGACTTGAACATATATCGGCCATTTTTTCATTGTCGCTGGGTTAAAAGCCTGGAACTCCCGACCTAACAGCACTGTGGGAGCACTTTCATCACATGGACTGCAGCGGTTCAAGGAGGAGGCCCACCACCACCTTCTCAAGGGGCATCTAGGAGTGGGCAATAAATGCCGGCCTTGCTAGCGATGCCTATATTTTGAGAGTGAATACATTTTTTAAAAGTTATCATGCAGATACTCAAGGCCTAACGTAGTTAATCCACTGTGAACATTAGGTTAGCATCGAGGAATCTCTTGAGAACTCAAGGCGATGGGTCTAGGCCTGGCTTCAAGTCTGAGGCAAGGTGGCATATTGCCCTTGCTCTGGACTGAGAAACTATGGAGAGAAGCAGAACATTACTATCAGTGGTGAATGTTCATTAGAGGGTTGATTTTATGAAGTCACAATCCCAGAGGGACTGTGGCTCAGTGGGTAGCACTCTCACCTCTGAGTCAGAAGGTCATGGGTTCATAGTCCCACTCCAGAGACTTGAGCACTTAATCCAGGTTGACACTCCAATGCTAGTACTGAGGGAGTGCTGAAGTGGCGTCTTCGGATAAGACATTAAACCAAGGCCCCGTCTTCCCTCTCAGGTGGACGTAAAAGATCCCATGGCCACTATTTCAAAGGAGTGCAGGGGAGTTCTCCCTGGTGTCCTGGACAATATTTGTCCCTCAACCAACACCTGAAAACAGATTATCTGGTCATTATCACTTTGTAGTTTGTGGGATCTTGCTGTGTGAAAATTGGCTACTGCATTTCCTACATTACAACAGTGACTAGCTATCAAAAAGAAGTACTTCATAGGCTGTAAAGCACTTGGGCACGTCCTGAGGTTGTGCAAAGTGCTATATAAATGCAAATTCTTTCTTTCTTTTCAGTGGAGATGAAGATGTCTGTGCAGCAAAATCTGAGGAACTTTTTTTGTTCCAGCTGGTCCGAAGATTGGTGGGACTTTCATTTAACTTGGTCCCTGGGGTGCGGTGCCATGTTCTTGAACCTCTGGTGCTCCTTCAGTAGAAAGGCCATCAGTCAAATAGTCCTTTGCAGTTGCTGTCCTTCGAGTAGATCTGGGAATGGAGGTAGGATCCCCTCGTCTGGAAGACAGAGATGAAAGAAGCTGAAGGTAATTTCGCTTTGTGGGTTTCAGGAGTGGGGGTCCCGGGTGCCGAGAGTGAGTGTTTCTGGGAGCTGAAGTCCGCCCCACTCCGCTGTCAGGCGGTGACTCGCTTCCCGCCGATTTCCTATCACTGCTACTTCTTTCCTCGCTGGAAACATCTGGGAGAACACCTGGGAGATTTGGGATTTGCTCAAAAGCAGGTATGGAGTTACAGAAGGGGTACAGAGGCTGACGCACGGTGTGCAGGTATTCCGCATTACGCCTCGTGTTTGGTGGTGGAACCTAGAGGAAAAGACAAAGAGCAGTGAATAATCCCCTCCAATACAGTCCAACGGTACAAGGTCAGCATAAAGTGGAGACGCACAAATAACAGACCTGGGTTCAAATAAAGACCCCAGAACTTATTTGGAGAACTCTTAAGCATTGTTAAATTGTTACTACTGGCCTCCAGCGGCCCACCCCATGCTTCCGCCATTGGTCACCCAACACGTCCATCCCCGCCTTCCCACGGCCAATCGGAAAATGAAGAAACTCTTCATTACCTGATTGGATGATTCTTAACTGTCAGTCAAACAGCCTTTTTTCCCCCATCTTCAATGTTTTTATAACCAGTAAACAAAAGTGTTCAAAGAATTTTTTTTTATTGCCCCTATGATTTTACTCCTGGGTATTGGTCGTAGCAGTGTCCTGGAGATTAGTCTTTAATGCCTGGAGACTCCAGGCCAATCCTGGAGAGTTGCCAACCCCTCCATGCACCTTGCCACATATGCGAACGTACTCAAGCAACTGGCAAGTGAGTAAAGCATTTTGCGGGCATGCAAACTCGACAGGCAGGAAAAGACCAGCAAGTCCATCGAGTTTGCCCCAGTCAACCATGCCACTTGAGGCCTCGTGATTAGGCACCCGTACTCACCAGCTCACATGCCCAACTGCCCACTCACCATCGGTCATGCAATTTCCTGGGAGAGGCAAATAACGAAAAACAGACAAAAAAAAAGGCGATTCAAGGGGAAAAAAGAATCTATAAATATAAATAAAATTCAGGGCAGTCTGCCTCAGTCAAGATCCAGGGAGGTTATTTAAACTTCCATGTCTGCCATGGCTCAGTGGGTTTCACTCTTGCCTCTGAGTCAGAGGTTGTGGGTTAACAGTCCCATTCCAAAGATTTGAGCAGATAATCCAGGCTGACACTTCAGTACAGCACTGAGGGAGTGCTGCACTGTCAGAGGTGCCGTCTTTCAGATGAGATGTTAAACCGATGTCCTGTCAGCCCTCTCAGGTGGATGTAAAAGATGGCACTATCTGAAGAAGAGCAGGGGAGTTCTCCCCGGTGTCCTGGCCAATATTTATCCCTCAACCAACACCACTAAAACAGATTATCCGGTCATTATCTCATTGCTGTTTGTGGGAGCTTGCTGTGCGCAAATTAGCTGCAACAGTAACTACACTTCAAAAGTCTTCTATTGGCTGTTACGCACCTCGGGACATCCTGAGGACATTGTGAAAGGCACTATAGAAATGTAAGTCTTTTTTTTAACCGATTTTGATCTCCAAATACAATTACAACAGGCTGCAATATTTTGTTGTTTTCACAGAAAGCTCTAGCGATTTTATCAATAAAATATGGCAATACAAATGTTTAATTTTCAGGGAGTTGTCAGCAGCATTTCTTGGGACTTGTCAAACCAGTTTCGGATATATTAAACCCCTTTAAAAATGGATCAAAGTTTCATTTATCAGTGGCAATAATGAGAGTCAGTTTTCCACCTGAACTGATGGTAACTGTGCAGGGACACATTTCTCCCTGTTACTGCTGATTGCTAGGATGTTTCGCCAGCATCATTGGACGCTGGCCTCCCGTGTAAAGCTGGGTTACAGCTTTAATATATATGTTAATTACCTGAGCTACCTGGCAAAAATGCTTCATTTCAGTAGCGACGACAGCGCTCCTGAGGTCTGGAAAAAGAAATCATTCTACACCGAGAATGTGCAAAATTTATAAACTACTTTCAAATGAAACACGTTAAATTCAGGTCTCGCAGCCCTCGAAATTCAATAAACGGGATAAACCGGGTTGACAAAGTTCAGCGACTCCTGAGAGCACTGTCAGCTTGCCACTGTCAAGGAATTAATCCTGAAGGTAATTAAAAAGGTGTCTTATAAGTAGCAGGTACGAGGAAAAGGTTTCGGTCTTGATTTGACTTTTTAAGGGCGTTTGCTCGCAGCATTCTCGCCCGCCGTCCTTCCATGAGTGAGTTCACTTCAAATTGTGCCCCATGAAGGCAAACTGAACTGAGACTGCGAGAAGCAGCAAAGCAACTTTAA
This sequence comes from Heptranchias perlo, assembly GCF_035084215.1. Classification (NCBI taxonomy): domain Eukaryota; kingdom Metazoa; phylum Chordata; class Chondrichthyes; order Hexanchiformes; family Hexanchidae; genus Heptranchias; species Heptranchias perlo. The sequence goes on along the minus strand of NC_090336.1, from coordinate 62,735,481 downwards.
CAGACTGAATTGCCCTGAAGTTGCACAATTTTATTTTAGTTTTTTGAAAAATAAACATCAGATGGCACCAATAAAGCATCAAAATGGTTCTCATGACAGGTCTACACCTGAAATGTTAACCTGTCTTATGCCTTTACAGGTCATAGAATCTTACAGCATAGAAGGAAGCCATTCGGCCCATTGTGCCTGTGCCGGCTCTTTGAAAGAGCTATCCAATTAATCCCATTACCCTGCGCTTTCCTCATAGTCGTTTACAAGTATTTATTCAATTCCCTTTTAAGAGTTACTATTGAATCTGCTTCCACCACCCTTTCAGACAGTGCATTCCAGATCACAACAACTCACTGTGTAAAAAAATTCTCCTCATTTCCCCCTCTGGTTCTTTTGCCAATTATCTTAAAACTCTGGTTACCGGCCCTCCTGCCAGTGGAAACAGTTTCTCTCTATTTACTCTATCAAAACTCCTTGTAATTTTGAACATCTCTATTAAATCTCCCTTAAACCTTCTCTGCTCTAAAGAGAGCAATCCCAGCTTCTCCAGTCTCTCCACATAACGTAAGTCCCTCAACCCTGGTATAATTCTAGTAAATCTCCTCTGCACCCTCTCTAAGGCCTTGACATCCTTCCTAAAGTGCGGTGCCCAGAACTGGACACAATACTCCAGCTGAGGCCTAACCAGGGATTTAAAAAGATTTTGCATAATATCCTTGCTTTTGTACTCTAAGCCTCTATTTATAAAGTCCAGGATCCCAAATGCTTTTTTCACAGCATTATCAACTTATCCTGCCACCTTCAAAGTTTTGAATATGTAAACTCCCAGGTCTCTCAGTTCCTGAAACCCCTTTAAAATTATACCATTTCATTTATATTACCTCTCCACATTTTTCCTACCAAAATGCATCACTTCTGGTGTTGCTGGACCGGTTATGTATTTCCAGCATTTGTAGGTTTTTAAAAAAAATGTATTGTTTACATCAGCCTGATAATTAATATGGTTCAACAAAAGGCCCAAAGGAATTGGATCACATCCCTAACTATTAGGTGAGATAAGGTAACCCAACGTAGGCCTGGCTGCCATATTGCCCAGGCTAACAGCAAGGTAAACCTCCTGCAATCACAACATTAAGCAGGATTGATGCAGGTTTAAAACAGTGCAATGACATATCAGAAGTTCTGTACATGTAGGCCCCTTGTGAATGCAACTGACTTGTTGTGTCCTTCACAGTGTAAATTCAGTGCTCCCAGTGGAGAGTCGTATTCCAAGGCCGCAGGAGACTGGCGATAAAAAAAAGACTTGCAGTTATGTAGCGCCTTTCACGACCTCAGGACGTCCCAAAGTGCTTTACAGCCAATTAAGTACTTTTTGAAGTATAGTCTCTGATGTAATGTAGGAAACATGGCAGCCAATTTGCGCACAGCAAGGTCCCACAAACAGCAATGTGATAATGACCAGATCATCTGTTGCTGATGTTGGTTGAAGAATAAATATTGGCCACTGATCTTCTTTGAAATAGTGCCATATCCACCTAAGAGGGCAGATGGGGCCTTGGTTTAATGTCTCATCGAAAAGGCAGTAACTCTGACAGTGCAGCACTCCCTCAGTACTGCCCTGGGAGTGTCAGCCTAGATTATGTCTCTGGAGTGGGACTTGAACCGCCAACCTTCTGACTCAGGTAAGAATGCTACCCACTGAGCCTGAGCCATAACTGACATCTTTCAAGCAACAGTGTAGTTCTCTGGTCTGCAGTCCCTGCAGATACTCCTCCTCCCCCCCCCCCACCCACCCCCCACCAAGTTGAGAGTTTGGGGTCACTGAACTCAGCTTTACAGGCCCAAGGAATTCTTTATAAACAAGTTGGTGAGATTTTTGTCCTTTTATAATCTGAAAGAACTGGTGAATTAATGGACTTTATGGGGCAGATTCTGTTGTTCTTGTGCCTTGATGTCTTGGGTCAATTGGGTGCTTCACATGGATGAAAATTGAGCAGGAATCAAGGGATATGGGGATCGGGCGAGAAAGTGGAGTGAAGGTAGGACATCAGCCATGATCTTGTTGAATGGCGGCACAGGCTCGAAGGGCCGTATGGCCTACTCCTGCTCCTATTTCTTTTGTAGGTTGAATCACACGCCCATTATAATTTTCCATTCATTTATTTAAATGAACGGACACCTTCCATTAACAGCGTGCAGTTCTCTCTGCCTGATCTTCCTCTTTACATTGCACCATATGCAAGAACAGAGATATCTGCCCTTATTACTCAGTGAAGCCCACAGTCTAGCCTGACTGCTATCGATTGCTTCGAAAGTAGGGGATACGTTGCAGAGATTACATTGCCAGGGCTCGAGTGACTACACATAAGACACGCTCAGATCAAAAGTTGCAGTAGGTTCCTCGATCTTCCAGCAGAAATGAATTCATATCGCAGTTAATGCGAAATATTCCCATTCACTGTCATCTATATCGGCCACTGGAAACAATTTCTGCTTAGTTACTCTATCAAGACTTTTCATGATTTTGAGCACCTCTTTTAAATCTCCCTTTAACCTTCTCTGCTCTAAGGTGAACAATCCCAGTTTCTCCACTCTCTCCACATAACTAAAGTCCCTCATCACTGGTACCATTCTGGTAAATCTCCTCTGCACACTCTCTAAGGCCTTGTCATCCTTCCTAAAGTGTGGTGCCCAGAATTGGACACAATACTCCAGCTGGGGCCCAATCAATGTTTTATAACTGTTTAGCATAATGTGAGGCGAGGAAAACCCACAGTGGTGGAGAGCTTTGGGAACCATAGATCCAAAGTAACCTGTTCTTCACCAAACAGGCTACGCTTACCACATGTCATGCCTCAAATTACTCATATATGGTATCCCAAAATGTTCTAGATGCTGCCTCACCACACAATACATTACCACCAATCTCCTGTCTGACATGAAGCAACCTCACAGCCTAGGAGAGGTTAAATCCAACGTCTGAGGTGTTCTACCCATCTTCATTCCTATAGCAAGAGTCGTGCTGCACCAACGCTGTTTCTCGCAGACGTTTATTGCAGCTGATTGATTGTAAATGAATATAAGTCAATAAGACCCTGAGACATTCCAATTCAGAGGATGTACAATCATTACTTCAATAGAGGGAACCTGGAGCTAAATAATTGAAGCTGTAAATAAAAGAGGAAAGTTTTAAAGGGTACACTGCCTCATTTAAAATGACACGAAGACATATTCTGTCAGGGGAGGAAAATAGGTTGGAAACAAAAAGGGAAAAAGTACAAATGCAGGAAATCAGAAAAATGAACAGAATCTGCTGGAAGTACACAGCCGGTCAGTCTGATAATAAAAAAATGGTATTTGTAAAAGTGAGCATGAAGCCGTCGGATTGTTGTAAAAACGCAACTAGTTCACTAATGTCATTTAGGGTCAGCCGTGGCTCAGTGGGTAGCAATCTCACCTCTGAGTTAGAAGATTGTGGGTTCAAAGTCTAACTCCAGAGACATGAGTACAAAATCTAGGCAGACACTCCCAATGCAGTACTAAGGGAGTGCTGCACTGTTGGAGGTGCCATCTTTCCGATGAGACGTTAAACCGCGGCCCCATCTGTCCTGTTAGGTGGACTTAAAAGATCCCAGGGCACTATTTTGAAGAAGAGCAGGTGGGTTCTGAAACACCCAAAACAGATGATCTGGTCATTTATCACATTGTTGTTTGTGGGAGTTTGCTGTGTGCAATTTGGCCGTCGTGTTTCGTACATTACAACAGTGACCACAGTTCAAAAGTATTTTGTTGAATGTGAAGCACTTTGGGATGTCCTGAGGTCATGAAAGGTGCTATATAAATGCAAGTTCTTTCATTCTTCTTTCTTCTTCAGGGAAGGAAACCTGCCGTCCTTACCCAGTCTGGTCCTATATATGATTCCAGTCCCCACACCAACGTGGTTGACTCTTAACTGCCCTCTGAGTTGTTGGGTCTAGCAAATTTTATCGAATGTTACAAACACAGACTGCAGTGGCTCAAGAAGAAAGCCCACCATCTCCTCCTCAGGGCAACTGGGGATGGGCAATAAATGCCGGCCTTGCCAATGATACCCACACCTCAAGAATGACGTTTTAAAAAGTCTCAATAAGACTGCAATAGAAATAAAAATCAGGAGAGATGTAAAACGGGCTGCCGATTCGCCATCTCCCGTTTTACACCATCGCACAAAGTCAAGATCTACCCCAAAGGTTTGGCTTTAAAAGTGAATTGGAATTTTATCTGCCTCTAATGCTTTTTTGTAGCACACCCTTTAAGGCATTTGCATAAATTCCTATCTGTACTACATCCCCAGGCCCGGACGAAATGTATCCCAGGCTACTGTGTGAGGCAAAGGAGGAGATTGCGGGGGCTCTGACACATATGTTCAGAACCTCTCTGGCCACAGGGGATGTGCCAGAGGACTGGAGAACCGCTAATGTAGTACCATTATTCAAGAAGGGGAGTAGGGAAAAACCGGGGAACTACAGGCCAGTGAGCCTAACATCAGTGGTAGGAAAATTATTGGAAAAAATTCTGAAGGACAAAATTAGTCTCCACTTGGAGAAGCAAGGATTAATCAGGGATAGTCAACATGGCTTTGTCAAGGGAAGATCATGTCTGACTAATTTGATTGAATTTTTTGAGGGGGTGACTAGGCGTGTGGATGAGGGTAACGCAGTGGATGTGGTATACATGGATTTCAGTAAGGCCTTCGATAAAGTCCCCCACAGGAGACTGGTCAAGAAGGTACGAGCCCATGGAATCCAGGGTGCCTTGGCACTTTGGATACAAAACTGGCTTAGTGGCAGAAGGCAGAGGGTGATGGTCGAAGGTTGTTTTTGTGACTGGAAGCCTGTGGCCAGTGGGGTACCACAGGGATCGGTGCTGGGTCCCTTGCTGTTTGTGGTCTACATTAATGACTTGGATATGAATGTAAAAGGTATGATCAGTAAGTTCGCTGATGATACAAAGATTGGTAGGGTGGTAAATAGTGAGGAGGATAGCCTCAGTCTGCAGGACGATATAGATGGGTTGGTCAGATGGGCGGAACAGGGGCAAATGGAATTTAACCCGGAAAAGTGCGAGGTGATGCACTTTGGAGGGACTAAC